>NC_136598.1:8574832-9287332 GCF_910589615.1 Taurulus bubalis
TGATCAATTAAGGAAGTTAGAACAGGGCCCTGTTTCTCGTACCTGGCTTACTGAGTTAGCGGGCTAATTGTCAGGATAAGATGACGTAGGTCAGGCTTTCTCGGTTTCTCGAAGCAAGGTTAGATAAATCACCATAGCAACACATCCAAAAATTTAAACCTGCTCCCGGGCAGGCTTACTGAAATTCACTGGATAAGCTGGACACTCCCACGGACAAAAAAGGCAGCTCACTTCCTCATTGATGAAGGAGGGATATTAGTTATATTAGTTTTATAGGGAGAGAGTTCTTTCAGATCGCCAGGATCCATCCTTTACATCATCATGACTTCCTGTACGCGGCGATATAGATTTTTATAGAGCTTCTCGAGCCGCGGACATTGATCACCACAGGCGCAGCCGATCGCCCGTCTCAGACACAGACTATCAGCCGCTGCATGCCGCTGTTCTTAAGTTTATTTAGCTCTTAAGAAACTTATGGATGTGTTGAAAGCACTCATAATTATATGACAGTGTTATTAGTACACCATACAAATCATTATTGTAGAACATGATTAAGGTGATCGTGATGAGAATACAGAGAATCACACACAATTTATTTTCACTGCTTCAATTGATTGCATTTCTGATTATGAATAATACATACATACTGATCCGCCCATACACATATTCAAACTCCTAGTTATATAGTAATCTACACATACATGTATATACACATATATAGTACATGCAAGTTCATACGCGCATCCACATATTCAAACTCATATACACCTATATAGTACATGATTCATACGTGCATACAGTACATATATCCTCATAAGTATATATTTATTCGTAAATATAATCTGATTGATTTGGGTGATGAAACACTTCAAATTAGCCGATACATTTTCTCAACACTGATGCATTTAACTTGTCTGATATATTTGCGACGCTTATGCCTCGCAGCGTTGGAATATTCGCAATGCGTTTGCTGTGAATGACTACGGTATTGATCATATGCCTTCATGATCATCTCCTATTTCTCAGCAGAGGAATAAAAAGAGGTTCCTCTGAGTTTATTTGCCATAGTACTGTTAGAACATCGTGGTGTCAGTGCTCCATTATTATCCCTTCTGAAGAGGAGCGGGCGCGCGCATCTATCCAGATGACTGACATCTGGCTAGAATTAACGAGACGTTTCAGCGCAGATCAGCCGTGAAGAAACCCAGATAGCCTGATGTCAATCATCTCGCTAATTTAAAATGGAGATTAGGACATTTGCTTGACTTTGTTTAGCCAGGTACGAGAAACAGGGCCCTGGTGAGCAGATGAATGATGAAGTCTGGTAAAACAAAAAAAGCCTCAGGGCATCTTGTGGGCAATAGAGGAATAGCAACTCATGATTTTGAGGAAGTGGGGATGTGGCTGACGAGGTCTACAGAGAGACAGAATGTGATAACCTTAATTAAACAATAATTAAAAATTAAAAAAACAACACCACTGAAGGTCAACTGTTCACACTTTGCTTCGTTCCATGTCACCTCATATATGGAACAGGTTTCTGTTAAACACCATTCAAAACATGTAGATGGCCAGTTAACTGTTGAGCATCACCTATATATGCTGTGTCTCACTGAGAGCAAATCAATCTATGTATGGCCAACCAATCTTTATTTCCTATTCTAGTTGTTTGAATGTGATCAAGATTTGGGAGCAGATCATTTGTGAAAAAAGCTGGTCTGAAAACTTTTGTTTCTGTCTTACCAGTTGCATCAAACATTGAATTCTGTTTTTTCAATTCCTTTATTGCAAGTTGTTATTTTGTGTCCTAAAATAATGTTAAGTCTAAAATATTCCTGTGCAGTTTAGGCACACAAATGAATGACGCAATGCAGGGGTGGCCTGGCCACATATGTCATTACGTCATTCACTAAGAAGCATATATATACTGTGCCGTAAAGATTTCAGTTTGGAATCAGAAGCAACTTGATTGGCAGGATTGGGAATTGTCTCCAAGCGTCAAAGACAACCGCTTGATCATAAAGACTAATTATTCGTCTCATAATAATAATAATTCTTATGAGAGAGAATTTCTCCCAGCATTTTAATTATAATGATTAATACAAACATAACAGCAATCAAAGATTTCATAATACTTGGATTTCCAGGACTTGACCAAAGATATTATGGACCTATCTCAACTCTTCTTTTCTTCACCTACTTGGTGATTCTCCTTGGAAATATTTTTATCCTATTTTTTGTTGGGGTTGAGAAGCAGCTTTATAAGCCAACATATCTGATCTTCTGTCATCTGGCAATGAATGATGTGTTATTCGGGACGGTGACCTTACCAAAAATGATATCCAGATACTGGTGGGATGATAAGATAATATCCTTTGATGCCTGCTTCACTCAGATGTATTTTGTTCATTCCTTAGGAGCAATTCATTCTCTCCTTCTGCTGATTATGGCCCTTGATCGTTTTATTGCAGTGTGTTTTCCTTTTAAATATCCTGTTCTAATTACAAACAACATTGTTTCAATGGCTTGCGGGTTTTCGTGGATTGGGACATTTCTTAGGATGATGGCAATTGTATTTCATGCTCTGACTTTGACTTATTGTAATCCTAACATCATTGTGCAATGCTACTGTGATCACATTTCAATTATAAATGTGGCATGTGGTGGAGATATCCCATATGTTAAGGCTGTTGCTGTCAGTCTTGCAATGTTTAGTCTGTTGCTTCCACTTTCATTTGTAATTTTTTCCTATATTTGCATCTTTGTAGTTGTTTTAAAAAGAACAAACCAGGAGGGGCGATACAAAACCTTATCAACTTGTACACCACAGTTATTGATTTCTTGCCTGTATTACCTGCCAAGATGTTTTGTTTATCTAGCTCATGCTGTTGGATTCTCTTTTAGTTTGGACATCCGCATTTTATTGATATTGTTGTACAGTCTTCTTCCTTGTGCTGTTAATCCAATCATATATTGCTTCAAAACCCAACATATCAAAGATATTCTGATGAAGAGATTGAAACATTCCATAGTTGGAGTGAAATAAAATGCAAGGTGATTTGACGGTGATAATGCAAGGTGTCCAAATGTGTGCAATTATTGTCTTGTTCTGCACTAAAAAGTAGATTGTGAGAAGATAATATGATCCATATGGCATTCAAATAAAACAAAAATGCTATCTACAAAATACCAGAGTGCCTTACTTTTCTTTGATCTACTATGTGTTTCTTTAACATTTTGATATGTTTCAATGACTCAGATTAAAATGTTCAAATATTATTTTTTTAAAGAGCGGTTGTTGTACCTTATTGTACTTTATTATTTCCAACAATAGATGTAAAATCAAGCCAACTGAGATGTATTGTAATTCACACCTAGGGGATTTTAGCATGTGAGCCAGTTTCAGTGCATTCTCCAGTGGTGGGTCGTCAGGGCCAGCTTATCCTTCTCTGCCGGCTTAAACAGAATCACAAAGTTATAGCAATTAAATAATTTAATTGTTTTTTTAGATTCAAGAAATTTGTATTGTCATATGCACAGATAACAGGCAGTCATTCTGTACAATGAAAAGCTTATTTTGCTGGGTCCTCCTAGCACACAGAATTAGAATAAACTAACGGCAAAAAATATTGTGTTGTCTTAGGGTCAAAATGACCCATCAACACACATACATATACACTCGTACACGGGTCATTTTGACCCCAAGACAACACAAGGGTTTTAAGGCAAAAGATAAATACAAATAAGGCACAACATATAGTGACAGTATTGCACACAAATATGTATAAAGTGCACTATGCATTGCTACAATATCCAAAGTATGGCTGTGACATGAAGTCACAGCAGCAGCCGTTCACAGTTCAGTGATGTGTGTGGGAGCTGTTCACCATGGCCTGCGGGTAGAAACTGTTTGTCAGTCTCGTGGTTCTGGACTTCAGACTCCTGTAGCGTCTGCCTGATGGCAGGAACACACAGTTGTATGTGAAGAGGGTGTACAGCAAGAGACTCAGTAAACAGCCCTAGGGGGTCCCTGTGGTCACAGTTCTTCACAGTTGCAGAGAGCTGGGCCCTGTTTCTCGTACCTGGCTAAACAAAGTAAAGCAAATGTCTTAATCTCCAGTTTAAATTAGCGAGATGATTGACATCAGGCTATCTGGGTTTCTTCAAGGCTGATCTGCGCTGAAACGGTCTCGTTAATTCTAGCCAGACGTCAGTCATCTGGATATATGCGCGCACCCGCTCCTCGTCAGAAGGGATAATAATCGAGCACTGACACCACGATGTTCTAACAGTACTATGGCAAATAAACTCAAAGGAACCTCTTTTTATTCCTCTGCTGAGAAGCAGGAGATGATCATGAAGGCATATGAGGAAGTCAATACCGTAGTCATTCACAGCAAATGCATTGCGAATATTCCAACGTTTTTGCAACGCTGTTGCCATGAACGCAACTTTAACATCGCCCCCGCTGCGAGACATAAGCGTCGCAAATATATCAGACAAGTTAAATGCGTCAGTGTTGGGAAAATGTATCGGCTGATTTGAAGTGCTTCATCACCCAAATCAATCAGATTTACGATAGGGGATATTTACGAATAAATATATACTTATGAGGATATACGTACTGTATGCACGTATGAATCATGTACTATATGTATATACATGTATGTGTAGATTACCATATAACTAGGAGTTTGAATATGTGTATGGGCGGATCAGTATGTATGTATTATTCATAATCAGAAATTCAATCAATTGAAGCAGTGAAAATAAATTGTGTGTGATTCTCTGTATTCTTATCATGAGTCCACCTTAATCATGTTCTACAATAATGATATGTATGGTGTACTAATAACACTGTCATATAATTATGAGTGCTTTAAAGTTTCAACACATCCATAAGTTTCTTAAGAACTAAATAAACTTAAGAACAGCGGCCTGCAGCGGCTGATAGTCTGTGTCTGAGACGGGCGATCAGCTGCGCCTGTGGTGTTCATTGTCCGCGGCTCGAGAAGCTCTCATAAATAAATTATTTCTTGCCGGCAAAATATATAGCGCCGCGTACAGGAAGTCATGATGATGTAAAGGATGGATCCTGGCGATCTGCCCGGGAGCAGGTTTACATTTTTGGATGTGTTGCCATGGTGATTTATCTAAGCTTGCTTCGAGAAACCGAGAAAGCCTGACCTACGTCATCTTAGCCTGACAATTAGCCCGCTAACTCAGTAAGCCAGGTACGAGAAATAGAGCCCAGGTGTCAGCCCAAGAGTGAGGAGTTGTACAGAGAGTTTGTGTGGTATGACTTTATTGAATGATGATGTGAAGTCTATGAAGAGTAATCTTGCATAGGTGTCCTTGCCCTCTAAGTGTGTGAGGGTCGTGTGGATGATGTTGTTGACTGCATCGTCAGTGGACCGGTTCTGGCGATATGCAAACTGCAGCGGGTCTACAGTGTCTGGGATTGTCTTTTTGATGTGGGTCATGACTATTCTCTCGAAGCACTTCATCACTATTGGGGTGAGTGCCACGGGGCGATAATCATTCAGGCAGGTCACAATGTTTTTCTTTGGGAGGGGCACAATGGTGGCGGACTTGAAGCAGGTGGGCACACAAGCTTGTGCTAGTTTTCACAAATACACTACATGTATTTTTTCCCTATTAGCTTATGTTCTCATTGCACAGCTCCTGTCTTCCTCTGTTGCTCTGCTTCCAGCCTGCAGCGCTGCTTTCAGTGCAGCTGGTTTGAAGGAGAGCTTTCATCTAATCAGATTGATACCCTAACCATAAAAATGACATGATGAATATGTACCACTTTAAGGCTACTCCTACTACTCCTTGTTACAAATATATATATATACATTTTATTGAGGATTTGCAAAAAAAGGAGTGTTTTGTTCAAATAGTTCGACAAAGGACAGAAAGACAATAGACACAAATATTATAAATATTTAAAGTATATAATAAGAAGGTATATTTGTGGTTCAATAACATTTTCACTTGTACATTTCTGGACTGGAGAAACAATTAAAAAGCTAAAAATAGCTGAGGGTAAAAATTGGTACTAAAGTATTTTCCCCTGACATGCAACACAGTTTTTATAATTTAATCATTATAATTTTGGAGCTAAAAAATGTATTTGTATGAATGTAAGTAATACATTTGATGTTCGATGTTGAAATCACCATTACTGTGGGAAAGAAGTATAATGTCAATGTAACTCTCTTTTTCTTTTCTTTTTTACAGTATATATTGTATATACTGTATATATTCATCATTGCCATCATATAATGTTATTTTCATCATTGCCTTTATTAATCTAATATATTTTAATTTTCTTTTCTTAATACTGACTTTAGCTTAATCAAAGCTTGTAAAAAAGTAGATAATTAGATGTTTTGTGTTCCTCAGTTTAATTTGTTGGTAATAGAAAACAACAAACAAAGATAAGAGATAAGATAAGATATTCCTTTATTAGTCCCGCAGTGGGAAAATTGCAAGATTACAGCAGCAGATGGGTAAAATGCACATAAGAGACACATAGTCAAATAAAAAAAACAAGTAATATAAATAAACAATAAAACAGTAATAAAAACATTAAAGAATCCACAATAGCAATATTATATATAGTATATTGTATAAAGGTATTTATATTGCATCAGTTGAAGTGATTAAAGTGACCAAAGTGATTTAAGTGTTTTTGTGGTCTACTGCGAGCTCAGCTAGTTGTGCAGCCTGACAGAAGAAGGAAGGAAGGACTTGCGGTACCTCTCCTTCACACACCGGGCATGAATCAGCCGGTGGCTGAAGGAGCTGTCCAGAGCTGCCAGAGCGTCCTGCATGGGGTGCGAGGTGTTGTTCATCAGGGACGATAGCTTAGCCATCATCCTCTTGTCCCACCCCACCTCCACCATATCCAGTGGACACCACGGCACACTGCTGGCCTTCTTTACCAGCTTGTCCAGTCTCCTCCTGTCAGCTGCCGTGATGCTTTTGCTCCAGAAGACCAATCCATAAAAAATAGCTGATGCCACCACAGAGTCAAAGAAGGACCTCAGTCTCCTCAGCAGAAAGAGTCTGCTCTGACACGTGGCTATACGATTAACATGATGCTCCTTTGAGGATATGCAAGATCAAACTTGATAAATGGCTGATATTACCTGGCATCTAGTCATTGTAATGTGTTTCGTGGGTATTACCTCCAAATTAGAGCTGTACTCAGACAGAGAGCATGAGAGTCATTAGATATTGTTATTGGAAGTTATTTTCAGATATAGGGCGTCATTTTGAATAGTTGGGTCTTGGATATCTCTTTTGAATTATATGGTATATTGGTAGTTTATCCTGCATTTAATATCATAAAGGTCTAATCAGTGGGTGTGCTTACCCTGCAGGTCTTCATTGCATTTTTGTTTCTGGTTTCTTATTGTAAACTTACAATTATGATTGCTAATTTTACAGGGATGAGAAGCTTCCTCATCCTTGGTTTCCCTGGACTTTCTCCAAAGTATTACGGACCTGTGTCAGCTATGCTCCTTTTCTTCTATCTTGCTATTGCAATAGGAAATTGCTTTATTTTAACATTTGTTGTCAATGAGAGATCCCTGCAAAAACCAACATATCTGGTCTTTTGTCACCTGGCACTGAATGACTTAACATTTGGCACTCTGACTCTCCCAAAGATCATATCAAAATACTGGTTTGGTGAGAGCATTATTTCATTTTACGGGTGCTTTACCCAGATGTTCTTTGTTCATTATTTAGGATCAGTAACTTCTTTCATCTTGTTGGTAATGGCTCTCGATCGCTTTATCGCAATATGTATTCCACTGCGTTATCCTGTCTTAATCACAAACAACATCATATCTGTGCTCTGTGGGTTTGCTTGGTTCATCCCTCTGCCGTTGATGGTAGCTGTTGTCCTTCATGCCCTCACTTTACCTTTCTGTAAATCAAATGTCATCGCTCAGTGCTACTGTGACCACATTTCTATAACGAGCCAGGCATGCGGTGAGAATGTTCAAATTGTACAGGTCACTACATTCTGCCTGGCCATGTTTTGTCTCTTGCTTCCTCTTGCATTTATCTTGTTTTCTTACATCTATATCATTGTGGTTATTTTGAAAATGTCCAATGCTGCAGGCCGCAAGAGAACCTTTTCAACGTGTACCCCGCAAATATTCATCACTTGCCTCTTTTACCTTCCCAGGTGTTTTGTTTATGTAGCTAATACTGTTGGATTTTCTTTCAGTTTAGATGTGCGTATTTTAGTGGTATTGTTGTACAGTCTTATCCCCGCTGCTGTTAATCCTATCATATATTGTTTCAAGACTCAAGATATCAAGCAGACTTTGATGAAGAAGATGAAAAAAACTAGGATTGGAATAGAGATACAACTTTCATTCTTATAACAGACTGATACCTCAGTCATCCAGTCTAAAAGTTTGACTTCATTTGTAAGAAATGTGACAATAGAAACACGATTATTTTTTATTAAAGCTTGGCATGCGGTGTAAATTATATTATTTGTGTGCATGGGTGTTTCTTTAATGTAAAGCCTGCAGTTCAGATATTGATATCTAAATGGAACTCACGAGGAATATCAGATATACATAAACTGCACTGTACACATACAAAGGATGTAATGAGCTAATAGAAAGAAATATTGCAGTATATTTCCTGCAGTTCGATGACTACCACAGATAAGTATTTTACTGACACACAGGGGTGTATTTTCCATTCATTTTCGGGGTTCCATTGACTGTGCACTCTAGCCAAGAGAATTATAGTCTTCACCGACCGCATTGTGACTCTCCAGCAAAAGTTTGAGCAGAAATACCAATACATTTCATTTAGCCATTGCCAAAAGTCTAAAACATGGCCAACCTCCACAGTCATTTTGATTTTATCTTTTATATTGATTTTAATTTGACAATTTTACAAGACAGAACTCTAGAACTATAAGTATACAATACACAAGAAAGAGGGAAATAGAAAACAACAACAAAAATATATATACAATGAAAAAAAAATAAAAAAACACAGCAAATAATAACATATTTGCACATCACCAGTTTGAAATAAGTATATTGGTTATATCATCAGGTCAAGTCAGCATCCGTATCAGTGTTTTTAATCTGGCAGAGCAAAGTCCAGTCCGGAGGGGTCCACCATGTCTAAGACCGGTTTTCATATCTTGACAAATCCCTTGACATTGTCATGGAGGGTGTGAGTCAACTTTTCCGGAGGAAGAACTTCCAAAATCCCCTTATGTAATGGACTGTTTAGTACCAGCTGTGTATTTACTGGACACAGATGTCAGGGCACTCTGGGTAGAGTAAGTGGTGCCCCACACCTGATGCTAATCAGCTCATTATTACTTAAAAGGCTTTTTCAAGATGCCAGTGTTTACATGTTACTAATTATAACTGATGAGTAACATGACCAAGAGTTCAGACTCTATGTCCTGGATTTAAATACGTTCACAAGCACTTAACTAAAGGCTAGATGACCAAAATGGGCTACTGCCCAGGGTTCATGTTACAGTGTGACAATTTGATTAGTTGCTAATAAGTTTGCGAACAATGTATGCAACATTTTAGTACATTGAGAACTAAAATAATGGGGCTTCCAGGCAATACCTTCATCATTACCTCATTTCTAGTGTTCATTTTTATTTTTAAATGGAAAGTTCTGAAATTTCAGTCCTCGTCTGTGATGAAATGGGGATGAGATATAGAGTTGACCGGGTTGTTGGTCATCTGCTCATCTGCTGCAAGTCCATCGGGCGATCTCGCCGACAAACAGTCGACTATTGTTTTCACAAGTCATGAAGTGCTACAAGACCAACAAACCTCATAAACAAGGCAACATTAGTAAAGGAAAACACTTTCCTTTCTTTCAAAAGCCCAAATGATATGAAGCTGTATGCTGCTGAACATGTAACACTCTGCGCACACACACACACACACACACACACACACACACACACACACACACACACACACACACACACACACACACACACACACAGAAAATCCTTCCAGAGGTACTTCTCAGTATAGAAAACACGTGGACTCAACTAACAATTATTAGCATGGCATAGCTAATATTTCGCTAACATTAGTGTTATCACTCACTGGAGAAAATAAAACACAGGCATCCCATCTTCAACAGAGGTTCTACACTGAAACTAGTTTAATCTGGTTAGTTACCTCACATTTTGAACCACTAACGCCACACAACATCTCACATATATCTTCTTTATGCTATGTTACTCTCTGTTGCAGCACAATATGTTATTTCTTCATGTGCAGGATAATTACTTGGCTTGGAACTGTGACTTCCTGAAGTATTGTCGAACATGAGTGAAGCCAACCAAATCGGATGGGTTATGGCGAGGGAGCATGTTAACGTGCTTTCGCTGTCAGCCAACCATTGGCTCGTAGTACTCAATACAGCCACCAGATGGCGACAGACACCAACGAACCATACATCATTGTCTTCATAGCATCCATAATGTGCTGATAATATGGGCCTCGTATTCTCCATTTATCTGCCTATATAGCATGCAGCTCCTGAGTAATCTTGAACAATATTCATTGTTTTCATAACTATTTAAATGTTTGGGGGTAGATTTATGTTAATTGTAGCATGGGAATAAAAAGTGTCTTGGAAGTAAAACTCCCACTTAAATAAGGAGCGATTCTTGATTAATTTTGGATCCTTTATTTTAGGCTATTTTTCCGTGGAATTGGGCTTATTGTTAGGAGGTTAAGAAACAGAAAAGACGGGACATGTTATGTTAGAGGCATTGAATAGTTAGTGTGATATTTACATTACACATGGTTGTCTTGACATGGGCTTAAATTTCAGCAGCATCACTAGATACATCTTCTCGCTGCTCTGAAGATACCAAAATAACCATTGAAACATGAAAAGATCAAGAGGTTTGGTTTATGTGAAACGTCTTTCACTGCGTTTTTCACTGTCTTTCAAATCATTTCAATAACGTAACAGACCGCCAAAATATTTACAATTTTTCCATCTGACTCATTCACAACACCAAATGGCCATCAAATAATCTCTTCTATGTCACTCTGAATATCATTGCTATGACGGGGTTCAGTGGGTAGACATGCTATTTCCTCAAATACAGGAGCATAGCTGCTGAAAGGTAGTTGCATATTTAAAATATGTTCGCATTGCTCAAACATACTGGAGGGAGCGCGCTCAGCTTCATGCTGACCTGCAGGAGAATGACAGGCGTGTCTGAAGCTGCACGCTGACAGGGATGACTGGTCGTGGATATATTTCCTGCCGCTAGTGAGAGAAAACTGTCCACACTCGGACTCTGAGCAGGTGAATGTGCTGTTTGTTTCACTTTCAGATGATGCACCGATCATCGTGGTGGTCTTGGCAGGTTCAGGCGTTAGGGATGCTCCAGGAGACATTGTTTGTTGCCGAGGAGAGTTTATTTGACTAATTTCTTCAGAGGTGAGGCATTGTGCAGGTTCCAGGAACTCTGGTTGTAGGAACTTTTTGACGTAACGAGTTGGCGTTTGCTGGGAGTGCTCCGCATCGTTCTTAGTCAACAACTGCTTGTTTAGGAAAGCTGCATCTTGAGGTTCCGTAGGACCTTTTGGCCTCTGTTCACTGGAGCGTTCTTTCCTAAACCCTGCTAACAGCATTCTCAAATCTCCCCACCGTTTAGGATCAGCTTTCACACACTTTGTGTTGTACAGGTGGTTGCGCCAGCTGCACTTCCGTGAGGCAGTGTCTGAGTGAAGTGTACTAGAGATGCTGCCAATTTCATAATACTCCAGCTCACTGTTTGGCACCGGCTGAACACTTGATAGACTGGCGTCAGCGTAAAACTCCACTCTTAACCTCTGCAGGCCAGCACTCATTGGGTCATGCTGTTTCTCTTTTTCTGCACATGCAGCATCAGTGAGCGTTCTGTTGTCATCAAAGCAAAACGCTACATTGCCTGTCCCTTGCTCTGTTTTTTTTGGCGAGCTATCACTCTGACACGTTGCGTTCTTACGCCTCACCCTGTACAGGGCAACACACAATCCTGTAATCACCAGGACGGAGATCAGAGGAAGAACCACAGCTATGAGCCACAGGGGCACACTGCCCTGTATCTCAGAGCACTGACTGCGGCTCTCTGTTGTAGAGATGCAGATATCACAGGCGTGGTCAGAAACGTTATGTAAACAGATGCAGGACCTGTTCTGCAGGGCAGGTCCACACTCACTCCAGCGGTTTTGACAGGGTGCAGAGAGACACCGCCTCCTGGCTGTGTCCTGCTCAGAACACGGCGACGGGAGGCAGACACCCTGAGAGCTGCAGCTCGACTGGACGAGAGTCGAGCTCGGCCAGACGTCCATCATCACACTCTGTCCGCTGACAGGCAGTGTGTAACCGCTCACATTGAAGTACTGCACACAGCCACTGAACCCTGCCATGAAAAGAATGTTAAAAATAGTTTATTGTTACCCAAAAATGCTTTAAAAATATATTTTTTAAACGTGTCAGTTGATCATTACATCTTAGTTTAAATATACAGGTTGTATGTAGCGAGCGTGGGTATTTTCTGCTCAATTAAATCATTTTGCACAAGACAAAGGACTGAATATAGCACAGACAAACATACTTTATTCCCACACCAACATGTTTAGGCCTTGTTATATCTGGTTCACATATTAACACTTGTTAATATGAAGTATATTTACCTAGCAGTCGGAGGTTTGAATCACCTGTCAAAGCAGCACCAAAAATAATCTTTTCCACACGAACAGGAGTGAGATCCAAACCGTGGCCGGTGATGTTAAAGACGGATTCACTATCCAGAAGCAGAAATGTGTTCTGCCCGCTGCTGAACAAGGAGAGGACATGCCAAAACCCATCGGCCACGGGGGAGTCCACAGTGAACTCTGACAGGTGTTCTGACGGTGTGTCTTTGTAAATGTACACAAGCTTTCTGTCTTTTATCTGAGGAAGAGAGAAAAAAAAGCAAGCAATTTCACAATTCAAACATAAATCCAAGATGAGTAAATATCTGTATAATTGCATTCTATACCTACTTCCAGCATAGTGTATCCTGTCTGTCCAGCAACAAATATTAACACTCCATTCTCTTGGGTCTTGAACTTGATGTTAATCCCACTTTGGTCTCTGGTGTTTCCCTCTTTTTCATCATCCAGCAAGGCTTTTAGCAGGTAGTCTCTCTTGAATCGCTCCTTGATGACATACTCAATGTAGTCATTCCCATCAAATCGCAAAACAAGCTCCTCTGACATTTCTGTTCAATAAGACAGAACATGAAGAACGAGAATCATGAAATTGATGAAAATCAAATAAATCCAACAGTTTATTAAAAGGTATATTTACCTTTAGCACAGTTGCTTCCAGTAAAAGGGCTTTTGCACTCACAAAGATAGTCAGACCAAAGGTCATGGCACACGCCGCTATTCTTACATGGGTTGCTGTGACATGGTGCTGGTGTTGTTCGAGGACACCTTTATTGAACACACATGAGTTACAAAGACAAGTTGTTGAAATGTATAGACAAATAAACAGAGACATGTTTGCTATTTCCTTTATCAGGTGGGGGCAGTGGAGAGACGACAATACATGAGTTGAGAGAGAGGAGGTGAGATACAATGACTCGGAACAGCTAGAGATACTGTGACCACAAGGTCAGCGTTATAAACCCCCACACCAAGAGAACCACAAAGTTTATAATTACAGTAGGAAATTGAAAGGTGGATACTAATTGCTTACCTATCAAGGATGTTGTATGTTGCAAGGGCCTTTGAAGGGCTCAGCAGGATGCCATTCACATAGATGTTACGAATACATCCAACAAAGTCATGGGTTTTTATCTGAGCAGGAAGCAGTAAAATGGATTCAAAAGTCCTGGTTCCTCCGAACATCATATTACTGCCAACATCTAGTGTTCTGATTACACATAAAGACAGAGAGCAGTCGTTGATAAAGATTAAACACAAGGCCAAAAAGTGACATTTTGAAGTGCAAATAGGGATTATTATTTCACTGCTACCTCTTTAAGCTATTGCCATCACTCCGTGAATAGCAAGATCCATTGTTCTCAATATCTGTGCAGTTGTCCACATGCAAGGAACCCATCTGTTAAAAGCAAGTAATGCTACATCAGTCTTTTTTAGATTGACCTCTTTTATTTTCAACTTAAAAATTGCCATCTCATTAACCTTGTGTATGTGCTGACATATCCAAAACTCACGTTCCCAATCCTCCTGGCAGTGACACTATGGAAATATCCATCGGCCACCTGCTTGTGTGTGTGTAGCCTCACAGGTCCTGGGCCCAGGTCATACGAGAGATGTATGGCCCCATTCAGTATCTCCAGTGCAATGAACTCCCTGCTGGATAGTCCTCCAGGGTTGTACAGGAGCAGGGAGTTCCTCTGCACTGTCGCAAACTCGAGAGAGATTAAATTAGTCCTGCGATCCAACGGGGGAAACTCCATGAAGGACAGCTCCTCAAAGCCATAACTGTGCTCCTCACAGTGGACTCCGCTCACGCCTAAAACAAAAATGGAGCATATTGTTTGTAAATTGTTCTCAGTTTTAACTTGGAAAAGTGACGGTATATTTTATGACATGTAAAGGATTACTTAAACATTTAACAGACAGATAAGTGGCATAGAACTTCTCATCATTGTCCACAACTAAACAAATTTCCCAAAATGTTGAACTTTTGCTTTAAAGATCCTTCTTTATGCATTATTCTTACCAAAGGGACAATGACAGGTGAATCCTCTCTGTGAATTGCTGCAGCTACCCTGAACACAAGGGGTTGATCTACAGTGGTTTATGAAGTGCTCACACATTTCTCCTAGAAAACACAAACAAATAAAGCCCAGACTTTGAGGAGATTCTGGATTCTAATCATGCAATATAATAATGTAATGTTATTTTTTTAAATACACCAAATTCTACCCTCAAATCCGGGTAAGCAGTGACAGTGATATCCATCCTGAGTGGAAGTACAAGTTCCCCTGTTTTGGCACTTTAGCTTCCGGCATTCATCTACATCAGTAGAGCAGAAAGAGCCAGAGAAGCCACTCTGACAGTGACAGTAGAACCCTCCTGGAGTATTCACACACATGCCTTTATTCTCACAGGGATTCACCTCACATTCGTCGGTGTCATGTTCACACAGTGTCCCGGTGAAGCCGGCTGGGCAGGTGCAATTAAAAATCTCTTTTTGCGGTGACACAAAGATGACCGCCGAGCTTTCCAGAACAGAAACATCTTGGCTGATGTAAATGTTTCTGTTGCACGCTGCCCCGTTTATACAAGGGCTGATGAGACATGGATCACTTGTGATGTGAGAAATCGTGACATTGCTCTGGCGTTCTAGTAATTTCTTATGGCCTTCAGCGATGCCACTGGCTACCTCTCTGCTAAGATATTGACCGTCGTAATTTTTCACAGCAGCCAATAGAAGGATTTCACTGCCAATATGTTTGATTCCAAATACATGAGTCTTCGAGGCCTGTAGGTTAAACAGACTGTCCAGAGCTTTCACAAACCGCAAATACTTAGTAGACATAAACTCTTCCATTGAGGATGATGACACATAGAATAGTATGCAGCTGTCTATAGATGCATTTGTGAAACCTTTATAGTTCACATAGATACTGTTGTTGACTGGGAAGTGAAGCTGGTCTGTAGCCTCGATTGTGATATTAAATGTAGCCTCGCCTTGAAAAGGAGATGACCACAGCTCACATGTGCCATTAGGTATTATGAACATATTTAGTTGTCCGTTTTTGATGGCGCAGTTGAATGTATCGGACTCATCCTGATCTTCAGGATGGACGTTACCGATCATCCCTCCTTGGAAAGAACTGCCAAAATATTTCACCTCAATGACAATATTTCTCGGCAGTGACGGGCTATCGTTTTCATCCACAATCTTGATGTGGATCGTTGTTGTTGATGATAGCGGGGGGATCCCTGCATCCCTTACAGCCACAAGGATGTGATATACAGCCATTTGTTCCCGATCAATAGTCTGTGTGGTGAATAAAACTCCATCAGGAGTCAGTGAAAAAGCACTTCCAGTTGAAGGGTTTACCAACCAGTAAGTAAAAGGTCCCCCATTTGGCGGAAAATCTGAATCAGATGCATTTAATCTGGCCACCACTGTGCCTTGAGGCTGATTTTCCTTCACTTGAGCCTCAGTGAATGTGAGTTTGGGAGAGTTGTCGTTAACGTCGTCAATAGTCACAACAACACTAGTAGTCCCGGTGGCTGGTGGAGAGCCATTATCAGTGGCTGTAACGATCAGATTATAAACTGGCCTGAGTTCTCTGTCAAGTGCAGAGTTCACTGAAATAATGCCACTGGATGGCTCAATGGCAAAGGAGATGTTTGTGTTTCCATTTTCAATGCTGAAGAAGAAACTATTCCAGTCCAATATGGAGTCCTCATCCAGAGCACTCACCGTTATCACAGGTGTCCCAACCGGGCTATTTTCTGTAACATTGGCCGAATAAAGTGCAGAGGTGAAAACGGGTGGATCGTTCGTGTCGATCACACTGATGTGGACCGACGTTTCGTCTACGTCCATGCCAGTGATAACACCAGAGTTCTTTGCCAGAACATTTACAACTACTTGACTGTTGCCTTGTTTTCTCAAACCGCCAGTTGTGTATATTTCTCCAGAAAATGAGTTGATTTCAAAGCCCATGTATTTGCTTCGACCAAACATCAGGTAAAACACCTGACCTTCAGAGCCTTGGTCATAATCTGTAGCTGTTACTTTTCCGATCCTAGTTCCAACTGGCACATTTTTAAGTACAGAAAAGTTGTATTCTTTTTGCCTGAATGTAGGTGTGAATTCATTGACATCTGAAATTTGGATGACAATGTGTGCTAAACTAAATAAAGCATGACCACCAATGTTTAACGCTTTGATTGTTATATCAAAGATCTGCTCTCGCTCATAATCAAAGACATCCAAAGTGGTGATAGTGCCATTTCTTGAATCAATTGCAAATTTATCCACAGGGCCAGCAATAATAGAGTAGGATATTTGAGCACCTGAATCATGCACAGCCTTCACAACTAGGACATTTGTTTCAATTTCTGAGTTTTCAGGCACTGACGTGATGTACTCTGAGAATGAAAAGACTGGAGCATTGTCATTCACATCCATAACTACCACTGTAACATTCAACATGCCGGTTTGAGGGACCCAGCCTCCATCCAGGGCTTTGATTTGAAGATGATAAATAACTACTTTTTCAAAGTCAAGCTCTCTGATCAGTGTTAGCAGCCCAGATGCTTCTCCGACAGAAAATGATAAATAGGGATTTTCTGGTGTAATGTAGTACATGATGGCACCATTGGGACCGTAATCTCCATCTTCTGCATGAATTTTCCCAATTACTGATCCTACCGGCAGGTCCTCAGGGACAGAGAACATGACATCCGGCTCTTTAAAGCTCGGAGGAAATTGATTCCTTCCAGTAATTTCAAAAGTGATTTCAGTCTGTGATGACAAAGACGGGGTGCCCTGATCTTTTGCAATAACTGATACTGTAAAAAACTGATTTATGCTCTCTATTAAACTCTGATTTAACATCACTTGTCCATTGTCGACTTGGATACAGAAGAAATCAGATGCATTACCTCCATTGAAAACATATTCAATACCAATGCTGGTGTTGCTGACATCCTGATCTATTGCTGTAAACTGGACCACCTCAGTACCAACATCCATGTGATACGGGATAACAATCAGAGGCCGGAAAGGTAAAAACATCGGTGGATAGTGGTTATAGGGTTCTAATCTCACTGTGACAGTAGTGTTACTGTACAGAGGAGCACTGCCACAATCAAAAACAATAACCGTAAAGTGGTAGATTTGAAAAGCAGCATTATGTAATGTCAGTGGCCGCTTTGTATAGATCTCACCAGAGGACGCGTTCAACCAAAACTGCTCATTTTGAGGTTCAATAATATACAAAACTTCACTGTTTTGCCCTATATCTGCATCTATAGCAAGAACCTGCACTACAAACACTTCTTTATCTTGTGTTTCAGGGAGGACAACGCTGTAAAACTGATCAGAAAATACCGGCCTATTATCGTTGATATCTGCAATGACTATAGTGACGTCGGTGCTAATGCTCCATGCTGAATCATTCGCGTTTACCTTCAAGATGTAATGATCCTGCATCTCCCTGTCCAGAAGTCTTTCAACAGTGATGTCGCCTGTGGTGAAGTCAATATTAAATGGCAGATCATCACTTTGATCAATTATGGAGTAATTTATTACTGCATTGGCACCAGAATCGTTATCAGTTGAGGTGACTTTTATAATCGTGTGTCCAACAGGGGAATCTTCAGGCACCTCTGTAAGAAAAATCTGTGAAAAACGAGGAGCGTTGTCATTTCTGTCTAAAATAACAATAATAACCGTTGCTGTGTCTTTATGAAGAGGGTTGTTTAGTTCTGCAGCTTCGACAGTTAATTTGAATTCAGGGGTATTTTCTCTGTCTAAATGTGCAGTGGTGCTCAGTAAACCATTTTCAGGGTCAATTGTGAAAAAACTATGAGTGTTTCTTTCTGTAATATTGTACTGCACTGTACCATAGCTGTCTGAGTCAGCGTCAATGGCAAGAACATCACAAACCCATGCTGGCGGGGAGTTCTCAAAAACCTCACACCTGTACTCGGCTTGGGTGAACTGAGGGAAGTTATCATTTACATCACTGATGTTTATGTGAATTTCTGCAAATGATGAGAAAGGAGGCGAGCCAGAGTCTCTGGCTTCTATTAACAAGGTAAACTCCTTTTTGCTCTCATAATCCAGAGGGTTCTCCACGGTCAACGCTCCATTCAACTGCTCCACATGAAACATGTCTTCAAAGTTTCCAGAAGCTAGATAAAAGGAGACTGGATCAGCTCTGGCGCTCGCCGCAGAGACAACCGCAACGAATGTTCCCACTGGCTCGTCCTCAGAGAGGACATCCCTCAGAACCTCCACAGTCATCTCTGGAAACTCAGAGACGTTCTGAAACCGTATGCTGATGGTGGTGATGTCAGATTTGGGATTTTCTCCAGCATCTTCCACATGTACACTGACAATGATATCTTCCGTTCTCCAGAGAGCACTGGAAGTGAATACAGTGCCGCTGTGTGGATGGATGGAAAACACATCTGAACTTTGTCCAAACAACGAAAAATGCAGTTCTGCGTTCATTTCAATATCTTCATCTGTTGCTCTTACTGCACAAACAACTGAGCCTGTAGGACGAAAAAACATAAAATAAAACTCAATCCTATCAAGACTATGATATCCAGGATGAAATATATAACTGTCAAGTGGAAGTAAAAACTCTCACCTGGAGCCATCTCAGTGGGCACATAGGCCACATAGGGGCTGTTCATAAACTGGGGCCAGTGGTCGTTAATATCTCCAATGAGAACAGTAACAAGCACTGAGCTTGACAAAGGCTGAGTCGGATGCCCATCACTGCCAATCACCATCAACCTGTAAATGGCTACTGTCTCCCTGTCCAGGAAATCGGTTGTAAACAGCTCTCCAGATGTTTCTTCGATGTCAAAAGGCATGTTAAGGTTCTCCATGGAATACCTATAGGAGAGTCAACATATGTAACAGTTCATCATTGAATTGGGATAAAGTAAAAAAGCATTACAATGCATGTACCGTAAAATCCCAGAGAGATTTTTAGTTGCTCTTGTGCGGCATATTCTGCAAACACACTGAGACTTCTGTGTGAGAAATGGTGATCCTAATGCTGCACCACAAGAAACATGATACCAAAAGGCCTCAGCCAATGCCTATCTTTAGCAGTATTTTAAGATTTTATTAGAGACGGTACTTCTCAAAATTGACTTTTTACATGTTACCTTATTTCCCCACTGATTCCTTCATCAATGTCAGATGCAGTTATCATGGCAAACACAGTGCCTGGGTTGCTGTCCTCAGACACTATGGTGTTGTAGACTTCCTGACTAAACTCTGGACGGTTATCATTGACATCATCCACTATGATGTGTATGGATAGAGTTCCTGTTAGAGGTGGCAATCCTTCATGTGACAAAAAAAATAATGGTTTATCAAACCAAGTTTGAAGTGACTGAGACTTTAAAAACTGATCATATTTAACTTTGGCCTGAATCACCTGAGTCAACAGCAACGATGTTGACGAAGTAAGACGATTCCCTCTCTCTGTCCAGGCTGTGTAAGATGTGTAACGAGCCACTGGGAGTGATGGAGAACAAACCGTCACGATTTCCTTTCTGTATAAAATAGGTCAGCTGGCTGTTGGCGCCTAAATCTTCATCCAAAGCTGATACCTGGTAAAGAAAAAGACATAAACAATCTAGACATTGACATTTTATAATCAACATTCAATAAAGTCTTCCATTAACAACAATGTGTAGCACCTGACATGTGAGCTGATCAGGGTCCTCATCATTCTCTGTGACATGCATGGTCAGTGTTTGTGGAGTAAAGAGGGGTGCAAAGTCGTTGACATCCAACACTGTGATACTGATAGCAGCAGTGGCAGATCTGTGTTCAGTCCCCTTATCCGCAGCTGTTATGGTTAAGGTGTAGTTTGAATCCCTCTCCCTGTCCAGTTGGCCCATGACTGTGATGACACCTCGAACCGTGTCCACCACAAACGGACTCTCCCGGGTCAGTATGTACCCAACTTCTCCATTTGTCCCAATGTCTCGATCAAGAGCCTGAACCTGGAACAGGCTCGTTCCTCTCGGGAAGTCCTCTCTGATTGTCAAGCTGTAGGTGCTTTGAGAGAACTCAGGGTCATGGTCATTAGCGTCCTCGACGTGCACCGTGAGATTCATAGTGGTCGCCATTCTGGGTGAGCCTTCATCAGTGGCTGTTACAGTAATAGTCAGGGTGTCTACCTGTTCTCTGTCCAATGCCTCCTCCAGGTATATTTTTCCACTCCTGTTACCAATGCTAAACTCGCCCCCAGAAGTGTTGTTCAAATAATATAAAACTTCCCTGTTGGATCCAATGTCTTCATCCTCAGCATGCACAGTCATTATAACAGAGTGGAGTGCAGTGTCCTCTGGTATACTGACTATTTTGGCTGACACAAACAATGGAGCGTTGTCATTGACATCATCAACCACCACAATGACATTTGCCGTACTGGTGAACTGTAACGACACAGTCTGGATACAATCATTGGCCGTCACAGTCAGATCGTAGAAGGGTTGTCTCTCTCTGTCTAACTCTGAGTTCAGGCACAAAGCGCCAGCTGTATTTATGAAGAACACTTCCTCCTCATCTCCACCAACAACTCGTAGTTTCAAGTCTCCATTGTCACCTGGCCAAGAGGAAAAGAGAATACATGATGTTATCAGAAACGATGGATTGCCCTTCTCATGATGGCTTGGTGTACTATGTATAATACAAGGATCAAAAAGTTGCATTTTGCTCAAGAACTGTTTGCTGCTAAATGCATAATTCCATAATTTAGGATCAAGGATATCTTTATAATCCCCGACAACAGAAACCAACCACATAGAAGATCTCATTGAGCTATTTAAAAGGCCAATGAGAGCAGGGACAAATTCATTCTAGAGTCTATTAGTCCTGCATCTTTGCAAATTGTATCTGCGGCCAGAGAGAAGCACCTTGGACAGGGAGTGGCAAGGATCAGCCAGGATTGACTGGGCCTTCTTCAAAGTTCTACCCTCCTAGTAATCAAGCATTAGCAATAAATAAAGGGGCCAAGAATAGGAATTCACTGGAACATTTTAAAGAAAAATGACTTTAACTACAAAATATGAGATTTTCAACAGAACACAATCAAATAACACAAAGATAAAGAAGATGTGTGATCATGTCTGGATTTTACTTGCCAGATGTGGCACATCTTTACCTTTTCTTTATCACAATGTGTTTTACTCACTGTTGATTCTGTTGGGGTTCTCTGACTGTGGATTCTACTTTGCCTTTAAATGCAACAGGGGTCAAACAAATGTGGCATCTGCTGAATGTTGGATTAATGTCATATTTGACATTCTTTTGTATTCCTGCACTTACCATCATCGTTATCTGACACATTCAAGGACAGGAAGCAAGTGCCCACCCGTGTGTCTTCCAGCAGTGACACAGGAAAGGAATCCTGACTGAAAACAGGGGGGTTGTCGTTCACATCTAACACATTGAAGTACACCCTGACACTGGATCCCTGTGAGTCGCCCTGCTGCCCCACCACAGTGAGGATGTAGAATCTTTGTGCTTCGAAATCCAGGCTTCGGGATAATAGGAACTCCCCTGAGAAGGGGCTGAGGAGGAACAGGTTCGCTCCGTCATCCTCCTGCACTGAGTATGTGATACGCGTGAGACTCTCCGACAGGTTTTCCAACTTTCCCACAACTGTCCCTGTCAACACATGGGGAATGCACAATCCCTGGTCTGGTGACTGGGAAATGAAAATAAAACTTTTGGCAATATCATTGTCAAAAATAGAAGGATGTAAACTATCATTTCTAATAGATATTAGAAATGAGAATAGTGAAGAATAAAGGAAACAATCGTACTTACAAAAAAGAAATTAGGAAAATATATGAAATCACAGGTTAAATACTAGCATTTAAAAAGCAAAAATGTGGTAAATTAACATAATGTATTTGTGCTTAATTTACATGGGTAAGACCTTGCTGTACAGATGACTAACCTGGTACTGTGTCTTCTTTCACTTCAAATGAATAAACAGTTTTGAAGAGAGCCATCTGTGTTCGCCATCTGTTATTGGAGTGTAAGCCGACAGATGTATCATACCAGGAGGGAAGCGTTTGCTGTCTGTCACTGCTCACATTTACTGTATTTCCAGATGAAGCCTCATATGAGGAAGTAGTATTAAACACCTGAGAAACCATGGAGAAAAAAATAAATGACTCTTGTTTTTTTGTTAGAATAGGCCACATTTGAAGCATATATAGATTCTACGCATTCATATGCATTATAAACGTATGAACTTGATAAACATAAGTTGCAACATATGAGCTCAGAGACCAGCTTACCAGAAAATGAAACAATAAAATTGTGTATTTTTTCCAGTGTCCAGTCCAGTCCATTTTAAAGTTCACTTCATAAGTGCCTCTTACTTGCAAAATCAAGTGAAAAAAATAAGATCCTAAGCAAAACAAAACAGACGTGGCATTAAAAAGTGAGCTCCTAAACTTCACGGCTTTACCTCCACACAGGACCAACAAAAGGAAAACTTTAAAAGCTGTCCCCACAGTGATTACTCAATCTTCTCATCTTGTAATCCTGACTGACACGCCCCTTTGACATCATTCTATGCAAATCCAGCAGCAGAAAAAAAACCCTCTGTTGGGGCTCCAAAATGCAGCAGATTGAAAGTGTGTTGTTGTTACATAACAAAAATAAACTCAATCTTTGGATTAATTAGTCCACACATCTTTTCTTTCTTTGTAAAATGAATTCCGGCAAGTGAAAAAGAAAAGTGTAACAATATATAATACTATGTTTTGCTGAATCAGTCTGTTTTGTATTCTCTCCATGGACGAAGGTTCCTCGGCGTAGCGCTGAAGCGGACTCTTTGAACAGTTGCCTGCAGTAAGGTGGCCTAGGGGGAGCCTTTCTTGCTGCATGTCAGATGGGGAATTCATTCAGAGACTGCGAGGCGTTCATTCAAATTGGGAAGGAGAGAAAAGAAAAGAAAACGGCTGCTCTGATCCACAGGTTTCAAAAGAGAGCTGACATGACACTGTGGCACAGAATGTTAAAACTGAATACACTTTTCTAGGAGCAATTGAGTATGTGACTAGCATGACCAAAGAAGGCTTCTCTTGGACATCCAAAACGAACACACATGCCTCTTATGGTATTACATGTATGGTTTGATGAATTGCTGTTACTATAACCCATAACTGGACCTTTATCAGCACTGCTTTCCCTCTTATAAAACAACTGCTGTAAGCCTAATGTGCTCTACATGAAGGAACACTGAGGATGAAAGCCTCTTTGTCTGTGAGACCCGCTCATTCATATTTGCTCACACTTTTAAGAGGACAGTTCTTTGTATGGCAAAGGTCCACGCCGCCAAGAAACTCCTGATAAATGGACATGTGAACCCCCTTTCAAGTGACTGTGAGGCCACCGGGACCGTGAAACTGTCTCCAATTACACACGGAGGAAACTCTATCGCAGCAGAGGACCACAAAAGGTCGCTGCCTGGTCTCACTGGGGCCGTGCACACAGAGAGAACTTTGTGCACACACTGAGGTAAGACTTGAATAGGCTCACTACACTTAATGTCATCTTCTGAATGTGGTCAGTATAACTCAGCCAGTTAGGATTCATCTTGCTTTAGACACAAAAGAACTCCACTCGTCACTGTATGTGACTATTTGTCTAATTGGATTGAATTCTACCCGTTTAACAATATAATATGGGGGTGTTGTATGTTTGACACAAACATAACTGGTGTGAAGCTGAATTTTGCCAACAGTTCAAGCCCCAACATTAGCATTAGCGATAGAAACCGGCAGGGTTATTGTTCCCCTTGAAGAGAAAGGACTTAGTCTGCTACATGATTTAGATGAACATGAAGTCCATTTGACGTTTCTTTTGCTCATTATATGTGGATTTACTATCTTGAGTAAAATGTCCATAATTTTGGATGAGTTTTTCTGGATAACTGATTTTGAGAAATGTGGGTTTTTGGAAGGCAACCTTTTGTTTGTCTGATTTAATTTGTTGAGTGTGGGACACATGACAAATGATTTGTTTACAATATTAAGTTATATTCATATCTGAATAATGACTCACTATGGCAACAGAGCCCATGTGGGCTGAGCTCTGTGGGCATGACACAATAACCAACATAACCATGGTTTGAACTTTTAACTGTGTATCCTCTTGCAGTTTACTTAACCGTGGCGCCACCTCCTGGACTTAGGTTCCCTAAACCACAGTACAATTATCAACGTCTCACTTTTCAAGGTTATCTGGGGAAAAAACTAAATAGAGCCGAGGAAGTCTAGCAAATCAGGTAGTTAGCTAACATGCATTGTACATATGCTTCATACCTCATTGTGTAAGCATATTTCCAAAGCATTTAGAGCACATTGTAAAATATATAACGGATGTATTGTCATATTTTTTATTGTTCACTTTTCTATATTTATGTTTCTTGACTTTTTCAGCACTGCTTTTTTTCTCTTACTATATTTGTGATGTACCAAAAGATCATTGGAAATTAATATTTCCTTACATCCGGGTAAATGCATTATTACTGCAGAGCACCGATTGATGACATCTTTCCAAATCACAGCCATTCGGCTGTTTTTGGAACCAACAGACAACGCACAGCTCATTTTTGTAGTAAGACATGTTTGTAAACATGGGTGAGCGAGACATTCATATTCTATTATTACATATGGTTACTCAAAGGCTGCTTCGCTCCGGTAAAAATCAAGCTGTCGGTAGTTCTCATTTCCGTTAATAGAGGTTTTCCACTACGCCGCTGCCTTATAATTTGACAGCAGAAACCAGAACAAAGAGTTGTGGCGTCATTTTGCACGTATTCACTTGTGCAGTACATTTAAAATGAAAAACATCAAACCCCCAGAATATTTGAATTGTTTATGTGAATACTTGATAGTCTACATGTTGGTTCTTTAATAACTGGTATATGGTTGAAAGATGTTGAGATAACTAAAATGAGACAAACTTATATTTAAAAAAAACGACCTTTATTGGAGACATTCTTGAATGTCAACAGCTGTGTTTGATATTAGAGTGGTATTCAAAGAACAATAAAAAGACACTGGGACAGCACATAAAAAAATATTTTTCTGAAAATAAAGAAAAATACACAAACTCACAAATCTAATTTTTGAGTTGTAACACCTAAAGACTAGTTACTTTCAGACCAATTTTGTTGTCCTCCTAAATTGTTACATAATATGGCAGGGAATGAAGGACTACCACTAGAAAATCTCAAACTTAAGATATGTAGTGTTAACTTTACAAAGAAAAAGGAGAATAACACTGTACATCTTAAAAACATTAAATATACACAGGTTCTTGTTCAGTCTTTATGTTTCAAGATGGTGTATTGAGTATATTAGAATTATATGGCATAAACAAAACTCCGATCAATATGAAGTTTACTCGTCGTCGTCATCATCATCGTCATCATCATCGTCATCTTCCTCATCTTCGTCCTCGTCATCTGCGGTAGCAGCAGAGGCGGAATCCACTGTGCCCTTTGTGCGATAAGCAACAATATCCTGTGGAGAGCCCAATAAATGTGTTTTTAGCACTACAGAGTAGGTTCTACTCTTTTAAAAGCTTCAAAGTAAAAAGACACTTCAAAAACCACAAAATATGATTTTCAAATTTCCCGAAAACAAGCCCTGCTTTCTCTTTTCACCTTGTCATACTTCTCCTTCAACTTGGCAGCCTTCCTTTCATACGGCTGCTTGTTCTCTGCAGATGAGCCATTCCACATCTCTCCCAGCTTCTTGGCTGTGTCCCCGATGGTCAGACCAGGATGCTCAGTTTTTACCTTGGGGCGAAAGTCTGCACAGAATAGGAAGAATGCAGACCTGTGGGGAGGGGGAATTGGTCAGATAAATGATCATAATCCTCTTGTCAACTGTCAGAAAAAAAATGACTTAATCGTGGTACATACGGTGGTCTCTTGGGGGCATTGGGGTCCTTGTATCGCTTCTTCTTCTGACCCTTGGGGGGATCGTAATTCTTCATGTCCCTCTCATAACGCACCTTGTCCAATTTGGCCATATCTTCAAACTTGCCTTTCTCTTTCTGTGACATTGTCTTTGGGGGAGAAAAAAAGCATTTTTAAACAATCTAAAAATACATCCACTATGTAAAAAAAAATAAAAATGATTCAGAGAATAAATTAATAAAAGACGATGATTCAGATATTAAGAGAATTGTATTTTACCTTCCATCGCTCAGAGCATTTCTTAGAAAACTCTGCAAAGTTGACAGAGGCATCGGGATGTTTCTTCTTGTGTTCCTCACGGCATGTTTGCACAAAGTAGGCATACGAGGACATTCTGCCTTTCGGCTTCCTCGGGTCCTTGCCCATCTTGGACCGCTAAATGGATGTGTAAAAAAAAAAAGGTTTTAAGATGAATTCATCTAAGCCTAGTCATACAGCAGCAATATCTAAATATATCCCGAGTCAATGGTCCACGTCTGGCTTTGTCAGTTCCATCTATTGTTTCAATCGGGAGGTGGGAGGATAGCGTCTGGGATGACTAATTACCCATTGTATGTCGAGGCCAACAAGATGCCTCTTTTAATTTGTAACTACGCATTCGTTTAGTGTTACTTTATTTCCCGCGATCATCCCCGGCGATATAACGTTTAGTGGAGCTCGAGATAACGGACCGGACCATTCATTACATTGTCCAGTTACGTTCGCCTCCCATTCACATAGCATGCAGATGAGTAGAGCTGGATTAGCATTAGCTTTCCCCCATTTGATTGTTCGCTAGCTGCTAACCACTCTCGCTTTGTGTCCCATTACTTTTGACGAGAGCCTTTTCGCAAAGCTACCTAGCTTTAGCGGGCTGGCATGACACACTGGTTATTTCATGAGACGATTATTAAAATGGCTGATTTGATTGCGAACAATGGCCACCACACCGCTCGCCATCTAACGGGCCTCATTTTAACCCTAAAGTGCGTGTCTGAATATCGGAGATTATTGAATTTAATGTGTCAATAAAAGTGTCGATGGGGGCGAGGGGGAGGATGCTCCGCCTGCATCACAGTACCGGCGCTTCAGCACCAACCATTGGTATTAACCTACGTTCACTTCAGCGCCAGCGTTAGCTTCCACGATAGCGACGCCGCCGCAATGAGGCTAGCGTAGCAGGCTAGCGTCACGAGCAGCTCCTACACATTAGCGGACGTTACGGTAACCCAGGCGTAGGAGTTGGTCATTGGATGCTATGCATCGCACATTGTTTGGGTGGTTATACATGGCGGACGGTCATGTCAACGGAGGTAACTACGCAGCTCGGTTGGCGAGACTGTTTAATACCAGCAAACAGCTCGCTATTGTGTTAGCACCCCATCTCGCTCAGTCACGCAATTCTATGTGCAAGGTTACACGACGATGTATACTGTGCACAACTTAACGCAGACTACGGGTTCATTCACAGCAGTTCCGCACTAGTCGCAGTGTGTAAAGAAAGTGAACGTGTGCAATGCTTACCCCAACTACAGCACTATAGGAAGCCAGCTTTGCGTCGTTACGTCTCAAACAATGGAAGGAAAAGTACCGTTAGAGCGCGGTCCTTCGGTTGCGAGGATGCGTCTGTGCCTGTGTCGGGCTCCGGCTGTCGGACATTGGCTGCCGTAAACTCCTTGGAGTATCTTATTGGACACTCGCTGTCTCAGTCCTGCTTGTTGTACAGTTGGTTAGAAAACACTAGCGGCGGTGGCGCTAAACTTGAATGTTAAACCTCCGACGCCTTCATTTTAGTGAAGGCAACACATACCATAACAGTGAGAGTGAAGGGCAGACTTGTGTGGTGGAATAATTACCCATGGTATTGTTTACTTGAGTAAATGTGTCAGACTACAATGTGCAATTACTTCACGAATTAGATGTAATTAAATGTAGATTAATATTGTCAACAAACTATCCAAATATTTTATCCATAAATGATAAGATATATAACATTGTAATAGGCCTAACGATATACAATAGGCTATTACTGAATTATCCACATGTAAGCAGCATTGTATTGCTGTTTCTGGTAAAGGGGGAGCTAATTGTATTTAATTGAACAATTTTATTGATTTAGACAAATTAGAATTAGATTTATAGATTAAGATTATTTGATAACTGTGTGGTTGAGTATGGAAAAAACACATGGAAGCATCTGGAGGACTTCCTTCTTTGAATTTCTTGTGAGATATCTGTATCATAAATTGCAAATAGAATAGTAGTTTATTTGTGGTCGACAAATCATTCCATACAATAATTATGTTTTGTAGGCCTATGTGTATCTGTCGAGTATACCTAGTTATTTCAGTAACAGACATTAACAAAGCATGTGGCAGTGTTGAATTTGTTATGCAACATCTCCCCTGCTGAGCAGCTCACTGTGGCCTTTCAGATGTTGTAGGTTTCCATAACCACAGTACATAGAAACACCCTTCTGGGATCAGCTCTGCCTCTGCTTCAATAAAAACATGACCTAAAAGCCAAACTACAGGGGCTCAAATGTAGGATCCACGGCGGTCAGTAATGCTTTTTGACAAACCACCAATGAAGTGAAAGAAATGGAAATTGAAAGGATTTCATTATACTGAAAACAACCATCGCACAAGATTCCAAAACAGTGGTCACCAATGGCAACCAAAGGTACTGTTAAACCGAGGATAGCTTATGTAGAGATTGAAACTTGAAGGTCATTTTTATTGTGGTTATAGATGATTTAGAAGGCATCTTTTTACCTTCTTGCATTTGTGTGTGGTTTACTGTTATATAATACGTTCATCTCATTATGTTGTGTAATTAAGGTAAATGATAGACTGTCTGATATGTCTATTTTTAGTTGGAATCATTATTATTTTGTCATGCCTTGTTTTTTTCCATAATACTTTTATTTGCATTTACAGCATTGTAATTATTAATGTAGAAATGTCACATTTAATTTCCCTATTCATGCTATCTCACTTTGGGGTAATTTTGGATATGTCCCTGACACTTTCCAAAATCCTGTTATTGTCCCCCTCAGCTAATCAAATAATAAGATAGTCAAGCTAAAACAAAGGGTTACAATACAGAGGCTTACATAGTATTTCTAACATTTGCATAGTTTGCTTGAATGATTTAAATGTGTTTTTTTAACTCTTCATTCACCCAACTCATTGTCTGTAGCTCAAAATGACACAGTACATATGACGAATTAAGGGTTGCATTCTAATGGTACATTTTTCCATAGAGGGCAAACAGTGGTGGGATCCATATGAAACATCTAATAGAAGACAATTTGTCTACTGGCCAAAATCAGCTGCAGAGATCCTGGTGTAAGTTCTATTAACAGGCTTCAGGTAAAGTTCTGAATAGGCATACAAAATATGTATGTGTGTGTAACTGTATATGTTGATGCGTATGCAGGTGCCCAACGACAACTTCATTTATAGACTCCTATTCACAGTCGGGACCTATTGGTTCAACAGTGTACAGCAAGGACTTTGACTGGAAGCCACCCTGTAAACCTGAATCCATTCGCACAGGAACAGCCTCGGGACAGAGGAGAAACAACCCGCATCCCAGTCAGGTTTGTATTTAGGCTGTGTTAGCCTCAATTTTATCTTTATAGCCAAATGCCTCGCTTGACCTCTCGCTGTGTATCGTAACCTTTTAATCAAGTTGTTTTCTCCACATCAAGTCTTTCATGAAGTGGAGGCTGCCTAGGGATGCCGCACGGAGCTCTGAGTACGTCGGCTTCCCTTGGAAATGTCCCCCATCTGAGGAGGAGATCCGTAAGGCCTTGACAGCACAGTACAGCTCCATCTACAGATGTGACTACATGAGTATGCCTCAAGGTTTGACAAGTCTGTTGTTTCAGTCTTGTGTATGTGAAAGCATGTCAGACCAGCTGAACTACTGACATTCAGGAGCTTCCAAATCAAACTGTAAGAACATTTCTCTCTACAGCCTTCTATTTTCCTTTTGTTGTGGCACTTATTTGACAGGACATGATCATATTATTAGTGGAGAAAGAAAACCTGCACCTCGGCACAGCAGGCCTGAAATGCCACTTTCTACTGATACAGAGATGAGGGACAATTATCGCCAGCCAAAGCAAAAGCTTGAACTGCTGGGCAACGACTCTCTCTACAGCTGCACAAATCCTAACGTGGAATGCCGTGGTATAGGTATTATATGCTGAAACATATATTTTTGTAAACACGGTAAAGAGTGCCTGCAATTCATCAAGCTAATGCTTTCTATCAATTGATTATCCTGTGTGTTGCAGTTCCAACTGTTGTGCAGAGACACACTCAGCAGAAAAGATCATATTTGACAAACTACGACCGGTTTTGTGGAAAGAGAGTCACTAATGTCACAAATATGATTAAGTCTCTGCTGCCCCAGGAGCTGCAGCAGTTACACACAATTATACCCGAGGAGGGTAAGCAACACTGCCAACACGTTGCTTACTGATTTGGATTATTGACAGATGGGTAATTCATGTTTTGTGTATTTTTGCTTTGCAGAAAAGGAGGCTGTAAAAGCAGTCATGAGTATAAATACTTATCCAAACAAAAGGGATAAAGTGAATAAACTCCCACCAGTTGTGCTTGATACCTGCTCACCAAAGTGGATATCAAGTTGGCCAGGACCCCTCTAAATCTGATTGCTTATGTTTACCTGTCTTTGTTTTTTTGTGTTTTTATGTAATTTTGTTTCATGCTAGGGGTAAATCCTATAATAAACTTAAATGTCTCACTAAGCAGAGGCAAGATTTCGCCAGGTGTGTCCACAGCCTCTGCTGATTGAATGAATTGAAACAGGCTAACCCCCTCGTCTGAACACCAGTTATGCACCAACATTATACTCACTCACTCAGACGCACGTGCACAACTGATCCAAGATCTTCATGGCGGAGCTAATAAGAACATAACATAGTATAATACATTGTAATTAAAAGTGTCTTTCTGAATTTAATTGATTTCTCATTTTTATGTGGAACTCGTGTGTCATAATTCAAACCCTTTAAAAACAAATTCTAATACACCAAAATGACACATGAAGCACAATGATTGAAACTGACACTCAGAGAGGGATACCTTTGCTCAAGATTTAAAAAAACTCTAAACACATATTCTGCTCACCCAATTTTAACATGTAATAGCAATTAAATGCAATGCAATAGATACTTATCTTTACTTATTAAATTATATTTCTGTTCTGATTTTCAAAACAAAATGCATCCTTTGGAAATGCATGGATGTATTGTCTGATTTTACAATGTGGAGAGAAAAAATATATATAATATTTTCATTTGTGTGCTGTCCTGGTCTTGTGTGTATTTGCTGCATATTCTCTAATTATGTCTCTGGACTATATCATTAGAAAAGTAAAAATGTTAAAAGTGTTTTAGATTGAGCACAGCAGTGTGGAACTGGCTCAAACACAATCAGATCGTATAAATCATGTGTGTGCCATGACACAAAAATGAGTTTCGATTAATTATTCTATAGATTTGAAGTGTTCTATTTTTGAAAAAGATCTGAGGTGTTCTGCTCCTGGTGTGTGTGGCTGCGTGAATTGTGTGTAGTGTCTTGACAAAATAAGCCCATTTTTCAAAATGGGTGCCAAAGTAATTGAGGAGGAAAAAAAGGCTTTATGTTTCATCGGCTATGTGATGTTATGCAGTCTGTTTGTGGTTTGATAACAGAATACAAATGTGTTGCATTGATTTGATGTGTTCTATCTCCACAGTATATCACAAGCACTTTTTGATTCTTCTGTTTTGCATTGTGAAACACTGTTATCCGAATCTTTCCAAAAGGAATATTATTATATTTTTGTTTCATTTATTCATTCCCATGGTAGTTGCAATGGAAATGTAACAATGTGTCAACATTAATAAGGGTGGTTGATTACTTGAAAGGATCTTCAAGCTGAATGAGCACAATGAAAACCGAGCAAGATATAGTTAGTTTGTAAAGAAGATGTATACGGCTGTTTCTCTCCCTGTGAGTGCAGGTTCTTGTCTCTAGTTTTGCAGTCTCAGTTGACACTCTTGGTTTCTTAGTTACCATGAGGCCACCTGCTCTGCTCAGGTGTAATGTTAGAGTGAGTGTCAGGTAGACTAATCCGAGATCTGTCTGATTAACATCTGTTTGGAGCGCTGACTGAGGAAATGTGCTGCACGCAAGACTGCTTTTTACGTTACGTCAACCTTCAAGATACACCATCTAACAAGGATGCCGTTGGGGAAAAAGGTCCGCTCTTCTTCTGCTTTAGGAAGATTAGAAACCCAACATGTGACCAGGTAATCTGCTCTGCTGTTTCTCTCCTTCCTGCCATTGAAAATCTCTTTGAAAGTCTTTGTTGACTTTTGTTCCTATTTAGTAGTAGTATGTTTTTTATTCAGTCAATCATTACATACAAGACAATAAGTATACAAAAAAGAAAGATTGAAAAGGTAGAAGCATAATGCTTATATATTCCTATCCTAAATTATTGTCAATTAAATCAGATAATTAATCTGATTTAAAGAAAGAAAGAAAAAAAAGATAAACAATCCTTTCGAAAACCAAATATGACTTGACCATTCTTACATTCATGTCAGTACCAATTTGATCTTAATATGAAGAGTTTTAATGTCTGGACAAGGGGTAATGGGACCAAAAGTTGAGGCCTCGTCAGAAAATGTTTACTGTTGTCATGGTGCTTGAGTTGCCATCTGTGGCAGCACTGAGTTTACACAAAGTCTGGTCACCTGACCTATGATCACTCTGCATAATAATACATATATTTAGAGTATGAGCACCTGCACTTAAGGACAAGTTAAGTAAAGATACAACAATGACCTTCTGATATGCTTCTAATGAGTGCCAGATCTATCTGTCTATAGATTGATAGATCTATAGATAGATAGATAGATGCAGTGCAGGTGCATGCGTTCACTCAAACAAATTCCCCCCTGGGTATGAATAAATTATCTATCTATCTATCTATCTATCTATCAATCAATCAATCAATCAATCAATCAATCAATCAATCAAAAACAATATCTCAAATCCTCCAGCATCCTCTCTGAACTAAGTACAGGGAGCAGGGCGCCGGGACCAGGTTCTTGGGGTGAGAAAGTCAAGGATAGCTTCTCAGCACCGAGACAAAGCCGTGGCAGCGAGGACAGACAAGAGCAGCCTGAATGGTTGGTCAGAGAGCTGCTGAGACAGAACGGCCGGAGACACTCAGTCCCACTGGGACGTGAGGCTGAGATCATGAGACGACACCACAGCCTTGACTCCACTCGCACACTCTGCAGCCCAGAGGTACAGTTCTCAAAACATCTTACTCAAAGTGAAATCAGATAAGTAAATGGGATCTGAAAAGTAAATCTAGATTATTTCATTGCCACGATAGATGGCAGTAGATTTCCGAATCTAACTACTTTGATAAAGTTACTGCTTATAGCCTCACGGTGTCACTCTAGTTTCACCGTTTACTGACTCTTTCTGGCGCTCTGATACTCAACTACAGCAGAAGCATCTCTCACTCACAAGGTGAGCAGCATAATTAATGTAAGGTAATGCCAAAAGGGTCCTTTTAAATCAAGCTGATGATCAATTTGTACTCGCAGCATGACAGCACACAGGGCAGAACAATCTGTCCCGGAGCCAGGGACGGCCATGGTTCAGGCCAAAGTAAAACAAACAGAGTTGCTGAGCCAACTACTTAAAAGGACCCAAGCAGATTCAAATTCTAGCTTTCAAGCTGACAGGAGTGATGGACGGATGTAGAAGTTGCTGTTGCAGATGTCAGTCACACTCTCCTGCTTAATGTAATGAGCAATGTGCTGTGTCAGATTAGACGGAAAAGGCTCAAAAGAGTTCAAAGTTATACAGCTCTAATAAAAGGATTGGGAAAGGAGTCGAGGGTGTGTGAACACTTTCAGCACTTCCATCACGCTGACTGATAAAAACAATTATCTCTGCAATTCAGGAGCTACCGTGGGGAAACCTCAACTCTAGTTACATCCTTGAGGAATTAGGCTGTTTATCCCCGTTATTAATATTTATTTATTAATGGTAGATCAAAGAGTGTCATGGATCAAGGACTCGTTGCTAGGAAACCGTGGCAAATTGAAGAGAGGCCATTAACAGTCGTTTGGCCTTGTGCAAGCATCTCAGAGACGTACAGCCGGTGATGGCTCGTGCCTTTACAGATAGTCATTCGTATTCAGAGGTGGAGCCCTAATCATGTGTTTTGATAATTACATGGTGTTAATATCTCCTCTCTAGCACTCAGACTTCATGAACTGCCTGGTGAGTGAACTGAAGGAAAAAAAAAAGGAATGCGCATGTTTGCCAATTAAACTCTATTCCTGGTATTAGTGTGCATTGTGTTCTTTTTGTAGAATATTCCTCATCAACCTGCATTATTAATTGGCTCATTTCGTAATACAATTTTATAATTTCTCCTCTCTCCAATCAGATTGATGAGACGATAACACTTGGCAACCTCCAGAAATTGAAACTAGCATTTGAGGTACCGTATAAACTACATCTTTTCAAAACACACTGTCAGTCTGGTGTTTCATTTCTGGAAGATTTGACTGGATTTTCTCTTGTAAAGGAATTTGAAACGGGTGGCTTGAGATCCATTGATGCAAATCATTTTGGACACATGGTGAAGAAGTGTCTGGGTTTACCTAAGACAGTAAGACAGTGTGACATTTCTCTTTATATATTACTCTCTCTCAGATTCACTCATCTCTGTGTTCTCTCTGTCTGACATCTTCACAATTGAAGACAAGCCTTCGCACGTACAGTACCTGATTAATTCACAATAAGTGTCTCTGTTCCTTATTCTTTTGTGCTTTGAATTTCACAGTGCAATGCGCAGATTCAAGGCTTATTTAAGAAGATTGATTATTCAGGCCAAGGAAGGATTTCATGGGTGAGATGACATTCATATTTGTTACTTATGGAGCATGCAGCGTTTTCATTTTGGAGAGTTGCCTCTGTGTTATGACACTTCTCATGCATTATAATACCAGGAATTTGCAATAAAAGTTAGGCACCTATGAAATGTGACGGGGTTATTTTAGCAACTGTAATTCAGTTTGGATTACAGAGCAAGTGTAGCTGTAACTCAGCTGAAGCAGACATCAGCTGTTCTAGTGCCTGGTTGACTGGGCAATAACACATCGTACAAAGTAGATTGTTTCCCAAGTAATACATTGCGATTGACTCTTGACACTTGACTTAATAATCGTGTCAGTGTTTTTTTCTTCAGCTGGATAATACTCAATTGTGATGGATGCTGTATGGATTGTAGGGCAGAAAAATGTAGTCCTGGTTTGTTAATTTTAAAGAAGTGATTAGAAAATATTTCCAGATGTCTGGTGTAACACTGGCATATGGATTTACTTATTTTTCATTCCAAGAGCCAAATAACTAATTTTACAATTGTACTCATATACATGAGTGTAATTAATACTGGCGATGTGGGAGACACGTTCGGCTCAATTTTCAAAATCCTACTTTTATGTAATAATTTAACTTCAATCAAATATTAAATATTAAAAAAGACAGTAGAAAACTTCTCTCTATTTAGTGAAGACATACAATATTTATCTGTCACAAAGAATGAGGTCTCAATCAACAACGAATAAATGTGACTTTAAGTAAGGTTTGTGTTTCAATAATACAGAAATTACACACAATTCCTATTTTCTATGAGACTGTTATTCATTTGGAAAACAGGATCTAACAAATGTCCTCATTTCTAGATTGACATCATAAATATAATTAATAATATACACACTTAATTTATTTGAGCTTGAAGGACTTCTGTCTTTTTGTGTCCCCACTCCCTCTCAAACCAAACCTACTCATGTAACCGTGAAAACAATGTAATAACTATGTGACGCAGGGTGAGTTCTGCACACACATGCTGCAGAACTACAAGGCGAAGCAGGAGGCTGCAAGACGCAGCAAGCAGGTGGCGTTCACTCTGCCAGCCACCATGAAGACGTTGTGTCACGGCATCCCCATCGTCAACATCCACTCCACCATCGATGGCACCGTCGTATCGGTGCGAGAGGACGGGGTGGTTTGCTGCTGGAGCCCTGAACCCAAACCGCTCAAGACCAAACACATGTTTGTATGTTTTACCTTTTTTTTTACATTTATCTGAACACTTTAGGGATAAGTTGGGTGTCCCTCCATAGTTTTTGATTGTCAACAAAAACATTTTTTAATATTGTTTTGAGAACAACAAAGTAAAGCAGGGATGACGTATTTTTTTAGTCCAACTTGACAAACTCTGATACGTATACACGTTTTGTTCAACAAGATAATCTTCACAAATGAACACGACTTTTTTGAAGCGTGAATGCAAACGTCAGATGTGAAAAGCTTAAACTAGGCGCGATGACGTTTTGTAGTTTATGTTGTAGTCTAGAACCATCATAAAAAACGTGTAACGTTTTCAACATGTCATTGTCTTCATTTCATACAGAATGAAGGACCTGCAAACAGGAAGTCAAAGTGGGCAAGTGATTTTACTCTGATGACAGAGTTCAACAAGCTGATGATCGGAACAGGGTACGTTTTAATACAATGAATTGAAGAGCACACTATGTATTGAGTACGTAGATTACATTAGAGACTATTTTAGCTTTGTTTATTGTGCGTGTCTTTGTTATCGTGCAGGGACAGAGAGATCCAACTTTATGAGCTTTCCACTCTGGAGCCTTATTGCCAAATCAATGCACTAGACACAGTGCCTTTGACATTAGACTATGGGTGAGCAACAAAATTGCATGTTAACATATCTTCCAAATGTCACAATAGGTCACCATCATGCTTTGTTTTTTTCCCCTCATAGCTACACTGGCCCTGATAAATGTTGTATCCTATATGGAGACACAGACGTAGGTCCTTTTGTTAAAATCTGATCCAATTCTAAAACAAAAAAAATGTGAATTATGTTCCACTTGAGTACTGAAATATTGGCAGAGGTCCATTTTGGTGTTTGTGTTTCAGGGATGTGTGACTATCATTTTAATATCCTCTGTTGGAGATACCCTCAGGTAATTGTGCTTTTCTAAAGACTCACTACACACGTTCAATCTTCTTTCACTTGACTTGTCACTGCACATTGTACAATCTGGCTGAATGGTCTTCACTTGTTATGCGCAGGATGCAGCGTTGGTACATTTTAATGTACACGGCCATTCTAGGCAGGTCACTCATGCATATATTATGCATGGATCCAACCTTTTTAGTCCCGATACCGGTATCGATACCTGGGCTTTGGGTATCGACCGATCAGATACCAGTGCTAAGTTGTATGCCTCACTGTGTGGAAGTGAAAGGGATCATTCTTTAATGTGTAAAGCAACATCAAGCCTGACTTAAACATTGCTTTCTTAACTTCGTAAAACAAAATGTAAAAACTAAATACGTAGATATACATGTACTACATTTTTTAATATTGGTATCCAGTAGCAGATTGGCTCATTGTCACAGGTATTTGAGTCAGTATCAGACCAAAATCCAATATCAGTATTGGTGCATCTCTAGCACATATAATGATTGATATCATTGGAGTTGATTAATATGGTTAAATAAATCATAATACAGACTGTTATTCAGTATTATTCAAACAGTAAAGGACACCATGGATAGGTATTGTAAACACATTATGAAGGTATTACTATATGTATACAGTATAGACTACCTGAACAGTAACATTTATATCAACGTTTCCAGCAATATTCTGCCACATATTCTTTTCCTGTACAGCAGGGTGACCAAAACAAATATAGAGGGAGACATCAACCATTACCGCCAATTAGATGCGTGTACTTTCTTGTTTCCCTCTCAGATCATGTTCTTGACTGATGAAAAGGAATTTGTCAGTGAAAAACCAGAATCTTTCCTATAAGTGAGATACTTTTGCAGCTGTTGTTGTTGTTTCCTGAGCAAAATAACATTTGTGCTGATAAGTAACAAATGTGAGGCTCTGTGCTGAATAAAGGGACCGATTACAGCCGTGGCATGATTTTACTTACTCTACTTTTAATTGGATGTGTAGTTACCAATACTGAAAGTAAAAAGAAACTGAGCTACTTTAACTGAATAAGATGAAGACTATGATTTTCTTTTTAAAGGGCCATGGTCTATTTTGAATTTCCATTCTCATTTATGATTTGAATCAAAAGTTCTGGTTCTTTTCATTATTATAGAGTAATCTCTTCAATATATCAAAAAATAAATCTAAAATGTTCATTATCATATCACGGATATGAAGGCCAGTATATGGAAATATATTTCATCTTCAATCACAAAAAGTACTTTAATATCTGGTCTCCAATTCAGAAATGTGAATAAAATGAATATTGTGATTCAGATTTGTATTTGAAAAAAACTAATATATGTATGTGTGTGTCGATGTGTGTCTATATACATGTGAATGTATTCAAGAGGAAACTAAATATATATCATCTTTCACAGTAGTGATTGTGAAGTACAAAAAAATAGCCAAGTAGGAAGCTGTACAGAAACTTAAAAAGTATGGTAGAAATGATGCCTTTGCTTCCTATCTCTTCCCCGACAATCAAATACATTATATGCATGTTATGTGAGTGAGGCAGTGTCTTTGAAAATGTGACCTGTTTCAGGCCTGCTTGTTTCTTTCAATTACATTTTTTTTTATAGATTATGGAATAAATTACCAAAGATTGAAAATATGCCCAACATAGCGGTTGACAATGCAGTGCTATCTCCCAATGTGACATTTGTCAGATGGAAGGTTCATCACGACTGGGTGACACAGGTAACGTGTTTCCTTTCCACCTGTGTGTACACTTCCCTGACAAATGAAGGAATTTAAGTTCAGCTATGTGACCATTTACAATATCTGCAGAAGCTGTGTAACAATATATTTGACCTGCATTATGAGCAGATAACCCCGAAATACACAGAGCAACGACCTCTTCTCTCTAACTTTAGGCCAAATACTTTCAAAGTTTTCAAGCTGTTGTCTCCTCATCGAATGAAGAATCTTCTTCCCTCGTTATAGGTAATTCTGTTTTTCTTCATCTTTTTTTTGCCTATGTTGAACACCATCAGGACAATATTAAACACTCCGAGATGTTCATTATCGTGACCTGACCGTGATTCAAGATCCAGATAAGAAATTACGAATGCTGATGATTTAAAGTATCAAGTCCTTTCACTATACAGTGTGCAGCAAATACACTTGGTACTGAACATGAGGCTGGTAGGAGAGCTGTAAGGGATGATGCATCATGACTCGTCTATCTCAAATTCACCGATCAATGCAGCGTGTATGTGTGTGTGTGTGTGTGTGTGTGTGTGTGTGTGTGTGTGTGTGTGTGTGTGTGTGTGTGTGTGTGTGTGTGTGCGTGTGTGTGTGTGTGTGTGCGTAGCCACTTGCCAGCTTGCTCATTTGTTCTGATAATGGCCTCCCCTTGGTCCAGAAAGCATGTTTGATCTGTGCTCTCACACAGGCCTTGTAATACAACACTTGTTTTCTTTTCTTGAGGCTGTGTGCTGCCTTTAACAGACACTGAGCAACAGTTGAGTGAGATCAGAGAAGCCTGCTATGAAGGTAAAATTAAGAAGGCCCAACTGAGCTGGATTCCACAGCTCCGGGCATCATGTGACCAGACAGTTTTCACCATCTACAAAGGTGTCAAGACCTTTGACCTGTGTCAGAAGCACAACTTGCTGGTCACTGGAGGCATGGACAGACTCGTACGCATGTGGAACCCACATTTTTCTGGGTGAGGAGCCATAATTCAGAGGTCTTTCTCCAAGAAAAATAGCATTCAATTAAAAAAGCACCTCCTCTTGGTTCTGTTTTTCTTGTCAGGAAACCAACCGGTATTTTGAAAGGCCACTCTGCTCCCATCGTCCACCTCCACATCTTGTCAGAGGACAGTCAGATCTTCTCGGTCTCCAGAGACAACACAGTGAAAGTAACCTCCTTTATAATGTTTTGCTGACTTTACGGTCTGATGATCCAAAGGAATACAGCATTCATACTACTGTATCTGTATTAAACACTGTGGACACACATTTTTGAAAAAAACGTTTTACTTCTACTCACCTACAATTCAGAGGGAGAATATTGTACTTTTTACTCAACTACATTCATTTTGATACTTTTCAGATTAAGGTTGTACAGACAATTGTAGAATCAGTTTATGAAACAGATCAAACTATACAGCAGTATACAAATCAGTGTACAGCTCCACTTTAACAGTATTTAAGTCATGCTTACATACATTAATAATAATGATACCATAGTATCATATAACTAAAACAGGAGCCATGCTTGATAAGAATATTGTATGGTATTTTTGATACTTTAGGGTGCAAATAATTGCTCATTCTTCTGTACTTCTACTTAAATGGAAATTTGAAATGCAGGTCATCTGTGGTGTTGCTTTTACTATATTTATATGAATTGTTCTTCCATCGCTGTTCACCTGTTGCCATTCCAGATCTGGGATCTTCAAGATCAGCACTGCCTGTTTACAGCAGAGCCCAAAGCCAGTGGGATTCATGGCGACATGTCTGCATGCTCGTACTCCTCTGCTATGAAATGCTTTTACATTGCGGCAGACTCTATGGCTGTGCTCTCCCTGAAGATAAGGTTGGCTGGCATGCCTTTGTGCTTTATTCATTAGAGAATCCAATGAATTCTGAAGATACTCTTGAAAATATATTAACTAATGTAAGGATGACACTCTGTGGAATTCTATGAAATAGGACAGCTGACGCTTTTGAAGATTTGCTTTTGAAGGATTAAACATCTCCCTTTCATTTTAAGATGTTTTTTTCTTCGGCAATGACTGCAGCACCTTAATATTCTTCCCCCTTTTATTCGTTCTATTATCTTCTGCTTCTGTAAGGCCACGGCTTCACACCCGTCTGACTGTTTCTCACGATGAGACTGTAATGTGCTGCGGATACAGTGAGGAGTTCCGTCAAGTTGTCAGCTGCACTGAGGGATCTGTAAGTAAATCGGTACTTTTCAACATCACATTTCCACTGTAAAGTTAATCAGGTCTATCTCAAACATGATCATATTTATTTGACGTACATTATCTGTGAAATGAACTCATAATGGTGCTTGCTTTAGGTGGTGAAAGTCTGGGATCTTGACACTGGGCGTCAGGTTTTTGAATTTGGTGGCACAAAGGATCTGTCTGCCACTACATGCATGACCTTTGACCCCAAAGGGAGGAGGTACAGCACACAAAGCAGCCTGGGAGATGTTTCACTTTTTTATAAAAAACACTTAGCCACTACTTCATCACACTACAGGATGTTCTTGTGTTTGCAGACTCGTCACAGGTGGAAGAGATGGTTGTTTAAAGATCTGGAACTTCAACAATGGCCAGTGCCTAAAGACACTTAAGAAGGGTAAGTACATTTCCATTACTTCCTCAGACCAAAAAAGCAAGAACGAGAAAAATACTACTATATTATCCAGTAATTGTGAAAAATCCCCTCCAATCTTTCGTGTAGAGGGTGAATGTCACGAAGTGTGCGACTGCATCTTTCTGCAAGTTCACAGGAATTTGTGAGTAATGATGTGATATTTGGCAAGTGTATGCTCAGTATGAATTTAAATCCATGTTGAGCTTGTGTAATTTTACGTTTTTAAGCTATGTGATGTCTGTCGGCCGGGATCGGAAGATAGATATTTACCCAGTGAGTACAAAACACTTGAGTTCTAGATATTATTTGTCAGTTGTGTTTCAGAAATCCCAGTCCAATTATCTCTCCAATTCTTCCATCCCTCCATCGTATTGCACCCCATTTGCATTTGTTTACATTATCATTAACCAGCTGAACTCAATTCTAAAACAGCAAAACAACAGAACAAAGACTGATAGATCTTATTTTGCCTGTTTTGAATTTCATTATAACGAACATGGTTTGCTATATGGCGGATGACACTTGTCTGGTTAATAATAATTGAAATGTGCTAATAGGATGTTCTTCGAGCTATTTTTATGATCCAAACATAACAGATTGTGTTTTGATTAAAATGCCCTGTTTGCATTTTGTCAGGACACACCCGAGGACCTTCATCATGTCCAGAGGCCACAGCCTTCGTGGCAAGATGATCTGGTGATTAATGAACAGAAAATTGTCTTGACAATTACTTTGAGAAATGATGTTTCGGCAGACCAAAATGATAACAATGGTCTCCGACTGACAGTTAGTATTCCCCCATGACATTCATTCCAGGCAGAATAGATGACAGAACAATTGGAAGGATCCATCCATTATTTTTCCATTTCTAAAAGCATAGCTATCTGTGTTGAAAGTGACAAAAGGACAAATTGGGTGTTTTTGTTGTGAACTGAATGCTCAATCATTTCATTTTTATTTATAAAAACAATTTTATAAAATCTGCATTTTCCAGTGGTGGAAAGAAATTAAGTATGTATTGTGCTTAAGAAAAACATTGAGGTATTTCAAGTACATCACTTGAGTATTACCATTTAATGTCATTTTATTCTCTTACTTTTTTCTCCATTGCATTTATTTGACAGCGTGTTTACAAGGAATCAGATTTTAAAAACATAACATATGATGCATTTTATATATTTAAATAGCCAGTATAAAATAAACTAGATAAGCCAGCTCTGTACATTGACTGCACTATACCCTTAAAATGCAGTTTACACACTAAATCAATGTGCTCTATGTAGTAGGGGTGCTTCGTCAGTGCTGTCCAGCATACTCTGCCTCAGTGCACCTTCACATTTGGAAAGATAAAGCCTCCCTGATGGTTGTTTGTTCATATCACACACACACACACACACACGCACACACACACACACACACACACACACACACACACACACACACACACACACACACACACACACGGAGGACTCTGTAGTCTTTGGTCCTACGATCATTTTTGCTGACTGGCTGAAAAGTTCAGAGAGTTCAAAGCCTCCCTGATCTCTACTCTATGTGAAGCATCACCTGCAGAATTCTTTTTAATGCTGAAAGTTACCCCATCCCCCGTGTCTCGTGTTTGTTCTTCCTCATTCCTTGTTCCATTTCTCTCAGCATTGAGAACTTCTATGACATATTTCGACATGTGTTAGTCTCTTGCCACCCCCTGTACCTATATGTATGCACTAATGTATATAGTGTAATTATATAGTCTAACAGTTTTCTCTCAAGCACATGGTGATGTGTCCTCACATCACACAGCTTATCTTTGTGTCTGTCCCCGTGCAGCCAAGCTTTGATCTGTCAGCATACCTGTCATTTATGACAGGCATGTAAGAAGGCCTTTATCGCTCTCAGTTCAGAACTAAAGGTGTGCACCAAATGCCCAATGCACTCCTGACAGTGTCTTATAGGGTTACCTCAATATTTTATACCCTGTCGTTTTAATTCTTGCACGAGTGTGTTAGCATTTAAAATGGTGTCAGGATTACCTTTTTTATTTTTGTGTATCCAAAAAGCAACACATGTATCTCAAGAAAAATCACCAATGCAGAGGATTGTTCCCCTCAATAGTTTTGTAATCCAATAACTGCTAATAAATTGCTATTCTTTAGGGATTTGTATTTCTTATCATTGAGAATATATATTTTATGCATTGTGAAATACATTCTTAACCTTTAGACTACAATATGTCCTAAAGGTATAATCAGGCAAACAACTACTGCTGCATCAATAGACTCTCAGCAATCCTAGGGCACTGTTAGGATTCCACAGGCACAGTGGTGCTGAGAGCTAAATGCTAAGTGCTGAGAGCTAAACGCCAGCACGCTAACATGCTGATGTTTTGCTAGTATATTTAATATAATCACCATCTTAGTTGACCGTGTTAGCATGCAACATTTGGATATGAGCACAAAGTGCAGCTGTGTTATTAGTTTTGCAGATATTTGGTCACAAATCCCCCAAAAATATTACACAACCGATTATACCTGGATAAAGTGGTCAGGTTACCGTTGACAGCAGGGCCAAGTTCTCTCTCTAGATGAGCTGTAGGAGGTAAAATTGATTTCCAGTCACGCTGTGATCCATTAAAGGAGTTGACGCTGAGTCCCGTTCCATCTCTTTTACCATGGCTGATGGTTACACTCACCCCCAAAGAGGCCCATTAACAGAGCAGAAAGAATGTAAGGCACCCCTTTGACTATCTACAGAGCCTTCTTTTGAAATTGTTTTTCCATCAATGGCCTGCAAGAGGAAGATCAATGGGTTGGTCTCCATACATTGGTCTTTTTCCCTTATCCATTCAGCCTCGGGTTCACTGTGGATTTTTCTGTTCCTCCAGATGGCCAGTGTTGTGCTGCATCTCAATAATATTTTAACTCATAGCCCAATTCAGCAAAAATATTTAGCTTGCCCTAAAAATATAATTTACAGTTAGTGCACTGTGGGAAATCTGTTCAGATCCTGGGAGGTTGTGGGAAATGAGGTCCGGGATCCAAAAAGTTATAGTAAAAGTATATTTAATAAAAAATGATAGACAGCCTATGCTCCCGCACGGGCCCTTTTAAATCCATGGCGCACTTCAGAACACAGGTCCGAACAGTTCGCTGGGCAGAAGAAAAAGAGACCGAGCATTCGCGCACCAGTTAGTTTTCAACTCATTTGTGGGACCTAGAGTCCTTCCTATTGGTTTAATGTTTTATTACTTTTCTAAACATATTATTGGCCCTGCCGTTTCATGGGCGGAAATAGATCATTATTATTTCTTCTTCTTCTTCTTCTTCTTCTTCTTCTTCTTCTTCTTCTTCTTCTTCTTCTTCTTCTTCTTCTCCTCCTCCTCCTCTTCCTCCTCTTCCTCCTCCTCCTCCTCCTCTAAAAAGGGTAGTGTCCATGCAGTATTTGTCTAACATTCATTCACACATCAATCATTCTACAGTAATAAAAGTGACCTTCATATGCATACAATTACAAATCCCTCATAATAATACCCCTTATTAATTATCATATTTCATGCATTGTACTGTACACACAAACAACTCATTTTACATAGATGTGCAAGTCCAAATGTGACAAACTAAGCTTAAAAAACACTACAGCACCAATCAATGCCTAAGTCAAAACCGTCTGCTTCTTCTGATTTGTGTTCAGTTTCTTGTTGGCAGCATCACAACAAGCAACTGATTCCTGTTGCAGTCAGAGAAAGAAAGCAAGAAGCACATAAAGCACAAGATGAATTGCACTGCATCAATGTGAAGTACAGTGACAGGAGTAATGTTTGGCTTGTCACACTTGGCCAGAGTACTGTAAGAAAAGACATGACTTGAGTGGAATCTGACATCCATGGCTTAAAATGAGCCATAACCTTTTTCAACACAATTTCTCTCAGCTCTTGAATTGCCGTAGATCACCAGAGAGACAATTCCTTGAAGTGTTTTGTGGACAGACTGGTGACCTTTGACCTCACTTCACTTATTCTGTGTTGTACTTATTCTAAATGGTGAAAAACAATTGTTTGGAAATGCGCTTCTTTGCAAGGACTATTTTTTTAATAGGCTCTGCACCATTAGTACCAAATTAGGCTTTATATTTTAGAACTATTTTAGAATACTCTGTAGTATTAAAGTATTACGGATATCAGTTCACAGTAATTGTGTAAACAATTAAATACAATTAACATTTAAAGTTCTCTGAACAGAATTGTTTGGTTTTTTTTCTATTATTTTTTATTTTATTTTGAAAAACAACTTTCCTCGCCAATGTAAGAAATAATCGTTGAATACAGGAATCTCTCAAAGTTTAGAGACCAATGGTAATCCCTGAATTTATGAACGTTTAATCCTGCAGATGTTTAGAGACACTCACACTTTGTCTTTCCTCAGAAAAATGGCCATAAGGAGGACATCCTTTGTGTGGCGCAGTGTCCTCCATCTTTCGTAGCCACCAGCAGCTATGATGGAGAGATTATTGTGTGGAACGTGGTTTCTGGACGTATACAGTGTCGGTTTGTCAGCCCCTTTCTAGCTAAAAACCAGAAAGTTGAAGGTGATTTTGGAGCAAAGAGAGTGTTGGATATATTCAATAAAAACTCTGACGTGATTAGAACATGTATTTAATGTTTTTTTCTTGTTACACAGGGCTGGATACAAGTGTTCCAAGCATAATTTTCCTGAAGAACTCCAAGTTACAGCACTTTTTTTCTGCTACAGCGCTGCTGTCCTCTGGAGCCATGGGTCAGTGTTATGAACAGCACTAATTACCGTGCATGATTGCATTTTGCAACCTTTCATTACATCGTTGATTACCCCATGCATTTTTGCTTTTAAAGGTTGTGTAAATCTCTGGAACGTACTCAGTGGAGGAAAATTTGTGGGCAGCTTCAAAGCTGTAAGATATTTAACTCAACAGCATTTCTCTGTTTCTTCTTTATCTTCTTTTCTTTCTCCTACCTTCAGAATTGCTGATTAAACAGTAAAATAATTTGTGGTGCACTGTTTCTATGCTTGGTTCTAGTTTTTGAACGACTGGCAGATACCTTCCTTGCAGATGCATAATAGGACCCTATATATTGGAAGGTGGAGGAACATAGATAGGGGCATAAAGCTAAAATAAAACGTGCCTTTGAAAGCAGAAATTGTGTTTTGAGGCTGTTAAACATAAAGTGTTCCTATGTTTCACAATAGACACAAAATAAGTTGCTACATATCCAACTTGTGTTTTGTTACCTAGCAACAGTGGCTCCTAACAATGAAGGAATTTTTAATTGATCCTAGTTTTTTTTCATAATTTGTTCACAAAATCACTCATATATCACTTATAAATCAGATTATGTAGGAGAATGTATATCTGCAGGGAGGAGAACAGTTAGCCATCACCAAATAATGAACATGAATAGTTGGGATGTCAGTGCTATGACTGAAAAGCATCTTAAAAATGCATTCTTAACCATTGTATTCTTTTCTATTTTCATTTTGCAGTCTAAATTCCAACAAAAGATTACAAAACTGGCGAAAACGGACAAGGACACGTTGCTGTACGCTGCTGACCGAATTGGTTACATCTACGTATACAACATAGAGAAGTTTGCCCCTGAGCAAAAGTCACCCCGAGGTCAGCTGCATTTTTTCTTCTTCTTGCAATTGCCTTTGATAACACATATAATAAAAATGTGAAGAGAAACTGTCCATCAGAACATGCACAATCACATTTTTGTTTGTATTTTTCACTTTCACTCAGCTGAAAACTTCTGGCGTGCCCACACCAGCAGAATTACTGGGTATGTAAACTACCCAACATGTTTTATTATGGTCGGTCACAATTCATCTTTTCTTAAGTTTAAAATGATCGGGTAATTGCTGTCAAACAGCAATTAGACTTTGCCTTGTGTCGTTAACTTTTAGCTGCTTGTTTACTTAATAGTCCCCGTGGGTACAGTTATTGTCAGTCTGGGGTGTCACTGGCAGCAGGAGGAGCCCTGCTTCCTTCTGCTGTAGTCGACTAACAACGTATAAAAGAAACTGTGTGTGGGAAGGTCTTAAAAAGACGTTCAGTATCGGTGAGAAGTGGCCCGGGGTGCATCTGCCATCAGACGTACCAACAGAGTGGATGATTTAGGGTGTTCTGCCATAAATGCCTTCTCTCATTTCATCTCATGTCTCTTTATTCTTATCCAGGCTGCAGATTGTTGACAATGATCAAGTGGTGCTTACGTCGTCCATTGACTACACAGTGCGCCTTTGGAGTGCACATGGAGAATTCATAGGTGGGTGTCATTTTGCATCTGTCAATCTCCTCTTTCTAGACATTATTAATGTCCATGCAAACACCATTAATCATGGTGCAGTGCTGTTATTTGAGGGAATGTTCATTTCAATGTGACGGTACTTCCTGAATTATCCCAATGGGGTAAAAACTAGCTGTTGGGTCCTTATGCTACCCCGCTTCCTTCCACTCACTCAGCATTGTGTATGTGCCCTGGCACCTTTAAGCACCTGTCAAGTACTGTGCACACAGCAAATTACATGGCAGTTTAATTATATTTTGCCTAGAGAGCTGGTGCACTCCAACGCTACAATAATACTTGGCACCTGGTTTACAGTGTGTCAATTATATTTTGGTGAATTCATGTAGCAACATTCACCATGTAAGCACAGTATTAACTTAATAACTAAACATATTAAAACTAGATTTTGATTCAGAACCAACCTTAAAGCCATAACATTGTAAACAAATAAATATACTGCACATTTAATTAATAGCCACTAACCTATTCACACACAGTGTACCTGTGGATTTTTAAAGATATAGTGTTTGTGTTAAGCTAAGCTAACTGGTTGTCGGCTGTAGCTTCATAAGTATGTCATATTTTATGCACAACCTATAAAGACTGGTATGAATCTTCTCATCTGACTCTCATAATGTATTTCCTATGTAGAACTATTCCTTCAAATGTCTGTCACCGACTTTGTTGATAGTCCAGCCTCCAACTCTCAATGAATCTCTGCAGTGTTTCTCTAAATGCTATTAAACAGCCATGAGAAGAGTGCGATCCACCTACTGAGACACTATGTCCATAGCTTCTGCAAGAAAACTGAGCAGAAAGAAGATGCATTTTAATTTGTGCATCACATAATTTGTAATTGTAGGGTATTCCTAATTATCAGGGTTATTGTCATATGAAGTTAACAAGCATGACATTTAGCTTTTCCCACTGACGAAAGAAAGGAAATTGGAAATGAAATTCACATCTAACTTGCTATTTTGAAATACCATTTTTAATAAATACTTTTCTGTGAGGAAACGTCAATAATAATAATTCGGCTTCATAACACTTTAGAAATAAAGGACATTTTCCTGTCTTGTGGGTTTGTAATAATTGTGCTGCACAGTAGGCCGCTGCAGAAGAAAATGATTTCAAATGGATTCAGACATTGTGACATTTTAAAAAGCCACAGTTTTGACTCCATCACATCTCTTCAGCACCATGCCGCACAATTTGGAAAAACACTGAAATGGAACATTTTGTCCTTTGTCGACAGGGACCTTTGGGCAGTCTGAGCGCTGGGGCGTCCACATCTCTTCTTCTTGGAAACATCCTGCGGTCCCCTATGAGGTCCTGATTGACCCTCTGAGTATGCCTGATCATGCAATTCTGAATGCAAACACACAACCTTCTGATGCCATCCATCCTGACAAGACTGGGGCTCATAGAGGCGAAGCAAAGGTGAGCTGCATTACTTAAATAAAAATGATGCTGTGTAAGCTTAAACTATGTGTGTGTCTCTCTCTCTCTCTCTCTCTCTGTCTCTCCCGCCTACAAACGTTGACCTGAATTGTGCCTGCTTCTCTTGCGGCATAATTGCAGTCAGAGACACACAGTAAGCTGAGACTTCCCTCAACATCCTTCAGTGACACAGACATTGAGGGAGATAAAAAGCACATTGTACCCAGAGGAACATAAGACTGGGTGAGTTATAACCACTACAACAGCAACGACTACTGTACACATGCTATGTAAGTCTACAAAGTGACAGCTTTATATTAAGAGTGAGTGTGTCTTCTTTTGCATTTCAGGCTCTGTCATGAAACTGTCAGGCATACTAACAAGCTATCGAACCACTGCTCTCTGAAAGGCTTTGATGCTGTGGTGCCACCGAACACATAAGACTCGACCTCTCGATAGCAGCACCGAGGAGCTGGAGTCAACCGAATAAGATGAAACTATTGATCACAATTTGGAAACCGGATCCTCCAATATTATAAAGACATTCTTTTAAAATGGAAATAGTGAGAAAGAGGTAATTATTACAATGACTCATGTGAAGTAAAATAATGGATGAAATGAATGTGTGGAAACATGTGGACTGAAAAGTGAAGAAGCTTTGAACAAAGTTGAAAGTTAAGGAAGAATACAAAAAAATCAAATTGCATTTTTTACTTTATTAACTGCAGGTTGTCATTTGCATTTTGAAACACACAACTCTCCAGATGTCTTGTCATGAATTAAAGTAACATTTAAAAAAGTTTGGAAAACCATTACTAGAGACTAGAGCATAATAACTTTGACATTTATGACTTACAGACTGTGAGGAAGAGCACATTTTTCTCAATATTCCAGAGACTTAAGTAGACCAATTTAGAAAATGTTTTCAGTGAGAAATCTCTGAATACCCACTGTGTGCGCACAGCTGAACATCAGACAGACAAAATTAGCGGAAAGTGAACACAGTGTAGTGGAGCATTTATCAGCCAAAAAAGCCTGATATATTTCCCTCAGGAGTTGGTGGGGACCAAAACAGAGTAAAAAGGTCAGTGAATATTGTACTGTCATTCATCAGGTGGACAAAAAGATGGAACTGTTTGCGAAAACATTTCAACGTAAAGGTGATACTATTTCTAATTACACCTTGTTTCAGTTGTGGCCAAAATAATACCTGTTCTTGCCGGTTGAAAAACCTTTTTTTCTGAACTACTGGCTGGGATACAGAGAATGTAACATTCATTGTCCAAACCTGATTCTGTAAATATGATAGAAAAATAAATCATATATTACATACTTTCATTTCACATCCTTTCTTTTAAACATTTCTTTATCTTCGAGATAAGATGTATTATCTGTGTATTAAAGGCATTAACTAGGATCTTGAAAAAGTGCCCGGCAAAAATTGTATTATTAATAAAAGCCTGCATACTTTCAAATGTGTCATCCTTATTTGTTTCAGTTTATGCATGAGAAAAACATTACAATGTACAGTATGTATTGCCCTTGTTGCAGTTGTTCTCTACCTGCTTTTTTTCAAGAAGTGAGAGATCTATCTGAGGCTGGAGTTTGCCATTAAACACCACCGTATGAGGTGCAACAGGGATAATATCTAATCAGTGTGTATACTAAATAGTAGGGGCAGTCATATTTTACAACATGTGACCGTCTTTTAGCTGTGCATTGTAGGAATAAGTAGGTTGAGAGTGAGCCATGTGAGTGCAGACACAGACGTGTTTGTGTAGTAAATAAAGTGAGGGAATAAGGTGTATTGTACATTATTTGCATACACAGTCCATCCAGGAAATTGTCACTGTGGTGTTCATATCTATTTGGGACACCATTTATATAAATCATACCCACAGAAATCCTACAATTTATCATACCCTTCGGACACGCACACACCTAAATCTTAGTAAGTATGAAGCTGTGCAACTGAATGTTAACAAACAATATTTTCAAAAGTTAGCAGAGGCGGTCATATACATATCTTGGTAATTACAATGACAATCATAACGTTTTCCGCAGGTTATAATTTGTTAAGGATATGTGCACCTCTCACAGAACTACAGACCAAATTAAGGCTTTCATCAGACGTCATCACACGTATGCTGCGTCAGTGAGAGTGTACGCGGACCCTTTTCTCCTTTGCCAGCAGTCCTGAATCAGAAAATCTGAAAAATCTGTAAAATCAAGTAACTGTCACTGTCCACAAACGTGCCCTTTCATTTACAGTCACAGGAGAAAACATCCTGGGTGACACTGCCTTGCTTTTTTTGTTTTCTCGCTGTGGGAGACACTTGTTCATAGTCCCAAATCTGGACGGTTCTGTCAAAGTGCATTTGAATAAATGCCATTTTCACAGGATGTCGGGTAGGCTGTTTCTACAACTGCACACGACAAAAAACTATTTATAAAGCTGTGAAAGTGGAACACCCATGTTGTGGCATTCATGGGGCTCAGAACAGAGGTATTGTCAACAACTGAAGTTGAATTGATATTATATATATATATATATATATATATATATATATATGTTTTATTTGTATCATATTTATTTTAATTAAAACTAGCATTGATGTTCATTTTCTATCATTTAAAAGTGAAGTCAAGCCACCACTGTGGTCAGGGCTGAGACACTTCTCTCATACAGGATCATTAAGCTCTCAGCTTCTTTACAGCCCTCAGAAAACCCATTTCCTCCCAATGCTGTATTTCATAACTGAGCAAATCTAGGAAAGAGACTAACTGAACTTTTATCCTCAATCTTTATCCATAAAAATCTGTGCACACTCCTGTCACAGGAAACACACAACTAAATATTGTTTCAGTTAAACTCAGGTGTACCAGTAGGCCGGCATGCTAAATAACCCAGCAACACCTAAGCAATGTGGCCATTATTAATGTTATTTAATGCATTTATTGTACATGTAACTCAGTAACTATGCATATTTACAGGCCCAGTTCACTTGCACATATGAGTGTTTTTTTAGTTATTGTGCAGAATTACGCCACTGCTTGGGTTGAATATAATGCTGGGAATAAATGATGAAACCAATTTTTATGTACTCACAAGAATGACGATGCAAGTTGTCAAACTCTAAACTAAACTGTGAGCCTTTTTCACAACAGACCCTTTGACTTGTCAGCCCAGTAAAATCCCAGGTGTTATTTATAACGTTAGACATGGCCGCATCCCAGTTAGGGTTTCCAAGTTCAGGGAATTTAGCTTACTGGGATACCTAAACAGAATGGAGCCATTGTTCATTACAGCTATTATTCACCTGGGTCTTTCCTGCTTTGACAAGACAAAATGTCTCGTGTGTCAAAAGCCATTGTCATTGGTATTGTTCTTCACAATTTAATATATATATCTATAGATATACATATATATATATATATATATATATATATATATATATATATATATATATATATATATATATATATATTATATATATTAAAGAGTTAGAGGAGGCCTTTTCACTACACAGCAACACTACATAATGTAAATACAGCTTATTTAATGAAGATAAAGCTGACCTAAGTATATTTTAACATCCTGTCTACGGCCATGTTAAAGTCACCTCTATATGAATTGCATTTCTGCTGAACAAACTCTATGCATCCTTGAAACTGGAGTTTTACAAGAGCGCTTGAAGGCAGCAGCAGTGAGCCCGTGCTTTTTTTCATCCCGCCAGCAGAGCGCGTGCCTGCGCCTTGCACAGAAAATGGGGATGCCTCTCAGCAGAGCGCAAACCCACTCCCCGTTTTCCGTGAAACTGTGAGAAGGAAACGCTCTGTTGTTGTTTTATTTGAACATTGTCAGATAGCCCATGCACCGCGAGCTGTCCTCCACCGCTCACAGGACTCTCACAGGATGCTGTCGAACAACCCTCACATCGGGCACAAAGTGGCAGGCTGTTTGATTTTCCTCTCCCTGTGTAAGTACTCACTTTACTTTCTAATGTTCATGTCAGGGGGCCTCGGAGCACTCAGCTGCGGGGGACGTGCCGCAACAGTTCCCGGTTCCCAAGGTTCGAGCGCTGGTTTCCAGCTGCCAGAGCAGACAAGCTGCGAGTGTCTCTCCATAACTGTTTGAGAAGTGCGGAGCCATGATTCAACCTCAACTTCCTGAGGAGTTGAAAGGCGATTTTTCACGTCCCCGGTTTTCCATGTGGGCTCGTGCAGACCACTCTTTTTACGCGAGAGTCAATCACGGGGAAATGTCTGAAAGTCGTATCAGTTGGAGTCACGGCTGTGGAAATCGGCTCGCAAGCGGCGTAAAGTAGCTTCTTCTTGACACATCGACGGTGCACTAATGGGAGTCAAGCCCGAGGATGAATGCACCCCCCGACTGGAGCTACTGTAAGCGTTACCAAGTCCCATTCCTCTCCGTCAGTCCGGATGTGCAGCAGGAATTCAGTGATTCATTCCTCTTTTTGTTGCCATAGAAGGGGGAACTAGTGTTATCCACACAGTCTTACCATCGATAGAGGACTGCATATGTTAGTGCACTTTTATCTATATATATATATATATACATATTAAAAAAAAAAAAAATAGTTGCATTTGCTGCAAGAACACTGTGGATAAATTAAGTTGGTAATTGCCTTCCGTGGAGTTGGTTGTTTAATTGGACAAATAGTTAACGGCTAAAAATGTCAACTCAACAAGGGCATTGCATGCTATGTCTGTCATCATTGGAAAAAAAAAGCAGATGTCCACCTGCAGTATGCCTATGCACATGCCCTGCTCATACAGAGCATACCCAGGGATGTGCCATGGCCATTGGGTGGGATGCAGCACGCAATGTGTGGCTGCAGCTGTGGAGACAAGTACAGCCAGGGACCAATGTTGCATTTGCCCTGTTGTACCTTGTGCCTGTCCTCCGGAACTGGGTGAGATACATGCTGAGCGCAGGAGACTCTGGCCGCCTTGCTGGGTCTGAAAATTGTCACTGTGATTAAAAAAATAAAAAGCCAGAATACTCAAGAATCTGCAAATATTTTAGTACTGCCAAAAAAGGGCTACATCTGCCTGGGTAAATAACACAGAAAATAAAGATGTCACGTTCAAGGCATCAAACGGATTGGTTACAGTGTTGATGAATCCTAATGCTGCAAGAAATTGCTTCTGGTCATACTGATATTATTAGTTCGGTTTCGCCAGACGGTAACATAATCAGGTTAGTTTTCGATAACAAAATGATTGAAAATATATATATATATATATATATATATATATATATATATATATATATATATATATATATATATATATATATATATTCGGAAAGATATATATATATATTTGGAAAGATATTGCATCATCATTTGGGATAAATGAAGACAGAAATGAGGGGGTGGGGGAGTGCAATGATGCCTGTAGGGTCAAAAACACATTAATCATAGATAGTGTACGCACATATACTTACTGAACCCACGATTGTTTACATGCAAATCATTCATAACGTTAATTGTTGAAGAGCCTCTGGAGCTTTCTCGTCCCTTCCTCTTTGAATTAAGCCATTTAGATCATTGGCAAGCGATTTATCAGCGGCTGTCATTCATTTATGAAGCTGCTCTCATGTCCTTTTATTTTGGCTCTGACTCCACAGACAGTACTATTCTAAAGATTTCTTTCTACCATTGCGTTACCAATGTTTTTTTGGATCCAATTGAGTAGAATGCATTCTCGTGCTTGGAGAAGTTAATTCAGAAACTCAGATCTGCGGGAGTCTAAGACCCTCTGCTTCGAATGGCAGGACGTATGAGAACTGTCCAGGATCTTCACGGATATTACATTTCAGAATTGTACTCAACTCCTCTCATATATGACGAGAACTTATTTTAGAACAGTCCCAAAAACACTGCATGCAAGTTCCAGCTGACACTACACATAGTAGAGGCTATCTGCGGGGGTCATTTTTGTTCTGTATTGGCTTGTGTAGTATCCAATATTGCATTTCCTTAAATCTATTACAAAAGGGAGCCTCAGAGACATTCTTGCCACCTGTCAGTCCCATCGTTCCACCACCGTATCTGGATTTTGTTCGTTATAGCTCAGGAAGTTGCCATGAAAATATTTAATGCAACCTTTGTGTCTTGTGTAGTGGATGATATATTCCTCATTTGACCCAAGAAGGGTTTTTTCCTGAGTTACCTTGTATCTGTAATAACAAAGTGTTGAGCGTGAAGAGAAGCAACATGTCATTTTGACCGTTTCACTGCACATAAGGACATTATATCCTGTCTTGAATGAAAATAACACTTTTCAAGCAGGGTTTGTGTTGTTTGTATCAGAGTTTCATAGAAAGTAATTTATCTACTGGTGAAGTTGCCCTAGACCGTGGACTCTTGGTACGAAGGGAGCACATTCCCAGGCCTCAAACGTGTGTGGTCCTCCCTTAAGATAGCAGTGAACCCCTTCATGAATAATTCAACTGTGGCAGGCCCAATTATGACATACAATATTTAGGAATGCTAGACCTCTGTCTTTTAGATGCAGCATAATCTTCATACTTAATCTGGATTTCTTTTTTGCCATGCCATATGACCTTTCAGAAGCCTCCCCTTAAATCACCTTGTTTAGTTTGGATAATCAATGTTTACTTTGTCACTCTTTTAGTTCTTCTTCTCTGCTTCCGCTACCTAAACATTTTTGAAAAATTCTCTGGGAATGCAGGTAAAGTTGTCAGATACTATTTAGGATCATCTTTCACTCTTATTCATTGAGAGCCATGTTCAGTGCTGCAGTCCGCCAGTACCCTGTGCACGAGGGAAAGCTGTATTTGTGGGTTTGGCACAGAGACAAGGCTGCTTGTCTGCTCCCCCTGTATGTAATATTCATGGGGCTAACATCAAGGTGTAGTCAAGGTCTGGAGAGCGTCCAGTTTGGTGACATTAGGGTGCCACCTTTGCTGTTTCCCAATGATGTTGTTCACGAGGCTTCAACAGACTGTCATTTTTGATGTGCACTGGAGCGGACCGTGTGTGACGCGGTCGGGATGAGGAGCAGCACCTCCAAGTTGGAGTTACAGAGGCTTTACTTATGGGCCACATTTCAATTGTGGCACTTGTAGTGGCTCCACTAAGCCTGCGTGTGCTGGTTCATGCAGATACCTACAATTGCACAATGTTTGGGGCAGAGAGAGTGCTGTACACTTGTAGATCAGATTTTTAAAGCTGTTTTTCTTTTTTTTTTTTATGCTGGGTTTATGCGAGTGTGGTGAAACACTGCGTATATCATATTTATTGCAGCTGCAGAAAATCTTCATATGCCGGTTGGCTCTAAATATGTCACTGAAGTAAAACGTGAATGACAAACAACACCTCAAAAGCTATTACTGCTTTGTCATCTTAACTTAAGGTTGAACATTACATTACATTTAGCTGACGCTTTTATCCAAAGCGACTTACATGTTAGCTCTACACACCGCAACGGGGAACAATTCGGGTTAAGTGTCTTGCTCAAGGACACAACGACATGGAGTAGCGGAGCCGGGGTCGAACCACAGACCCTCCGATTGAAAGATGGGCATGCTAACCACTGAGCCACAGTCGCCCCAACATCTGGAGAGTTACTGATTGCCATTTCATCTCTCCATTCACACATACTAAGACAACTCAATTCAAGTGTCCCTGAGTTCCACTCAGAAGTGACCACAAGGATTGTGAGATTGGTGGTAAGGAGAGAGAGCTCAGCCACAGGGAAAAGCTCTTTGTTCTGACCGCCAGCTATCACAAGTGCTGGGTAGTGATTGAAGGACTGAGATCACAGAAACGAGCAGCCTCCCTGTTTGTGAGAGGGTGAGGATGTCTGTGATTTTTAAGAGGGCTTCTGGGCCCAGCTGCTGCTATGGCTCCCACACACTGAAAGCAGCCAGCTGAAGTAGATCAGGGCCCTGGTAGAGATTTCATCCATAGAATGAAGGAATGAATGGATGGAGGTCTGAGTCATGTCTTAAAATGAATCGTTTAGATTTGAAGTTGCTTATCATATAAGACGAAGCGGGAAATCTTCACATGAGATGGATCAAATGGAACCACAATGTTTCTTTGCATCAATCATCAAAATTGTTGCATATAGATTCCGATAAATCGACTAATCAATTGATCAGCTTAGCTTTTCAGCTCCACTATCAGCAGGACTGCTTTCTGGAAATGGACTCTTTATTTGCGTCAATGTGAACAAGTTCTTTGATTTTCAGGTATTTTATTTCCTGGATCAGTCTAAAACCATGACAATGTCTGGTTATTTTAGCAATGTATGTGTTACACATACTGTGATATAGGATTGTATCTATATCATCTATCCTTAGGTGAAGCTAAAGACACAATACTATTTTGCCTTTCCCTATAAACACAGACCTTTGGCCAGGCGCTCTGCTCTGCCTGACCTTTATTAAAAAAACATGGACATTGCTGTTAAACCAGTTTATATGATATTTGAGGTACATCAATTAACTAATGATTTATGGTATATCACACACACACCATACATATTAACTATTGCTATATACCATCACTAATGGTGTATGAATATTTTCAAAACACCTGAAGATGTTGCATACTTGCATCCTAAGTTTGAACTGTATTTGGATCAAAATAAATGATCATGAGAGAGCGCTCTGACTGGGTTCGGAGTGCCAGTATGGATTCTAGATGGCTGCTGGCGGGGCCTGAGTGGACATGAAAAGTTTAGATTTAATATGGCACAATGGCAGATCCTGTGCAGCTCGCATGCCTAACATACAAATCAGATGCATTATTACAGTTGTATAGGCGCAGAGCAAACTGTGCCATCTGTGCATGTCTTTGAGGAGCTACTTTTATCATGATGTGTCTGCTTCCTCTGTCCCCGTAAAGTGTTTGTCCATGAATTAATTATAGAAAGAAACTTTTACATTTATGATTAACTTTACAGATTTTTCACCAACAATAATACAAATCTGTTAAAGATGCATTAAGTAACCTTTAATAAGGAAGAGAGTGGTATCCAAAACTCATGACAACAAATGTTGACATTCTATATCAAATTATCAACGTAAAATGTGTTCAGATTGAGCACAAAGCAAATTTCAAAGGGAGAGCAATAGCATGCAATGGAAAGAAGCAAACGGACTGGGATCAGTCTGAGCTGTCACACTGTCAGAGGCACCGACCATATCGCCTGACAGGAGCGTCCATATAGAACCATTCTGCAAAACCCAGAATGGGTTCAATGACAATGTCTTGTTTTCATCTCATGACCAATGCTTTAAAAATCTTTGCATTCTGTAATATCTATGAAATATATTTATCTATGAAAACCCCCATCTGCTGCATGAACGTCTTGCTTGCAACATGTCAACACACTCTACTAAACATTAGCACTGCAGAATCTTCCAATGTGGACGTACTCCTGAGGTGGGTTGGCCCAATCTGCAAAGACGCGGTTAGTTACCCAACAGCTGCAACTAACCTCGGTAGTCGGCACTCATACTGTGGTTACAGATGGCGGAAAAAACAGCAGCCATCAAATTTGCATGAAGATGAAAGTGAACTTTGTGTTAAATTTTAACACACTTTAATGGCAGAAACGGGCAACACAAGAATCCCATTTGGGTCCACTTTGTCGCCACGGAAGTCCAATATTCATTCGGCTTTTACCTGTCATTTGATCTGCCAGCTGCAGAGGAAACATCTGAGTCTCTTTTGCTTGCTGAATGTTTTACTGTCCTCACCAGCCGCCCTTCCCCATTGTTTGCCATGCAGATAGCGTTTCTGCACAAACTCCATGGCTGGGAGCTGCTGTCCATGGTTTAAGAAAAGCTTGGGAAGAGCTGAATCCAGGTTTAACAGCCCGGATGGATGTCTGGGCGGCAGTTCAGTGCAGTTTGGGCTCTTCACTATTCAGCCTCTGTGGAGGCCTTTAGTCGTCTAATTTTGCTTTGAACTGACACGTGGACGTGGTGATTATCGGAGCTCTTTAAAGCTGCCACTGACTGCTAATTAAAATTCAAGTTAATGTAGTACACCTCCATATTTGTTCACTTGAATTGTGTAGCGTAAAATGTGTCACTACTTCAAAGTACTTTCATGTGGTGTCTCCATTTATTTCGACTCCCGCGGTACCCATTAAATCCTGAGTGATGCAGAAAGTTCGTTCAAACACTAACCAATTGTCAAACATGCAAATCATTGCTTAATTACTCTGAATCCATCAAGATGTTGCCATTTGAGAAAATATTTCGTAAGAAGGAAATGGCTACTGCCACAACCGTTCACCTCGAACGAAAATAAATTGTAGTCCTGTAAAGTATGTCGGCACACCCACAATGCATATTTTCTTTGTTCACCCATACCGACCTCATTCCCTTCCATGGTTACGAGCACAGTGTTCCCAGGCTAATTGCATCGAGCGTCGGATTTTCTTACAAAGACGATGTGAAATTGAGACGCTTGTTGAAAAGAATTTCGAGCTTTCAGCATGAAGTGTGATTTGCAGAGTTTCTAAAATCAAGGCAGGCAAGTTCCTCCTCGGTGCGGCTCAATTGAAAACATGCTTGGAAACAACAGACTTGATTATGCCGGCTGAAGAGGCAATGAGAACGAGGTGCTCCCATCAGCACTCCTGACATTACGGAGGGAGTTGCTCCTCTCCTCCGCGAGTCTCTGCCTCTCCCTCTCTAGGTTGAGTTATGCAAAGATGGCAAGTTGGAGCAGCCGTTACAGAATGTACTGTAAGGATATTCCTGTAGGAGGCTTTGTGTCACTCAAAGAATTTGCATTTTTAATGGGGTCCAAAACTGGGATGCCAGATGACAATGTAGTGGTTACTCGCTCTATGGAGCTCGTGATTTGCTGGATCACATTTTGTGTTTGTGAACTTCCCATGGCAATTATGACATTATAAAATACCGTGTTTACCCTGAATTTGGGTTAGTTGGCTTTTTGTTGCTGGTAAATAAAGGAGGCAGTGTAATGCACATTGTTAATACATTTCATCATTTCCTCCTTTCATCAGCACGCACAGGCTTTTGTTTACTTAGGGAGCAATAATGATCTATATAGGAAATTATAGAGGACCATGGTTTGAAGTGGCAGTTGATACAAGTGCAACAACTGCTACAAATATTTAATAGATGCTTCAAGAAAAGTTGCTCAAGGTCCACTTAGCTTTGGTTTCTGAAGCTTTCAACCATATAATAATACTTACATTTTATATAGCGCTTTTCTGAATACTCAAAGACGCTTTAAAATATGTCATCGGGACATAACATTTCCTTGGTGGTGACAGAACTAAATGTCAAACTTTACATTTTTCTGAGCTCTTTTATTACTTCTTGTCCGTGTTGGCTTAATGAGATTGACAGTTTATTCAATAATCGGTGATATGAACAATATTATTATTTAGAGTATTTCTGAAATTATTCAGTATTATATTAGTTATTAGACAGGTGGATTCAATTCATAAATCGCCACTTTTTCTCAGCATATTTGTCATTATTTTCCGGGACTCTGGTTGACATGGAGGATCATCAGAAGAAGGCATATTCTGAGCATTTATGTTCTCATCACAAAAATGCTCTAATAACGGTAAACCGCTGTGAACAAAATAAATGTCAAACTTTGTGTGAAAATCAGACCCTCTCCCGTTTGAAAGGGCAGTGTATCTTTCTGTGAAAATGTCTGCTCTTTTGAAGACATCTTGTACGTCCTCTCTTTGAGAGGAACATGCAAAAACATTGTCCTGGTTGGCACATTTGGACTGTGAAAACAGGCTTGCATCATTTGGTTCATTACGCTGTTCGTTTGTTCTGAACTGGTGGCTTTACTCCAGGCTTTACACATTGAAGTGTTTTTGAAGTTAAATCAGCGCTTTGAATAATTCAAGAGGGTTCCCTTGCAATGGAAATTGTATATCTGATCAATTTACTGCAGAATGAGTCCTAAAAACAAAGTCACAGAAATAGTATGTATTTTAAATGTACCTTCTTATATTTTACTTTCTCTCTTTTTTACACTAAAGCTGGAGTTTCCAGTAAAGGTTTGCTGCTTTTAGTTTTTAATTAACCCTCTCAGTTTCCCTCTAACGGCTGCTGCTGCGAGGCAGAAGGAAATGTAACTCTTTCTCGGTTCTATCACCTAATTAAAGTCGGATTTAAAGCCAACTCATGTTGGAGTGCAGGAAGCCTGATTTTATTTAAACGGCTGTATAAATTCATTCTTGGAGAGTTTTTGACGTATTGATTTGAAATCCTGGGAATCTTTCTGAGAAGATTTTCTTATCTCAGAATCGATGGCAATTTAATTGGCTAGAAGCTCTCAGGGCTCTAATTACAAACTCAAATAGACAAATGGTGCTCTCGGAGATCCAACATGGACTCAGCAGGAAAGGAATTAGGCTTGGAGTTATCTTCTCTTTTTAAATATGTATTTTTATTTTTTTAAAGCAGGTTATTCTGTTTAGCCCTGCCTGTTTAGATGCCATGATTTTCATTTTAAAATAGTTTATTGCTGGTTGTATCATTGTCTAAAAGAATATATGTTTTTTCTCTTTCTATTCTTACAGTCCATATCAACCTTTCTGCTGGCAGCTCAGGAAAAGGCTCACAGGTAAGGAAAACAGTTGACACGGGATTTGTGATTTCTTGTATGCCCTTGTACTTTTGCTTGTTTTTTGATAATTAGGTTTAATCATTAATCCCCTCTATTAAAGCCTTAATTACCTGACCAGCTCAAATTAACATCCGTCTTTTTTTAAATGGATGAATTATTGTCCTCTAGATTGGAGGCTTAAATTCCTCCGCACAACAAATCCATCTGCTCTTTCCTTAAGTGCGAGATGATTTTCTGCAGTTGCATTTTCTAAATCTGCGGTTGCTGGTCGATAAATAATTAACATATTCAGTTGCTCTACTTCTCATTGGTGTGAGAAGATGTTGACAGTAAGACACGCGGCAGAGGTGCTTAGCGTCACAGAAATGGTAAATTACTGTCTTACTTTTTTACTGATGCCGACCGCTTTTCTCCCTGGAGAGGAAGTTTCACACATTTTCATTTTACTCATACAGTTGTAAATTATGTTAGGGAGTCATTTTCATGAAGTAAACGTCCAGTGTAATCTAAATGCAAATATATATATATATATATATATATATAAAAACAGATACAAGGTTTGCTTAAGTCTGTTGTCTTCCCTCTGAAAAGTGAGTCTCAGTATCTGTTTGCCTTTAAATAATAGCTACTCATTGTGCTTTTTATAAAAAAAGTATGAAAGAACGATTAGGGGACAGCTGCCTGTCAAGACGGATAAAGCAAAGATTTAAATGGCATCCATTCAGGAGAAGAAACCCATTAAAGGAAAGAAAAGAGCAGTGTTTTTGCAACAATGGCAATCAGGATTAAAAGTCTTGAAATGTGCTGAGAAAAAAAGTCATTATTAAAGCTGAGAAACTGTTTTATGGAGTTAATGTTAGCCTAAACTCTTACCATACATTTAGATATAAATGTCCAAAAGCATCAGAAAAGCAGCCTTTACTGTCCTCGCTCCCCTTCTTGACCCTGACATGTGGCTGCTAGTGGATTTCTCAAGCTCATGGGTGCTGTTGCCTAGTTACCATGGGACCGCGGTGGTAGTTTGTCTCCTTCACCCTCCCAACATGCCTTGTGCTCATGAATGCATTCACAATGCATAAGCATTTTAATACCACTATTTTGACAGATGTTTCCCAGTAGGGCCAAAATGTGTTTTACTCCTCGTATCAGACATCGGTTGTCTTCGTTAATACGAGTGCAGTTCCCGTTCAAAACGTGCTGCTCAGAACGGGCCCGATATTTGTCCTGTGGTGAGGCTGCTTGGCGCTTTCTAGAGGATCGCTCATACAAACAATTTCACACTTGATGCTGCACTTCCTTGGGTCCTCTCCTCGGCAATACACCTGCCATGACATGGTTGCATCAAGCACTCAGAAAAACCAGGGAAATAGGTTTGCAGCCTGGTTCACAGTAAAAACGGCCCAGCAGGCCGACCCAGGCTTCCCTCTCACCCGCAACACTTTCCAGCTCATTCTTCTGGATCCCGAGGCGTTCCAAGGCCATCCGGGAGATACAATCCCTCCAGCGTGTCCTGGGTCTACCCCGGGGGCCTATCAATTGGACGTGCCTGGAAAACCTCTAATGGGAGGCGTCCAGGAGGCATCCTGATTCGATGCCCGAATCACCTCAGCTGACTCCTTTCGACACGAAGGAGTAGTGGCTCGACTACAAGCTCCCCCCTGATGTCCGAGCTTCTTACCCCATCTCTAAGGCTGAGCCCGGCCACCCTACGGAGGAAACTCATTTTGGCCGCTTCTATCCATGATTGAAATATGTCACTTTTTTTAACTCATTGTACCCTAAAATAATCAACTAAAGCCTCACAAAGCACTTAAACCCTGCAACTCCGCTGTATGGTAATCTACATGTCAGAGAACTGGTTACGTTACAAATATTAAAACATAATGCATTATTAGTCCTCAAACTAGCGAATTAGCAATATGTGAAGAACAGACAGATGGATTGAGATTCCTTGCCTTGTACTGAGTGTGTTTTCCTCATCAAGCCCACCTGCACAATGGAAACCAGGTTGTTGCCCCCTTTCTTGGTCTCCTGAGCCGAAGAACAACGTGAACAAATTAGGGAGGAATACAAATTTGTAGGTCATGAAAGCGCTCCACTTAAGTTCTGGAAAGTCATGGCAGGAGGCCGGGCAGACATTTACATACGGCACACAACATTTTGCAATGTTTATAAATTAGTGGACTCTAAAAGTTAACACGCTTGATTTATTATTCCAAAAATAAAGCAGTTGTTGAATACATAAATTAATGATTGCTTTTTCAATTGAGGATTATTCACTTCATAACATGAAGTTGCAATGTGCTGCATGAAGGACTTTCTTGTCAGTGTACCTTAAAACTGTTTAGTTGCAATCCTTGTTCACGAAGATATTTTTCTTGCGAGTGTTTTTGTTGATTCTAAATATTTATGAGATTTGATTTTGTAGAACACGAGTGCACAACAGCCGGAACTCGGTTGTAAAAGACATCAAACTGATATTGATATTTCTTTCACCAGAGTTGTTTGGAATCATAATATAGTAGTTCAAATAGTTTTAAGACATAATGCTGGCCTAAATACAGAGCATGCCCCCACATGTTTTCATTTAATATTAAAGACCATGTTGGGGTTTTGAGTGTCCTTTATATCATTGCCACCTGACGATAGTTTTGCATTCTGTTTTTGGTCGTTGGTGGTCACAAACAGGCTTGGTAGTGAGCGACACGATAACATGCTGACAGTTTGAGAATGGAATTTGGCGTGGCGTTTTGTAACCTTGTAGGGTGACATGTTTTTTTAAATAGGGAGTTTTTAGTTTGATTTCACTGAGTAGCTTGCAGTATAGTCTTAAAAAACAACATGAATAAGTATCATGATACGATTGTGGAGCTTGATCCTGCCTGAACGTTATATGATATTAATCCTATATCCACCCATATTTTCCAAAAGTATAGATTTCTTTAAATCACATTTTTCGGCCAGCCACTGTTATCCGATATGAAGAACAACTTCCAGGAACCGGACAGCTTCGCTGTTCTAGTAATTATTGCAGTGGTTGAATTTGTGTTATCTTTTTTGTTGTTGTAATTGTATTGTTTAAAGAAACCATTAATAATAATGAAGTATGTAGTTTATCTGGCTCCAGAGAAGTTGAGGTTTTAGTATGCTTTTGGAAACTTGTTTATAGTGATGTACAGTGCATTCATTGCATATCAAACCACCAACGCATGCCTTTTTAAAGCACTGTTTAAGTTATCAGCTTATTTGACATGGTTTTAGGGCCAGTGGTCGGGACAGAAGATCTGGCACTGAATACGAGAGGATTCCCCATCTGACTTCAAACAGCCAGGCTCAGCAGGATTAGAAACTGGCTAAATCAGCAGGCGTGGAGTGTGTGAGATATGACTAACACTGATCTCAGAATGCAAAGTAGCGACCGGTAGTAGTACACTTCCAACTACATGTTTGTAGAATTCATAAATACATTTCCAGTGTGATTCTGCATCCCGTGGCTTATTGTTTGCTCCCTCACGGCGGAGGAAGAGATGCACATCTGTTTCAGTTTGCAGGCAGGATTTCAAACGTAACACGCTCTGCTTTGATAAATATACTGTAGTTGCTAAACATTGCTCCAAAAGCCTTGTGATATGTAAAGCAGGAAATATGGTTGCAGCAGTAAACATTAAAGCGTAATTTCCAGTGTCTTTGAACACAGTCCATGGCTTGCATACAGACAAGTTTTAGCTCCCCCCTTTGAAGACAGCCTGGAGCCTATGATGACTGGCATCAGTTTGAACTTTGAATGACTTGGAGGAGTTGGGGAAGGCAAGCCCAGGTACTGTGATTGTCTGCCGCTTCAGGGCTTTATAAACAGCCCAAACAACACGTGTACTACAAGTTTGGTAATGAAAGCAGAAGTGCCTTAATCTCTTGCACTTGGAGGACTCAGAGCAGTGAGAGGATGCACAAATACATTATTTATGAACTTCCTGCTGAGGGTCACAGCAAAGCCAATGAACAACTCCAACTTGTTAATGTTCCTGTCACTTTTGCTGACATTCGTGTCCTCTCTAGACACATGAGGACACTTTTTTAAAAGTAACTGAACGGCCCAAGCAGGAAGCATTATTCTGAAAGGGGCGGCTTTGCCTTCTGGCTTGTTCCTAGACGTCCATACGACATACACAAGAACACAACCAGTAAAGCAGAAGTAATTGAGTGCTGATCTTTGTGAGTCATTCAGTTATTCCATTTTGTTTTCCAGGCTAAATGGTGGCTTCACAACGTTACATAATACAAACATTTTCTTAGGTTCTGTGCAGGAAGTCAACAACACATTTACTAGAATTCTAAATATTGACAAAATTACACTAGTGTAAACTTGGCACCCACATATGCATTTCTTGTTGGCCACCTTTTTGTCTTTTGAAGAGATCTTCATTTCTGTGCAGATGGCACTCAATATTAAGTGCCATTCAGTTGTTGACATGGTGACCCGTCTTGAAGGAAAAGAGCCATCGACCTATTCAATTAAACTCTGATTGGACAGCAACAATTTCTCTGTTATTTGCAGGTTGTCCTGCTTTCTCCCAGACATCATTTTTTAAAGATTAACGTTGAAACTCTGTGCTGCCTAAATAGCTGTAACTACATGCATAAGAGCATTTTATTTTTTTATCCTTCAGCATCTCCTTACCTGAGGCAATTGTTGAAAAGAAAAAACAAACTCAAGATGAGATGTGACTGATGTCTGAATCATTGCTTCGACTCCACTGCAAGGACCTTATCTCAGAAGAGATTTCCTTTTTATTTAATTTTTTCTCCATGAATGCCAATGTGCACCTGGACATCCCAACGGAACTGAACAGAATCTGTGGTTATCAACAGTTCTCCAGGTCGTAGACACACACGCACCTGCAGCCATTAACACAGTTGTTTTAATCATTTTTTTGGGGCAAAGCCTGGGGTCCAAATTAAATAAAGTGTAGTCATTCGGCAAGAATATTTTTTATTCGATTCTTGTAATCTCAGGAACACTGTGAGCTAATGTTTTCAAATTCGGCACAAACACGATCAAATGCAAAATGGACACCCATTCATACACTGATAGCAGGGGCTACCATGCCATCAGTTAGGACTCAAACATTCACACACCACATTAAACCCAAGGTAATCGAACCGCCGTTCCGCTGATTGAAAGATAACCCCTGCTCTACCGCCTCAAGTTGGAACTGATCAGAATTTGGTGGTCAAAGGTCACCGTGGCATAATCAGGACAATTTCACACAAATGTCTAAGAGGATAAAGAATTGAAGCGATGGCATTTAGACAGATATGGATGCCAACTGCCAAATGATTGTTTGGCATACAACCACCAGGTGGTAATTCTAGTCCTCAATATTTGTTTGATTATTAAAAGACAGAAGGAGAAAGGTTGAGTTGTCGTCTCATGTTGTGAAGCAGGCGGCTGTCTGGCTCATTGTGACGTCTGCTCTGCCTACGACAGAGTGCTGACGTTGGTGCTTTGTCAAAGGTTTGATTGGCTGTATCGAGTACAAGTCTCCATCCATAGACGGATACCATAATTGTATTCTGTCAAATTAATGCAAAACTAGGAAGCGCCATCATGAAATAAAAAAATTAAATAAATAACATAAACATTTCCTTATTGGTTTCAGATGATTTTTCTCAAAGGAAAACACAGGACAAGTTATTTACAGAGCAGATATTTATGCTGTAGCAGACTCCAAAACAAGTATTTCATTTAATTTGGTCCTGAAATGATTCGTTTTCATATTTTGTAAAAGTTTTTTTTAAACAACTTCTTCTATGACCTTGTTATATTTATAAAATGTTGCCCACTCATTTTCTTTGAGTGTTAAGTAATGTGTTTTTGTTGTTTAAATTAGAATAACCCTATACTGACCAGATACCAGTTTAGATTGCTTACAGCACTTCATAGCAGTCTGTGTCTTTGTGTGACCCCTCGACCCCTCACATTTCCAGCAAGGAAGCCACAACACTGAGATACAGTTCAGCAAGCCGAAGTATCAGAGCCAAAGTAATGGTTTCCTGTGTAACCGAGTGGCTAAAATCAGGTGGAAAATATCAGCCGTCTCATGTGCGGCCGGAGAGCGTACTATGACCCTAAATAACTTACACAGCATGGCCTGACAGTAACAGTTGCCTCGTTACCCCGGGCAACCAGATTTGGACCACTGTCAACAATTTTGTGCGGTCTGGTCGCCTCAGTTGGCAACAGTTTTGTTTTCTGTGCATAGAAAAACAAAGCTGAATCCCTCTGTGCGCAGTCTTCTCACTAAGTGAGAGTGCCCTTGTTGAACCACGTTCACTGTGTGAGAAATTCTAAAATGTAGAGTGAAAAATCTACATTCAGAGAGAGGCGTTGATACAGGAATATTTTTGTGCGTAAAAAAATATAAAGAGTATACAACAAACTGTAAGTGTGCTCATCCAAGGTAAACTCAACATTTCGAGTCACAGGGCTGAGAAACGGGAGAGGACAGCTACAACATTCCAGGAGGAGGAGAGCAGTGCAGCAGGTGCACCGACACACCAAAACTGTGCTCAACCGGATGAGTTTAGAAAATCAGGATCTTGGCAAACCTTTGATATTGTTTTCTACATTCTGGACTGCCAAGAGCCTTTTCTTTCAACTCCAAATTATAAAGACCTCTCTGATGCAACAGAATATGTCACACTGTAGATTTAACCAAGTTAAACATGCAGCCAATTGTTATTTATCCTGCTATTTACACTATCTCGCAAATGTGAAATTGAAATGCAGTTGTTCACTCTCACTTTTATATTCCAGATTATAAATGAAGGAAAAGCTACTTAATCAAAATCGATTTTATGTGCGTTACTCAAAGGGAGAGAAAGAAAGGAAGAAAGGCTGGTGAAACATTTAAGATAGTTTTTAAGGCGGCAACGTTTTTGTTGTTGTTGTCATTTAACAACTCAGCGTCGCACAATTAAATGTTGTAGCCTCTTCACGCTACACGCACAGAGCATACTGCATACAGACATTTAACCCATAGATGAAAAAAATATTCAGATAATTTACAAATACTTCACTGCCACCTACTTTACTGGGGACAGGATGATGCTTCTTGCTATGGATACCATCCAATTATTTAAACACAGGAGAGCCAGTTAATTAGCCTCCAAAATAAAGATGCCTTAACAGGATGTGTATGATTACTCAGTCATTTGTTTTGGTTTTGTTGCAGCGATGGCATTAGCTAACAGCGGTTGGTGACTTTCTGGCGACCTGAGAGACTTATGTTAACACAACTTTTCGGGCAAATCGTAACTCCTCTTCCTATAAGAAAGTCACCAATGTTTCCCTCACGTGGCTTTGGCTCTATGGTTCAGTGAGTGAGGGAGAGCAGCGTTGCATTCAGTCGACCAATCAGCCGCCGGACATAAATGTCGATGTGTGGCCCTCACGTCCAATCGCTGATCCCATTCATTTGTCAGGCAGCTTCCAATGATTTAATTAGAACATTTAAGTTGTTTATTTTTTCTCACAATGCCCCGTCTTTACAGTGAAGTCTCTATTTATGGCGCTATACATTTGTACAATTGCTTTGATGAAGGGTTTGAATTTAGATGCATATCGATGAAATGATAGCAGCATAAAAAATTATACTTATACATTTTTTCTTTATATCTAATTAATTAATCTGATTTAATTGCTAAGTATTTAAGATAGGAATATATAAGCATTATGCTTCTACCTATACCTTTTTCAGTCATTTTATATTAGATTGTGGCTTTACATATTGTATTGTATGTAATGATTGACTGAATAAAAAAACATACTCATTCTCATAATAGGTAATGATAAAGCCAGCTCCATTCAGTAAAGTTTAGCTTGGCCTCATTGGCTTTAGCTACTTTTCATCGAAACTACTACTATTAAAATGTTCTACCAACACGACTCTACAGCGTGTCTTCTCAAGCGCTACGGGGACGGAAAGAATCCACATCAGGTGAATCTGTCACAGACTTCCCTGAGGATTAATTTATTCTTTTGTGTTTGACAAAGAGGCAGAAAGACCAATATTCATAATTTGACCATTCTGGACCATTGAAATTACTCTGCTAAATCCTTAACCCGAGCATTATTGTCCAATCACAGCTTAGCAACCGTAACTAGGCCTGGCAGCCCTGTCAAACTTCCACATGCCGAATTAGTGTGCATCGATCTCTTTATGAGAGCAAGACATTTAAAGAGTTTAAAGGAGGATGGGGTTTTTTTGCCTTTACAAAAACCCAACAGCATGAGAGTAAGGAGTTGATTAAACAGTGTGTTTTTAATGCGCTGCAATCCTCCGTATGAGCATTTTCTCTCATAGCGTTTGTTTTTTCCACAGTACGTTTTTTGCTCATAACAAGTATTTAAGCTAAGCAGCTAAACAGGGTTTTGTTACAAGTTAAAAGAGAGAAAATTATGGAAATGTCTACCAACTGAATTTAAAATGTAACACAAAGTGGTTTTAAATATTGTTTTAAAGAGAAGAAAATATTGTTCTCACAACTTGCACCCAGAGATTGTTGCATGTCTATTAGCATGTCTTCTACATGGTTCATCAACTGGTTCGGATGCTGACGTTTTGCCTGGGACGTGCAGCATTAGCCTCAATCTTTTAGCCTGATGTCACGTGTGTAGCTATCAAGTGCATATTGAAGACCCCATTTTTTAAATAATCTAGTTTTAAAATGAGTTGAAAAGGCCGCTGCAGACATAAAAAAATCACAAGACCTTCTCAACCATTCCTTGAAGCCAATTAGCTGTGTTGGCCAGTAAAGCCACATCTGATCAAATCTACTAAATGACAGTCGGCGGCTTAAAGTGAGAAGCCTGCTTTTGTCGACCTGCATCTCAAATTAACGAGGTATTGTTTCAGAAATGAGTATGGATTTCAAGTGGTAAATCTGTCGCAGTAATCTTAGTAAACTGCAGATGTGATATAGAGAACAGAAGGCCGGGCTTGACAGACTGAGCAACAGTAACTTACAGCAGGCGAGCCTTGGCAAAAGGTAAATTACAGAAAACCTTAGTTCCCAGGTGGACAATTCATTCTAAAAGTTACTGTTGGACACATCGTCATGGGGGAAATGGTAAGTGTCATTAAAAGCAAGTTAAGTCTGTCTTTAAGCCCATCAGACTGCTATCAACTGCTATTTTCTCCTAATTTCCAGTTGAAGTCAACTAAATGCAGAAAAAGGTTATGGGAAAAAAACCTTCTGAAGTTTCAATGCAGCAGACGTTCCAAGTCATTAAGTCATCACACATTAAGAGCTTTTGCTGTGAAAAATGACTATTGAATACTGTTTTTCACCCTGGCATAGAGGAAGGATACAAAAGGGGTTTTAATTCTTAAACCGGCTCAATAGATCTGAAAGCATCCTCCAAATGTGCGATAAATCACTTTATTCCTCAATTGATATAAGAATAGAATATGGAAGCTTCTGTCTACTAGCTTCTGTAGACATTCCCTATTTTTCCCCTCACATGTCAAAATTCTGAAAACCCCGCAACCTTGAATCATTCTTGCCGTCAGTGAACAGAGAGCTAATGGAACCTGACGGGTCAGTCACATCAGTGGAGCGCCTGTGCCCTCGGGATGGAGAGATGTAGCATGGGGCAGGAGCTCTGGTGTGTGTGTGTGTGTGTGTGTGTGTGTGTGTGTGTGTGTGTGTGTGGCGCCTCCAAATCAAAGGCAGGGTTCAAAGGGTTGTCTTTGCGGGTGTCCTTGATTACATAACAATCACATTACGAAGGTTGAGCATCCAGAGGAGCTTACGGATGTACACCTCAGCCTCTACGCTGCCGATGTTCTCAGCTTAAACTACATGAGGCACAATCTTTCTGTCTGTTTGCATCAGCGCTGAGGTGCCAGAGACCAAAAGCGCTCAAGGCACGGTGAAACTAACCCCTTCAGATAGACAGTGTAGACTCATAGCAATTTCTTTTTAACACCTATGGGTGTCTGAATCCTGCTGCAAATGGCTGACAGCCGGCTGTCGGATGGGATTAAAGAGAGCGTTACCTGTGTGCAGAAGCATAGAAGGCCAAAAAGAGCCAAGCTCTGTGAGCCGAGAATAATTCATCTTTCGGTAATGGCGAAAATGATGTTAGACCTGATCTGAGTTCACTCTTGCGCAGAATATTGGATCATTTACCAGAGAAAGATGTGTGGCCCTGGCGTCACTCAACTGCCCCGATTTGGAAGTGTGCTCAAGGAGCAGGATTTAAGACGGTTTTGACCATTTACATTGTTAGTTTATTCATCTTGTTTTTACCAGGTTGTTTACATTTGTATCAGAGATTGTGCCCGTGAAGAAAAAAACATCTTATCAAATATCAACATTGCAATAAAACAACTATTTGTCATATTCATGTTGGGGAAATCAGTCCCGGACTTTGTTCCTCTTGACATGTTTTTTATAATATATATTAGAATATTGTCAATAAACCAAACAAAAAAAGACTAATTAGATTAACTAACTAGATTAATGGAACAGGCTAAATGTAGAGTAGTGGACATTTCAATCTCACCTGCAGTGCATTGGAGGTTGAAAATAGATCTTTCTTATAATTTATCACTGATAAATGGAAAGTTGTACTAATAAACATAAGAAAGCACGAAGACGCTAAAGATATTACTAGCAGCCAGCAAAAAAGCTATAACACGAAAATGGCTGCAGGGCGAGCCTCCAACAGAGACTGACTGGACAGATATTGTAACTGATGTTCAAAATATGGAGAGAATGACTTTCTTGCTGAATCTACGGTTTGATACATTTTTGAAGTATTGGGAAAAATTAATTGTGTTTGTGACCTCACAGGTTCATCACTGATCTGTTATTGGGTGAATTTACATATATTTCCATCAGTGTACCATCAGCATAAATGTATAGGTGACCAACTTTTTGTTCCATGTATGTATGTTTGTCTTATTGTATCTTTGTCTCTTTTAAAAATTAAAGTATAAAAAAAAGAAAGCATGAAGACATAATTCAGGTAGCTCAAACAGGTGTTCAGCCTTGACGAATAGGAAGAGGTGAGAAATGTGATCCAAGAAGTCCAGTTGGAGTAATGCAGCCATGAAATACACAGTTGTTTGTTTAAGCAATAAGGTACGAGAGGCAGTACTGTGTCGTGCAATAATGTACTGTTCAAGGGAGTTGTTAGGCAAACCCTTGAACAGTACATTATTGTAGACACAGTACTGCCTCGAGTACCTTATTGCTTTTATAATACGGGTACCTGTGACTTTATAAATAGTAATAGTAAGCTCCCTTTCAGCACAAAATAGTTGTAGCCACCAAACGTTGTGTATCGCATTTCAGCGACAGAGAAAATAGTCCCGGGACGCACATACGGGACTATAAAACTGACTGCCAGGTCTGACCAGGCCGGTTGGAAGCAGGGTGGAGGATGACATGCAGCCACCGATGTAAAGAAGTGCTCTCGCCGCTTCTGTCCGTCTTTTCTCCGTCATTTTTCTCCTCCATGATGTTTAGAGAACTTGCCTCGCGTCGGGAAATTACCGACGTAATTATCTCTCACGAGAAATTATCATGATTTTGTGGTCAAGCCCTTTTCATTCCTCATCTCATTTTAGGGAGGAAGTGACGTTGTGTTGTCGTTCGTTATGCTAGTGTGGGGGATGCTAAGTGAGCTTGTTAGCTCTTCCGTTTGAGCTAACGTTACTGTTAGCGAAGAGCCCCGTTGCAATACTGTGAACACTCAAGCAATAAACCTGCAAGTTAAGGAAACCAACGTCTGCGAGTCGTTACTGCGGACGTTACAATATCAAAGTTTACACGAACATGTTTGGTAACTGTCAAGCTTGAAATGACAACTAACGGTCGCGTAATTTAAATCTAGCTGTTATTTTAAGTGCGCACTGATATGGAACGCTCTAAATGTAAACAGGCTGTACAGTACTTTATGGCTGAATAAACTACACCTCGTGACTCACTCTCAACCAATCAGAATGCTTGATTTGATCTACCCGTATTATAAAATACTGTAAGACAGGATGCCAGTGAGCGTGAATGAAGTAATGTGTAAACTGTGCTATAGACAAGTTCGGACTAAAGATCGACAAACGAATCTCCGCTACATCTTAAAACTCACCATCCAACAGCATGCGCCATCAGCCAAACTAAAACTCCCGTCAACCCTCAATCTTCGGGACTTTTGCAAAAGCAACGACATATAAACGTGGCAGTCAATGGTGGATAGTGAACATGTCAAACAGGTACTTGAATAAAAATAACCTCACTCGTTGTTTTTCCTTGTTTTTCTTAAGGCAGCATCGTGAGTATTTCCACATCGCCCAACCCTACCAGGAAAAAGTAATTTGCATTACAAAGAATGTGTTCTTGCATGTAACTGATTGGCCAGAGCAATGCTTTGCTAGATGAGGTGTTGCCAGATTACACTGTTTTTTACCCGTATTCAGCTGCGTTGGGAGCCCTGCTGTGCAATAATAGGGGTTTGATTTAAATTAATGAGAGGGCCGCCTTTTATTCTGACTCCACACAGGCTATAAAACTACAGCTCATAACAAAAGAACTACTGATATATGTAAAACAGTGTTGGGGTATCTACTGTTTGGCTAGAGTTCTAATTAAAACCTTATTAAATCCTGTCATAAAACATCTACAGTAGGGTCATGTAAAATCATGTTCTAAACTCACATGCATACATTGTAGACACACACACACACACACACACACACACACACACACACACACACACACACACACACACACACACAATCAATATAATTGGTAAGGTTTCCTTGACCAGTCTATTCATCACACCGGAGGTGTGATTTATTTTGTTTGACAGCGACAGTGCAGTGATTTTCCGTTTCCTCTCTGCCTCAGAGTTGAGTTGTGCTGGAGGAGACGGAGTAAAAAAATCTTTGCACCTGCCACTCTTCTGTCACAACAACCACATTCATCCAGGCAAATTTCTTTTAGGATTATTTGCCGGTTGCAATATATCATTTTTGTTGACGTTGAAAAGATTTTACAAGAGTAATTATCTGATAACGAGTCAAATTCTCCCATCTTATGCATTTCTTTTCCTTACGATGCCCTCACTCTTCAGCTGAGGAAATTATTTCAGAAGGAGAAGTGTGTGTGATAAGATGAGACAGAAACCTTGCGGGCATGACTAATGCAACTGAGTCCAATTAAGCTGATGTCTTGTACCCACTGAATTGAATCACCCTGATATGATCTTGTCTGCCTGTGCATATATTTTCCTTTAACTCTGATCACCTGAAAATATGACCAGAGCCTTCCGTGTGCATGAATCATCTGTGTGTGTATGGAGAACTTTTTGTTATTATTCGTGCGTCTGAAAAAGTGCTGTATTCAGGACTTGATGAATGTAATAGGAGAGGTAGAAAGTGTCCGAATCATGTGCCCACTGAAAAATAAATGACGAGTTGTCATGACAGTCGCAGGAAACTGTTCATGGCCAGGAAATTGACTGAATGATTTGTTTTCTATTATGAAATTTGCTAGCCCTCCAAATGTGCTTAGATAGCGGGTTACATATAGACCTGCCACCAAAGTATTGTGATTCCCTGTAACCACTGCAACACACCCACTGAGAGTGAATGTATGACTTCGTTAAGCTCTCTGAAGGCTGCAACAGCTTGCCAGTACAATGATTGTTAGTCTAGAGGAAGTCATAAATCAAAACAGGCCTGGGTTTGTCATTATCTATTAATACTCTGCCGCTCTCTTTCTGGAGTTCTAGAAACAGCCAGAACTCGCACTTTCTCGCCTTCTCCCAAAGACTGAAAGATTTCCTCAGGAAGATGGAGGGAAAAGACAGCTCTTCAAGCTTGTGATTGATTCACTCATCCCTCCATGGCCTGCCACGTGCGCTGACAGCTCTGGAGGTGGAACAGTGTTGAGCGCCTTAATTGAGCCGAATTCGCGGAGCCTAAATGCTGCAGGCAGAAAGCCCACACAATTAGGAGGGACTAATGACATGGGGTATCACCCATTTTTTTTCTCCAAATAACCCACAGGGCGTTCCATATTTAGTATCACTAAGTCTTAATTAGTGATTAGGAAGATGAAATGGAGCATTTAGCCACAACTACAAATCTTCACACAAGCTGTTATTTATTTATTTTTTACACTTTCTGCATCTTTTTTTAAAACATAAAAGTGGATTTTTATAGCTCATTATTTGAATTTGAAGATCTTTTTTATGGTGTAATTATTAATAATAATAAAAATATCTCTCTTTTCAGAGCCACGATGATACGCATGTCATCCACAACAATCAACTGGGTAAGTCTTTTTTTCTGATTTTGGTAGGAGGGAAGTAAGACAATGAACGCTTTAGATTACAGCCCATACATATATACAGTATACATATACTTTACTAAGAGGGAGAATGGCTTACCACATTATTATTTATGCTGTGTAATGTGCAATAAACTACAATAACATTAATTTGTGGTTAAATGCCTTGACCTGCTATCAGCTTTGATAGTCAGATGGATCATAACCCAAAACTAAAGTACTGTACATCATCATTCTGAACACATACTGCCTCATCGCTGCCGCTATAGATGTACATCTTTCTTCCTCAGCTTTGTATAACATGTTGTTCCCCGGCAACAATAATGTTGCCGACACCATTTTAATAACAACAACAAAAAGCTTTTTACCAAATGTAAATGCTCTCTCTCAAAAACACAAAGTTGTTATCTCCTTGTTTGATAAACTGTACCCAGTAAGTATTTCACTGATATCCCATATATACAAATTACATTGTGATTTGCAGGCTGTAATCTATCAAAAAACCATAACATATAATGCATCTGTGAATATCTGTTTTTATTTACATCAAGCGCCTCGCTGCTGTCTTTGATAGTACCAGTCTAGCTGCTATCATACTATGGATCATAATTTGGACTCTGTTATTGTGTTTGATATTTGAAATAAGTCTGCATCAGAGGAACTCATTTGTAATGCTGGATGACATTCAAAGGAATGACCTATTGCTATTCCTGAATATTTTTCATTTTGAACTGTGTGCTGAAAGGATTGAAATACATTATCACTTGATACAATCCTGAATAGTAAATTTTGAAATGAAAAATGTTGGACAGGGTGGCATTTGTATTGCACATGCTAATGAATTAACTTGGTGAAAGGGCTTTTGTGTGATGCCTGCCTTGAAAATGTAATCTTCCAAGTTCCTCAGACTTTTCCAGAAACGTGGCCCCATCTCTTTATCGATTTGACAGCAACCAGAAATTTCATAAGTAAAGCAAATAAAAAGATCTCATGCGTGCCTTTCATGCTACAGGGGGCTCACACAATCACCGTCTGAGAGTGATTTCCGTGAGCATGCAGTTTGGAGCCAGTCTACTGGACCTCTGCCTGTTGTTCATTCAACTGGGTCACAGCAGACGCAAAAGCACACAAAAGCAACTTCATAATGCTCTCATTTGGCACCTCAGCACAGAGAGGAAATACAGACAGCCATCTGAAAAATGAAGCCTCACTATCTGGCACGGCCGAGGTAATTCCCTTTCTCACACCCGGAAAAGAAACGGCCACACTCGCCTGCAGAGAATATTGTTTGTGAGCAGGAATACAGATGATTAATAAAGGAAATACTTTATATTGTTACATGAAAAGGAATAACTGGCTTGTTTATTTTAAAGGAACTGGTGATCTTTTAGAAGGTATTGGAAGTAATGATTCGAACAATGTTTCTTGAGAGGGAATGCAGGGGGCCAAACCTAAATTGAAAATGTCTCAATTATGTCTGAATTAAATCAAGCATTATATTGAAGTCTGTACACACTACAAATCTACTTGATCACATTACAAGAAGCAGTGTGAGTCCTCTGGGGCGTATTGTGCTGTAGTGGTTTTAAAACTGCAACATTACACTTCTCTAAAACACGGATCACCTACAGAAATGCCTCAGGAAACAGCCACGATATAAAGATGCATAACTGGATTGTTAAAATTTGAGTGCTATAAAATTGTTCTCCATCTGTGCCGTGGGCCCCAGGTCCCTACTGAATGTGACATCATTTCACAATCAACAAATGTCTGCTTTACACATTGCATTGTGGCTTCACTGTTGGCAGGAGCATATTTCTTCAATTGGCCACTACAATTTAGTGCATGAATGTAGAAATATTGTGCTAAAATGTTTTCTTCTTCTTTTGTCTTCTCAAAATCAATTTGTATTAAAAAAATATATATTCGGCTGTATCACAAAAAACAATAGACATCATAATAACACAAATGTGGTTGGGCCTTTGGCTGTCTAGCCCGATCAATTCAGTCAATTCACATTATTTTCAGACGAAGAAAAATGTCAACGGATAAAGAGACGTTTCATATGCAGTGGCCCGGCGGAGCAGTCGCAGTAACGAATGATAATGCATGTAAAGAACTTCTTCGATTAAACTTTTTATACAAGTAGAGAAGTTAGTTTTGGATTATGTCGCCTGTTCCAACGTACTGCTCCAGCTCACACAGTGAAGTAATGCATTTGGACAGAGGTAGCTGTAAAAAAAAAAAAAGTCTGGTTTTAACCTGATTCTGATATTGTGATGCCTCGTCTGCCAAGCTCAGCTGTTTCAGTAAGTAGATGTGAGGCACTGATGATCTTATCTCTTATGTAATGTCTAAAGGAGGCACTTTTGACTAAAATCCAGTTGGCTTTTTACCCAGACCACAGTAATTACTTACTTTACTTTTAAGTTGATGTCTTATCCTGTACCTTTCTTAAAATTTAGGCAATCAATGTATTTCACCAATTTGTATCCCCTACATTTTAGTTAAAAAGTCAGTCAAGTGCAGATTATGCAAGTTTTGAGCTGATATATTACAGTTGGCTGCCCCGTCATCCATTTTTCTCTCTCTCAAGATTTCATATTGCAAAAAGAAAAGAATCCTGAATACAGAGACCATGAATCAGGATTGTATCTCTGGTCAATTGTGATTTGATCTCCTTACTTCCTGTGAAGCCACTTGCCCCATTTAGAGTCTCTTCTGGTCCTGGCCAGCATCTGTGTTTCCTATGATTGTTGAACTTTGTTGCAGATGTAAAAATAAAACCTACGTCTTTGACTTTAAGGGAATACTATAGCAACAACATCAAATGTTCACCGTTTGCAGTTGTAGAAACATAAAGGGTTTGGTTCTTTTTATATGTGAGAGATGTGTGAAAATGTTTCAGCGAACAGCAGATGCAGGGTACATCGACAAAAGCTGAGTTTTCTTGTTGTTATTTCAAAGGTGTTTTTCTCTCTTTAAAGTATAGTGTTTGATCCTTTAGGAAACGTACAACTCTGTATCACAGACATTAAATGGTATTGCTTGAGAGCAGAGGTGTGCCAGCATTTAAATCAGATTATCACTATAACAATTATTGCACCCAGGAAAGCAGTGATACTGTCCCCTCAGCAGTTTAATTATATTCAGAAAGTGGCTCGGAGCCAGCTTCCTCGAACCCACGAGATTGTATCTTTCAAGAAGGTACAATGTTCACAAGAAGTTGACTGAACTCTTCCTGCGTACCAACTAACGTTCCCTGTGTATTTACGTTTCCTTATTTTCTGTCTCCAACCCGCTCATGTTTCCTAGTGACCGGCTGCCTGCCACCGCTATTGTTTCTGCTTTTCTTTCTTTATTAGAACACTGCTGATGACTTTATTTTCCAAATTAAAAAGAACACCGCACATCCATCTTCCAAAAATGTCACTAACAACGCTGGCGTATATTGATGTACGGGGTGTGAAATCACGTATTGTTTAAAAATACAAATAATAAAAAAGAATCCGTTACTTACTGAGGATAAAACATGCTATACAAGTGGTGTCTCATCCATTTTCCACTTTTATGGATAATGGGTTTCGTAAGCAAACCTGGAATCTGTTAAGCGTTAATTGCCCGAGCTTCCTAAATTATTGATGCTAAGTGAGGTTTAAGGGTTGAGTTTAGCTCTCATTAGTCTTCAGCTGAGTTGCCCATCGAGTCATGAACTCTGGAGAACCTCTAATGAGTGTGATTATCACAGGTGGGAGACCCTTTTCTCCAACCTTTACGTGTTGCATCTGCTGAGAGATTGTTGTGTGTGTGTGTGTGTGTGTGTGTGTGTGTGTGTGTGTGTGTGTTCATTGCTTTATTTGGAGAGAATTGTATTGAGCTTACTTTTATATAAGAGTAACTTTTCCCCCTGATGGCTTCCCCCTCATGTATACCGAGCACACACACAGGCACGCACACTTCCTCTCTTTATTTTGCCATCTTAGTGCATCTACCCATCTCTCTCTATCTCTATTGGTTCACATGCTCATCCCTTTCTGTCTGCGCCCTCTCTGCTATTTTCCTCTCTCTGTTTTACTAAGAGATATTTATGACACTGACCTTTTCAGTAGTAAGCTGAAAGTTAAACACACCATGTTCTCTATTGATCGCATACAAAGCAATTAAAAGTCTGTATTAATATGAGAAGAAGGCTGATAGCAAATCGTTTCACTTGCTGCAAGACACATAGGCCTCTGACAAGGCCTCTGACCACAGCTAACACGTTGTCTGTATTGGATTTGGCAGCCTTGTCACCTAAAAATGATGTTCCCATACAAAAAAAATGCACTGTCGATAACATTTCGAGGGGAACTATTTATTTATCTCCCAAATTTACGTTGTTTTTTTTCGCATCACAAATAAATATTCATATCATAGTCTGCGGAAGTCTGTACAGGGGGAAGGTCCGGGTCGATGGGTCAAACAAACACAGGACTTTTACCCAAGATGCCACTGTTCGTGTCCCAGGTGAAACCAAAAGTCATGGTTGACTTATTTTAATTTACGTCCATAATTTAAATGACAAAACAAATGTAACCATTTTAAGCCTAACCATGTTATTTTACTTTACCTAACCAATGTAACGTATTTGTTTCAAAGTCAATGTTAACACGTATTTAAAACTGAGGCCCCAATCTGGGAGATGATAAACGTAATCGAGAAAGCAGTTTCATTGTATGGAAACATCATTTTGTAGGAGACATGGTTGAATTTGGTCTTCCAGATTGAATATCACCGGATGTCTGTGGATCGGCTATTAAACCCTGGTGCTGTCTGGTGTGACGGTCATGGTTAGTTTGGTCAGGAAACTGCAATCCAATTCTCTTCGATGCAGTATGTCTCCTGGATGGGCCGGATTGGATGTGAGAGATGGAGGGAAATTTTAGGATAAGGATGATTCTTGGCCATCTTGTCACTGGGAGTGTAATAATGTGAGTCGCTGGAGGGTAGCAGGTTTTACACCAGCAGCACAATCAGCTTCTGGATGAGGAAGCCAGGCCCGTCGACTATGGAAATGAGCAATTGACATCCTCTGTCATCTCTGAATGTGTGCTGGCAATGAAGAGCTCTGGATCCATCATGACAGTTTCATTGTTCCCACAACAGCCTAATGGCCCCACTTGCCGAATCCTATCCCTCTCTACTTTTGCAGACGTTTGTCATTGAAATTGCACTATTGATCTGCTTTCCCTTCTCACGCTCCTCCTTTTCTCTTGTAGAATGCTCAACTAGATTCAAACGCTGCTCTCCCAAACTTACCCACGCATTCGATTGTGCATGCTCACCTCCGGTCGCCATGCCAGGGAGGTGTGTGTGTTGTCTTTACCTGTGGGCATGGAGATACTCCAGGCTGAAAGGAAACATTCCTGTGGCCAAACACACCTGCTCTGTGACACTGATGGAGATGACAGAGCTCCAGGAGTGCCTCGAGGTCAGTGTGCTCTCAGCTCCTCTGCCACTTGGCAACGTCTGCCATCCCGCTCTAAGGAAGTGTCACTATTGATTTGTGTCAATGAGGTGACAACACTGCGGGGCCAAGCCACTACGAGAGCTACATGCAAGTGCAGCTGTTTACTTCAACCTCGCGTGTGCGTGCACACACCAAGAAGTGCATCTTATTTTATTATTCTCCATTCTTCTTTTATCAGTCTGATCCTCTGCCCTCTCATATGCAGAGAAGACTTCACACAAAGGTTGCCATAGACCAGATGGTGATTGCCTTTAAAGGGTGGCTCCGTGCTCTGAGAAAAGCATCAGATCAGCGAGAGAATGAGGCAGCATTCTCCTGTGTCTCATTTCATCCAATATATTTCAAGGCTGATACAGTCTTTCTTTTCTACGGAGGCGCCCCTGTGGAATTCTGAATGAGTTTGGGGAGACAAACGAACACTAGTCTCATGCTTTCTAGTTCCATCAGCCTGGCAAAATACAATCATCTGTTCCAAGGTGGAAGGGGCTTTAGCTTCATCGCCCCAGTAACCTTCAATCTCTTTCATTCGAGGCATATAATTTTTAGCCAAGAGGCATGCTTAAAAAAATTCACTTTTGGCACAAGGCTGCTGCTCCACATCTTTGCCATACTTTTAAACAGATTCATTGATTGCATACTTTCCCCTCTGGGAATACCGCTATTGATACAACTAGAGTTAATACTGCTGTATTAATATCTTTACCTTCATCTTATGAGTCTGCTTTCTGTTTTTATGGCCCTAAACTGTGGATTTTTTTAAAGACCTATTTTATTAATGGCTTTTAATTCGGTTGGACTTTAATGGTATTATTGTTTGTGTGGTTGAATTGAGATGTTATTGTGATATTGCTGTTTTGTAAAACACTTTGGGCAAGTAAAGTTAAGCATGCAAAAATGTAAAAACACCTGTCATGTCCACAAACAAAAACAAGTGGAAAACTGGAAAACAAGTAACTCTCCTCTCTATCTACTTTTTTAACTTTGTTTATATATATAAACAAAGTTAAAAAAATAGATAGAGCTAGTGCTAGGCAAAGTTGAACAAATTTAACTGATTCATCTCATGATTTTTCTGTGATTAACAGCGATTAACTGCATTATGCGCAAAATTCAATAATGAATGAAAAACTAGCGTATTGCACGCTCTTATTTTAAAGTAATGTTATCAGAACAATATAACAGGCACTCTTGGAGCAACGGCAAGTTAACATACAGTATATAAATCTGTTTTCTTTTTTTCTGAACAGGTACCAGAAGAAACATTTGTCTTTTATCAGGGAACAGTGTTTTTCACCCTTTTTTGAGCTGCAACACATTTTATACAATAAAAAAAATCCTGCGGCACACCAACAACCAAAAAAGTTACAAAATGTCATATTGTAGCATAATACAATATGGTAGGTAATTATTGTGCGACCTACTGGCATGGAAGAGTATTTCATTACTCGGCCAGCCACTATATTGCAGGCTCAGACGCTCAACAATGGAAAATTATTTGTGACAACTAAATAATATTTTTGGGGACCGATTAAGTGAAATTGGACATTTTCCCACAGCACACCTGACGATCTCTCACAGTGGTGGAAAATCACTGCATAGATGTTCAGTAGTAAGGGTCCATGTTCAGTTTGTTACTTACCTTAAATATTTATGTTAAAGACCAGCAATTGATTAACTTATACAAAAGCAATAAGCGCTTTTGATGTTTTCAAGTTCAGTTCAGTTTTTCTTACTCAGTGAAAAAAGTCCAGTCTGTGTTGGGCTTGAACAAGTGCATTGCGGGCGCACGCACATAAATCGCCTTCAAAGTAAAAGCAGTGCCGTTGTATTGCATTTATGGCGTGCATCTCATTTCTTTCTTTTGAACTACGCTGTCTGGTAGAGATTTAAAGTGAAATTGTCCATTTAAAGTGCAGCACCTGTGCGGCAGTGTTAAGCCCCTCCCAAAGCAAAAAAAAAAAACATGCTGTTAACGCATGATCAGATCATTGTCTGTGTTAATGGATTGCTGCATTGTACGCGTTAACGTGCTCAGCATATATATATATATATATATATATATATATATATATATATATATATATATATATATATATATATATATATATATATATATATATATATATCTGGCGTGTTGTAAACTTATAATTAAATTAAATAAAGTAAAATAAAAAAGACCATAGTGAAGGAGTAACAGCTACTCTAGGGGAAGCAATGGTTGAAAATCCTAAGAAGCATCCAAGAAAGGTTTCTGGAGTGGGTTCGCCAGATAAACAAAAACTTGGCATTCAGAGGAAGGAGCAAAGTAAAAAAAAAAAGAAAATGATCGACGGCGAGGACGAACACTAATCACCGGGGGAAATGCATCGAGCTCACCTGCAGGCACACGTCATAAATCGGCGTTGGCAGTGTTTGTGTAATTACTCTCACTGCCAGATGGGGAAGACAAAAGTTCTGCACCCTAGCTTTAAACAACGACTAGACAAACCACACTTTACAAACCACAAATTAGTATGTAAAAAAAAAAGAAGAGAGCAAATTTTTTTTTAGCCATGCTTTTTAAAGATGTACGCCAATGTAGCTTATCTCACAGTTTGCAGGAAACTGTCCCACATAGTCGAGGAACAAACACAGCAAAGTAATCTCTGGCGTGCCGCCTCGCCCTTGGAACAGTCAGAAGGCCCGAGCAGTACTCTGAATTTTCCACGCAACGATGTAGCAATCACCTAGCAACCATCTACCAGCGCCTTAGCAACAACATCAAATGCCCAAACCTGGCCACCTCCCAGCACCGTAACATCCCCATATAGCGCCCTTGCAATGCCGGGTCACGGGACCCGGCATGTTTCATCTGAGCATGTTTCATCTCACCAATGTGGCAATGTGGCATCTTGGCACCAAAGGCGTTGTTTTAAATCTTTGCCCTATAATTAAATACAGGTAGTCGTATTGATTGCACAATAGTAATCTTGCACTTGCCGCCCTGAGTGTCGAGAGGGTGCATAAAGGTGATTTTCACCTGAGGAGAAGGACACGGGAATGATGGAGGTGAAGGAAGGCGTTGTAACAGGATTTTTTCCTTTTCTGCCTGTTGTTTGATGATTAATCGAAACCCATTAGTGTGGAGACGTGGCCAGTGAATTCAGTCTTAATTAGTTTCTTTTCTTCCTTTTTTTTACCCTCTGATTCTCCTTCCCTTTGACATAGGGGATACGCATTATCTGCACAATGAGGGATTGGCAACCTGCTTATCTGATTTTGCTGTTAGTCTCATGCAGCTGGCATTATTGCTGAACTGTGCAGTATCAGGAGGCTAGTACTACACCTGGGGCTTTAAAATGCACCGCTTTATGTGAAACCAGATGCACACACACACACACACACACACACAGTCATTTAGCAAACTCAGCAGAAGGACATTTAGAGGTGGTGTAGTGGTATTCACTCCCTAAGCTCCGCTCTCGTTGGGGGTTAGATCTGTTGGAAGATGGACATGCTGAGATTTAGCAAGTAAATCCCCCCCCCACCCCGCCTCTCACACCAGGGCTCCAGGATCAATGGGATCTTTGTTATGAGCAGAGCAAAGTAGCGACACACCCACCACCACTTAATTAAAAAGATCGGATACAGATACTGTACTTTTGACATAGCGTCTGCCTCCGACCCCGCTGCTAATATCTGAACCCGTGGAATAGGTTCAAGTAGTGTAATCGAGGAGGAGGCGATCCATCTAATCCTGCCATTAGCAGCCCTCGTCCCTTGTTCCCATGCATTGCTTTTGCACTGTTCCACTGGGAAGATTATAGACCTGTCAGCAGTAGCTGTTACTTATTTATGTTTTGGAACACTAAAATACACTTTGTCAGCAAGTGTTGCAGAGCTTCATGGGAAAAAGTCCATCTGCTAATCATAATTCATGACATGGTACAAGGGGGTACTTTATTGACTATATTCTGTACAAATACTTAAGCTGCTAATTAAAATGTCTAAAGCAGGGCAGAATTATTTGGAACAAAGCTTGTTATGTTTGTCACAAAAAATCCCAGCACATCTCATTACCGCGAAGTTTCTGAGCTGCCTGTCATAGCAGGAAAAGAAGACTGACATCTCCTCTGCTTTTTCTTTATATAAGCTCCCACCTCTTGGCTTTAAATTCTTGAAAAGCCTTTTTTGTTGTCACAGTCATTCCAGCCAGGTGTTGCAGACTTCATGTGAGGGACAGCTTACAGGATTTCGGAGTTGTCAAATGTAATTGTACCGAGCCAAAGACAAAATGACATGATTCTCTCCCCTCCCCATCCTCCCCTCCCCCGGTGCTTTGGTCTAGTTTAGATTGTTCTGGTCGTGAGAGCCCCTGGGTTTATGTGGACGTGTTTGTGCAGCCAATGTCATTCTTCACTGAGCTGTGTCACTGGTACGTCTCTTTGAATGGATTTCACATGAAGAGGAACTGCAGCAAGCTGGTGTCTTAACATGTTGTCAGCGTTGAAGTAGCTTGTATTAGCAGCTTTTTAAACCGACACTGTTAACCTTGACCTTAACATGCGGTAACAATGCCGGGTGTTGCTGTCGGTGCAGTTGTACCGCTCAGCCAGAAGTGGACGGCTGGGATCTGTCAACCTTTTGGGCGTTACTGCACCTCCGAGGAAGACTCTTCTGACTGCTAATCTTTTTTTAAGTAACACGGACTGGGCTGTGACATTTATAAACTCTCTCCCCAAGCCAATTAAGCTCTTGATGCGCTGGTTATTATCACCAGGCCAATAATGGAGATTAGCAAAAACCACCTCAGTTATTCAGACCGCAGCTTTTAACTTGTCTTGCAATCCCAGAAGTTCATCGATTGCCATGATTCTTTTTTCACAGCGTGTGAACAGTCTCACATCTCCGTCCTTTGTGTTCCTCCAGACCTGCGGGAGATAGTGTTCGTCATCCAGAGTCAAAGCAACTCCTTCCATGTGAGGCAGGCAGAAAGGCGGAGAGCAGACTTACTGAAGCAGGCACACAGTCTCACAGAGGTAAGATTCAAGACATCTTCCACTCATGCACACATGCTCTGATTTTGGAAGAGGAAGAGCACATGAAAGCGCACACACATTTCTGAGGATATACTGTATGTAGCTAACGATCCTCACTAGCAGCAAAAGTGTCGTCTGAATATGAGTTGCATTCCGTTGATTGGAGATTCATTTCATTGAATTGGAGATTCATTGGAGAAAGTACACATATGATTTTACGTCATGCATGCATTCACTACGACCCAATACTGATCATTTTATAAAATTGAATGATAGTTTGAAGAATTATTCATGATAGCCTTTGTGTTAAACCTCTTACGTCCACAATATGAAAGTGTAGTTTGTCGAAATATGCATGTATTTAGGAAATGCAGACCTTTGTGCTGCTTTGATATTCAGATATATCACTTCTCAAGTCAACCTTCCATTTCCGGCCTCTTGTAGGTACATTTTTAATGAGATGTGATGATCATCCAAAGGCTTGTTTTCATTTGATTGAATATTGTAATTCCTGGTTATAATTCAGATATTCCCAAAAAGCTGCAGGAAAGCAAACCTATATTTTCTACTAGGACGTCAGCTCAGTATTTCGTGCAATTTGTAAAATGTCAGTAAACACATCAGCATCATGTCAGAGGAAGACACGGAGCACATTTACAGGACGAAATGCCAATTTACTTCTGTTCATTAAATGTCTTCAGAGCCAAATGAAACGGGGTGAAATACATGAGTTGTATTCCGTTTGGTTAAGTAGTGAATGCAGCATTACTAATGACAATGTTACAGTAAATTAGAGGAAGGAATAGCTCGCCGTGTTTGCTGTAGCAGAGACTAATTTAGATCTCCTATTTGGGTTTGTACTTCTGTGCTTTTGGATTTGATGTTGTTGTTGTCTCAGTCTCCACTACTGCTGGATGTCACACACCTTTCATCTTCACTACTCACTGACTATACCAAAAATATATAAATAATCACATTGAGTCATTATTTCTCTGTTTAATGTTGTTTTTGTGGTTTGAAAAATACTTATTATTCCACACCAAATATCTATCATGCTCTTTTCGCACTGGAATCCTTTACTTCACCATAAGCAATACAAAGTGCAAAATACATTTATTATTTGAATTTTCTAAGTGAAATTTGTTCACAATTTGGAAATATTGTTTCATGTTTCCAGTAATGAATAGTGGCATCAGTCTGTGCCAGTGGATGGTATTCATCATGAACAGATTCAGTTACACTAATGGACATCAAACTTTACAAGAAGAGGCAGACTGTTTGAATACCACATCATGTTGTGTTTGCATTTAGGATCTCAGAGATGTCTGGCATTTTAGTTTCTGTTGCATGCAATTACACAAACTGAGTCCAGGGAGAATTTTAATCAGCGACTTCTCAAAGAGGCAGTAAAGGCTTGACAGCTTTTCAAAGAGATACACACAAAGACTTGTGATCGGAATGAGTCCGAATTGAAATACCTTTCCCGTCTGAGTGCTTCTACAGTGTGCCCGCCTCAGGTGGGCACACTGTAGAAGCACTCAGACGGGCACGATGTACCTCCACCACGGTCTTCAGAACAATTAGTATTATAACTATTTATTTTTTTAACATAGAAAATATAAAAAAAAAAAAAAAAGTGGTTTAATGTGGATCCAGATCTGTATAGAAGATAATTCAATATAATTGAAATTGTAAAAAATATATAAAAAAGTGTATACAGCTTGAAAAGCCAAATGGAATACCAAGTGGAAAAGAGCAAATACAAAAGAGAGGGACGGAAGGATGGATTCATACTTTATTTTCCCTTTCCAATTGACTTATGTTTATTTAACTTTTCTATTTCACATTACAATTTAAACATTTGCATTTAAGCTTTTTATTTATTTATTTTTATTCAAAATTCAATTAATATCAATTATTCTAATTAATTATCTAATTAATATCTATTAATTGTCATTCATTATCAATGTATTGTTGCATTTTGTTTACTCCTTGTTTGTTGATTATCCTGAGTAGTGTAGTAATGTATTGTTATTTTTAAGTTTTTTAAGTTTTTTTAAGTTTTTGTATTATGCTTTTGTTTTCAAATAGATACAGTAGTTTATGAAAATTATGTAAAAAATGTCCTTTTAAACAATCATGGCTCCACACCAAAAGCGGGCTTGCTTCTTTGACCATGATCCAACTCAACACAACACTTTATTAAAATCTGTTTTTGAGAACCATAACTGTCTTTTATACTATATTTATATATTTAAAACGGACAGCAAAGTAGCTTTGAAACTAAGATTAGTAAATATCAGCCCCCATGAAAACAGAATTATGGCATATACTGTAATGCAAAATGCAGCAAAAATGTAAAACAAAAACAAAAAGCTTTAGTCACATTCGAGTATATAGCGTAGATAAAATGTAAGCTCTCCAATTTGCCATTTACCACTTCACTCCCACGTTGGAGTTACAACACACACACACACACACACACACACACACACACACACACACACACACACACACACGCTTTTGATTCTGCTATTTCACAGTCTTAGTTGGTGGGATACTGAAGGAAAAAGATCATAGCCCAATAATACAAGAGATTAGCTTAGTTTGTAGCTGTTAAACATGTTTGATGTACAGTATCGTGTGGTGCATTGCCATAAAGCAAAACCCTTGCCTTGAAAATATCTTGAAATCAGAAAGACAGTGGAGTCTTTGGAGAACTGAAATAACCTTAGATTTTTAGTCCTATACTCCAGACACAAGGTTCAGGTTTTGGTTAAACTCCTGTCATCCAGTCGTATTTGGACTTTCTTTTTTGAAGGTCAGGGAAAAAACTGAATTAAAAGGACCTGCTTTGTGGTGAAAAGCATTATAATATATAAAAAAAAGAAAGAATAAATGATACAAATGATTTGAGGCTGACTTACTTCACTGAATCTCTGCAATTTCTGGCCAACTTCAATGATAAGTTGAAGATTTATGACCGGATAACTGCACCGCCGAGACAGGAAACACATGTACAATCTGTTTTTCTATCTCCGAGCCATTTTCATCCTCCTCTGACTGCGGGAGGTTTTGTGATATCCACAGATTTACACAGACAGGAACTTGTGTATTCTATGTGGATGCGCTTCTCCCATTTACCTCCATTTTGACACTGTGTCTTCTGGGAGGAATTCACATTACATTTATACAGTGTTTGTGTCGTTTAGTCGATGTTCATGTCCACACGTACGACAGAATGAGATTAAACTCAGAGACGTTGTACACGTAGTAAAAACACACCCATGTGTCCAAAATATTTATCATGCATTACCTATTATCTTAACAAGTTCTGCATCTATGGTGTCACTGGCATGAACATATTTTCGTATGCATCCCTGCTCTTCAGCCTCGTTGACATCAACAATGTCATTTTTGACTGTGTTTCATCACTGAAGTGCTTTTGACAGGTGGCTATCTCCAGTCTGCCCTCCGGCCCTTCCTATGGATGAAAGCGTAGCTCCCTGTCCCTCCATTACAACCTGGTCTCAGTGATACCTATCTTCTCCCAAGTCACCAAGCAATCAGTGTTATATTCTTTGCGAGCATGTCCACATGAGGCCCGGCTCTTATCTGTTTAGGAGTCTGCAGCTTGCACACAGTTGCCACCAAAGTGTCCGTCTCTACTTATTGAACGCTTCCTTTCTAACAGGAATGCTAATCGCTCTCTGAAGCAAAAGCTTTGTTTTTGTGATCGCCTTATTAGCTGGATGGTGATGCTTTGTTTTAGTTTTTCTACTTTTTGCTCTTGCTGTGTAATTGCGATGATGTGAGCATCAAGAAGAGAGCAGTTCAATAAAAGAAGGTAGGCGTCATTATGCCATAAGCTTTCGTAAAAGCTCATATTAGATGAGAGGTAACTGGCTAACAGGGTTTAATAAGGGTAAACAGTGTCAGACCCAGCCTGTCAAACAGACTGCCGTTAGACAAAATGGCTCAGAAGAATTTTCCCCCTGACTTCATGCACGATGAGTGGACCACGCAGGAATGAACCACGGGTCTTACGCTCTGCTGCTTTGTTTTCCTCACAGTGTGAAACATCGGCTCTCTCAGACACTAGTACTCACACACCTTCTACTTGCCGTCCTCACCACGGAAAATGTGTCTGAAACAGATTGCTCTTATGTGGATGCGATTGTGTGCACTGTCCACATCCTGAAATATCCTCTGCTTATTCCCATTAATATCTTCTTTCTTATGTTTTACAGCGTATTGCTTAATGTCAGGTCAAGCAAGAGCAGCTACCAAGAAGGCAAAGTGGGTTTTAAGGGATACTACCAGTTTGTTATAGCTTTATTTCCTTAAAAGAAAATATTGTAATTATTCTACATTTTCAATTTTGTCAAACATTCACATTGAAGGATCCAAACAAACAAAATGTATGAAAAGCCATTGTCAGACTACACAATATGAGCCTAATAAAGCCTGACTGGTCACACACTGGGAATGAAAATGAGGTAAATGTGTGATTTGTGATATTAGGAACGATTATGCCTGCTATTGATGGTACTCTGAGCTAACTTCATACCATGGGCTTTGTGCCTTTACGATCAGACTTTTCAAAATACGGTAGCAAGGGTTATTCTTAATCTCCCCATGAGAACTCACCTTGTCCTGTCTCACGTTAAGAGGTTTGGGGGGTTGAAAGTTCAGGAAAGAGACTCTCAGATAAAGCACATTGGATTGAGCATTGTGATGTCCCTAACATCTAAAAATATGTCATACATGTGAGGGATGTCCACAGCTATTCCACAAATGGCAGTTCTGTATCTAGTCTGTGCTGCGCCGACTGGAAAGAAGAAAAAAAGATAGAGCCGATTATCACTGGCAATGGATAATAAATAATTGCAGGTTCACTGTCGTTCAGAAAAGAGTGTTTATATATGTAAACATGTATCGTTGTTGCTGCCAAGTGGAATAGTTAAGTAGTTTCCTGGCACGTTCCCATTGATCTAATGTAGGATTGCAAGATGGCCATATTCATGATAATGAAGAAAAATGTCAGTGCATTAGCGACAACAATGAAGAGCTGTGGCACGTCAGACTTTGGCAACGCAATCAATGCTTGGAGTAGAAATGTCTTGTTGGTTTTGGTCTTTTCATGGGATTTGTGGATGACTTTCAACTCTGCAGTTTTACACAATACATTACACAATAATGCTGTGAGGTCAAGCAGTGCAGATTGTTCAAATTGCATTACCATGCCGTGATAATGTCACATTAACAAAAATAACAGCATGACACGATGTTGATTAAATAACAGCTCAAGTAAATTTTTCCGGACAAGATTCTGCGAATGGACTTTCATATCTTACAGACAGGATTATAAGACTGGTTGGCTGCATAGAGTGGGAGAAAAATATATACAAATGTGTAACAAACTAGTCTGGAATGCAAAATGGTTGGCTTTAATGTGGAGTTTAATTATGTGATTTGCATTGAATGGGATAAAACTAAGACTTCTTTTTAAGTAAGAGACAGAAGGTCAATGCCACTGCTGAAATCTTGACCATGCCTGTCCCAGTTAAAGGACAGCCTAAACACCAGCGCACCCTCGGGTCCTTTGTTGAGGAAAAGCTGTTGCCCAATTAACAAACACAACTATCTCTGTTTTTGTGCTTTTTCTTTCAGAAACCACCGGTGGTTTTGTTCTCTCACAGTTTATCAGATAACGAAGGACATTGGAGTATCCTTCCTCTGCTGCCTTAGTAAGTATCCCTGAACTCTCGGGAGTCAATAAGCATGACATTAACCAAAGATTGCAGGGTTCCAAATGGGGACAAAATGTCAGATACATTGTGTCTTACTTCAGTTGAGATTTTGGAGGTTATATTGTGGTTTTGAGGACAGTTTTCTAGCCACGTTGGAAGGCTGTGACTTGCCGAGAAGCTATTACCGACACAATAACTGTGATAGATTGCCTCACATTATAATAAATGCCTTCGTAATGTGTCTACAACTGCAACAATAAGCCTCTTGCCGAAGTAATCTAGTGCGCTGAACAGCATCATAATGACATTAGTTACAGTCGTCTACATGCTTGTGCCTGCTCAATAACCCTGAAAACCCCGATATGTCCTCAATAATTGTTTTGTGGGAGATGTGGAATAACATCCAAATCTGTTTTCTTCCTCCATCATGAAGATTTAGGACATATATCACCAGAAGCACCCCAAATAATTACAGAGCAGCCCTCGCTGAAAGAAGTCTGTGTGCTTTTGAAGTTTTTTTTGTGTTTCTGCCCTCGAGGGAGAGTTGTGTGGCTGCCTTGATCTGACTGGGTCAAGAGCCTCAGTTAGATAGTTCCTTAGACTGGACTGAAATAACAAAAACTGCTTTGTGTAGATTTTGCCTGTGTATAGCAATGTTCCATTTATTCTTGTTTTATTATTTAACTCCTCTTTTGATGATGTTATTTTTTTTTTCCTTCAGCTTATCGCACTCCTTCGGGAAAAACTCATCATGGATTGTATTTCTCGAGGAGGAAACACGTGTGAAGATGACTAAGATGGTTCAAGTTCTTGCAAAATTTAACAAGAATGAAGTAAGTATACAATATTCTTTCTAAAACTCCAGCTCTCTCTGTCTGTCTTTGCAGCTCTGTCTCTCTGTGCCAAATTCATCAGCGAGATCAAAACCTCCTACTCCGAGCTTAGTTGATCATCGGTACAATTAAGAGATACAGTATCAGTTTGGCTCCAGCTTCGGTGCCGCGGCTGAGCTGCACTGAGTTCTGCCATCTCACATCGTAACCTGTCATACACGCCGCTCTGTTCTCTGCTGTAGTCCTAATCTAAACTCTGTCTCTCCACTTATGAAATCATTGTTCGTGTATATGGGTCGGGGGTTCACGTCGAATATACATGTTGTATAAACGCTAGAGTCAGAGAATCCTGCATTGGGGTTGTAACTAAACCAAACTAAGCAAAATAGTGTTCTGCATCAATAATTCGTCTGGTTTATTATTTTTTTTAATAATCTAAATAACTTCCAGATTTGAATGTTTTTTTTTTTGGTGCTATTTGTCCTTGTTGACGAGCTTTCACAACACAAGTGTGAGGAGACTTTCAAGTGAAACAGGGCCAAAAGTGATGTAGATCACGCTTTGATGTAAAGCCTACTGGAAAAAAAATTCCAAATGCTTACGTTTGGTTTTTATCTGTTTCACAAAAACAAAGAATGGAAACCTTTTTTATTGTCATCATGGACTATTAATATCCTGCATAGTGTATGACTTGAAAGTCAGAGGTGGAATTAGATAGAGTTCAGAGGGTGGCTGGGGTCATGTGCAAAGAAGAGGCAGGCAGGTGCAAGTAAAGAAAGAGTGAGCTTGAATAACAAAAGCTGATACAAGAATCCAACAGGAACAAAAAACTGAGGGCGCAGGCACCAGCAAATATAAGTACAACTGAAAAAGGACCAAACTGAAGACAGACCAGTAAGACAAACGAGAAACAGGAAGGACAAATGCATACGATCTGACACTCATGCACAGAAACCTCCCTGGATACATGCCACGTACCAGCCTGCTTCAAGGCCTCCACCATCATCCCTGTCCCCAAAAAATGCTAGGATCACAGGACCGAATGACTACAAGGCCATCGCCCTGACCTCTGTGGTGATGAAGTCCTTTGAACGTCTAGTCCTGTCCCACCTCAAAACCCTGACTGACCCACTCCTGGACCCCCTGCAGTTCGCCTACAGGGCCAACAGGTCTGTAGACGATGCTGTCAACATGGCCCTCCGCTCCATCACCAAGAAGGCCCAGCAGAGGATGTTCTTCCTGAGGCAGCTGAAGAAATTCAACCTGCCAAAGACCATGATGGTGCACTTCTACACTGCCATCATTGAGTCCATCCTCTGCTCCTCCATCACCGTCTGGCATTATCCGCTCTGCTGAGAGGGTGATTGGCTGTAATCTGCCGTCCCTCCAGGACATGTTCGCTTCCAGGACACTGAAGCGGGCACGAAAGATTGTAGCTGACCCCTCTCACCCTGGACATAACTTGTTTGAGTCCCTTCCTTCTGGCAGGAGGCTGGGGTCCATCAGGACCAAGACCTCCCGCCACACAATCAGTTTTTTCCTGCTCATCAACAGAGCCCGGGTCCCCCACTGACTGACCCTGCCACTCCCAGACAATTTCCTACCGTTCACTCCCCTGCACATCCCTCCACACCTCATATTTAAATACACTTGTCACTTTACTTTACACTTGTCACTTTCACATAACACTTCCGTACACTTTTATATTCTGTAGATCCAATTGTAAATATGCAGTAAACCCAATTGTAAATATTCATGCTCCCTTTTTATTGCACTCTGTTTTATGTTTATTGTTAAATGTTTATTGTTAAATATTGTGCACCTCTCGCCAGGACAAATTCCTTGTATGTGTAAACATACTTGGCAATAAATGGTTCTGATTCTGATTCTGAAACACAGGAGCTAAGCACACAAGAGGCTGATCAACTACTGACAAACAGGTGTGGAGAAGACAAAGACAGGAAGTGAAATCAAACACAAGAGGCAGGGAACTTCAAAATGAAACAGGAAATAAACAAAATAAAACCCAAGAAGGGGACAAGAACAGTAGAGGACGATGGGTTCTGTGATTCTCTCGTACGCGAGGAGCAGAAGGAGGCGGATATCCTCTGTTGGTAGTGTTTGTGGATGTGGTAGGGTGATGATCAAAGCTGAGTTTATTGTCAAAGGACAAGAGTAGTCATTAGAGTGTGACTATCTACAACCTCATCCTGAGGACGATGAATATGTTTTATGATTTGATTGATTTTAACGCGCCCTAAAGCAAAGACTTCTCTGTCAGGTGTGACAGGTCAGTGTGGTCAGCCTGTGTTGAGATAAGCAACACAAGAACACTTCTCAGCCTCCCAGCACTTTTAAAGCACACTCATATTTTCATCTCACCCTTGAATAAGAATTTTCCCAAAATGTTGAACTATTCCTTTAAAATAAATGTATTCATGTACACTGCATCATGAATTATGATTAGAGCGCTTGTGGCTACAATACCTGGGATCTCTTGATCTTTTTTCGATCACAAAACCTCGTTATTTTCACAGCAAGTGACAAACTAAGTCACAGGAAATAATTTTAAAGAGCGGTGTAAAAACTCCCAAATTAGGCCAGATGTGTGATTTGTCAATGGTAAAAAAATGTTTTTAAGTGTAACATCTTAAAGTAAAGAGAAGTAACCTGCTCTCATGCTAACATCCTGCTACGTACTTCTCCTTTACCAGGAGTGGTTTCTCGGTAAGGCCCTCCACGACGAGGAGTCGACCATCATTCATCATTACGCTTTTGCAGAGAACCCCACCATCTTTAAATATCCAGACTTTGCTGCTGCTTGGGCCATAAGCATCCCCCTTGTTGTGCGGTGAGTATGTGCAGTAAATGTCTTTGTGTCTGTAAAATGGATTCATTCAGTTTCTATCACAGCAGCAATATTTGAGAGGTTTTATTGTATATATTTGCTGCATGTTCCAACAAAAATTCTGTGATTTTGTTATTTCAGGCTTGCAAACAAAGTGAGAGATGAGCCGCTTAAATCTGACTTCACCATTGACCTGAAACATGAGGTGAAAGAACATAATGTACAAGTCACAGTGTTACCTTCAGACCTGTTGTTGGAAAGTGATGATCAAGCGGCCTGTTTCCTCACACTCCAGCCAGCGCAGACCGACTATAATCTATTTGCACAAAAAGAGCGAGGCATGAAATCCATCTAACCTTGAAGTGAAATCGTATTACTTCGGAGAATTGTCATGGTGCAGCATTGAGGTTCTTATTTTTATCACTGAAATGCAGTCAGGGAGGCATCTATGGGGATTTCGTTGAGTAAACACGGCATCAGACTTATCAGGCTCAGTCTGAAAAAGGTGGTTTGGTTAGAGATGGCAGGATTTCAGTCCGAGAGATTCAATTATATTACGGCACTGTATATTCTTTACATGTTAAAAAAATCTGGATGCAATGGGATATTTTTTCAAATGGAATCAATGAATGTCATTAAGTTATATTTTTTCAGATTATTGGGCCTTCAAGCGCCACAATGCACATCAACAACACGCACATGCAACCTCATGCAAGTAGAAATAAAGATCACTTGCATGTTTATGTCCAGACAAATATTGCATGAATCCTGAATGTCAATCCAGTTCACTGTCAGTAGCTTAGCTCCAGGCTGTAACTCAGCAAAACATCACAGTTTCCAGTTTCTGTAGTTTATTCTTCCAGACAGTTGCCAATACTCAGACAGCACGGATAGTACTGTCCTCATTACGTATTCTTTTACTGTAACGTCTGGATCTTCCCCTGAAGAATAGTTTAACTAAATCCTAGATTTTACTTTGGTCTCCAGTAATGCTCTCTATCTCAACGTCTCCCTCTCCGGCATCCCCTAATGTCGTTCCTTAGGCATCTTAAATATTACATATGCTGTGAGAAAACATTTTTGTTGTTTTAACAAGAAAAGAAGACCGAAAACATAAAGCTTATAAGGCTTAGAATAAAGCATTAATGTCCCAAAGATTGCGTCTCGTCTTCGGATCAAATATCAATCTGTGCTATTACAGGTTGCCTTGTATATCTGGGACAACGGGAACGGTCCTCCTCTCACTGCTGTCCCTGAGCTGTGCACGGAACCGGAGGACTCCCCTCAGACCCGCCACTGTGCCACCACTCTGAGCACCGAGCCCCCTCTGTGTGTGAGTACTGCATCTGCTCTGTGTGCAGATTAATTAGATTGTCCTCCATTCCCAGGAGATGGTCAGGGAACCGAATTAAGCAACATAAAGCAGAGGGCGCTTCGCTGCGAGACGCTGGTTGATGTACGATATTCGGGCATGCTCACGGCCGCATCGGAGCAGCACCAATATTTCACCGTGCAGTACGGCCTTGGACAAGATTGCCTTTGTCCACCATTCAGCAGAAGATTGGGCATTAACCCAAAAGAGAGTGTCTTGTCTGCTTGCATGCTAAATTTGATTTAGTCATCCAAGAAAGAAACACTCCTTCAGCCTCCTCTCTTAATCTAGACTATATCTGACTTTTTTTAAACGTATTTTTGATATTCATCTCAATGTGTTTAAGTTAATCCATCTTCGATACTGACTGGGTATCAATCAACTAATACTAACGTCAGAAGTAGTTCTAACAGGTTTTTGGTTAATCATCTTCTGTTAGATTCATTCTTTCATCACTTTCATATGCAAATTCATGTTGTTCACAGCTGGTGAAGAGCGGCTCTCCTTTATCCTCTATATCTCTTTTGTTAGTCACCTTACACGTCCGCTCATCACAATTGTTTTATATTATCACATATTTTGTGATGAATTTAAAACAAAGCACAAGTGTATAATATAACGATTTGGTGATTTAAACATTACACATAATGATCGGGTCACATAGTAAGTACGGGCAGTGCTCTCAGTGTCATGTACAAAAGAACTAATTTACTCTGTCAGTGCATTTATTATAAAAAAAAGAAAGAAACCACCATGACAGTTTATTATTGTGGCATGCTTTGCCACATTACACTCGATATAATGTCAGAGTTATGTGTTCTCTAGCTGTGAGCCGATTAGAAGGGTCAGCCATCCGTTAGCCGGCAGTTGTTGCCCCCACAAGCGCCCACGAACGATCAATAATGTTGAGAAGAACAGATGCGTGCAAGGATCTTTTTCTTGACTGCAGCTTTGTTGAGAATGGTTGAGAGGACTAAACTTTGGGATGCCAGAACTACAGCAGAAAGTATCCCAATTCAGAGTTTTCCTCCCTCCCCTCTTTCCAGAAAAGAAATCCAATCTGATCTTTTCAGTTGTGATTCAAATCACATTCTGCGTGTGCATATGTGGTTGTCTGATACATACTTGTCGCTGTCTGAATTGTCAGATTTATAAGAATGCATTTTTATCTCCCGGTGGAAATCACTATCCTCATAAAACTGCATTAATTTGACCAGCAAGAGGAGCCAGTGGGGAATCGTGAAGGTTACAGGTTCAATAAGTATGCAGGGAGAAGTTTTCATTCAGACCAAACAAGAGGGAACGTGTCCTAATCGGCCAGTGTTCAAAACACTTGCAAGACAAATTGCCAAGAGGGGAGCACAGCGGCACTTGGCTGCAGTGTCAACAAAGAATCAAGAGCCTCAAGAGGCAGATTCAAGGAGGCGAAGGAGGACAATCAACAAAGCTGCCGCGGCAGCAAAGCGTGTGCTTTTTATTTCAGGCAATAAAGTTATAGTGCTGTTGCTGCTCTCTGCCTTTCAGCGCAGAGGCACACATTTCTATCAGACTTGAATCGTTTTGTAAAATGAGTACAAACAGACCAAAATAACCTGTTTACAGGACACACGCTCCTGTAATGTTTGGATGAGAGTCTGTCTGATGGTCCTGTCGGTGAGGCTGGAGGTTCTGTATGATCAACATGTGTAGATTCTCAAAAATGTCGCTCTATAACTGCTGCATGTGTAAATAAACAACTGTTTCCTAGCAGTAAATACTTTTTTTATAAAGACTAGTTGCTGCCCTATCTTGTACATTCTTGTTTTAAAATCCAACTTTCTGTTCCTATGATGCTCGGGTTTGATCAGGGTAAATCACATCCTTGGAAAAGAGACGGTTTGTGCAGCAGCCAATGACATTTTTAATGTAGCGTATGCTTTTAATGCATTCTGTCTTTTGTTGATTTAGGGAATCTCTCTCTGTATGACTGTTTGAGCCTGTGGGAAAAAAACAGCCCAGCCTCTTCTGCATGTGGTAACAAAGGGCTCAGAGATGCGCACAGAGATGTTCCTTTTTTCAGTTTTCTACTCTTTCATTTAATTCATCATCTTTCCCACACTCACTTGTTGCTGGTCTTTTTTTTTCCCAAGGCTTTTACATTTTGTAAACGCTGCCGTGTTATCAGCTGCTCTATGTCTGTAGTTTCAGAGGGAGAACCAAGCCAGATGATCTCAGACCATTTACAGAAATATCCAATTTTAATTTGAAGATAACAACTCCCCCAGATCACTGAGACACTTAATATTGCCTGAAAAACTCAATTTCAACCATTTGGCTCAGCTGCACAGTAAAACCAAATCTGTTTTAGTCATATATACAATTTATGTTCATGTGAGCATTTCTTTGATTCATGTCTCCTGTTTTCATCAAAGGGGGAGCCTGTAAATACAGAAGATATATTTGTTGCTGTGAAAACGTGTAGGAAGTTTCACAGTGAAAGAGGTAAGTCACACTACCACTCTCACAGAATCCGCCAAAGATGCACGATTTCCCTTTCAAAAGACTCAGGCTTTTGTCTTGTTGTTTACTCGTAATGGATTTGTTTTACTTTTAACATGTGTGACTATATAAGAGCTTTGGCTTGTCATCACAATAACGACTTTCATTACATTTTTCTACCGTTATGTCTGAATGGATTTGATAATATTGAGGCTTTAACAAATCATTTGAAGTGCTTATTTGCATGCCCCCCTTCCGACAATCCTGCAGATATTAAGAAATCACTTACTGATGTTAATCCGGTTATTTGCAAGCTCCGCTTGATTTTACGCAATCTGTGAAGCTGCTTCTCTTTTAACCTGATAAAAATGTAGTCGGTTCAGTACATTTTTCAAATGGCAGATTAATTTAAGAAGGATCAGACAAATTGCACACTTCATTCAAAGAGTGTCACTCAAAAGTAATTGCACTAATTACTGTAATTACCATTCCCTATGGCAAGCTGCCATTATCTGTTTCAAATGTAGTCAAACTAAAATGGATATTAGATTTATGTATCAACGGTTAGCTTAGATCAAGAAGCAAAAGACTTGAAAGAGCCTCGTTTTTCATTTGCAATGTCACCAAGTGTTTCATCTTCTTTATCTGTAGGGATTATACACAGTAGTACAAAAACAATGATATGGACATAAAAATGTGCTGTCATCCATTTAGAAATTAGAAAATAAAAAGGTCTAAATATGATCTTTTTTTTGTAGCTCAGAGGCGTAGGTCTTTTGGGTTGTATTGTATCAAAAACAACCCGCACATAACACACTTTTCCAAATATTCGCTCGAACACCAAAACAAAAGACAGAAATGTAATTCCCCAAAAAATACTGATTTAAATACAAGAAACTATAAATTGCATATGATATAACTATATATATATATATATATATATATATATATATATATATATGTATGTATATATATATATATATGTATGTATGTATGTATGTGTATATATATATATATATATATATATATATATATACATACATATATATATACATATATATATATATATATATATATATATATATATATATATGTATATATGTATATATATATATACATACATACATACATACATGTATATATATACATATATATATATATATATATATATATATATACATATATATATATATATATATATATATATATATACATATATATATATATATATATATATATATACATACATACATGTATATATATACATACATACATATATACATATATATATATATATACATATATATATATATATATATATATATATATATACATACATACATACATACATACATACATACATACATGTATATATATACATACATACATACATACATGTATATATACATACATACATACATACATGTATATATATATATATATATGTATGTATGTATGTATGTAGTTCAGTCAGTTCAGAGCCATAAGAGGAAGCGAAGGCCAGACAAACTTTTTCTTCTTCTTTGGTTCATTCTTTCAGTGTTCGATATGCCACTCTGATTCACTTTTGTTGATTTATGAGAGTTGAACACAGCCTCGAGCTGCTGCTGTGAATCTCTGGGTATTCTGTGTTTCTCAGCCCGCATACACTCTCGCCTCAACAACCCAGAAACTCATCACAAAACCTCCAGATCTCATCAGTCAGGTCCCAATCAAATCTACTGGAAAACTGTAGGGGGAATAAAACTGCTGCAACTGCAGAGAGTGCCTTCTTTACAAGATGTAAAGGTTTTGTGATTTTAACCACTAATAACACTAATGGAACATTGAGTGGCAAGGATTTAAATGTATTTAAACGAATGACAAAAGGTGTGTAAAAAAAAAAAAAAAAAAAGGTGCATCTGTGTCATAGACATAATACCAAAATCTGTTATTGTCTCTTATAATACAGGTAAATCAAATCAAGCCACGGGGTGTACTTTATTCAGCCATAAAGTACTGTACTTTTGATGAGTGTCAGCGGTGAATAATGTATTTGTGGTCCCTGTTCCTGCTGCACAGTCAAACGTTGATACGGCTCACAATCAGGAGAGCAGAGCAGTTAACGCTCTGAGAGCAGACTAGTTAGCGGGGAGCGATTGCATGAAACCGGAAACTAAGATGAGGAATGAAAAGGGTTTGATCACAAAATTGTGATAATTTCCAGTGAGAGATAATTACGTCAATAATTTCCCGACGCGAGGCAAGTTCTCTAAACATCGTGGAGGAGAAAAATGACGGAGAAAAGACTGAAAGAAGCAGCGAGAGCACTTCTTTACATCGGTGGCCGAGTCTTATCCTCCACCTGCTTTCAACCGGCTGACCAGCAGCCGCCATACACATACGGGACTATTTTCTCTGTCGCTGAAATGCAATACACAACGTTTGGTGGCTACAACTATTTTGTGCTGAAAGGGAGCTTACTATTACTATTTATAAAGTCGCAGGTACCCGTATTATAAAAGCAATACGACACAGTACTGCCTCTCATACCTTATTGCTTAATTAGTTATCTAGAACATTCAACAAGGTGGGTGGATTAAATACACACAATATTCTTTTCATATTTTCCTCTTTTATTTTATTTTTCCCCTACTTTTCTGTTGATTTATTCCATCCGTCGTATTCAATAGAATATTTGACCAAAATCGGAACAGGACAGAAACATCAGAGAAGCAATGTAGAGCCATAAATATGATCAGAATGTGCACAGAGGTCTGCTTGTTGTGAAAACTTAGTGAACACTATTGCTTTTTCTCCCCTTTGTTTTAGTTCCAGTGATAAAGAAGACTTGGGAAAAGGATGCCTTCTTTTTAGAGTACTACAGTGACTATGCTGATCCTTCAATACCAACCGTTAATTTAGGAGTCCCAAATACTGAAAGAGGTAAGTGCTGCTTTGACAGGCTATTTATCACACAGCTTTGATGAATACTCGATTCTGATTGGTCAATAACGGCATGCTAGGATTTGTTATTTCTTCATAGATGTTTTACCTCTGCTATGAATAACAGATCGTTGCTGTGGATGAATTTTGTAATCTCCGTACACAGCGAGTGGAATACTGTTTCAAAGGGGACGTCAATAAAATAATCTTTAAATCAAAAGCTGCATGACGTGTCAAACCAAGCTTGAACCTTTTATTTGCGATTTTTGTCAATTGTGTTTAGTTTATGCTAAAAGCTTTTCAAACTATGGCACACCTTCTTTTATGTTTCTCAGAATAATTCTGAGTTGATAAATGAGTCTGTGCCTTCAGTTTGTTCTTGAGTGTGAGGAGCTTCGCTCTGACTGAGAGCTATAAACTGCACATTAACTCACCCCCCGCTGAACTGTAGGATGGTCGGTATGTAATGAAATGTTTGCTCCAGATATTTGTTTGTTTAAAATCTGGTGATAATCTGTCATTTATGGGGCATTTATGGCTCAGGAATGGGTCTCCCTAGAATCAGAAGATTGACTGGTCAATCCACAGCTCCTCCAGCCCGCAAGTGTCCTTGGGCACGATACTGAACCTGAAAATGCACCCAAAGGCTGTGCCATCGGTGTGTGAGAATGTTGTCATGTAGTGTAAAGCGCTTCGCGGTCTTCGTGTTCAGAAGAATAGAAAGTCGCTCTATAAATGCTCATCACTTCAATTCTCGATTGACTTTTACATTACATTTCATTTAGCTGACGCTTTTATCCAAAGCGACTTACAATAAGTGCATTCAACCATGAGTACAAACTCAGAACAACAAGAATCAAGAAAGTACAATTTCTTCAATAAAGTTAAACCACAAAGTGCTATCAGTAAGTGCCATTTAAGTGCTACTACGGCGCTACCTTCCTTATTCAAGGTGTAGTCGAAAAATGAGTGTTTTTAGTTTGCGACGGAATATGTAGAGACTTTCTGCTGTCCTATTGTCAATGGGGAGCTCATTCCACCATTGAGGAGCCAGGACAGCAAACAGTCGTGACTTTGTTGAGTGTTTAGCTCGCAGTGACAGAGCTACAAGCCGATTAGCAGAAGCCGAGCGGAGCGAACGAGCCGGGGTGTACGGTTCTACCACGTCCTGGATGTAGATTGGACCCGATCTGTTCGAAGCACGGTACGTAAGTACCAATGTTTTGAAGCGGATGTGGGCCGTACAGTAAGGATTAACCGTACATTTTTTTTCAAACACACCTTTTTAAAGTGTTCAAAAGAATAGATTTTTTTATTTTTTAAACGTTTCTCGACGTTTTCTCTGCGAGAGTTAGATTGGCGAGCTGTTTCCAGTGTCTATGCTTTGTTAGATTAGTCAGCTATCTTTGTATTAAAGGACACCACAGAGTGGTGCACTTGTTCTCGTTTAACTTTATTTAACTAAGCCAATGAGAGCATTTCCCGTAATGTAAAACTATTCCTGCAAATCCACACAACCTCATTATAAATAGAATATATTGTGTTAATATTATATAACAGAATCAGAGTTTAAGGAAATATGTTTAAAAGTTGCAAACGACATCTTCAATATTTACATTTCATGGAATGGTGCAGACCAAAAAAAAAAGTTATGTGTATGGGAACAAGCAAATACAGAGCATGTATCATACAGTATGGATATTTATTTTGCGTAACTCGGAAGTAAGAAACATCTAGAAAGAAAACAAAGCCCAAAGGTGGTTCTTGATGTACGTGCATGAGGTACGGCTGACTGGGAGAACCTGGAACAGGGAAAGGAAAACGCATTCCCCAGCTGTGAGAGCCTGGTGAATCCTTCAGCTTCTCCTAAGGGAAATGCTAGACCCTGGAAATCTATAATGAATAAACAGAAACATGAATGAGAACATCAACCGCTCAAAGCAATCCAGGGTAGCTTGTGAAGGCGGCGGTAGATCCCTGCATCTCCTCTGGTTGCCACAGGCCTTTTCAGCCATTTTACAGCACCTTAGACTAATGTTGCACCTTAATGAGATGATGCATTATCTGTAGCCACTTTCAGCCCACTGGTGGGGGTTGTTGTTCACAAGAGTCTGGTTTAGTCTCCGGCCTCCCTTCAGTTTCTGTCTGGGGGCAGCTCAGATATTTAACAAGGACCCGTTTTGCTGATGCAAACTACTCACTGGAACATGCCGACTAGTCAGTTGGAGATCCGAGCCTCGTCAAGAATAAGAGTCAACCTTTTCTTGTAAAGCTACTCTGATATGCAACCCCCGTACTGGAGGGCCGCCTCATCTCCACCTCCTCGTTGTGGATAGTGACAGGTCTCAGCTGCTTCTTGCTCTGTAACAAATCCACCACCAGCGCCTTCACCTTCCCGACTCTGAACTACAGATATTTATTGCACCAATTGTCAGTGCTCTTAGATTTCGGGCACACTACTGGATCATTGCGAAAGTAATCACATTGGATTTCTAAATCAAATGTTCATGGGAAATATCCACGTGGACAAATCTGATTTAAGATCACTTGATCAGATTTCTGAAGATGATCCTCACCCCAGCTGCTCAAATCCAATTTCAAACTAATTTCAACTCTTTACAGCACACCTTGATGTCATATTTAGAACGATGTCATCTAACCACAAGACAGCTGCGGGGATCATCAATGATGGAGGAGTTTCACTCTGCGACTCGATATTGTTGTTCTGTGAAGAGCAAGACAATCTGTCTTTTGTCCAGTCTGTTGCTTGCTATATCCCCTCCGTGTCCGGTGGTAAATGCCACCAGGAAATGCTAATGTGTCGGTTGTTTACACCATTGCAGCAACCACTGACCTTGCGGATGCATCTCATAAAAGTAGAGTCATAACTGCAGAACATCTCGAGATGACACACCTGGTGTAAAGTTGGAGATGACGGGACAATCCCAGAGGCCACCACAGGGCCTCTCTTCTGCTTCTAATGCATCCCGAAGTCATCACTACATGTGTAATTGTTTGTACACAGTGAATGATTGCTTAGGGTTCACTGTTCATACTGTGCAGGGATATACTTTAAAGAGCCTCATGGTTTAAATACGTAACTAAACCCTGGCTGCTTTTTTGTTTTCCTTTTCCTATTTCTCTCATTAATTCGTGTATTATATTGACACACTGATTCCGTGGTTTTTGTTCCATTGGTGGTCGTATACTAGTTTGCATCATTCATAAAGTTGTTTTTAAAGTCCAGACCACCTGCATTTACACAAAGAGATGGAAAGAATATAATAAAGTCCAGTACAACATTGATATCTGAAACTTAGAAAGTGGTGAAAAATATCCGTAGAACCATGTGTGCTCATGGCAGAGAAGAAATACAGCAAAATTAAAGAGTTATAATTAACGGTTTAATTAAAGTTCAAATGGTGATACAGTGTACATATACTCAGCTGAGGGTATCCGAGCTTCCGCTCCACAGACCGTTCCTGTCTCGCTTCAGCTCAAAGACCTCGAACAGGAATCTACAATCTGGTTTTAACATCCCAGCTCATTCGCCTCATTGGTTCAAATCTACGGCATGCGATTGGCTAAAAGTCCCACAGGGGCGGAGTCTCTCTTTGGCGCTGGTTTTGCAAATGGCTCCATAACGTTCAGGTTTTCCGGTACCTGAAGTCCTCACTCCGCCCTCCTGTGTTTACTAACAACATATTTGACCTAGAAGAAATTGTTATTCAGTTCTATATGTTACTGTTGTTAATGAGAATCTTACTACAGCTTACAGTCATCCTCCCACAGACCCTCTTCACCTCCGCTGGCTCGAATCCCCCTCCAGTTCCTTATCTCGTGTCATAAACCACAGGACGAACCACAGGTGGTCCATTCTCTTTGTTCCTTAAGACCAAATGCTCCTTTGTAAAACCCTCAACCACTGTCTGTGTGTAAATTACCTCTGCACTCTCCAGTATAGAGACCATGTGACCCTCAGCAAACCAGTGGCTCTGTGAGCTGATAAACAATAATTCATCTCAAGCATTGCAATGTACACATGGACATCATTACACAGTAATAAAAATGACCTTAATATGCATACAATTACAAATCCTTCATAATAATATCCCTTATTAATTATCATATTTCATACATTGTAATTTACACATAAACAACTAATTTTACATAGATGTGCAAGTCCAAATGTGACAAACCAAGCTTAAAAAACACTACAGTGGTCATACATGCAACTCTGAGTAAAAAAAGAACACATAAGACTGTCGCCCTCAGATTACTGTATAGTTGGAGTATGGCAGAGTTGTTCAAGTAGATTGCATTCGATTAGGGATGTAAGTAACAATCATTTTCATTATTAATAAATCTGCTGATTATTCGCTCATTCTAATCAATTAATCATTTGGCTAATGAGATGTAAGAAAATGAAGACGTCTACATGCTTTAATGTTCAGAAAACCTATGTTATATATTATTCTCATACTGTCTGTCTAAATATTCCTGTCTGAAACGCTTCATTTTAATGCCTGTCTGTTGAAGCCCCCCTCCTGAAAACGCCCAGTCTGCTCTGATTGGACTCCGGATACCCATATGTGTGTGCACAAGCACTGAAAAGGGTATTTTTAGAAAACAAACTGATCTGATTCTGATTTGATGTAAAGATAGGAAAAGAATAAAATCTTCATATTTGACAAAGTGGAATGAGCTAATGTTTGGTATTTTTTTTAACTATAAATTGATTATCTGACTCATAGTTGCAGTTCTAGTGGGTAGATGAACTGGGAACCTATTCTGACCTAACTATCTGTTCAATGGTTGTCTACTCTTTCCCACTAAGCAGAGCAACATTAATATCCCAGATGTTTAATTGATGTTGGTCTAGATTTTGTGTCCCCATGTTACAGATACTGGGGTCAGGGCAGGTGATGTGAGCTCCCATTCACAGTTTGCTTACTCCCAAGCTGGCAGGCTAACAGCTGGTTATGCCATGACAGATACAAAAATATAAAATCAAGTGTAAATTGTCTGGCTTCTCAAACCTGCTCATTTGCATAACTCGACACGTTACCAAGCCCACAGCACCAAGAGCTGCTGGCGAGTTTGATGTCTCACACCAAAAAAAGCCGCAGCTCTGCTCCTCTCAACCAATAAATTATGTTGTTACCTTTCCTATAATTTTGCCTTCCACTGCACGTCAGGAGCTTTACTTTTCGAGAGGCAACAATTGAGTGTTGGAAGTTTGGCAGCAATCCATAGTCCATCATCAAGGCAGAGGGATTTTCTCTAGTTTGATACGCAGCCAGACACTGAAGCTACTTTGCTTAGTAACGGCATTCTGTCAGTCAAACAAAGCACTCATGACGCCATTTCTATCCTGGAGTACAGGCAGGATGACAGACAGGAGTTTGACTTTGCTGTTTAGAAAAAGAAGGTTTTAAAGATGAATGACCTTTGATTAAACACCATGTCAACAGAAAATTAAATGTGTCATATACCGCATCTTTGAAAACATATATGCAATGGAGCTGTCACATATGGGTGAGGTAAAGCCGCGAGCCACTCTGGTAATCAGATAAGCATGCTCTAAAATGATGCATGGCTGAGGTCAAATGAAAAATAAGCAGTTTATCTCTCCCACAGTGCCAAATAGTACCCATATGATACCCATCGGTTATCAGACGAGAATTGAGATAAAGTCAGGACATACATAATTAGTTCCTTTTTTTTTTTTTTACCCCTTTCTGTTCCTCCATGACCTCAAGCTTTATGGTAAGTTGCTGCTTGGAGTTATATAGGTATCCTATATTTTTTCACCTTCAGCGTTTTGACTGTATCCCTAATGTAGGCTTGTAAAATACAGTATGTCTGTACATTTTTGAAGAGAATGGTCAGACCTTAGCTAATAGCTAATATTTAGCCAATCCATTATATATATATATATATATATATATATATATATATATATATATATATGTATATATATATATATATATATTTATATATATATATATATAAAAAAACACATGAAACATAAAGAAAAACTGACCTAAAGTCTATTTTATCCCAAAAATACATTCACTTGGTTGCTTCCAGTAAATAGCTTGGCCTCATTTAAAACGGTCTGGACAATGGCGCTGCCATCTGTAGTCACAAAGAAATATGAAGTCTGGTAAAAAAAAAAAGCCTGACGGTATACTTTATATATTTTGAAAGTGGAAAAATAAACTCAACAGTCTGAAGTTGCAAGTTGTTTGATATAGTCAAGACAGTGCAAGTGAGGGTGATGCAAGACCTTGAAATGGGAAAATGGCACAGGAATTTAATCAAGTAAATACTCAGATATTCATGGTCAATTTTGTTATTCTTACCTACAATGGGAGGAGACCCGGTGATGGGTCACCTCTCAGGAGCTTGATGCTCAAGTAAAAGTAGCAGCATCTTTCCGTGCCCCTGAACGTCGCTCACTAACCTCCTCCAACTAGGAATAAGTTTACCAGGCTTGTCTGGAGATCTGCCTCTAAAAGTGCATTTTTTTATTTTATTCCTGTCAGCAGTTCAAGGTGTCCTTACTTATTCTATATTCAGATACTCTGGGAAAAAAACCCTGTGGGTGCCTTATAAATAAAACAGTACGGTCTCAGTATTCTTTGTGATGCTTGCCACCAGGGATTTCCATGTCTCAGCCCTGATGGTGTGCAGATATTGGAATTCTGATGAGGAAATCTCTTTTGGGTTCCTTGTATGTGTTGTGTACAACCTATCACTGTTTTTGGGAGTTGGCAGAACATTTTGTTGCATCTGGGAGTCATGTCAAACATGCCAGAGGAAAAGTTTGATCTGCCTGGCCCATCATGCCAGACATACCTTTATTATGTCTTTTAGATGCCAGAATGTAGACAACAGCTTTCTCTCTGCTCCCAAAAGCTCCAGAGGACACATCCTCGCATTGGAGAGATCATCTTTCATGCTGTACGATACAAATCGAAACAAGGTGGCAGTCATTTTTGCCCCTTTTTAATGTTTGACACTTGTTTTATCACTGCTGTATGTATGGCTGAGGTGTCCGCCTACAGCCACAAATGCTTTTGAGGTGCCCTTGAGCCGAATGCAGAACTGCCACTTGTTCTTACTTTGTAAATCGTGATGCATGCAACTGTCACGTTGATGCTGAAATGGAAGCGAAGGTTGCAAATGTACTGCATCCTTATTAGGTTTGGACTCATTTGTCACGCCTCCTCAAAGGCTCCTTTCAAGAGAATGAAAGTCTAATAAACACATTGTTGCGATGGTTTTCATATTGTTTAAAACCCTATCGGCCACATCTAATGGTTATTTTTCGCATCAGCCGTCTAAGCTGTTGTCTTATGTAATGTCTTCTCCTAAGTATAATGTTGTTGTGACTGTTGCTCAGATATCAAATCCTTTAGCATTAGCATAATTTACAACTTTATTTTTGTGGCAGGGCTGTTGTCCTGTATGCAGACGTGTGTGTGCATGTAAATACCTGCTTATGCCAAGTGTGTTTTTCTCTTCCCGTGACAGGGTCATTTATCTTTGTAAACCAGAATACAGCAAATGGTCAACATGTGATGAAGTCATACAGGCCAGTGTATTGATAGTGTGCCTCTTTTTGCAGGCCACTGCGGGAAAACGTTTGCAATCCTACAAAGATTTCTTAGCGACGCTGTCCCGAACACCAAGTGGCTCCTCGTCTGTGACGATGACACACTTATCAGGTATATTTTCATGATCTGGAAATGGGTTTTCAACATTTTTTTTTTTTTTTCTCATTCTGTAAATGCCATGCTTTCATTTTTTTCCGAGTTGGAGTGACAGTTTCTCCTACATTTTGTAACAGATTCTGTCTCGGCAATATAAAGGTTTGCACAGTGAAAGAGAGAAACGCCCCGAATAAAGTCGTTTTGGGAAAATGAGTTGCAGAGATGTTACCATCCTGTCAAACATCTAAAAAGCTCAGTGTATGAATTTGAGTCCGGCTGGCTTCACTCTTTATCCGTCATGTGGAAGCCTCTGGATGTGTAATAGTGCCTGAGAGACAGCAGTTCTTTCACCTTCTAAATGGTCGGTTCCATACGTGTGCACGGCGCGGGCATGTGTGTGTAATGTTTATGAGTTTGATCTGTGCTTCCTTCAGCCTCTCCCGACTGCAAGTCTTGCTGAGCTGTTACAACCCCTCTGAACCGGTGTGTCTAGGGGAGAGATACGGCTACGGCCTGAGCCAAGGCGGCTACAGCTACATCACGGGAGGTGGAGGGTGAGTTTCTCAGCTCAGATGCTCGGGGAATAATGATGTAAGATACAGACACAGCACAGGGACTGTAAAATATGTAATGGAAAACCTGTAATCTGTAATTTACTGATAAACTGTTTCAGTTCAATTTAAAAGTGTGTTGCTCCCTTCAGGGAAATTGTGGTTTGCAGGCTGCAATAAAGAAAAGATACTCAATAAAAAATATGGAATAAATCGCCGCAAAATACAGCAAATGGTTGATAAGAAAAGAGAGGGAGTCGATGCTTGATACTCACACTACATTATAGAAATGGTTGGCTACTAGAAGGCAACATATAGGACAAAAAATTATCATTCCAAAAGACGATATTTTCTTATTGCATGCAAGAAAAAGTGGGCAATAAGCACAAGTTGCATGTCAGCTGTCAGTGCTGGAGGGGGGCTGTGCAACAGACACATCTTGAGCTGTGTGAGAAACTCTATTTACACTCACTTCAGTCGCTGTGACACTCTACAACACTTCAGCTGCCAGTTTTCTAAAAAGTGATATCTTCTAATAACTCTTTTGAGTGGCGGTGAGTGATTATTATTTATTTTTTTATTTTTTTTCCATGTGTAATTGCAACTCTTTCCAAAGAGATGTCACATCATTGTTGTGCAGAGTCGATTCACAGAAAAAAAACATATCTCCCTCTCAGCTTGATTTTCAGTCACTTATTCTGTCGCCCTCTCACTGACCGAATAAAATAAGCATGCTGACCAAGATGACATGTGAAAGATATACTTATTATTTTCTGGTCATTTCCAACATTTTTCTGCCAAACTGATCATTTCCAGTGCAGCTAAATCAGCAGTTCATATGTGTAAATTTGAACTTTGGTGATGTCCGTCTCTGTGGTGCTGCAGTATGGTGTTCAGCAGGGAGGCTGTGGTCCGACTTCTCGACAGCGGCTGCAAGTGCTACAGCAATGACGCACCAGATGACATGGTGCTGGGAATGTGCCTCAATGCCCTCGGACTTCCTGTCACACACAGCCCACTCTTCCACCAGGTTGTCTTCACACTCTTACAATACATTATTTGTGTCTCTGTCTGTGTGTATTTGTACTTCTGGTGGTGGGGCTGATATATCCAAAATACAATTCAAATATTTACTGGAAATAATTCAGTTTTTTAGCTCGGTGACACATCATCTTCCCTTCAGTGCCTGTTCAGTTAAAGCAAAGATTTTGTACTGAGATTTGTGGTGCCTTCAAACGAATAGACTGCTGAGAGTCAGATTTCATCACAGACTCATCATCTTGAGACAGGTAGACACCTATATCTTATTGGTAGTCCACATCAAAACTGGTCGATATCTGATATTCAGAAGCCCTCACAGGTGTTTTCAGTTTTTCCAGCTCATGCAGCGTTTAAGTCGTATCTTAGACCGCTTTACAATACATGTAATTTTAACTCCGAGATATCATCAATTTCTGACAGCCACCGTATCTCCCATCTGGCAAACAGAATAAAAAATGACTGCAAAGCTTGCAGTTTACGTGAGGATTTTCCAGTTCTTCCCATTCTGCTGACACAATGTAATTGCAGCACCTTGTCACATTCACGTCACACAGGATGGATAGTAAAGATAGAAAAGATTCCCCTGGGTGTAACTTGCTACTATACACATCATTGGACGACTCAAGATGGTTGCAGGATTGGTTTTGTGAAGGTTAAAAACACTGCAATGAAATCCTAGCACTATATAAATTATTATAATACGGGTAGATCAAATCAAGCATTCTGATTGGTAGAGTGTGAGTCACGGGGCGTACTTTATTCAGCCATAAAGTACTGTACAGCCTGTTTACATTTAGAGCGTTCCATATCAGTGCGCACTTAAAATAACAGGTAGATTTAAATTGCGCGACAGTTAGTTGTCATTTCAAGCTTGACAGTTACCAAACATGCTTCGTGTAAACTTTGATATTGTAACGTCCGCAGTAACGACTCGCAGACGTTGGTTTCCTTAACTTGCAGGTGTATTGCTTGAGTGTTCACAGTATTGCAACGGGGCTCTTCGCTAACAGTAACGTTAGCTCAAACGGAACAGCTAACAAACTCACTTAGCATCACCCACACTAGCATAACGAACGACAACACACACGTCACCTAAAGATGAGGAATGAAAAGGGTTTGATCACAAAATCATGATAATTTCCAGTGAGAGATAATTACGTCGGTAATTTCCCGACGCGAGGCAAGTTCTCTAAACATCGTGGAGGAGAAAGATGACGGACAAAAGACGGACAGAAGCAGCGAGAGCACTTCTTTACATCGGTGGCTGAATGTCATCCTCCACCCTGCTTTCTGACCGGGAGTCAGTTTTATTGTCCCGTATGTGCGTCCCGTATGTGTATGGCAACCGCCATACACTTACGGGACTATTTTCTCTGTCGCTGAAATGCGATACACAACGTTTGGTGGCTACAACTATTTTGTGCTGAAAGGGAGCTGAAAGGGTTTGCCGGCCCTCGGCTGCGCGTCGGGCCTAACAACACCCTTGAACAGTACATTATTGCACGACACAGTACTGCCTATCGTACCTTATTGCTTTTATTACATTGAATGATGGATCTGAATGGTCATCCATTTGTTAACCTTTTCTGATCCATCTGAGCTTTGAGAAAAATCACAGCAGACATTTTGACTTGAAAAACTTGTTTTCAAATCATTAATAATGGCTCTGTTCTGTTCAAGTGTCTCAGTTTGCAGTGGCAGTGTGAAAATGAGCCAGCGTGCACAATACCAAGACCCTGAAACTGAAGCAGCTCAAAGGAAATCATCCACCATTCATTTTTATTATGAACCACACTTGTGCTTTTCCTTCTATAGAAGGTCAAAATGAGTTCTGTGAGAAAGTTGTAATTTGTTCCCTGCCTAACTAGTCAATCAAGCAAAATCCATACACACTCATACAATCTGGCTTGTAGTGCTAATAAGCAGAGATGAGAGAAATCACCTGTGTGAGTGTGCAGATCCTTTAGGATACCAGATTTATAATGTGTTATGTTCAGCGACTGTGCCAGAGAATCAGACAATAGAAATCAACAAATAGACCCTTTCCAATGCTGCCATTTTGAAATGTCATAGCAGAACCCAGGTGTAATTGATCTAATTAATTATGCTCCCCTTCTAATGTGTGTGTCACAACCATCCCAGTGAGCCAACATGCACAAAGCCAGGGCCTAAATAGAAGAGGACCATAATTAATGTTATTGATTACACCTGTGTTTACCCTGCAATGACATGTAAAAATGGCTGCCGTGAAAAGGGCCTGTTGTTCCAACTTATTAATACGGTTACTCATGTTTGGCTGAATTTCATCTCTAAACACACAATAGTTTCAGCTGCTCAGTTTTCGACATAAACGTATACATTCACGCCTTCACTGTTGCTTTCTGCAGCGCTTGCACGCAGGCTTTTGTGGCTGCTTCCAAATAAATGACTGTACTTAATCTTACCTTTCAGGCACGCCCAGAGGACTATGCCAGAGACTTCTTAGCACACCAGGTGCCCATCTCCTTCCATAAACACTGGAACATCGACCCCATTGCTGTTTACAACAAATGGCTTAAGGATGAATTGCGGCCAACAGCTTCAGATGAACTTAATGAGAACGCTAAGATGGAGTTATAATCATTTTAAGCACACAACGTGTGTGTGTGTGTGTGTGTGTGTGTGTGTGTGTGTGTGTGTGTGTGTGTGTGTGTGTGTGTGTGTGTGTGTGTGTGTGTTATGGAGTCATGGAGTCATGGAACTGAAACCGTGTCCTTCACAGATATAAATGATAAATGTTTTTGTACTGTTGATGTGGAACTGTTGTTAAGAGGGGCATTGCGAGCGTGTGTCCATGACTTAATTTGTGAGTGTCTTCATGGCTGAGATGCATGTTGAGGTTAATGTTATTTTGGAAGTATGGATATAATATGTGTATATTTATATCATAGGAATAATCTGAACCTTACAACGGAGAATCTGCTTCTCTGGGAGATACTGTATCTTTTTAAAAAAAAGCGTCACTAATGCTGTACAATGTGCTCTATTTTGGCATAAAAGTATAGAATTGAGATGGTTTTGTTTTGCTTTCCTATTTCATTGGAGGCTTATTACAGGATTTAGTTTAAACCAGTAATGTATAAATTAAAGGGCTTATTGAGGCTACGCCTAAGATGGAGGAACACAGACTGTTTAGTGTGGCTGAAAGGCATTAAAGCTCTCTCAAGTATGCTGAAGGTTTGTAATTACTCCCAACATGTAGCCTTTAAATGGGTCCAACTGCTGCTCGGGCAGATAAACGTCTTACCTTTACTTTCGACTCACCCTCACGCCCTCATTACATTTTTGGCCTTACACCATCTGTTTCTCAAGTCTCTCTTAGACAGTTGCAGGAACTAAAAAGGAACATAATTTCAAAGACTAATTGCTTGTAAAACATTATCTGATATTCCAAGGTATGAGGTTAGAATTAGTTTTATCAACATCAATAACCGCTTTTTTTATTTTTCACGTTTTTTTCCTCACAAAACAAATCATCTCAGATAATTATTTGCCAGACCCAATGAGTTGCTAAACATTATTAAAGGTCTTTCAAAGACCTTGAGCCTGGGTTGAATAATTAAACCTATCTCCAGGCTGTTTGTATCTTAAAAAAAGAATTTGCAGCTATAATGCTTCATTCTCAAGCAAAGAAAATGGAGGTGGCTGCTTCCTCATGGTGGAAAGAGGTTTAGTGAACCCCAAGGATCAGAATCACAAACACTATATTGATCCCCGGGGGGGATATTGGGTTATGTTACAGTTGGTCCAGTTGATTATGAATGGCTTGATTTTAATTACACTAAACTAATGACGTGTTTTATGTGGAATATATTTATGTGGAAAAGACGCACTGTGATACAGAAGATGTTTCTCCACTCATAGACTGTATTGTGGTGCTACATTTACACAGTTCTAATAGCACAGTAGGCCGGCTCGAGTTCACGAAGAGTCTCTCTGCCTCGGGCATTTGAAGCGAGCAGACGTCTTCTCACACACCTATGAATTGTAACCTATTTGCAGGAAACAAGTTAAAGTCCTGGTGGGACTCACCCACACACGGAGTGATGAGTGGTTGTAAGACAGTGCACTGAGGGAAATCCTCTGCGTAATTCTAAGTAGGTCCACACAACATGCTTGCTCCGCCAATATTTCTAGCGTGTCAGCAACAACATCCCAGTCGGGTTAGAAAACTTTCTCTGGTGTTGAATTGTATGCTTTAATCCTGGTCCAAAACAGTAAGATGAATGTAACACTGTATTTCCTCCAAAACACATTTGTATTTCCTGTCAAGCTAAGAGCCAGAGTTTTTGGAAATCCTGAGGTTGTGCTCTCCACCCACTCAGAAGAAAACATGATATTAAAAGAAACAAATGTGTTTTTGTTTAGTTTTTTAACCTGCTTGATTATGTTTCTGTTGGTTTTGTTTCCCTACTTAAAGGTATAATTGCCTTTGAAAGGCCTCTCCTCACTGCCAGGTATAAAACTCTGAAGGGAAAAACTATATTTTCTTCACACATCTCCACCAGTTAGGCTTGTGAGATTTATGTATAATTTGCTCATGATAATAGATGTACAAAAATACGTCCACTGGTGTGGAAGTGGCTAAATCTCGGATGGGTCTGTAAGGCTTAGTTTAACACTGTTTTAAAGGGTTGATTCACTTAAAATCCAACAAGCAACCTCACTTACTTCTAGGTGTCATTGTCCAGATTCTGTATCTGAGATTCTTTCTCCCAAAGCAATAGTCTGGAACGCATGTTTTGTAATTTGGGCGAATTAGCCATTTATAATTTCTTTGGATTATGTCGGGAGCAACTGTAAGGAGGTGGCACTCTGCAGACACTCACCTTTATTCCACCCTTTGAAGCAGTTAACTAGACTGGAAAGGAACTGTACGGATGTTTCAACGCATGCCTTCGTCTTTGTAACGAAAGATTTGGGTCTCACATGGCCGCATTAATATTCCCTACGCTTTATTTGAATAAAAGCACGTGTGAGCAGTGGAGAGACCCGGCTGGAAAGCAGTTGGGAGATATAGGATTTTCAGTTTGAAGATGAGGGCTTTTTCCTCAGATGCTTCACTGTGACCAGCGGGCCCTCCAAAATGGAGCAGATGAGAAGAGCTGCCGCAGTCAGTGCCATCTCGCATCTCTGTTACAGTCGGCTCAGCTGGGGCTTTTATCATCACCCAGTGATCTCACTTGTTGCCAATCTGTTTTGTTTTCCCTCCCTTCAGGGGAACATCAGTGACTGCAAAGATCTCTTTAGCAAAACAATTACAAGACACAGACAAAGAAACTTAATTCTCCCCAGTTACAGTAAGTGATATAAATTGGTAAAAGCGAACCCTGGTGAACTATATACTATGCAATATCATTTGTGTTGTAGCATTTTAGTGTCACTTGGCTCTGTGGGGATAACATTAGCTAACACACCAAATGAAGACGAGCTCATGAAAAAACAGGCCTGCTAAATCACCAATTAGCATACTGAAGTTAGCCTTTAGCTCAAAGCACTGCAGCCAGTGATTGGTAGAATCCAAGAGATGGAATATTTCTGTATGCGTCTATACATTGTTTTCTTCAGAAAGCTTTTCATACCTGTATCAGTTTGATATCGATGGGCAATTTTAAGAACAACAAATTAAGCACTGATTTTTTACTTTATTAATTTGAAAGGTGTTCCTCAGCAGGAGTCATCAATTTCCTTGTTTATTTGGAATAAGAAAATTATGATAATGAATGCTGGCAGGGCTGTTGAATTAATTATTTTCATGTATAATTCAGCAGTGTCCTGTAAAGGTAATGTGATTGCCTGCACAATTTAGCCTCACAGAATAAACTCTTTGTCAAATTATAATACTGATCTTGAGAGGGGTGAGTGGATAAAACACAGGGTGTTAAACTGCAGATGGGCCGGTAAATGGGCGGGTTGCACTTATTTCCATGAAGCCAAGGACGAGTATTGAAAGTCGAAACGCCACCAGCTCTTAACCACTGGTTACACAAGAGTGGTTTTATAGCAAGTTCATTGTAAAATAAAGAGTGCGCCGTCATAGTGTCAGGCTACTGATCGCGATTAAGATATTTCTGAATACTCCCCCTCCACCAGCTTGCTTGTTCCAAGAAAAGATTAGATTAGATCAAATAAACTCTATTGTCCTTGCAGGGAAATTTGTCTTGAACTTTGAAGTAAAAACAGCAAGGATGCAAAAAAAGTAGTACAGGATAAAAACAAATATATCATAAAGAAATTGCACCATGGGATATATAAATCTTTTTAAACCAATTAATGTACACTGTTTGCCTTTGCTGTACATTTTTTTTACAGTGTAATACCACAACATGCTTGATAAACCTCTTTACAGTTAGGTACTGTGATTTGCATTACCTTATGGTTATAGTGCAGATGTTATATGTCACGTACAGTAACTTTTGCAAATGGAAAACATGCTATGCAGATCAGATACAGGTGTATTGCCAAGTAGGATTTCACATACAATACATTTGCTTTGGTGATTTGGTACATAGTATTTCGTAGTTGCAAATGAGCACTTGCAGGTGGCATATAGGTGATGACCAGATTTTAACAATGATGTTGAAATATTAACTGAATGCAAATCAGTACCATGGACCCCATAAATCTACAGGACTGTGGGCAGCTAGTCACATTCACCACTCAGCTCTGAGTAAGGCAAATAATTGGAAACGTGAGCTGGGCACCTTCACTGATGTTTGATGGCAAGGTATTCATACTGGTCCAACTGACACCTTACAGGAAATACATCTTTCCCCTCTGCACAACTTCCACACCATGCGCCACTATCACCTCAAGCTATATTAAGATTGTTTTGCATATTCCGATAGCAGCATACAAGTTATGGATTATACTGTATATGCACATGATATCACCCAACTCAACTCAACAGACTGCCTCCACTCAGGTTTTACTTGTAGTTCAACTGAATGCCTCGCCTAAACTCTCCAACCATCATCAAGTAAGTTAAGTTAAGTTAATTAAGTAAAACAATTACATTTATGCTGCAAGAATGAAACTAACTTTGACCAATAATACATTCTTTTCCAGAGCTGTAATCACAGTTCTCCCCTCCCCTCTTGTTTTTCCCCCACAGATTCCTATTGGCTAATTGGTTGCCACCTGTGAAGGCCAATCAGCGTGACGGTCGGCCATTTTAAAAGGAGGAGCTCGGAAGAGTTCGGGGTGGTTTTTGTTTGTTCGTTCTTGAATGCACACTGACAGGTGTAAGGTTTGTGGCAGGAGGTTGAGGGCAGTAGGTAAGTTTGGGGTACCCTGTACACTGGTGCAGACACGTAGGTACTTTGTGTCTAGAAACACTAGGTTATTGGTCGGTGCTCCCTCTGTATATGTTTTGGTCAATCTTTTGTAGAGAAGCTAGAGAAGCCATTTTGTTTGTTTATTTCCAGAGGTAGAGAGCTAGGCCTAGTTTTGTTTTCTTGATTTCTATTTGTTTGGCACGACCACAAGCTGTCCCCAATCTCTCCCACGTGATAGAGAACCTTTTCTTTTGTGTTGTGAACCGCCAGCGGCGAATAAATATTGTTTTTAAACGTTACTCCTATTTTCTGACTTGGTTTCCCTTATTCTTTGGACTGACCTGTGTTTGTTCCCCCCTTATCCTTTAGACGGAAAAGGGGACGTAGCACTCTGCCCTTTGAGGAGGAGGGATGATGGCACTTGTGTTTTTGGACCCAAAATATATATATAAAGGAAATGTTGACCCTGATGAGCCAGCTCTCAGCCTTAGATCCTCAGGTGGGACCCTTCTGGCTGTTCCAAAGTCGAGGATCAAAACTAAAGGTGACCGTGCCATCAGGGCCCCGCGGCTTTGGAACAACCTGCCTGAGGAGATGAGGCTCACAGGATCAGTAATATCTTGTTTTATTATTAATAATAAAAATAGTATTCTTAGCGATGCTGCATCCCACGGCCATGTGGACAGAGCACTTCATGTTTATTCAAATAAGTTCCAACACGCCAACAATGGACTTGAGTTTCTGGGTATTTAAAATTCTGGTTTTGTTTTTATTATCACAATGTGACATCACATTTTTAATAAACATTTCAGTGTGTTAATGCATTTACAAAGTTTACATTTTGGTGCTTTGCCTTTCCTCGTGTGCATTGGGATATGCACGGTAACTAGTTGATAACAATAGACGTCATAGAAATTACATTTGAGCGGGTGGGCTACATCTTCATAGCCGTTGGGTACATCTGGGGAGTTGCAGTTAAGTATTTTCAGTTTTTTTGCAACTTAGTGCACAATTGCTGTGTGTTGAACAAAATGTTTTTATTGTTTAAGCCGTTTTCTTAAATTATTTTTGTGACATTGTTAATACTTAATGGATTTGATGTGTGCAGATGTGTCGTCTATGAATACCTGTCTTATATACTATTCTTAAACATATAAATACCTCTTCCATGAAATGGAATTGGTTATCGTAAAATATTCTTATATTAAATACAGTAACCAGGGTTTAAATCTACAGTAAATAATTATCAGTGTAACACTGTGTAGGCTATATTTAGTGATTTACAGTTGTGACCCCTGACCTTCCCTTTAAATCTGTCATGTTTTCCAAATATCTGATGGAAGCGGATAGTTCAGGCCAACTGGGAACACTGGGTGTCAATAAACCTGATTGAAGTGCTGATCTGCTGCTGCAGCTCTCCTCGTCCTTTCAGACATCCATCGTTTGGTTTTTCATTCTTTTGTTGCCTAACTTCATATCTTGCACCTTTGCAACACTCTCACACACACAACCACCACTCCCTGATCCAAACAGTCCACACCGTAAACATTCAGTTCCCTTTTAATTTGGGTTAATTTAGTTCAATAAAATATATTTTGGGAAAACTTCATGGTGTGTTAGAAGAAAAACTTACTTCTCTGTTTATTTACTCTTAAACAAGTACTGTTTCAGTTATATTATTAATCATATACTGTGGCCCGCGACGGCTTGAAAGCCATGAAATCGCGGAGCTGTTTTCAGTCAAAGAAGTCACACACTCCTCAATGCTGCATTTACAACACACTTTACTTGCGTGAGTTTACACACCGGACTATTTGTGATAGTTCGCTTCATTCCCAACCTTTTTTTATGTTCTGTTAAAAAAGGCTGAAGTTATTATGTGTGTTGTATTACCTTGTGTCCTTAAGATGCACTTTGGGGTTTTTAATTGAGTGTGAAAGGGAATATTTCTGTGTTTGGCCTACTGTGATACTATCTCAGGTTCAAACGGCACCATATTTTCATTAAATCAAATTGAGAAGTTGAAAAGCTTGTCATTCCGGGGTAATGGTGAGTCTTGCAGCCGGACCAGTTGAACCACTGCCCCAGACCACATGCATGTTTTTATTAGAGTTATGTCCTTCTCAACTGTGACAAAAAAGCTTTAAACAAAGTTAATATTATAACGTGCGTTTAATCTTTGTCTTTGTTATTTTTATCTGTTTTAAGTTTGATCTTTGATAGAGTAATGTGGGTTTCTTAACCCTGAATTAAATGGATTTATGTCATAGTAACAGAGACATTTAAATTTTTAGCTTGCGGGGTGGGGGGGGGGGGCGCCGAACAGCTGATCCACTGAATGCATAGGTAGAACCGTGATGCTGATGTGGCCCGGGATGAAAATGAGTTTGTGTGTAAAAGCTTGTGGCTTCACATTTCACCGACTCTCCTGTTAAAACATACATATGCTTTAACAGTGACCTTCTGATAGTCTTGAGACTGTGGATGCCTACATGTCTCTGTGTGAAGAACGTGGTGTTCCTTGTTATCATATGACCATGCCGATGCAAGTGAATCTAAAGACGTCATGAGAGCTTCTGTGATTGTTTCATTAATGTATTTAAGAGGTAACTCTCTGCTCATTCATGGAGCAGTCCAGGATACGCAATTGACATATCATGTTGTAAGATAAGATAATCCTTAAGTAATATAAATAAGCAGTAAAACAGTAGAGAAGAATAGTAATATATAGACTGAATAGAAAAAGTATATATAAAAAAGTACTTGAACGTATTGCACGTAATATTGCACCAGGTGAATGATAAAGTGACCAAGTTCAGTTCAAAGTGTTAAATTGTCAAAGTTGTCTACTGGGAGCTCAGCTGGTTGTGCAGCCTGATTATGACTCTGTTCCTTCTTCGAAGAATAAATGTCCTGATTAATGATTTTACCTCAAGGTGTAGAGTACATTTTTCTATCAGTGTGTCTCCTAATTGTTGTTCCTGGGCTATAACAAATATTGTGAAAAAAAACAATTACAGTATCAAACTCCCGAACATACTGTATTTACAGCATCGCACTATAAAATAGCTACAGTACCATTCTGCCACAGAGCTGTAAGTTACCGCAAAAAAAATACAAGAGCGATAATAACAATTCACCATAAATAAATAATAGGAACTAAGGAAAGGATAGAATAGGAATGTGAGGCAGTGTGTGTTTGCGCAGTGAGACCCAGACATTAATTCTGAGTTAATCAGTTTTATTGGCAGGGGAAACAACAGACTCCCTGTATCTATTCAGGCAGCAGCGTGGGACACCGTATCATCCGCCTGATGGTTTTAGCTGTCCAGGATGTGAGTGGAGTCGGCTGATATACACACTGGTATATGTATTTCCTTGTGTGATCAAATGTGGATATGTATGACAATACATCGATACAGTAGACATTAGTCAGGGATTTGTTTTTCAAAAACACCTTTCAACAGCTGTACATTGATGGCAGTACAAACTGGCCTTGAATGGGTTACCTGTTGATGGGAGGGTTCTCTTCATGACAAGTAAAAGGATGTGTCTTTTATGTTCAATTAAAATTTATTTGACTTTTTTTTTGGGATGAAATTGTCATACGTGTATATAACCTCAGGCTGCATGTGTGAATGTGTTTACAGCCGTTGGTGTAAAAAGTAACACGGTTCGGGTCAAGGCTGACTCAAGCAGCTCTGTTGATATTCGTGGGCTGAGAGAAAGTATTAACTTTAACAAGCTTATATTTGTGGGAAAGAAGTGGGAGCATTTGATTATGTGAGCTTTCACCTGCGGCTTCTGACACTGTATGAGCTGCACGTATGGAGGTGTGATATAGCTGCAGGATTAGGGCAGAGTTCAGTACTATCATAGAGGAAGATGTACACTGTAGGATTGTACTACATCAGTATAAGGTTTTCTTTTCCTGCAGTCTAAGGACTAAAATGTGTGTTTTTCTTGCACATTAATGTCCACAGCACAGCCATTGCACTTGAAATAACACAGGGCGTGCCTCTGAGAGCTCCTGTGAACAATCTGTTCTCCAAATTTGGCCCGACCCACCTTTTTTAAGAGCAGTAGGTCGCCACACTGCTGCACCCGTGGAGCAGCTCCACTTCTGAGGCCACTGTCCTTGACCGAGGCACATATTATATTCAGGAGGTGTCTTTTAGGATACTGCTCACTGCTAGTCTGCATTCAAATGGTGCATGCAAGGATACCACCACAATGATGATGGTGAGCCTCGGTATTCAATAAGCAGAAACTATAGAGTGCAAAGCAGCCAGGTGTGCAGGTGTCTCGATACTGTAACTGTGCAATGCAAACAACATGGTGTGATGGAACTAGTCGCAAAGCCTCCCACACATGTTAACCCCTATTTATCTTTAAGACACAGAAAGCAGGGGTAGAAAAAAAAAGCCACCTGTTCACTTTCATCTTGGCATGGAATGTAATTATTTTGAGAGGTGTGGGTAAGTCGGAGAAGCGTAAGCCCCATAAGTCGCAGCTACGGTCTCTGAAATATTGCACCAGTTCATTTTGTTTCTTCGGATTCCAAAACGCGAGGCCTCTGTTTGAAAGTCTCGCTTGAAGTGTATCTTCCTTTTTTTTAATCTTAGTGAGGTGACAAGAAAATATGTAGTTCTTGCAGTGCGCTGTGAGCACAGCTTTCACAGTTTTGATAACTCACTCAGTGCTGTTCAATGGATGTTTTGTGTTTCTCTCACAAGGTTGGATGCCACACTTCCTGTGTACTTAGGTGACCTCACCTAATGCCAGCATTGTATTTGACTGAATAGGTCTGGCTGCACAGCTCCATTTGTAAACTACAGTACTTCCTTAAATGTGGTGTATTTTAGGATCTGCACCAGAAGAAGCATTCATGCGAACAAAATGATATCCATTGGCAAGTGGAAAAATCATTTTAGGCCCTCATTACATTTGTGCCTTAATATTTTCAAAGTTACGTTTCATTTTTAACATCAAAGTTTCTCGCTTTGATGTTGGATGTGAGAAATAAAATTGGAACAAATTCAAAAAAGCTCATAATCCATTTATGACATGTTGTTGGTGCAGTTTTATGATATGCAGACTTAAATCAGTCAGCCCAATATTACAGATTGACATGGAACAAAGAACTTCTGCCTTGACATGTTTTGCAGTTGGTATTTTGGGCACTTAGTGTTGACCTGAGCAACAACATAAATGGAAAATCATCATCATGAAAATATATTAATTAGCTTTGCTTTTACAAAAATCAGTCCGTTTGACTACATCATTGAACACTTATTGATGACCTATTGACCCAAAGTGCACAATGAAAATATATAACACTATGTAATGTAACATGAGTTACTTATTAACATTTGTGAGGATGTTTGGAGTGAAAATGGTGGATTAGATTAATAACAATACTTTGAGCATTTGACCTGTAAGCCCTTTAGCAAGAATATAATGGTGCAGTGGAAGAGGGGAGAGCAGCGTTGAATGATCAGCATTTGAATGAAGAGCAGAATTAATTATAAGCAGTCGACTGTTAGAGTAGAGGCACTGTTACTTATGTTCTGAGTGTGACCAGCATCTGTTATGGGTTTGTTGTTGATGTTGGTTCATTCTTGTGCATTGTGTTGTTTCACAAAGCTCGCCAGGCCCCACTCTTGTTCATTCGTGAATCTACACTGTGATGGTGGCACCATACAGAGGATGCAAACCTCATGAATACTTCCTCCTGCTCTGTATGTGGACAACTGTTGGCAAATACCAAGCAGCATGTGGCGACAAGTGATTAGCAATTTCTTTCATGCAGACTTGAGATGTCCTGCCTGGTCCGGTCTTTAGTATCATCTTATAATGATGTACTTGTTGGAAGATTGTTTTCCGTTCATTCTGCATATCCTCGTTAAATCTAATGCAAAGTGCAATAAGATGTGGTGAAGCAAAGTATCGTATTCAAGCCTCGATAAATATGTTTTTAATGCATGCATTTTAAGCATGGTACTATATCATCCTCGGTCAAAAGAGCCTGTATAAGACCTAAACCAATATGTTTTTTCTCCATAAATGCTGTACTGTAAATAACAGCAGCAAACAAACAAATATTATTTGGGTATATTAAACGAAAAAAAACCTTTATTACTAGATCCATTAGTGCCCACTCAGCCAAACTAAAATAGCAGAGTATTCATAGCAAATTGCTCATGCAGGGGGTCAGGGATCTATTAAGTTGTTCCTTCTGATGACTACTAAAATATGCAACTGCCATTATGACTCATTTTCTCACCATGTAGTAAGACCATGCTAGATGAAAGGGGTGTATTTGTGCTTCGACAGTATGGAGGCAACGCGATGGAGCTCCTCGTGAGTTTCTTTTGGAAAGAGCTTGTCCTTCAGCAGCTGTGGCATGAAACTATAAAGACAGAGATGCTGGTCCTGTTCTAGTTTTTTAAGACCAGGTTTTAGCCACTTACATAACTTATAACTAATAACTCTGGGTGCTCAGGGATACATTTATTTTGTTATCTGGTGTAAATCTACATATATCAGTAGAGCATTTACTGTAATGTGTCCCAGTGGTCATTAATATCACTTAAATTGCTGTCTGTATTGCATTATCTTTATTGTCTCCATTATTTTTGCTCTGGCCTCATGAAATATACTCCTCATGCAAATTCATACAGCGCAGATGATGCCAGAGTGCAGACATTTTCAACTGATCAAGAGGGGAGAAAAAAAGGAAAAGATGTAATCAAGTGTGACATTTAAAGCAGAAGGAAGCTTCATCTTTCCCCTCTGCACAGGGACTTTGAAGAGAGCCAGGTACAGACTTTCCCTTTTTGTTTTATGTAGGAATCACACTGCTCTCTGTTCAGCTAGCTGTACGGTTTCTGTTTCAAGTCAAAGTTATATTATTATACATGGATGGCAGATCAATTGTTCAACCTATTCATCATCATAGTTTAGTGTGCTAGCATGCTAACATTTGCTAATTATTAGCCATGAACACAAAGTACAGCTATAGCTGATGGCAATGTCCTTGTTGTTGCCAGTCTCGTCATAAACTTGGACAAATCAAAGTTTTGACCTAATGATGGCCCTCTGCGAAAAGTCAGGGGACCATCAGTGTTTCAGATTTCACAACCATCTACTGAAAAGTTGTTAAGATGTTACTTAAGCCGTGCCTCATGGCTGAATATATTTTTCCACTATCGATTGAACGTTTTACTTAACTTATTCACTTCAACGTTCTCACAGAACAGTGGAAGGCAAACAAAGTTCAGATGCAAGTAAACATGTCCTTATTGCTTGCGTTAACCTTCTCACCCAGACATGATTGCTTTGCCAAAAATGTGATGGATTTTTATTGTATTGCAGTCAGCTCTAGAAGGCTTCGTGGTCTGCTGGACGTTTACTTATTAAAAGCATTATTAAAAAACATCACAGATGTAATGCATTTAATTGTGTTAATAGGAGAGGATATTGCTCTGTTAGAAATATGAGACAACTAATTATGCAAGATTTGTGGAGATTAAAAGTGTTGTTCAGCTCCCTTTGGTTTACTGAAATAGAGTTACGCATCATGTTCATGAGTAATAGCTGCATTATAAGCACTGTAGGAACATTGAGAGTATATTGTCTGTAATAGGGTGTGATTTGTTTGCATTTGTATTATTAGTTTTAACTTGCCATCTGTTTAAGATGTATATCCACTGATAGAGGCTCGGATTGAAGCTGTCCAATTCGTTTATGGGAGGCAAATGGGTGTAAAACACAAAAGGGTGATACATATTCCTGCAGATAATGATGATCATTACCCTTCATCCTTTAGATCCGTAAACAGTAATCGAATCAGGAGACGACCGGAGGACAAATTCTACGCTTTAGACACACACACATTTTTTTTAAAATAAGGCCGAGAGCAGCTTACTCACGGCAAAATGCACAGATTCTGAGACAAATGTTTGTGCTCTTTTAGTAGCATGTCATTAAATGGAGTAAAGTAGGATTATAGGTTAATTGTATTATTATCAGTCCATGACTATTAACAAATACATAATTGTGACTCTGTTTCATTTTTTATTTCTTATTTTTCCAATCATCTTGAGAGGAACTCCAGGCAGATTTGACGACACATTTACAGTGCCAGATATTGTGAGTTATACCATACCCAATGATAGTCTCCTTCCAAACTGATTTGATAAATCCATCTGAGCGCGCTCTTTTTGTCTTTTTAAATTTTGAGTGGTATTTCTTACAGCAGCCTAATAACTCCAAGCTGGGTCATGTTATATTGCCAGAGAAGCAGATTGTTGATCAAATCAAAGATAAACAAGCAGGCTTCCTGCACGCTTTTGTGCCAGGTGCAGACCTACCAGCCCTCCTGGGGAGATTAGCAAGTAGAGGACAGATTGAAACCAGATGGGGATGATGAATTGAAGCATCAGTTCCAAAAGAATCATACACAGTACCTCACCTCTGCTTTCCCAAAGAGGCCTAACAGTGAGACTGATACTGCTCCTATATACACACACACGCACGCATGCACGCACACAGATGTTCCAGTTAATTTTCAGTTTACGCATCCATTAAACTCTATTAACTCATATCCATTGAATAAAGTTACATTATTTTCGCTGCCTTAATCAAATGTGGCGCAATCAATAAGAATTACAGAGCCACTGTAACGACAGCATGAAACATCAAGGTCAAAACGAGATCCGATGCAACAATCCCAGATTATGCAAATTGGACACAGAGACGTACAGGCCATCATATTTATTACCAGCTATGATAAGATCTCAACAGCAGTGAGGCGGCAACACTCAATCATCTTTCAAGTGATTTCTTTTTACAGTGTTTGTAATCACTCACTTCAATTACATTACATTAACAGTTTGACAACCAAGCCTAATACATTCCGAATAAAAAAATGACAATGTGCAAAGTAGCCACCATTGGGAAAACATGCACAGATCCATCAGGTGTTTACAGAAATGAGAGGGATGTATTCATCTCTGGACGACTATTGGCAGTTGAGCTATGAACCTTTTTTGGTGTCCTTTTACGCCTTGACCACAACTGTCTGTGACAAGTAGATAAATCGCTGCCCCTTTGAAAGCGAACGATCAGGTTGTAAAGTTCCTTACAAGTCGCCTCGAGGCCTCATTGTTGTGTGTGAAAGGCTGACCACGCAAAATGCACTCAAACGAGACACCGATGTCCTGACCAGCAAGTGGCCGTAGGTATTGTTGCTCGATCTGAAGTGGAAAGAAAAACCCATTAAAGTCCTCTTAGTAGCGCAGAGCATGGGGGCTGCAGTGTGCTGTGCACGGTGTGCCTAGTTGCTAGCTGTACTTAAAAGGAAATAATTTCCTTTGCTGAAAATGCCTGATTCAATTGTAACTGGTTTATTTGAATAATATGATATATTGTCTTTTAATTTCATACTGTCTCTTACCCTTCCGTGACCTCTCTATGTAAATTCCAGGCCCTTCAGTGAAGGTGAATTTATCTCTGACTTCTGGTGTGAATGAGAATGCTTTAATGTGGAGGATAATTCACTGGGTTTCAGGTTTGGTGTCACAAAGAGATGTAAATACTTACTTCCACTTTGAGGATGTACTATCCGCTTTCTATTTTTGCATTGATCATCTTTGCTCGTGCAAATAGTCTTGATATGAACATTAAACGTGTCTTTGCTGTGTTGGCATTAAAGCCCGTAACGAGGGTGGCAAGAAAGGTTTAATGCCACACTAGGCAAAATATTTATGGAATAGTACACCTGTTTTAGCAGCCCGTGTATATCACAGGGCTGCAGTGGAGAAGAGCACCACACCCCTGCTACTGTGCGTGAAACCTTGAACACTTGTCAGCTCACAGAAAATGATTACATTCAAAAGCAAAATAGAAACAGCAAACTTTCCATTTTTGTATTATTATGACAAAGATGTAATATTTGCATCGACCTGTTTGTTACAGTTAAAACCACATTAATCTCTGGCTTTCCCTTTTTTTTTTTTCTCCTCTCCAGAAGCTTTTCTCCAAGAAACCACAACCAATCGTGCCAAGTTTCTTTTTGGTACAAATTACAAAAAGCCCAGTCGACTCCAATTATCTGAACAATGTTAATCATATTTTTGGATGCTCACTTGGGTATTTTTGAAGGGAATTTAATTACAATACCAAGCTCTATGCCACTGGTCTAAACTAATTAATTCAGCAAACCTATTGCAGGATGTCACAGTGTGTCCTTGTTCATATAGTTAGCAGAGTGGGCTGAAGAGGCACAGCACATCTGTTGCCTCATCAATACTGTCTGTGGTAGCACGGCCCAATCCATGCAGTCAGTCACTCTGCGAGACATGAGAGCTTTGATCCTCACTGCTGACCTGCCGCTTCAGTGCCGTCTCCCTCTGCAGCCCTCTCTCAGTGGGAGACTGATCTCTTGTGCCGTAACTCAAAGGTTTCAAAGGAACTCGTATTCTCCATTAAAAGAGCCAAAGCATGAATCAAGGGGTCATCATGCCTCCGAGTTTCAGCTGCGAGGTGGGTTGCAAGCGGAAAAACTTTCATATTATAGCAAGAAATCCCATTTGGCGGTGCTGCAGGAGTATCAGCAGCCACAGAATGCCCCTAAAAAAATGTCAAGTATGCATTGCCTGTCTGTACGCACCCTCCAAGTGGGAAGTAAAACATGGCTTACTTTGAAGAAGATGTGGCTAATGTGATTTTATGCATGTCTGTGTGGGCCATGGCTTTCACAGCTGGTTTATGGAATCTCTTTTTAATTGGTTTGTGGAATTTCATCTGAGCTGAAAAGTACCTGCATCAAGGCGCAGTGTTGCACTGTGACAACCATCCACATCCTCCTTTATCCTGCATTTTCTCTCCTCCCCACAGAAACCAGAAAGGGGCACTTGACTCGGGTCAAAGCTGTGGCGCAACTGCTTTGAGTCGTGTCCTTCTTTTGTGCTGTGGCACTGATGTGTTATGTCATTGCTGGGTAGCCTATATCACCACAGCCAATATGTTGCAGCCAAGAACACCTGTCTCTGTTTAGAGGACAAAACACACAGGAAAACATTTTCCGAGGCTTAATTTCAAATTGCATCAGTGCTATTTTTCATTCAAGCTGAATACATGCTAGAGCACCACAGTTATTTCCATGCACACGGCTGTCTACTTCTAAGCGATTTGAAAAGAAATGTATGATGTTCTTTTTTATTTATTTTTTGTGTTTTGTGGTGCACCTGGTGCTTTTTAACTCACCAGCACTGTGGAGCTCGGCTGTCATCATGACAGCTGACAGGCGCTGGTGTGTGCACACAGTCGGCAAAGCAATTGTGTTGTCCTGGACGGAGCTCCTGGGCATGCTATCATCTTGAATCAGTTGCATGCTCTCCCTGAGTGCTAGAACAGCGATGTCTGAGAGGTTGATGGCCAGCCATTGAACTGCGTAGCAGCCTTGTCAGGGTTAGTGCTCTCATCTCATCTCATCTCAACAGCTGTGTCTCTCTGAGGCTTTGAGTTCACACATTACAAAGATTGTTTTTAAAAAGCAGCACAGACCTTCATTTTCAGTTTTGACACATCTTTTTGAAAGACATTTGTGGATGGAATTTTCTCAAGAAGTGTGGGTGGGTGAAGTGTGATTGTAGACTAAAGAAACCTCTAAGCTGTAGAAGTATGTGCACTTATATTTCATCTTTTTGAAAATCACTCTCTCCCACACTTCTCAGGCATATTATTTTCCAAACATGCATGTCAGTGGTGTTGCTCTTCACCCCTTTTTTCTTTCAATAGATATTTCTACTTTTGTCATGTTCTTTGACGCCATCTGCTGGATCCTCATTAGATGCATTTTACTGACAGTTCAAAGCAGCGCCCCCACTCTCTGTACATGTCAGTACAATTCTCAGCTATTGCAGCTAATAGGTAACTCTTCCACATAATACTGTTTGAGGGAAAGGTTTGGTGGCACAAATGTCCTTAATGTTGTCACTGAGATTATTTTCCTATTTCATAATCCTTTTTTTATTGATCTGTTGTACAACCATTAAACACATGTGTTCAAGGAAAACAAAGTGTGGAGTAGAAATGGCAGACAAGCCAGGAAACTCAAAAAGTCCAATAGCGAAACTCTCAACATGCACCAGTTCTGTGTTTCCGTATGTACCATTTATACAAATGTACCACAAAGTTAAACAGTAAGAGGGAACTACGTATATTGTCAAATGCATTTAAGAAAATAATAATATATTATCTGTTTGCATAAATCACTTTTTAATTTTGATTTGATTAATTTCTGTTTTTAGAGTGCATATATTATAAATGCCGAAGAGCAAAACCTCCTATCTGAAAAATTCACTTTTTCGAGAATACAAAAAAGAAAAAGTTGTTTTCTTGCTATCTAATACTATTTGTTAAGGATACCAAATGCATAATACAAAATCCGAAGAGAAAAGAAACACAAAGTGCAGATAAGAGCTTTTTTAAATATGTATCTTGTTTATTGTATATAATATATATATATATATATATATATATATATATATATATATATATGACGAGAGCAACGTGTAACCAGAGTCAAATTCCATGTATGTGTACACACACATGGCCAATAAAGCTGATTCTGATTATTAGGTTTCTCGTGACTGTGGAATACCATAGTGGAATTTAACATTATTCATGATTTTTGTTTGTTTTGTTCTTCTATCACAGTAAGTATAGGCCTCCCTGTGAAACCAAGCACAGGGCCCTTGGAGGCCCTTGGTGGCCATGAGCCAGGCCGTCATGCAGATTGCAGAAGCCAACGCTTTGCATGCTTTTCATTATTCAGGAGGACGTGAGCTGCTGGGGGCGGAGCCTGTCTCTGCAGCGCTGATGGAGGGAGACCGAGTCGGAGAAGTGCGTCTGAACAAGTGAATCTCCTGGAGGGACGCTGCGTGTGAAACTTGGAACCACTTCTCAAGTGGAGATGGAGTAAACAAAACAAACGCACCTGCTGCAGTCGAAGGTATTTATCATCTTTTTCAAATGTTGACAAGTCTGTCGAAGTTTATGCACCCTTCCGGCGCACGAGCTGTAGTGTTGTTTTCAAGCGAGCGTGAGAAGAACAAGTTTAGTTTCAGTAACATGAGGCCCTTCGTGCCCTTGGGATTATAGTCTGGCTGCTCTAATTGACCTGAGTCGGAGTCTTATTAAAACACATTTTGAAGATTAGATAAGAAGTCTTTGATGAAGATTAGTTGTCACACAAAATGTCGCCAAATTGAGTTCTAAAAGAAACTCGATCTTAAAGGGGAACACCGGTCCAAATAAAGAATTCCAATACGTTATCTCCACGGCCTAAACAAGTGCAATCAATAACTGAACACACCTACTCCCTCTCAAAGCCAGACATCAGAAGAAGTCTGAGTCTCTAAGTTGAGCTGCCATCAAGCAACAAGTCTGGAGCTGCTACGTAGACAAATATGAATATGTGTTTTCTTTAAGCCCACACTTCCACACTTTATACTTGATGACGTCTCCTATTTGACTTGTAGTGAGTTGTTCACTTTTCCTTCATATTTTTGGATTGTTTTAGACCCATCTAGACCCAACAGTTTGCTGCACAATCATCAAGTGGGTCTCTTTATTGCCTGCAAATGCAATGGCCTTAACATGCACTTTCCCCTCTCAGCAACCTCCTAAATGATCAAAACCCGATTCATGGAGAAAAAAAAACATGGAAGCTGTACAACTATAAAGATGCGTTACTGTAGCTGTGTGATGGACTACCTGTCCCAAATGTCCCCTCTCTAGCCTCATGCATGCTGGGCTAGACTCCAGACCCCTGGTGACCCTTGATGGATGTTTGACTGGTGCTTGGTTTCCTTATAGTATCTCTGTTGTTTGAGCAATGGTGAACTTTTTGAAAAGAGATCCTCTGTGCTCTTTCTCTGAGTCAACCTTTCAAATCCACTATTCCCCAACATACTGTACATACAGTCGGGCTATGTTTGAGGATTGTCCAACGTCTGCACACAGCTTCTGCCGAGGCGCGCCATAAATCAATTTAATTTTAACTTGAATTATTGCCACCAGTGATTATATTTTTGCATGTTAACTAAAAGTGTCTCTCTTATAACAACTTTTGAAACTGTCAAACTTTGCTTCAAAGTAATTTCCCTACTGTCAGTACTGATAACATTGTAACATGAGGCTGGACATTTTAATTTAGAATTCATGGCAGCAGTTCTTCTTCAGTTCAATATGATTGAAGATGTTTTTTCTTTTAGCTCTTAAGTCGTGTAATCAATAAAAACACAGGCTAGAAATACATTTTTGAAAACGGTTTTAAATTGATCCTCTTCCGAGAGAGACAAGCATCAGGTTGATTGAGGTGTCTTAAGCACAGAAGAAGAGCATGTTTAAAGATTTCCAATCTCTCTCTCTCTCTCTCTCTCTCTCTCTCTCTCTCTCTCTTCCTCAGAGTTTGTGCATGCCTGTAGGCAGTGATAAAATGAAGGCTTTAACAACTTAACATGTCTTTCCTTTTTGATATATATGATCCCTTCTGAGTTACACGGATAAACCCCTTAGCTATCCACCAGCCCAAAAAAAAGACTGAATCGATAATGAACATGACCTTTAAAGTTAGAAAGCGTACCATGCTGGGAAAATAATGAAATATCCATCAGGGGCATTTTTTTCAAAAAGCAAGTTAATCCTGTTGATGCATGAGAACATAATCACCTCACTGTAACTGATACGCACGGTGCTCACCTCACCTGGTCTCTTGTTTTCAGAGGCCACAGTGTGTTCAGTGTGAAGCCCCTCCCTCCCCAGGTTGATGATAGGCAGGCAGAGCAGAGAACAGGTGCAGATTGTGGACTTGTTTGCAGCCCTTGAATAGTCCTTTTGTGCATTGATCCAACCCAGAACTGTGCAGAGAACCGACCCTCGATAGAATAATTCACTGTGTATTCTGGCTTCTTGTCTTTTCTTCTTCTCTCTACCTGTTATGAAAAGTTATGTATGTCAACTGTGAAGATGGTTGGATTACATGTCCGAGATGAGGAAGCATGTCTGATGATAAAAGGTTGAAAAGGTTGATCCCACGTGGTATTAGGTTGTCATTATGCTAATTCCTTCCACTTTTCAAGAGATTTAAACATGTAAACACCCACATAATGCTATTTCTCCAAGTGTTGAGTGTAGAGAAGAACATAGAGGTGAAACAACACACTCGTAGACCCCAATATTTCATCACTTGAAGTGTTACGCAACAGCCGTGTGGAGGCTGCAGCAGTTCTCACTCTGCTGCGTGCTCCTCTACTTGTTGCACGAGTGTGTGACTCGAGGGTCCATGAGCCGAGCTGTGAATGAACCTTCAGCTGGCTTGTGCTAACATTAGCGGCCTGATATCTATCAATTATTCATCATGTTCGGCTCTGCCTGTGCAAAGCTAAATGTGTCTCACCATGGAAACAGCCTTCTGTCTCAGCCGGAGGGTGTTTCAGCGGCCGCGGTGACTCCAACCTCGTTTCTCAGTTCCAGGCTCTGTCCCGGTCTGCTCCACGTTCTGATGCATCCGATGGAGCGAGCATAGGCCAGATCCACAGTTTGTACTGGGCTTCACGGGTCAACGTCTTGGTTCAGTTTCTTTTCAGACTTGACACATGTGGATATAGAAGTAAGTGATACTAGCTTATGAAGCCTTGATGAGTAGATTTTCCCACATTGTTGTTCATGGATTTGCTCGTGTTGATTTTGGTCTTGGATGCATGAAGTATGGTTGTAGTTTTATATTCACTCTCATTTAGAAACTGCATGTTTGGTCTGAAGGGTGTTTTGTTGCTGACATACTTTTTGTTTTTTCATTTATAGATCGTAATAAAGTTGTAAGCTGCTATAATATATTACACATTGTCATTATAACATCCTGCTGATTTAGCTCAAACATTTCACAATTAGTTTGAACATTTTACACAAAAGCGAGGCCGTTCCCTCTAAGTTGAAAGTTGTTGTTGTTTATTATTGACATATCCAAATATTGCCTTTATTTAGATTGAGAAAGCTGCATCAGCTCCAGAAAGGCTAATTATTATTGGTAAAGAGAAATAATAGTAGAAAACAGTTCTGCATTTGTGCGTGCCTGTAGCCATGGGACTGCTGGTATCATGGTGATGGATTGCAACCTTTATTTAGACTCATCCTGGTTAATAATTAAAGTGTGTGTGTGCATTAATTATGTTATTACTTAAGTCAGTGTATTTTTGTTGAACACTAGAGGGAGCTGTTACTGCAGCATCCTCTGCTAGCTCCTGTTATTTACAGTAATAATACAATACCATACAATACCACACAGTGGCATGTGCCTCAGGTACTTGGACTCTTACAGTTTCTCATTACATTATATTTTAGTGAGGGGGAGAATTTTCTGATGAAATAAACAAGAAAGTATAAATATAAATACATCCTCAAAATGTATATCAAACAAAGTAAAACACTTCAAATGTGCATATTTGGATGCTGGAAACGCTGAGCAGGCTCATTGGTAAATGGAGTTGAGTGAGCGTAGGCAGGTTTTAGTGAGATACATGTGTGCATGATAATAAGGATTCCTGTTAGTCTACTGACCTTCAACCCCAAGCACAACACGTGTCTTTACAAGTTCAGACTTGTCTTTGCTCTACTTGTTATATACGATCACAACATGAGTCTTGTCCTGAAGGGCCTTTTTATGTAGGTCAGGACCAGGGATCATAGCTAATTGTTCTTCAGACTCTGCAGGTGTGGTAACATGATCAATGCACTTTGTGGTTTTTGACAAGTGTCATTCCTACCTTTCTCTTTGATTGCTGGGCGAAAAGTGAAATTACTGCTGGACTCATTAGGGGCTCTCTGTTGTGCAGCTATTTGACATAGTTCAGCTCTGTATGTTTAGTAAATTGACACGTTTATGATATTCCGGTGCGATGTTTGACATTTTAATTGTGACCACATGGCTCTGTTTTGCTCGGCAGCACAGATTCTTAAACACTCACTCACACACACACACACACACACACACACATCACATCACATCACATCACTGTGTAGGCTGTAGGCTGGTTGTTCCATGTTCTAACTGTGGTTTCCTCCTAAAACAGAAAACGCCTTCTGTTCACGCACATACACGGGGTGTTTGTATTGCTGATGTCAGTCAGACTTGGAAAAACGGGTTCATGTTGTAGGTGTGTCCAGTTTGACTTAGTCTTTGCTTCAGTGGTTGAAAAAGACTAAGCAGAGCACATAGGCAGCAAGCTGTGTGAATGTTTCTCTGGATTTACGTCTTCCCCATTACTTGATGGTTTCACACCTTCCACTAATTTCCTCAATGACGCCAGCCATAAACAGCAGGAAATACTGCAATTGGAGGACAACGTGGTTCTCAGCACAGAAGACTGGACGTAGCAGAACGAGCCGGGAACAAGCAGATGCTGAGTGCTGAACTGAGGGATCCAGCGGGGACTTTTCCGTCAAACATCGCTCTGTGTTTAGTTATTGTGCAGGTTTTAGATCTTCCCATTTATGCTGTTAAAGAGCACACCATCATTTGAGAAATTAGTTTGCGCCTCATTAACGCTGCCAGAGGGAAGACATGTGTGACTTTGATGTGTGGACTCCAAGACAAATACAGGATATTTATTCAGGAATGCCTCGTGGGCATGCAGTGGGCGGGGATGTTGTAGCTGTCACAGCGGCCTCTTTTTCCCTCTCCCACCCTATTTAGTTATGACTTTACCCCTCTCTTCTGTGCCTCCTGCCTCTTTGCTGAAAAGGGGAGGGACCGTCTAAGTAATGCAATAGCTGCCCAATTCATGAATGTTACTGTAACTCGCTGAACTGCCCTGACAAGTGCAGGGGTTAAAACACATCAGCAGACCGAAGCTGACAGCTCTGGCTGCATCTCTGAACAGCAGATAAATCGCTGCCTGACCTGGAGAGGTTTGTAAGGAAGGAAAAGGAAGAGAAAAAATAGACACTATACTAAAAAAAAAAAAAAAAGAGGGGGAAACCTGGCACAGTTTCAAATGACTTGTTTGGGAGAATGATAGAAGGAGATGTGGGCTACCTGCCATCCAACATGTCTTTAGAGGAGAGTGCTGTAAGAGACATGGCTGAGAGTGAGACGGATTGCTTTGAGGGACTGGATGAGGTTGTCCTGGGGCGCATTGCCAGCTTACCTCTGGATCCTTTCCCACCCAGGGACTTCAGAGGGAAGTTTAAAAAGATGCGCCATAAGAAGAGGCCCACCATTCTTGAAAGTAGGTACTGCTATGACTCTGTGAAGCTGCGCTAATCGCCGCAGGAATTCTGTTTTTATTCTGAGAGCAATGTGTCTTTTTGGAAAATGTGGTGCAAAATGCAATTCCAGCAGTTCAGCTACCACTACCATCGCCACTTTGTGAAATACCTCACCTCCCCATTGTATTTGTCACACTCACCTAGGAATCTGATTGCTTGTTAATAATGGAGTCAGACGGTGCGAGACACCATTTGGGATATTATTGAGCTCATCGTCGCATATTAGCACCAGGGTCTGACCTCACTTTCCAAAACATCTGTACTCCTTATGTATTTAGAAAAATGAGAATCAATGAAACGGTAAAGACTTTAAAGCCAGGTGACCAAGATGAAGAAACCACGGGCACCAGGGCCAGAGAATAAGAGTGAGAAGGAGTCAAGAGTTAGAGCGTGATAACCACAAAGATGGCTTAACTGGACAGACAAGCCTCACATTCCTGACCTTCATCAGAGCCTGATAATGCTTTTAATAAGTGCTTAATGTGTCAGAGTCATCGCCCACCTAAAGTGTAATTAAGGAAAAAATGTTAACTATCTTTTTTGTGGTCAGTGATGTGGTTCTGATTTATTAATCTGCCAAACGTGTTGCTTCGAGACCGAATGTGGCTGCTGCTGCTGCTGAAGCTGCCTATAAACAAACCGGGTAATTATGGAAGTATTACTGAAGTAGTTTTGCTTAAGAAGTGCCACTGATCCTATCCAGTGTGCCAGCAAACTGTCAGTGCTTTATGTCTGAATGTGTGGCAGCAGTTGTGCTGACACGTTTAGAGATAAGTCGTTCTGCCATAAACATGCTGTAAGAATGGCGCTATGTCTGATGTGTTCATGACATCCACTCCTGGCTGTTACGAGGTGGTGCGGCACAAACATTGTGTCTAAAAACGTCTCAAATTATTCTACGAGGGAATTGCATAACCATCTGCCCTACAGAAGTCATGCTGACCAGATTATTACTGATGGATAAATCAAGGAGTATTTATTCAGTGTTTAAATAATCTATTTGGGTCGATTACTGTTCTCAGTCATGAAGTGTTTTGCTGAGACCATAAAAGGACAAGCAGTTGACCATAATAAGTCAAATTTAGTGTGATTATACTGTACTATTTCTCAGTGTTTGTGTTGATTTCTGTACAGACATAAACATACAGTACATGTAATAAGTGAAGGATGTCTTTCGGAATACGCCCTGATCATATCTATCACTGAGTAGCTTTGCAGAACTCTCCACTTTGTCATTATCAGATTGCTTGTAATTTATAGAGAGAGTTGAATAATGCAGAGTTTGTCCTCTAACTCTCAGAATGATACCGTATAATCTTGTTAAAAGGCTAATATTGGCTCACTGCATTCGGGTGGGGAGATATTTGCTGATTGGGCAAAGATTCTGGCAACATCTGAAGATTTATTTATTTAAGAAGAAGCCATGATGTTCACCAGAATACATGTGGAGCTTTAGGCAAAGGCATGTTCAAAGATACCACTAAGCAAAAAATAAACGAGACATATGGATTCGTGTGAATAGTATGAATATGACTGTGGAATTTCCCCCCAAAAATATCATCTGCATGTGAATTGTGTTAGTGTCAGCACCACTGGAGGTAAGATGTGAGTTACAGTATCTGTAGCAACCTCAAAGCTTTGCCACATAGTGCTTTTTCAGGTCCACCTAAGGTGTCCTTTAATGTATTATTCAATACCCTGTTCAACTTAAAAGTGATGACAACTTGCAGTATTTACCTTTAGTAGAGATTTCACACAGTCTTTATTAGCATAACCAGCAGAACTGCTTTGCAAAGTGTACACATTGTCCCAGTCAAGTTTTTTTTCCATATTCAAAAAACACTGACTCCATATCCCTTGGCGTGTTCATCATTTATGGTGTGACAAAAAGAATGAGCGTGTCAGGAAGCGTAACAGGTGGCCCTCCATGAATGATGGCACGAGTCACGGCAGCACAAGGGGGTTTATTATGTGGTGGCAAAATGAAAACATGGGCTCTGCTATGGAGGGACATCCTGTCGGAGCAGCCCGGTAGAGCTGTCTCGGGTATAGTCGGGACACCTGAGGCCCGGAAACGTGTGTTTACCAAACACTGCTGCAACCAGCGATGACTTCTCCATGACAGAGTGTGTTATGTAAGGAAGGGCAAGTGGCTGTCGCTTGATGGACGGACAGAGTTCTGATAGGATTATGCTAAGAGCGCTGAGGGGCAGTAGAGTAAGGGGGGATTGGCGGATGTGTCGTTTGGGCCATATGGTTGATGACATGCGTCTGCTTTTTACATCGAAAAATGTTGGGAAGATTGGATTTAAATGTTGCATGCAAAAGCAACAAGAACGTTTATTATTTTTTTGAACGTTTGAGGCTCAAAGGCTTAAAGTTTTATTTCACATATTCAACATGCCTATGATGCATATTTCCTAATTGATGCAAACAACATATAGTTGATCAACATAAATTCATAATTTTTTTTTCTCTTTTTAAATGAATACTTTTGGACTTTTTTAAAATAAACTGATTAATCAAGTAATACATATGATACAATACTTGCTGGATTAAGGGGGGGGGAGGGAATTATCCCCCTAATGATGATGCTAATAATAATAATAAGAAGAAAAGTGCCTAATATTTGACAAACGTTTTTTTTTTTTTTTTTAACAAGTGTCTATAGTTGGTGCTGTTAAGGCAAATATGGGTTAAAAGCCAACAGTCAGCCCCTGCTCCCATGCAGATCCCTTGCATGCCGTTAATCCCGTCTGCCCGCTGATCACTTCGGTGTCCTCTTCTTTCCACCGCTCTCGCAGACGTTGCCTGCTATGTGTCATGCTTCCCGCGTTCTCCATCTCCTCCGTCAGTGGCGGCGGCCTGTTAGATGCTCCCAAGTACGCCGAAAGAAACACAGGCCCAGCGCTGTCATCGTTATCAGGCCCCGCACTCAGACAAACAGTGGTTATTATTAACTGCACTCCGCTAAGAGGATTGCTTCCTGCACTCTCAGCCTCCGCGCAGTTATTTAAAGGGAGCTTGCATTGCCGCCCACTGCCTGCCAGGCTTTAGAGTGAGAGAGATAGAGAGAGAGTGAAAGGAAAGAGAGCAAGAGAGAGAGAGGGCTGATAGCCAAGGACAGGACACAAGAGGAGGAGGAGAGCAGTGCTCGTGTGTTTTTCTCAGGGTCTCGTCAGCACAGCATTGTGTGCGTCACAGAGAGGTGACAGCAGGCGCTACCTGCTGGTCCCAGCTCAGCTGCTGTTGCTGCTACTGAGGGAAACCACAACTAAAGGGGGGACACTCATCAGCAAGCTGCAGCCATGGCCAGCCAGCAGGACTCGGGCTTCTTTGAAATCAGCATCAAATCCCTGCTGAAATCGTGGAGCGGCAGTGAGTAGCAGTTTGTCTCTTGTTGTTGTGGTTTTTGTCCTCAGCTGACGGAGCTGACTGACTCCACTGCGGAACCTGACTTTTTATAGCCTCTTGTTCCTGTTGTGGTCCGACCGGGATGTGCTGTTGCTTGTTGCAGAATGAGCTTAGTGTGATTGGATTGTTCAGCACGTCAGTTGCTGCAAACTTGGATGCATCATACTTTTAGCAACAGAGCACTGCTCTCCAAAAGGGTTTCAATTGTCTCATAGCAACAGCATAAGTGTTCAGCAAGAGTTATTGGCTCAGGAGAAGTTGCACACAGTACTGTGGTACAGTTACTATTACTCGGATTACCCTGTGTGCGATGCAGTAAATTCTGCTGATTTTACTCTGTCTCTGACAGAGTTTAAATAGAGTTTAAATAGCTCTTATTAAGTGCGAGGGCACAGTAATAGGATTAGTGGAGGTTCAGCTTGGTTGCATATTCTGTCCAGAGCTCACAGCTCCACTGCCTCCCATCATGGCCCATGAGGATGGGATAGGATGCCTCTCTGCGTCCGATGCACGGCATAATTCTTTCATGTAAGATCTGAGAGGTGGATTATGAAGATGGACTCTTTTTGGAAGAAAAACAAACAGAAATGTAGGCAGTAGCTAAACCAGGAACTGTCACCTCAGCCAATGAAACAGTTGCAGTATTGATCCCCAACTACAATTTAGTAATATATCTGACATCCAAACATAGTGCTGCCAGCAAGTCATCTGCAGCGCTCATGCAGTGTGGCAGCTCGTGCTGTTGCATCTGAATGAAAAGAGATATCACAGAACATGCCGTCCTTGTCCAAACACTCACTCAACATTGAGCCATCTCCCGATGATGTTGCATAATCCTCAGAGTGGGTCACTTTGCTGATAAAGGCACAGGCACTCATTGTGCCGTAACAACCCACAGCTACGCATTTAACATTTTCATTAAATATGTGATCTCCTCATCTCATCTCTCTGATGCCGTTTACATGCGCTGTTTCGTAACGGATCACAAGATGACAAGAGAGACTGGATCCCAGACGTACTGGCTTCTGATCTGGGGAATGGTTAATACATATATCATCATATATCATCTTTTAATTGTTGTGTATATATATATTTATATATATAAGAATGTATCATTTTTTAATAAGACTGGAAAAAACTGTGTGTGTGTGTGTGTTTGCCTTCTGTTTATCAGACACAGTTTGCACTGTGACCACGGGGTGAACAAAGTCAAGGTCCTTTAGTCGGTGGCCTCTCGTGAGTCAGTGTGTCCAGCTCTAATAAAACAGAGACGACCAGCAGCACAGAACTGGCATTGTGCGGCAGCGGCGTCAGGTCTGGCGTTCAAATTGCCTGAAGGCCGGTCCACCATCAGCCAATCAGAGCAGGAGATGAGCTGCAATGTGCCGAGCACAGCGGTGCTCCTCTCATGAGCGGTCGAACATGTCCAGTTCACTTGTTTCTGAGATGAAACGCTATTGTGCACAATTTCTGTTTTAAGTTTAGTAGTTTCCTCACATTTTATAAGTTAATAATCCTTTCTCCATGTTTTAGCTTGACCCTTCAAGTTCATGCACATTTTGTGCATGAACTTGTGCTCTTTCTTAAGGAGCTAAAAATAGTGTTTCAACAGTGAATGAATTTGCAGAAGTTATTCATAGACGAATCCCTTCCGTTTGGCTGCAGGAGACAGACGCAGGCGTTTTTACGTTCGGGGACTCGTATTAATGAAACGCTCTCTCACAGCAAGCAGCAGTTTCCAGCATGATGTCAGCTTGCTAAAACAGGACTGATGGTCAATAGTTTGAGTCTGACATTTTAATCTGCTTTTCACAGAGGTCTGTAATCACTCTCTCACTCTCCCCATTTTTTGGGGTTGTGTTTGGGAAGCTCAAACTGTGAACATCTGATCATGTATTAGTATTAGGATGTTGTTGCTCTCCTGGCTCCAGCTGTTGCCTGCCTCCTCTTTTGATAAATATTTTAGCAAAAATAGTTCAGCTTCAACTCCAAACAGCATTCTGGGGATACAAATTAAGTCATAGATTAAGTGAAAGCTCCAATGACTTATTCTGTTTAATTGTAATATGGAAATATCGTTGGTGTGGCAAATCTGGTGATTAACAGTTTTTTTTCTCCCTCCCTTGACCTTAAACTTTATGATCTAAACCAGACGACAACATTTTTCCCGCTCATTACGTCACATGACGCAAACGTTTTTATTAACGCCCATCTTTGGTGGGGCACCTAAGAACAGTGTCCCTTTATACCCGGCCTAGAAGGATAATACTATACAGTGGTGGAGGAGGGAATTAAATAGTTATGTTTTGTACTTTCGAAACCTATAGATTGCTCACTAGTCCCTCACAGAAATGCAGAGTCAATGCTTCTCACAGCAGCTGGACAAAGTGCTCCCAATAGCCTGTGTTGACATTGGAATTTCTGATTCAGTAAAGGAGGTCAGTGGTGTCTAAATATCCACCCACTCTGTTCACAAACGACTACTAAGTCGGTTGTTTACTCAGTGGGACAGTCTCCGCAGATGCACGTAGTGAACCTCACTCTTTGCACATGTGTGTCTGTGTGTGTGTGTGTGCAAGAAGGACACTTGTCAGCCTGTTTGCATTGTCCTCTGGGGAGCACCACCATGCTCAGGGTGTTCCCAGCATGGCGATGATGTAATGCTCACTGTGCCTGCGCTCCTTGTTTGCGGAGTCACATGTCACGTCTGAGTCGTCGAGACAGGGCAACAGACAGGGCTTGATACACACTGGTTGCGCTCGTCGCCTCCTATTTACTGTTTAAGTAATTATGGGATCATTTTGATATTGATTTAATTTGATCCAATAAGTTGTGCCCTTTTTAAAATGTCCATTAAATTAGACGGGTTTGCATCTAGACTCTGTTGCTGGGAAGTTACCGAAAAGTCTTTGGCCTCACGACTGGTAGTCTGCTTGAAAAAGTGTCACAAAAAAACTTGCCTGAAGTGAAGTGTGCCAAAGCAGTGCCTGATCAACAATGGTGTTTACACTGTGCTGGTCTGTCCCTCGTGCTTCAGGATGGTGGAGGAAAGGGGAGTTGCTCTGTCAGTATAGTGTGTACCCCGGGATAAATATAGTCACACAACTATGCCACCATAGCATGTTGGACCTCATCGCTGTGCTGTGCCTCAGCTAAAAATTCCTGCCTGACCTTCACTCTTGGAAGGCACCGGGTGGTCACAAGGCTAGAGGAAGCCGTAGCAGAAGCAGCTCGGAGAGAGAGAGAGGGAAAGCGAGAGATCTAGAGGTTGCGTGGTCTCCCGTACCAAACACTACTCCCACTTTTTAAAGCACACCCGCCGCTCGGCTCTGCGCGCCATGGAAACTATGCCCAGCAGGACAGTGCCATCTGATGCGCAGGAAGACATGGACGCCGGTGGATTTTACTAGCAAGCACTTTGATTCAGGACAACCCTGGCTGCCATATCACCCTTCCCCACTATGGACGGGACGGCTGTGTGCTGGAGTAAGGCCAGCGTCATCAGCTTCATCAAGGGCCTGGGTAGGTGCTGAGTTGCCAGATGTGAGGGGAGCGTGTTTGGAAAGATCGCCACACGTGCTGGGCATTCCTTGTAAGATATCCAAACGCTTTCTGTCCTGGAAGGACCTGGAGAGGAAGACTTGTTTACTGGTGCCACAGCGTTCCTCCAGCTTCATGTGTGCAGCTTTGTCAGAGCTGTAGTAAAGCAGTTTAAGTGATTCATTAGAGACGCTTGTATCCTCCTCACCTTTGATCTTTGCGAGGAAATTGATGCTCCTGTTTGTTTGATTCCTCTTCTGGCAGACGATAGAAGTCATTAGATTAAATGACCAGCGAGGGGATTTATCTATTTAATACATACTGTAGGTTTTTTTTGTAGGTCTCAACATGAACAATTACTTCAATTTCAAGGTTCACGGTCTGCATGGGTTGTGCTTAGACATGATGTTCAGGCCTACAATACTGATTCTAATATTACAATAATATATAATAATACAGTACTGATTTATAATATTACTATCTCACAGGTCTCAGAGAAATCTCTCAATATGACAGTTTCACTTTGCATAAGTATGCAGCAAGGCCAAGCTGTTTTCATATACTGTGTTTTGTCTTAGTAAGCTCTAACCAAACCAGTTTTAACAAGGGTTTGAAACAGTTGTGATCCATAATTCAACAAGCACAGGAAACAAAACTCATGCTGACCACAAAGTCTGGTCTTTGATATGATACTTTGACAGATGAATTGTTTTCCTGACGCAGTGCAGGCTGTACTGATGGATTTCTGTCCCGTCACATTTATTCATTAGACTCGCACACTTTAACACACTCAGATTGCAGCGGCTGAAGGAAATGTGGTTCTCATTGTGACGCAGTCAGTCTCCTCTGTCCGTTCTGAATACTTAACACGTTATATTTATTTCAGTGTGTGGGGTGGATGAGCAGTTGGCAGAGTTTCAGGCCAAATAGAAACTCACAGTTCTAATGAGATGTTCGTATGCAGTTTTACACTATATTTAGCACTTTTGTACTTTTGTGTCTGGAAGCAGCGGAGTGTAACACCTAGGTACATTTTAACTTGTGTGTGAGTTTGCAGGGTTTTATGGCCTCAGCCAGGCCTTAATTAAACGTGGGCCACATCATAACACTGGCTGAAAGATGGTCACATGCACAAGATTTTTGCTTCCCTCAAAGGGCAATGACATCTTTGGTAAGAAATGAAAGCACCAGCTGCCGGCCATGGTGTTTTTAATTTCCATATGCACTCTGCTCTTTATTTCCTACTGCTACAGTGAACAGACTAGGGGCAAGCCTGTGCCCTTTGGACCGTCTCCCTCAGGAATGTTCAACATGTTGGGAACTTTATGTCCATGTTTGGAAGCTCCTCTGTAATACTCTATTCGGTGATCTCTCCTCGTAAACAGATCTGGTCCTGTCCCACTCATTTGTGCTTGATTTGGCAATGTTCGACTTCACATTGTTAATCATCTCACGCCTTCTCTTTCTCCGCAGCCTCGCCTGTGGGGAACGGATACAATAAAGCCCCCATCCTTCCAGTCTGCTGTCCTCAGGGAGAGAAGGGCCCACCAGCCATGTTGCCCATCAGCATCGACCCGGAGAGCAAGCCGGGCGAGTACGTCCTCAAGAGCCTGTTCGCCAACTTCACCACCATGTCAGAGCGCAAGATCCGCTTCATCATGGCTGAGCCGCTGGTGAGTCGTCTGGAGAGCGACAGACTGGAGGGCCGCTGCTCTTTGAGTCCTGTGGGATTGGCTGCTGTTGATATCTTTAAAGATGTGTAGAGATTGTCACGTGCTTCAGAAGTTGAGACAAAATCCAGAAAAATAGGCTGTTGGTATTCAGATCAGATATGATCTCGTCACTGCTCATCAGAAGTTGCATAAATAAATATAAGTAGTGTGAGGTCAAAACGCAGCTTGAGTAAAGATGTTTCAGATTGTTCCATTTGATTCATTTTAGAAGCTGGTATTAAATTATTCAGAAAGTAAGAAGCCAAGATTGGAGAAAAGTCCCCGACATAAGCGCATTGCTTTTTAGGTTAAAAATACATTTTGTGTTTTTTTCTTATTTGCTGCCTTGTTGTTGTTGTTGAACCGAAATAACAAGATGAGACAGGAAGCCCCATAGAGAGGCTAACAGTAGCTCGTTTAAAATTAATAAATTACAACTGTATTTTACAAAAGTATTTTGATTATTTGCAAAAGTAAAGCCAATACAACTATAAAAAAAAGTACTACCGCAGTACAAGTTAAAATAATTACAATCTACTGAAGTTAAGGTATAGTACATATTATTAGAAAAATGTAAAGTCTGCAGATTTTTTTTTTTAACTACCTAGTAAAGTACGGTTTGGTAGTTTAATCTAGTGGAACCCAAACAGCTTCACAAGATAATTATTCGAAGTGGTTGGGAGAGGATTAATTGGAGGGAAAAGAAGACAAAACTGTTCTGCTACTCAAATGTTTTTGAACCAATTTTTTTGCAATATATTTAACTTCAACAAACACATGCCAGACACACTATTTATTTTTTATATTTTAAATAAAAAAAACTATTTGTCCTCTAAAGGTAATTTAAATGAAATTGTTTCTCTCTTTGGTGGAACTGCTATAATCTGGGATGTGACAAAGGGCCCCAACATTACGCTTTGTAAGAGATCATAAGCCAATTTGAGAGCCCCTGCTTTCAATAACTCATTTTTAAAGCTTATCATCCTGCATGTTTTTGTATCTGATTTATGATAAATTCATAGTACGCTGATCTATATTTTTGGAACAACCGAAGCCAGTAACCGTTTAAACTTCAAAGTGATATATCGCTGTCGAGGCCTTGGGCATGCAACTGAGTCTCGCACACATAAACGTGTTAACTACGTTGTCGTATGTAATTGCCGTCAGCTCAAGGTGGTTTTTGTGTGAAGCTCCATCCGTGCCTTGGGACAAAATGGGGAATATTTTGCCAGCTTCATCTTGCGTGCTTCAGTGTTTACAGGCTTCAGCGTTTTGAACATCGCTCCAGGTTGTTTTGTCAGTGATTGTACATGGTTTCTTCTAAATTTGCTGCAGGATTTCCAGAGACATTCTGTATGAATGGAATAATATCTCCCTCACGTCATTGTTCAGTTCAGTAAACTTGAACTGCGTTGTTACTTTACAAGAGAGTAATGTGGCAAATTTTATTAGCAGTTATTATGCTGATTAGTTTTTGGATGATTTAAATCAATTGTTTAGGATATGAGACCCTTAAAATATTCAGCTTATGATATATGACAAAAAGAAAGCTGCAAATCTTCTCATGCAATCGCTAGAATGTTTGGAATTTTTTCACAATCATAATCGCACCATTCGGAGGCTTTCAGCTAACGGTCAAATGCCTGATATTTTAAATAGGAAAGTACTTCCGGCTTGAATATTCATCAGCACGTCGCTGAATAATTTACATTTTTCTTTTCTATGTACTGTGTTGAGCCAACTAATGAAGATTTCTGGAAAGTTAGATGAAGGTAAACACTTCCAATAAAATCTTTGAGAGACTTTTTGTCCAGTGGAGGTTGAAGCCGACCAGCGGGGGCCAACAGCTGTCATAAATAATTCTGTGTACAGACAGTCAGGCAGACGGGGAAGAGCTACTGCACTGCTCACCACCTGCTCCCAGAGCCACATTAGTATCACACAAGTGCTGCTGAATCAACTGAAAATGACCAACAGATTCTTATTGCTGAGAAAAGCCTCAGGGAGCAGTACCTGTAGCTTTATGTCACTGAAGAAGTGGTTACCCTTTATTGTTGGGTAAATTAAACCAAAATGTGTGGAGCAAAAATCTGGCGGAGCTAGTATTCACAATGTTTTTATGCAGGTTGAACAGGTTAGATTTTCTGTACGCTTACTTGTGGCTGCTATGGCAGTGTCCCATTTTAGGGAGTGTGATTTATAGGAAGCTGTTAGTCACCGGCCCGGTCTGCAGGGAAGTGTTAATTACCACAGGGAAAGTGTGCACCTCGTCGTTTGAGTGTAACTCCCTCTAGACAACTGCAGGGAGGATGTGTGTCCCTCCTTGTTTTTCCCCTCAGTGGAGACTCGACTGAGTCATTTGTTTTAGGCCTGCCGTGTAGTTATTGGCATGCAGTTGTCCCTCCTGCTCATCCTCGTCATTCTGGACAATTTGTTTCACTCAATCTGTCATGTTCGAAAAATTGTAGTCACTATTAATGAATCAAATGCTGAAGAAATGTAATGGAGGACACAAAAATGCTGTGAATCTGTGAGATAATTGAATACAAACTGTTGTCGTATCAGCCTGCCACAAAGGGCAGTAAAGTCTTTAAAAACTTGACTGTGCGAGAGACATTGACTTTTCTGTCATTCTAGCTCTGATGGGCTCCACAGATACAAGCGTTTGTGCAAGAACTAAAAAGTTAATCAGAGCAGGGGGCTTAGCTGGCGTTGCAACTGCAAAAGAGGGAGCGACATTAGCATCAGCCCACGCAATGTCGAAGTCAGACACATCAGACAGTTAGTCGTTTTGGATTAATCATCAAGTAAGCAATATGCTGTGATTTGCTCCAACGGGGCAACAGAGGGACCAATCTGCAAAGCAGAGTAGCAAAAAGGTAAAGGGAAGCAGATGCTTTGATTTGTGCAAGGATAGATCAGGTGGCAGTGTAAACATACTCATATTGTGTGTGTGTGTGTCCGTGTGTCCGTGTCCTGCTAAAGTAAACCGTTGTAATTTCATGTATTCATCTTATTTGTGACTGGTTCCCAGGATATTACCAAGTCAGTGTTCAGGCAAGGTGTTTTATTTCTACAAAGATTTAACCAGATAGAAGCATAATACAGTTTGAATGCGTTTCATTGTAGCCATTTCATACAATCTGTTTAATTGTTTTAATTTTCTTTTTTTCATGCATTGTGTGACTGTGACACAAGCTTAATTAGTTGAATAAAAAAAATATCTTAATACTTGGTCCAAAATAGTATAGTCAAGTGTTACACTGTTGTGTCAAGCAGAATGTTCACAATATATTTATCGTCCTGGTCAACAGCCCTTAATATCTAAATGCATTCAGCCTTCATTTTCTAGTAGGAAGGATGTGCTACTCATGATATACAGAAGTCAGGACTGTCTTCAAAGCCGGAGAAGACCGTGCATAACCCAAATCCCCCATGAAGGCCTTTACCTCAGATGATAGAAGACTGGAATAATGGGAGCTGTCATGCCTGTCCCATCTCTAATATCTGACCCTGCCGGCTCATTGCTGACATCAGACTGATTGATGGCTCTCATTAGCTGGACTCTAATGAGTCCCCGTTCAAAAATACTCCACGCAGTCTTCGGACCTGACGGATGGAGTTACGAGCTTCAGACCAAACTTCGCCAGTTTGATTTTGTACAAATAAGAAAACCTACAAAAGTTGTAAAATTACTCTCTTTTTTTCTGTGTTATTTTTAGGAAAAGCCATTAACAAAGTCACTGCAGAGGGGAGAAGATCCTCAGTTTGACCAAGTAAGTGCTGTGAAGAAACAAAAAGTAATGTACACAGTTACTTTATTAATTTCACAATTAGATTAAAAGATGGGATTTTGTGGTTTTACAGTGTAACCTACAAGTGATTATGTAAAAGACCAACATTGAACTGTTTTGCCTCTCCCTGTGAGCACCTATAGGCCGTTTTAAAATACTTCTCTCGTATGATGCACTGTAGCATGAAAGAGCTGATGGATGAAAGCTCTGCTCACATCCCAAAAGGTCTTTCACATCCAGTCAAAGGCAGGAGTGTTCACCTTGAGAGCTGGCGCTAGCGCTGCGCTAGGTGTGTCCAGCAGGTCCGTGGCTCTGGAGAGAAGGCCCTTTCACAGCCACAGAGGTGTGTTTGTGCTGCTGCGTGAGGCCATTCAGCAGCCACACAGAGCCCGGATTCTTCTCCGGCCTCGTGCTGAATGAAGGGCTCGCTGTGTTCCCAAGCCCGACCAGACTCTCCTCCCTTCCTGTGTGCCCGGCCCATCCCGCCCGTTCCTTCCTCTTCCCTCTCTTTCTCTCCCCCAAGACATGAGGGAGTCGACCCCATGGGCACCTTGTCTCTCTGCAGAGTCCAAATGAGGACCGGCTCGCCCTTCAATTCCATCCTCTGTCCCTTAATGTAGCTTTGGACTTCACTCAAAAGCTCCCTCATTTACTCCATCTGTTGTTCAAATGTAGGAAACAGATGAATTCTCTTTGTTTAAATTGCTGTACGAATAAACAAAGGAAACGCCGATTTCTATCTCGTATTGCCAAACACAAACATGCATTTGCACGACGTATGTGTCTTCTTCTTCTTCTTCCAGCTGATAAGCACCATGAGCTCTTTGGCTGAGTACTGCCTCCCGTCCATCCTGCGCACGTTGTTCGACTGGTACAAAAGACAAAATGGACTAGAGGAGGAGTTGCACGAGTACCGGCCGAGAGCCAACACCAAGTCCAAAAAGTGAGGATCGTTTCATTGATTACTGCATGGAACAATGGGTCGCTTGTGGAAGATATAAAGATGTAATGGGGAAGCTCACATGCACTGTACAACTGTAGCAAACCTGTGCTCTTGTTTTCTCTCTCTAACAGCGATGAGCAACAGAGAGATTATCTACTTGAAAGAAGGGATTTGGCCATCGACTTCATCTTCTCTCTTGTTCTTGTAGAGGTTTTGAAACAGGTGACTTGACATAAGTTTCTGCACAATAGCTGCCTAGTTTATATTTGTTTCCTGGTATGAAACTCACTTAAGTAGAGCTGTTGGAATTTCCCGCTTGTGAAAAGAGATACTTATCATAACTGGTAGTTTGTGAATATGTTGTTTTTGAACATTCCTTCTCACGCATTTGTGTCTCCTGCTCACTTCCTAGATGCCGCTCCACCCGGTCCTCGACAGTTTGGTCAATGAGGTCATAAACTTGGCCTTTAAGCACTTTAGATACAAAGAGGGGTAAGCTTCTGTCTTAATCGAGCACCACTCTTCTTTCTTGTCGCTGAAAGTTTCTCTGAGGTGTGTTTTTTTTTTTCTGTCTGGTGTTGTGTTTCAGGTATCATGGTCCGAACACTGGCAACATGCACACTGTGGCAGACCTCTATGCAGAAATCATCGGCGTATTAGCCCAGTCCAAGTAAGTACAGGGACCGAACTATGGTTATATAATAAGGTATTATTGTTTGCTATTCTTTCTTCATCGTAGAATCTTCATTCTCTGCTCTATTGGGCTTCGGTGTCATAATGGTGTGTTACCATTCCTCTTTTCTGCAAAACATCTCCCCGTTCAAGAGACTGGAACAGACTGTAGGGACAACACACTTTTGGACAGGTCCCCTTCACACCAAACTAGGACTGGAAATTGATGTCTGTTTATTTGAAGTTTTCAGATCATTGCAGCAAGGAACACACTCTTAAAATAGAGATATGGTTGGTGAGCCCACTATTCCTCCTTTCAAAAGGGCACTCTGCTTAATTTCCTGCAGATGATACTTTGCTGAGAAGCTTTTATAGATATTTTAACTTTTCTATCTACTTTTTTTTTTAGGTCACAAATTTTACTGTGAACCGAAAGTATTCAGGTGTTACTCACAGTTGTATTTGGTGGTTGCTCAATAATAAATATGAAACCCTTTCTCCTCACTTTATTAAGATGCAGAAACAGCTGTATTTGGTTTTGTATGAGTACACTACCAGGCACCAGGGAAGAGATTAAGCTCACCGTGAGCTCCCAAAATGAATTATCTTCTAAATTTAGAACAGCTGAAGAATCCCATCTCTGGTTCAATTTGGGCAAGGGATCCGATGCGAGGCCAGGAGTTCATCTCGGGGCACAGACTCAGAGTCTGCATACTGAGAGTAAGACGAGGGGATGGTATTTTTGGGAGGCGTGCTCCCTGAATATTGTCTATATTCTCTCCCCGTCTGGACTCTGAAGTGGAGGAACTTTTTTGTGGAAGTGCTGATTTGGGATTTGTCTGACTGAGCTACACAGGCATATCTTTATATAGAATCTCATTGTTTCTCTCTCTCAGGTTCCCTGCTGTGAAGAAGAAGTTCATGACTGAGTTAAAGGAGCTGCGGCAGAAAGAGCAGAGTCCTTATGTAGTCCAGAGTACTATTAGCCTCATCATGGGGGTCAAGTTCTTCCGAATTAAGATGTATCCTGTCGAGGATTTTGAAGCCTCTTTTCAGTTCATGCAGGTACAGCAGACATCTATAATCTATCATGATAATAAACCTGTCTTACTACAGTATAACTATAATACTCATAACTGATTATGTGTTATAAGCTGTAGCTTCACACTCTATTTCCTTCCATTTTTGTCTAAACTCTACAAGTATAGTCGTGTTATTAGTTTTCATTGTGCGTTAAACCATTTACTACTGTGTTTTTTACAGGAGTGCGCCCAATATTTCCTGGAAGTCAAGGACAAGGACATTAAGCACGCCTTGGCTGGTCTCTTTGTTGAAATTTTGGTTCCTGTTGCAGCGGTAAATTGTTGTTTTTTCCCTTCAGTATGTGTTGCATGCATTACACAATATTTAATTAACATCGTAAAAGAGCACTACTCTGGATAGGACTGTGTCTCGTCACGTGACCATGTGTAATGTTGTCGTAGGCCGTGAAGAATGAGGTGAACGTACCCTGCCTGAGGAACTTTGTGGACAGCTTGTACGACACAACCCTGGACTTGTCCTCCAGGAAGAAGCACTCGCTGGTGAGTTAATCGGCAGCAAAAGCAAAGTGACACTTGATTGTTGGCCTTGTTAGATTTGTAGACCTCCGTTTGGTTTTCACTCTTGACCCCCTCTGTTGCATGCTTAGATTTCCTGGATGCCTGTGGTCTCTGTGAACCCTCAAGCATCTCAAGGTCACTCTTGTGTAATGTTCTCTTCCAACGTCATCGCCCACACGAGGAGTAATTTATGAGGCTGCCATTTCAAAGCATTAAAACAAGCATGAAGTGGAGTGTATATATAAGCATTATGTTAAGTCTTCAATAAAGCATTTCAACACATTAGTACACAGTGACATGGAAAGACAACAACCCTCACAGTAGTAGCAAGAAGAATAACAAAGGAGAAAAGCTCAGTATGTCTTCTAAAGAAAAAATGGTCTCACATTGCTGTAATGCAGATATGGTTCAGAGATAATGCATAATTTGTCAAATTATCTACGTCAAGGACAAACTCAAATATTACACGTGGAAGCTATAATTGGTTCAACCCCTCATTAAGTCAGAGTGAAGCCATTTAACGTGATAAAAGAGATCTAAACACTGACTGTTGTCTCCGCAGGCGTTTTACCCGTTGGTGACGTGCCTGCTGTGTGTCAGCCAGAAACAGTTCTTCCTCAACAGATGGCATGTCTTCCTCAACAACTGCCTCTCAAATCTGAAGGTAAGGCAGTCTGGAAACCAGCAGCTCTTAATTCCAACTACAATTACAAGTGGCCTTTGTTAATCATAGAGGGCTGTTCAGATACACAAAGGTTGTGCGTATCAAATGTGCACAAATGTTTGCCTCTGCTTCAGTTGTCAAACAGAATCGTGCTAAATTACATTGTTGCTTCGTATTTTGTTGTATTCATGGGTAATAGTGCTTCAGGCAGAAATTATTCTAACAATTCTCATCAGCAGTAAATATAGTATATAAGCCCATTGTGATTATAGTAACACTCTCTTGTCATTTTGTAAGCACATCATAACCTACAATACACTTTTGGCTGCCACTTATTGAAAAGCTGTTCTGTCACTGACTTTCTTTCTAACTTTCTTTCTAATAACTGTAATTTTATTACAGAGCAGAGACCCTAAAATGGCTCGCGTTGCATTGGAGTCCCTGTATCGACTGTTATGGGTCTACATGATCAGAATCAAGTGTGAGAGCAACACTGCAACACAGGGGTAAATGTCTGGAACCTCCTTAGCCTCAGCCAAAGAGGAAGAATTGTGGACTGCTTTTACAATTTTTTTCCCTCTGATGATAATTTCCGGTCGGCATGGACTTTGGCTTTAGGAGAAAGAAAAACAAAAACTACATTCAAATATCCTTTTTACTGCAGAGCCTCCTTAGCCTCTGTTTTTTTTTTTTACTGTTTTTATTGGTGTTTGCAGAAAAAGGAATGCTTTAAAAAAAAATATATATATATATATTTTATATTTATGAACTCAGGTCACGAGTTCATAAATGAACTCGGGTCAGGCCTGTACCAGATTGTCAGTGCGATTGGTTTTGTTTTTTTAGCAGCTTTACAGACATTAATATGAGCCTGAGCCCAAATAAGGAATCCCAAATGAGTCAAGTCGGACATTTTAAACCTCTTAATTAGGCCCCAAATAATCTTGTCCTACAAATATACCTCCTCTCCAGCAATGGAGTAAACCAATTTAATACAGTTTTCTATGTAATATTACCAAACCTTTTTTCAACGCTTGTTTGAGGTATCCTCCTAACGTGTGTGTATTTCTCTGTGTCCACAGTCGCCTCAACACCATTATAACAACACTTTTCCCCAAAGGCTCCCGCAGTGTGGTACCAAGAGACATGCCTCTCAATATCTTTGTCAAAATCATCCAGTTTATTGCACAGGTAATGCAATAATATGCTATACTGCACCATAGAGAAGTCACACTAATTATATGTTATGTAACTCTATGTGAAATATACCAATACAAGGTATCTCATTGAACCTTGTATCTCTTGGCGTTCATGACATCAGATTTAACACATTTTCTCTCTGTATTTGATTCCAGGAAAGACTTGATTTTGCCATGAGAGAGATTATCTTCGACCTTCTTTGTGTTGGGAAACCAGCAAAAGCCTTTAGTCTTAATCCAGAGGTATGCATTCAATGTATTCACTTATACAGTTAAATCTGTTTGTAGAAAAATGTAAAGATTAAGAAAATGCCCCATTTAGCTCTTGTCAAAATATCATTCTCTGAAAATAATAATACTTCCTAACAGCTTCTTTCTCATAGTGCCCTGAGCTCCCTACAGTGATCTATAGTTCAAAAGTTAAATTAAGAGTTAAGAGTTAACAGAGTGTTGTTGTGGTTCAAATTAGGCTCAAAAGAAATATATTTCTGCTAATTTGACAGACTCTTTGAATATGTGAGGGACTACTATACAGTATGCAGTATCTACTGGACTTACATATTTATGTAACAGAATTTCCCTCAATTTTAAGGCAATAAAACAATTTAAAATATGCTCATAATAATCGACTGTTTACGTCATGTAACTGCTGATACAATATTTTTTTTCCCCAGCTAAAGTGGTGTTTAATTGTCAGTTTACACGCAGGACAAATAATGAAATATTAAAAATTGATTAAAAAAAACAGTTGAACTTTTTTGTGCAGAGAATGAATATTGGTCTGAGAGCATTCCTGGTCATAGCCGATAAACTGCAGCAGAAGGACGGCGAGCCTCCCATGCCAAACACTGGTTGCACTTTACCCTCCGGGAATACACTCCGAGTCAAGAAGACATACTTGAGCAAAACGCTGACAGATGAGGAGGCCAAAGTCATTGGTGAGTGAGACAGACCACGGTCAGGAATGCTGAAAATGCCACGCAGTTGCAGACTCAAATACCAGTGACAGTTTAAGCATCAAATGTGGAAATTACATGTCCGTTTGCCGATGAGTAAGAGCATTTTTCCTTCTCCTCCAGGGATGTCACAGTATTATTTTCATGTGCGGAAGGCTATTGACAATATCCTCAGACACCTGGACAAAGAGGTGGGACGCTGCATGATGATGACTAATGCTCAGATGTTGAACAAGGAGCCCGAGGACATGATCACGTAAGTGCACACACCTCTCTGGCATCTCAGCGGCCAAAACATTTCAAGTTGGTAAAACTCCTGAGTGTTAAAAGTGCTTCCAGTCCCATCATAAACTATTACCTTGCCTTAATTATCCCTGGATGATAATCTGGTTATTAATCCCAATCCTAGTTCAGTTTACACTATTACAGTTGAACACATTAAAATCAACTTTTGCAGTTAAACCTCCTGTAAAATCTGGCCTTTACAGAGGTGAAAGAAAGCCCAAGATTGACTTGTTCAGGACGTGTGTCGCTGCCATCCCTCGCATCCTGCCTGACGGGATGTCCAAGCCAGAGCTCATAGACCTGCTCTCTCGGTGAGTCACCGCTCTTAAGGAAAGCCCCTTTATAAGGAAGACAAAACACTTGCGGCACAGTCCCAGTCAGACAAGATAAGTAACCGGAAGAAATCAAATCAAGGGCTATTAATGTTTGTGGTTTGGAGCCCAGTTTATGTCTCCAACATAAGATAATAATTATAATATATAATTGTTGGTATCGACACATAAAGGTCATGACTTTGGCTTTAATTTTGATTACTGTTTGCTTTGTTTATAGACCCAGAATATGGGGTTTTATTAAAATTGCTGTCTAAATGGCATTTGACAAACCCTTATCTGATTAGGACAAAAATAGTTGCACTTTTGTTGTTATACACAGTTTATGTTATTATACACAGCAGGCTGGCTAAATTAGAACAGTACCTCAGATGAGACGGATAGAATTATTGCACTGTTAAAATCCGGCCCGCCGGGTAATCTTCAGATTAAATCTAGCTAAAATGAAACCTTCTCATTGGTAGTAGATACAGGACTTAATTTAACTCCTCTCAAAAAACCTGTTTGATTCTAGTTTTTCTTTGTCTTCTTTGTCAGATTGACTATCCATATGGACGACGAGCTGCGTCTCATAGCACAGAATTCCTTGCAAAGCCTGCTGGTTGATTTCTCTGACTGGCGTGACGACGTTCTGTTTGGATTCATTAACTTCCTGTTACGAGAGGTCCAAGACACTCACCAGGGACTGTTGGATGCATCCCTCAAATTACTGCTGCAACTGCTCACGCAGTGGAAACTAACTCTGGCCGCACCAGGGAAGAGCTACGACGCCGCTAAAGTACACACAGCCGAGGTACAGGACGCGCCTTTGTGTCAATTATGACATGTTTTTGTTCCTTTCACAAGTGGGAAAGAGTAATCACAATTTGACTCATTCGTTCAGTTGAAGAAATAACAATGTATTGTGCTAAAGTGTCATTTAAATCATGCAACTGTGAACTCGACTTTTGTTTTATTTCCATGTTTATGTCACAGCTGCTGCAGTCCAGCTCGGGTGTGAAGATGCCTGCAGAGCGCGGTCCTCACTCCACTGTGCTGCATGCAGTGGAGGGACTGGCGCTCGTGTTGCTCTGCTCCTGTCAGCTGAGCACCCGCAGGCTGGCCATCGCCATACTGAAAGAGATACGAAGTCTATTTATGACCATCGGACAGTCTGAGGTAAATGGGACAAAGTTAAACTGACAGAATACATTAAAGTTTGATGAGTTTACAATCTGTGATTTTATGTTTTTTTTCTCAACCTCAGGATGATGACAAACCAATGATAGAGATCATGGACCAGCTAAGCCCTGTGATCCTGGAGAGTTTTGTCAATGTTGCAGCATCCGACTCGGTAAATTGTTTGCAGCTCCAAACTAAACCTGGTGTCTCAATCGAGATGTATTCACAGTGCAGTGAGATGCTCATGAGTTGCATCTAATCCAGAGACTCTAGCTTCTTTCATGTAAAGATCAGGTGTCATTTAAATATCGAGCCACGTGGAATCTGGTCCACAACACAGCAAATGCTTGTTACGTACACTGTAAGTCAGAAGCTTGCTTTAGTAATCCAGCATGTAAAAGAGGAACAAACAGCTGGAACTGAGCAGCTGTTGACCTTATGACTCTGACTTATGAAATCATCATGCTGTCAACATGACGCGAAGATTTATTGAGAAGGGGATAATACAGTAAATGTCCCTATATGCATTATCAAATTGTTTTTCTAAATATATATCGTGTGATTATCTGATGTGGAATTTCCTTTAATAACTGCGGTATTTACATTTATATAATTATTCTAAACATCCGGTTGAAGAGAGAGAGAGAGAGAAGGAAGGAATGTTGCTATTTTGATGAGTTGTTCAGTAATGACCTCTGACCCTACTGTGCCGCCTGCTTGTTTGCAGGTCGCCCTGCCAGCTGGCCACCACGTGGACCTCCAGTGGCTCGTGGAGTGGAACGCACTGCTCGTGAATAGCCATTATGACATTCGGAGCCCCTCACACGTGTGGATCTTTGCCCAGTCTGTGAAGGACCCATGGGTGCTGTGTGTATACAGCCTCCTCCGACAGGACAACCTACCCAAGCACTGCTCCACGGCTCTCAGCTACGCCTGGCCCTACGCCTTCACTCGAATGCATATGCTCATGCCCCTGGTGGACCCAAAGTAAGTGTTTGGAAGAATAGCCACTTGGTACCACTTTCCCGTTGCATATGATAAACTTTTCCTCAAGAGCCCCTCTTAGACACAGCTCAGATAAAACCAATCATTTTCCTTTTTGTGTGATTGACCAGTAACCCAGTGTATGCGAAGAAGACCAACACGTCTGGAAGCGGGGACAATTACGTAACCCTGTGGAGAAACTACCTGATCCTTTGCTTCGGGGTAGCCAAGCCCAGTATCATGAGCCCCGGCCATCTGAGAGCATCGACACCTGAGATCACGACCGCCACGCCCGACAGCGGTGTCGGCTACGATAACAAGGTAGCTGCTTACCTGTCCTCTGGCCTTGTTAAGTCCCCCAGTGCTTCGTCTCATCAGGATCAGGTGTTCATAGGGCGGTTGTTGACATTCAATCTCTGAGCATCGAATTACACAACAGCTATCTCACATGAATGGAACAGGATGTGGGTATATTCTTAACTTCACAGAAACGCCTCAATGCAGCCCTGTGTAATTAGTGGTGTTCAAGCAGCGTGAGGCATTTATGAGTGCGACTGAACCGCCGATGTTTGGTGTTTCAGGTTATCGGGAGCCCATCTGTGGCCTGGCTCCTGAAGCAGTTGGTTCCACTGATGAGAGCAGAGAGCATTGAGTTGACTGAGTCGCTAGTTCTGGGCTTTGGTCGCACCAATTCCCTTGTGTTCAGGTATATCAGAAAGTCAAAATCATTTTTATTATAATTGATTGGCATCACAATATTATAGAGGCGTATTGACGTATTGTTGTTGTCTGTTTTAATGGGACGGGACCAGTCAAAATAAAGTCTAATCCATTATTTTCTCAGTAGTAAAAGTGCACGTTGACCTGTATTTGTGTGGATTTAAAGTGGAAATAAGCAGAGGAGATTATAGTTGAGTGATTCCTTGTTTCCTAAAAATCTGTTTGTTTTTTTAGCTCAAATCCCTTTTCCTTAGAAAATAACAATCATTTAACTGAAGTGTAATTTGTCCATTTAACGAAATGTATTTACAGTAGTTGTTTGTTAAAACATTTTACCTCACGATGACTTGTGTATGTTTTGACTGCCTGCACACAGGGAACTTGTGGAAGAGCTCCATCCCTTGATGAAAGAAGCGTTAGAAAGAAGACCTGAGGTTGGTTTATCGTATTTACAGTACACGACATAGCCAAAACATACACTGCTTGATTTACTTTGTGAATGAACTGGATCGTGCTCTGCAATATTATCAGAGAGATGGTGTGTCTCAGAACATATGCCACTAAATAAAGATGAATAATAATATCACCAGGACTTAAGTGATGATGTATTCTTCTTAATAATTGTTTGCAGAACAAAAAGCGGCGTGAACGGCGAGACCTGCTGAGACTGCAGCTGCTGCGGATTTTTGAGCTGCTGGCTGATGCCGGTGTCATCAGTGACAGGTTAGTGCGGCATCTGTTGCCACATTAAAGCCCCACACTGTACAGTAGCATACTCACTGTACACGAAGGTGGAGCATACGTAAGATAACAAAGCAAGATAATCAAGATGTGCTACTTAGCTCCTATATTTCTGTTTGGTTTGTAGTTTATTTTTACTGGGCCTGTTTTTCCGACAGTACAAACGGAGCTCTGGAACGTGACACCCTCGCCCTGGGCGCTCTCTTCCTGGAGTATGTGGATCTAACCCGGATGCTCCTGGAAGCTGAGAATGACAAAGATGCAGAGATCCTCAAGGACATCCGAGCTCACTTTAGCGCAATGGTGGCCAACCTCATCCAATGTGTACCAGGTAGTCAGAAAAGATTCAGCCTGAACGGCCTTTCTTGCCAATGCTCTGTAGGTCAGATTGATAAATTGCTGAATACATTTATTTTATTTGGATGCCTGATGCAATCCATCTTTCCTTTTCATCAATTTGTGGATTGTGAATTCTATAATAGGCTCGCATGTGGCTGGGGTTAGCACATCACATGGAGCACAGGACTTGTGATATTGATCTTGATTTGGAGGTAGCCCAAGGGGAGTAGATCCAAAAATAGTGCAGCTTAATGACAGAGCAGCGAAGGCAAGGTGATGACTCATGGGTTGCCAAGCCTTCACAGGTCCCCACTGAATGGCTAATGATCTGTCAAGGGACATCAGCACCTTGTTATCATATCGGAGAATGCACTTTTAGTAGTTAGTTAAGAGTGATTGAATGTCTTTTGCTGACTCTTAATTTTCTCAATGAGAGGACCTATAACAGGCTTCTTGTCTCCCTTCCCAGTGCACCACAGGCGCTTCCTGTTTCCACAGCAGAGCCTACGGCATCACCTCTTCATCCTCTTCAGCCAGTGGGCCGGTCCATTCAGCATCATGTTCACCCCTCTGGACCGCTACAGTGACAGGAATCACCAGATCACAAGATATCAATATTGTGCCCTCAAGGTAAACGTATATCATGCAATCCATTGCCTTCCACAAACTCTTACATATATTAATATAACCCCCGAATGCATAGAAGGAATATACACATGTATCTTGGTTTGACTTTATCCAAGTGCAGAATAAATCCACACATTTCCTCTGTATATTTTATAACAATTCAGTGAAATATGTTTTGTTTATATAACGATCTAATTTATTTAATCTTTGAACCAAGATGCTGCCACCTTTTGCAATCTGCGTGCTAGCAAATCACGTTTGTGAAACGCGCCCCTGCATCACCAGATGGTGCTGGATCAGAGAAGAATCCTCCCATTCTTTCTCTGATAGCTAAGATATTTCTTTTTAATGTAATTATGTTGTTTGGTATCGACTGCTCTCCTCTCCACCCTCAAGTACAGCACACTCTCTCCTGAACTGAATGGTAATGTGAGTGAAAATCCGCCTTGATTTTCACATCTCTCAGCCCACTTCTATCTTTAGGCCCAAAGAAACGACAGACTTTATTGATAGGTAAACAGGAGCGCTGCAGTGTAAAGTCACACAAAAAGGCTTCAGGGAGTTCAACACGTAGCTCTTGCAACCATTCTGAGCCGTGTGCAGTGCTGCAACTGTTGACTGTTTGTTCTTCCAGGCCATGTCTGCTGTGCTGTGCTGCGGGCCTGTGTTTGATAACGTTGGCCTCTCTCCAGACGGATACCTCTACAAGTGGCTGGATAATATACTCGCCTGTCAGGATCAGCGGGTATGTGTCCAATGCTTTGCCACCGCGTTGCATTTAAACAAAGAGCTGATCCAGAAAGCCCCCCTTCACTCCCCCTCTGATAGCTCGCTGAGGCCTGCTTTGACTAAAAGCCCAACTCTAGACATTGCCAAGTGCTCACCATTTTCTTGCAGGATTGCTGGCAAATAGTGAAGAGAATTTTTGTATCAAAATGAATTTGTCTTATATTCTCTTTTTTTCCAGTTTTCCTGTGATACAAGATAAATCACCTGCATGTTTATTGAACACATTCTTCCTTGTCAAAATTGACTTTGAGCCCTCATCCGATCATTAAATGATTTGATGTGTAGCAGGCCCTGGGCAGGTAGCCAAGAAAATGTAATTTATCATATTTTTTGTATGACAGAAGTAAAGCTTTTGGAATGATTTTACACTGACTGCCCTGGATCTTTGAAAAATACAAAGCCTCAGATATGTGTGTAATGTAACATCAGGAGTAGATGTATGTGAAAAGACAGTTTGTGTTGGGATCTGCTCCTGGCTCAGGTCCACCAGCTTGGCTGTGAAGTCGTCATCCTGCTCCTGGAGCTCAATGCCGACCAGGTCAACCTATTCAACTGGGCTGTGGATCGCTGCTACACTGGCTCCTACCAGCTCGCTTCAGGCTGCTTCAAAGCCATCGCTACAGTCTGTGGCAGCAGGTACAACATCTCACAATCTCTCTGCCATCTGCTCAACTAGTTAAGGTCAGCTGCATGTGCACAAACACCGTTTTCATCAAGGGCAGTTATGCTTCTTCGTGTATGATCATCCAAATATTCTAGTCCAAGTGGGGAAACCACCAGCAAGCTCTTCAAAGCATCACCTCAGCTGATCCGCTTAAATTGCTCATTAGTCATCTGAAGTTGGACTTCCTGTTGTGCTTTATCTCAAAAACATGATCCCAAACATTATGTGGGACACTTAAGATCTTAATACTGAACCATTAAGTTGTTTCTTTCTCTCTCTGTCCTAACTAGCAGAAACTATCCAAGTGATATAGTAACACTGCTGAATCTGGTCCTCTTCAAAGCATCAGACACCAACAGAGAAATCTATGAGATTTCAATGCAGCTAATGCAGGTGAGATATACAAACACAGTTGATTCTTGTGCTCCTGTGGAGGGTTAAATGGATAAATGACACACTTCTCCTCTTTCTTTGAACAGATTCTTGAAGCAAAGTTGTTTGTGTACTCTAAGAAGATTGCGGAGCAGAAGCCAAACAGCATCCTCTACGGCACCCACGGCCCACTGCCACCTCTGTACAGTGTCTCCCTGCCTCAGCTCTCCAGCCAGCTGGCCAGCATGTACCCTGAACTCACACTCCCTCTTTTCTCAGGTAGCTGTTTGTGTCACATGTGTGCTGCGTATGTGGCCACAATGGGGTTATCCGTGGTATTTCCGCCTGCTGTAATACTCACACAGGCTTGTCATCTTCTTATGGTTTCCCACTAAATGCTGCGCACTCCATCTTCCAGAGTAGTCTTCCTCTCCCACCATCCACACATACTGTACATATGGACACTTCCACTCACCACAGAAACACGGAGAGCTTAAATCAATTAAAGGGAATCCCAGGCTTAAGTAGATTTGGTACGTGGTTCAGGATTAAACCGATGATTATGGTGAAGCTGAGCTGTATGCATGTTAGATTTCCATGTAGAATATAAACACAGAAGTCCCCCCTGATGTTAACATTGCCTTTCCCCTGCTTGTTCCAGAGGTTAGCCAGAGGTTCCCCACCACTCATCCTAATGGGAGGCAGATTATGCTGACCTACCTCCTGCCCTGGCTCGGGAACATTGAGCTGGTGGACAGCGGCCTGCTGCTCCCGGTCTTCACACCATGCACCTCGGATTATAACGCTTCTATCCGGACGGCCAGCACAGGTTCATCCCACCAACTGAAGGGCACTGGCTGGGGCTCCTTACAGGCCACATCTATGGTTCTCAACAACCTCATGTTCATGACCGCCAAGGTAAAGTCTTGTTGGGGAATTGTGATGAAATGGGGCATGGGTAATCAGTCAGTGCAGCTAACATGTAGTCTTTTTTTTAACCCTTGTGGTCAGTATGGAGATGACCTTCCTGGACCAGAGATGGAAAACTCCTGGAATGCTTTAGTCCTCAATGAGAAGTGGAGCAATAATCTGAGGACCGCCCTGCAGTTTCTCATCAGTTTATGTGGTGTCAGCAGTGACACCACCCTCCTGCCATATGTAAGATATATGTATCTTTAAGGCTAACTGGAAAACATCATGGAGATATTCTCTCAAGTTTCTAACGGATCTTCTGTGATTTATTTGCCCAGATCAAAAAGGTGGTGATATATCTGTGCCGGAACCACACCATGCAAACCATGGAGGAGTTGATATTTGAGTTGCAACAAACGGATCCAGTCAACCCCGTGGTGCAGCACTGTGATAGCCCTCCTTTCTACCGCTTCACTGCTACAAGCAAGGCCTCCACAGCAGCTTCAGGTACTTCTTTGAAAAACACTGAACAGAGTGAACCCCAGTTGAAATTTGTATTTTTTTTAATGAGGAAACATCAACCAACTAGGAAATCTGAAATGCTCCAGTGGAACCACTTTGCGGGCCAACCATAGAAACCTGTTAGTTCTGGACCGATCCCAGGAGTGAATGTGAAGCGGTGTTGGTGTTAAATATCACGCTCAGTTGACTTTCCTAACGTACTGTAAAATATACATTTTTCTTTTTTCTAGGGACCACATCGAGTAGCAATACTGTTGTTGCAGGCCAAGAGAGCTTCCCTGACACAGATGATACCAAGACTGTGAAGGAGTACGAAGAGAGGTAGGGAGCAAAAGCTTAAAGCTTATCATTAGATGAATTATAGTCCTACCAATGCCCATCAAGATATTTTTTTTTGGACCTCAGGCTAAGCCACATAATGAGAGCCCACAACCGCCTGGAATCACGCTATAGCAACAGCTCAGGAGGATCCTACGACGAAGATAAGAGTAAGTCTATTTCTGTACCAGACACCCTTTGAAAAATGTTAGTTGTCATGGTCTGTTGAGTGTGGAATACACAGGCTGGTTTGGAGGGTAAGATGGTGGCCGGCATGGTTTCATTGATAATGCATGAGCAGTGCAGAGTGGCCTGGGGTTCTTAAAAGGCTTCTGTGAGAACTGGCACTGAAATAAAAGTAGTCAAGCCCAGGGCCTCTGCACTGCTGCCAGTGACCCAGAAACGTCTTTATTATACTCTCTTGATCTCACTTGGCCCTGCACACTAATGTGAGTAAGAATGAAAACTACCCTTTGACTACTAAGCTTCGAAAGTATATAGTTATACATTATTTAAGAGAGTTTCCAGTCCGTAATTTGCCTTCATGTCATATCCATCTATGGAGTTCCACAAACTCTGATTGCAATTTTGTGTGTGTGTGTGTGTGTGTGTGTGTGTGTGTGTGTGTGTGTGTGTGTGTGTGTGTGTGTGTGTGTGTGTGTGTGTGTGTGTGTGTGTGTGTGTGTGTGTGTGTGTGTGTGTGTGAGAGATAAATGGCAGCATTATAATTTTTTGTAATAATTTAGGTGAACCTCTGCCCCCCTATGCTGACTGGCTGATGGTTGTCATTGAGACCAATCAGCCCCATCCTCTGCCCATGCCTCTGAATGGAGGATGTTGGGCTCCACTGGTGGACTTCTTGCCAGAGACCATCACTCCCAGAGGACCACTGCACAGGTTAGACTGCTGCCTTTGAGCTCTGACTGATCTTAGACCTTAAATATCATAAATAGTCACAGATTACCTTTTAAATTCCTGCAGATGAAGGCAGCACCACTGAGCTTGTTCAATCTGATGCTGTGCACTTCTAGGTCATGTTTTTGGGAATTAGATATGTTTAGTGTGTTGTTGTTGATTGAGAAGCCTAACAGTGGATGTTTTTGCTTGTTTTAGGTGCAATATAGCAGTCATCTTCATGACAGAGATGGTGGTGGACCACAGTGTGAGAGAGGACTGGGCCATGCACTTGCCTTTGCTGCTCCATGCCTTGTTTTTGGGTGAGTTCACAATATTATCAGCCATTCAAGAAAAAACAAGAAAAGCTTAATGTGTTAGGTGGATATGGTGTCTTTATTCAACATAGAACATGTTGAATAAAGATGGCGAAGTTGATTTCAGCTCATTAGATAGATTTGCTGATAGAAAACAAAGGAACATCTTACCGCATACAATTACCCTGTGCAATGCACTATTTTTATCAAGAAATTCCTCATGGTACACTTATACATAAAGACACATAGCAGTGTGACGTGAATGTTATTAAAAGAGGTGAATGAAGATAAATCGTCATGTGTTTTCTGTGGGTGTTTTTTATGGGAATGAGGAGTGCCTAAGGCTTGCATGTTCCACATTTTATCATAAGTGTGTCATGCCGTGGGAGACTCGCACTGCTCTGATCTTGACTAGGTGTCAACCCCTCCAGGTCTTGGTTCTTGTCTCGGTTCTATGACTATGGTATTGGTCATGATTTTGTCTCGTTTTAGGTGGTCTTCTTGACCACAATGCTGCCTCGTCTTAAAGATCACTGAAGCAGGCTGACTGGTCTGTTCCTTTCCTCAGGTATGGATCACTACCGTACAGAGGTGTTTGAGCACAGCAAACGTCTTCTCCTCCACCTGCTCATCACTTTGTCCTGCAACAACAACTTCCAGGCCATCGCCTCAGTTTTATTGCAGACACGTGAGATCAACGGCACTAAGACCCTCACCTGCAAACCAAGCCTCCCGCCAGAATATTTACCTTCAGGTAAAAATATGGGCTTTTAGTAATACTCAGCAGAGTTTTCTCAACTAAAGCACATTCATACTGAAAGCTTGGAGGGGACCTGGGTCCAGTTGACAGAGCTGCTTTGCTTGACACATTGCTCTTCTCTTTGGCTAAAACCAACGTCAACAACAGGAGGGGAATGCTACCATTCCTTTTCAGAGGATAAATAGGTTTCTTATCGGGGGAGAAATTATTTGGACACTTTGCCAAAAGCAATATTGAGCACAGAGGACATCAAAGGTCTTGATTAAAGCATTCCATCATGCTATTTTTGTCCTCTTGCCCAAATTGGGGCCATCTGCTGGGGCTTGGATAGCCCCTCCTCCCCCCTCTCACTGCCGATCGTTTGTTTTGCAAATGTCTAGACATTTTGAAATGTTTCTAGTATTATTTGAATACAACTTGCATGGTCAAAAATAGTAGTCTTTCACACCGCCAATATCCAAAGAAAACATCCCTTTTTCTTCTTTGTCTTTGTAACATCTTCACTCCCATATTTATTATATTTATATAAATTATGCAATATTTTGCAGACAACAAGGAGATTAAGTGTGCAGCAATTTAGTCGTTAAACTTGACAGTTTACCACATGAAATATATCTTATCAGCAGACGAGGCTAATTCGCTCTAAATTCCAGACATGTCAAAACAAAGACCACGCTGCTCCCGACCTGTTCTCTCCTGCAAGTTGCAGTTTGGGAAATATAATCAAACATCCAAATAAACCACTGTAACGTGTTTCTGATCACAAACCTGTTTGTCTGTTGTGTTCAGGAGGATGTTTTGACTTCCTGCGGGAGTGCCAAGCGTCTCCTGTGCCAGACTCTGGTCTGAGTTCTTCTTCTACATCGTCCAGTTTGAGTCTGGGAGGCAGCAGCAACAACCTGCCGGAGATCTCGCATGAGGTGGAGGAGCTGGTGGCTTCCAGTAAAATGGACGAGAAGACTAATAAACTCATTGAGTTTTTAACCACAAGGTGCTGATTGAATATGCTGTTCCCCCATTGAAATAATTTCTTGCAAGTGCACAATACATGCATGTTACACAGCAAGTATGCTTTGTCATATTTCTTGACGTAGATTACCACCTAGTGGTGCTGCATGCATAGTGCAATAGATTATTGGATGAGCAGATTAGATTAGATATTTTAATTTAGCGACTGCAGCTGGCATTTACCATGATTAATTGTACACTTTGTAAATTCCAGTTAGAACTGTCATCTTGCAAACTCTCTTGAAATATTTAGAATTTGTTTTGTTGAGAATAGATTTTTGCCAGTTTAAGAACGGACAATACTGATCTAACCCAAGCCAGAGTAACATCTGAATTTGGGCTTATTCAGAATAGTCCGCTAATTCTCCCACTTTATACAATAGTCAATCTCAACATAGACAATGTACTCTGTATTTTTAGTAACTATGAAACTGTTGTTTTACAGAGCATATGGAGCACTGTGGTGCCATGAGGACATTTCAGCAAAGAACTACATTTCAAAAAGCACCGGGCAGCTGACAAACTTCCTGCGACATGTGGTTTGTGTGTTCAAAGAGTCCAAGTCAGGTAACCCTTCAGTAAATCCATCACTGTAATTACTCATGAAGTAAACCGCAGAACCATGTCTTTACCTCTCAATAATTCCCATTTTCATTAGCGCACTCTCATCTGTGTCCTCGCTAGATTTCCATCTGGAGCAGCAGCTCAGCGACGTGGCGCTGCAGACGGCATTGTGTAGTTCATCGCGTCACTACGCTGGCCGTTCCTTCCAGGTGTTTCGGGCCCTCCGGCAGCCCATTTCTGCCCACGCTGTCTCCGACCTGCTCTCCCGGCTGGTGGAAGTCGTGGGAGAGCATGGAGAAGAGGTGCAGGTTAGTGCGTACATGATGCGCGTGATATGTGATTGTGGAATAGAGCATGAGACATAAAAGAGGTTCAATTGTTCAGGGATCGTCCATTTAGGAATTTCTTTGCAGAAACTGAGGAATTGCCTCAATAACATGACATAGTAATTTACTGTATCATTTGTATTCTGATTTTTTTTTTTTAAGGGAAGTATCACATGGATTCAATGCTGTTTAGCAAATGAGTTGGATGCCCCAGATGTTTGACCCTCTTATGAGCACATGAACAAATCTAGTAATCATCTAATGGCAGTCATCCTAGATCATCATTAAAGTCTAATCAGCATATCCTTGAACTACCTGTCCATCAAATATTATTTAAATCTAGCTGTTGCTTTTGTTTATCTATTTTTGCCAGCAATTAAGTGCTTTATCATAATTAAATGATACAAGAAAATCGGCAGTTGTCTCTTTCTCTCTTGCAGGGCTATGTGATGGAGGTATTACTGACACTGGAATCTGTGGTGGATAACTTGGCTGAATGTCTCAAGAACAATGATCTCATGGCCATCTTGACAAGGTTTGTGTCTCCTGTACATATATTCATGTTGAAAGAGTTTTTTTATTGTTCAAACATTCATAACCTTTATTTGTGGTTTGTTTCATGTTTCATTGCAGAGCCTCGTCTCCAGATTTCCTCACCAGTCTCAAGCTGCTGTCCAACAGGAAGAGCACAGGGCAGCTCAATCTTAGAAGAGAAGAGAGGAGCCGACATCAGAGGAGCTCCTCTGTCCCCAAGAAGTTTGGAGAGGCAGACAGGTGGTCTGATCCACCTCGCAGCGCTACGCTGGACCGCATCCAAGCCTGTGAACAGCAGGTTTTGTCAGCCAAGACCCGCAGCTCGTCCTTGTCGAAAGACAACATCAACGACCCAACCAACGTCAACCACCCCAGCAACCTGCTGGCCACCATCTTCTGGGTGGCGGTGTCGCTGATGGAGTCAGACTTTGAGTTTGAGTACCAGATGTCTTTGAGACTGCTGAATAAGCTGCTGGGCCACATGTCGCTAGACAAACAGGAGAACAGGGAGAAGCTGGAGAAACTGCAGAGCCAGCTTCAATGGAGCAGCTTCACTGGGCTCCAGCAGCTGCTGCTGAAGGGCTTCACCTCCGCGTCCACCACTGACCTCACGCTCCAGCTCTTCTGCCAACTCACACCGGTGTCACAAGTGCCTGTGGTGGACACGTCACAAGCCATAGGTACACTGTAGGAAACGACATAAAATAGATTATATGAAGTTTGATATTCTTAGATTTTAGGTGTCTAAAAGCTGCTATTTAAGGTTGTGCAGCACATTAACCATTCGTGAATATTTTCATGTGAAATATTGAAGGAATTTGTCTGTTTCATCCATTAGGTTTTCCCCTGAATGTTCTCTGCCTGCTCCCACATCTCGTGCAGAACTTTGACGGACCCACGCAGTTCTGTCAAGACGTTGCCGAGAAGATAGCCCAGGTTTGGCCCCATCAACATTTCTTTCTTCATTTTCCCTTCAAGATAATGTGTTATAAGCGAATGCACTTTTTGTGCGCAGGTATGCCTCGAGGAGAAGAACGCAAAGCTCTCCAACCTTGCTCACGTCATGACTCTGTATAAAACACACTCCTACACACGAGACTGCTTCTCTTGGGTGAACGTGGTGTGTCGGTATCTTCATGAGGCCTTCTCGGATATCACCCTCAACCTGGTCACTTACATGGCAGAGGTTTGTGCAGCTGCATCAGCTGATCATATATTTGTCAAAGTGGCAGTAAAAGAGTTGTACATAAATTATGTATGACAGCTTTTCAAAGGGTGCTACATTAATTAAATGTGTTTTTGTTTTGTTGTACAGCTGTTGGAGAAGGGTCTCCCCAGTATGCAGCAGACTCTTTTACAAATCATTTACAGCCTACTGAGTCACATGGATCTGGGTGGGATACAAGCCAAACCGTTCAACATGGAGGTGCTCAAGACAATTGAGAAATTTGTCCAGGTGAGTTTGACTGTGTCCTACTGCAGATAATTACTTTACATATGTGGGGTCAGTATGCCTTGCACTGATTTTTAATCGAAGGCTGTATATACTGTATATATATACTGTATATATATATATATATTTTAAATAGTCACGTGGTAACACTTTTACTCGTTGAGATATATGTGCTCGTAAAGGAAAAACATTCAGATCACCTACGTCAGATGTGATCACTGGAAACATTTAGGCATCGTGCTCTGAGTAAGACTCTTGTGTTCCCTGTTCCCTTTGTGAGTGTTCATTGGAAAAAAAGGAGAAAAAAAAGCTGTCATGTGTCAGTGCAGTAAACTTGTAGACACACCCAAACTATAAACAGTCTGCCCTTCACCCACAGGCTCGGCCTCTGCTTATTCTCACACCGAGTCCACTTTCCTTCAACTGCTAGAACACTTGTTTCCAAAAATAGAACCACATTAAAACGCACAGAAAGACGTGTGTGGTTGTTTCTTTCTAAACATATGGTTTTGTGGGTTATTGTCTGCGTGTACAGTGACTTAATGTGTGTATGTCTGTGTCATCTATAGACTGTCCATTGGAGGGAAGCATTGAATATCCTGAAGCTGGTGGTTTCTCGATCGGCCAGTTTGGTGCAGCCGTCATCCCCACAGAGTGTCCTCGCCTATGAGGACATCAGCCGCGCATGGGACCGCTCCTCCAAGGCTTTGCCCGGGAAAACGCTGGATTTCCACTTTGACATATCTGAGGTTAGAGACGCTTTCTCTTTCTCCGTGTTCTTGGTTTGAAAGTCCCTGCAGCTTGGGGAGAGCTTAATGCTTGTCTGATTTTCCCGGTATTTGTTCCTGTATTTTCCAGGGTGCGGTGCTTGTTGAGGTTGTGTGTCAAGCTTTTTGGAAAGGAAACATTTCTTCCCCTTCCTTAATGCTGATATTTCTTTTTGACCAAACCCCTCGAGATTAGCTTGAAAGCTCCAAAGGTAAACACAATTAACCGAGCAAGAGCTGGAAAGTGATGTCAAAGATACAGACAGAGTGGTGTATGTGTGGGAACTGTACAGGGAGCTATTTGGGCAGTTCATGAATGGCAGGAAATGATGTCAACTCTTTGCTGCCGCCCTTTGTATGTGAATCAGTGACTTTTAGTGGATAGCCAACCGTGTGTGAAACCACTAATATTTCAGAAAATACCCAGATATTTTTAGACTGAGGCATACAGCAGAGGAAAGGTTTGTTTTTCCTCAGATGCTTCACGCATTTGGAATGCGGAGGGTATAAATTGTGAACATTGATAAAAGATATTATATTAAACAGGAAATATCGATCACTGATGGTCATCTTGGATACAAACAGGGTCATTGATTGACTAAGCAGAGAGGGACTGTCTCTTCTTCAAACTTTCCCTGACTCATCAAGGTTTCCGTCTGCACATGTCTGTCTTTGTTTGCGTCCACGCCATTAGACGCCGGTGATTGGTCGGCGTTTTGACGACCTGCAGCGTTCTCCAGGCCTCGATGTGAAGAGCAGGACCACAGCAGTGACCCGCAGCACCTCCTCCACCTCCTCTGGATCCACTTCCAACAATGTCCTGGTGCCAGTCAGCTGGAAGAGGCCTCAGTCTTCACAGGTGAGCGCTTCTTCCCTTTCCTTCTGAGAATAGTGTTCATCATATGAAAGGTGATGATTTGATAATAGCTCTATTTGGTGCCTATTTAATTCATTTCATTTGTATCTTTTGTGAAAAATATTTTTTCTTGCCCGCTGCAGAAAAGAACACGGGAAAAACTGGTGAATGTATTGTCTCTGTGTGGACAAGAAGTGGGGCTCACAAAAAATCCTTCGGTAAGATGCACTTCATTTTAGCAATGCTCTGAATGTTAACACTCACTGGCTATTTTCTCATGATCATGCATTAAAGATTTAGCAGACAAGCCCTTTTTAATTTGTGCCCCTTTGCTGCTCTTGTAGGTGATCTTCTCCAGTTGTGGGGAGCTGGACCTCATGGAGCACCAGCCCAGCCTGGTGTCATCCGATGATGGGACACGGGAGCCAGACAACATGGACGACACGACCTCAGAGCAACAGTTCAGAGTCTTTAGAGACTTTGACTTCCTTGATGTAGAGCTTGAAGACGGAGAGGTGAGTCTCAGGACCTCAAAAGACTTGAAACAGTTAATTTATTTCTCTTTCTCACCACTTCGCACATGTGATTGAAAACAACATTGTCAGACTTGTGAAGCAAAAGCAACAAAAAAGAAACATGACTGACATGTACAAAGGTATTTTACTCCAAAGAGCACTCGTATACTGTTCTGGGTCAGGTCTGCCTGCTCTGAGTAATGGGGTTTCTTTCTTCTGTTTTCTCTGTCGGTGCTATCTAGGAGCTACAGGTAAGTTTAGTCATGTTACATTTTCTTCCAAAGAGCGTTTGCTTGTGCAGATCATTTAGTGAACTGCCACACTGATGGCAAAAAAGTAGCAAATGTGTGTGCATGCCGTGTAGTTTAAGACAGATGTATCCACTAAATTATTAAGTATTAGAAACACAGTAAGTTTAGCATATAGACGTAGACATCACATAGGACAGCTGACCTATGTTAGTGTAACTTTTCCCCCCTTCATTTATGTTGCAGCCCTCACTTGATTTGACAAAATAAAGTGTGTTGTATCTCAACTACATAGAACTTTAAATGTAATTGCAGACGGGATGTTATTTCCATCTACAGACACAGTAGAAGAAACTGTGTTCAGTTTTTGCTATTCTTATGTCTAAAGTTATTTATTTGATAAGTTCATGCAGTTAACATTTCTATTAGTTTACCTTGAGAAGAAGAACATCAGACTCAAGTCAGTTTTGTCAATTTACACATAAACCCAAATGCTGATGATATACACATTGTTGTTCACGTTGTTTGCAGCAATAACGTTGCTCTAACTGGTTCAATTTAACGTCACTCATGTTGCATTGTTCAATTATGAATACCTCTTTGTTTCATTTTGGTACTTTTTAGTCAAGCTTAAAACCCACAGTAACATCTTGGCACTTTCAGCAAATTGATGCAGTAGGAATAACACATCTCTGTGTATCGAAAGCTGCAGACTTCGCACACTGGAAAACAGTGTCAGCTGTTCTCCCTGTGCCCGCTTAACATTCAGACGGACTGAAAACTAAAACTAAAAGTGCGATAGTTGCCAAAGGTGCAACACTGACAGCTTTTAAGTTAATGGCACCACAACAAGTCGAATGAAGGTTTTTTTTTACCAGATACAAACTTTGTTTTTGATCACAAATGGTTTATTTTAAAAGAAAAGAAAGCTAATAGAGCAAAGTCAAAGCCTCTGTTTCTATCAGTGGTAGGCATCCGGCTGATCGCCACAGGAACTCTCCCTTGTCGAATCTGTTGATGTGGAGCTTTGGTGGAATGTGGAAGTTGGCTGAGTGCAGCTGAAAAGTCACTCCGCATTTTAAACAAGAAACAGACAAACTCGGGGGCTAAAGATCTGTTAATATTTAACTCCGACAATATCAGTGTTTTAAAGCCCACATATTTCTGCCAGTTTCACCATCATCGTGGCTATTTTGGTTGTAGTTTGAGGAAACTCTCTTTGTGAGGAGGCATTGCTCCCGTATCTCCTCCATTGTTAGCTATGAGTGGGAAAACCTCCCTCAGAGACGACCCCCCTCTCTGAACCTGCACTGCATGGTTGCGTGAATGTGTGTGTATACGGTGTGTTTTTGTGTGTGCATGCGTTTGTGTTGGATTGTGCTTCACTTCTTGGAACTTACTTGGTAACTCAACATTACTCTCTGTCGCAGGGAGAGACGATGGACAACTTCAACTGGGGTGTGCGGAGACGCTCCATGGACAGTCTGGACCGGAGTGACCTGCAGCCCCTGGAGGAGAGTCAGCTGTCCAGCAGCATGCCCAGCCTCAGCAAGATCACCCACGAAGACTCAGACGAGTCGTCTGAGGAAGATTCCCTCATTGCCAGCCAGATACTCTCCCAATCACAACTCGTGAGTTCACTTCCATTTGTTTGCCAATAGATTCACAGAGTATCTGCGGGGCTTGAAAAGTCCTAAAAACATGCAATTAGCTAAAAAAATATATATACAAATAAAGGCTTTAAAGGTATTAAAACATATTGAATTTCCTTTCGAGGGACATAATTAACCAACAGCTGTTCAGTTCTTTTTTGTGGTGTAAAATCATTACATTTAAATTTTATCAGTATCATGATATTGATTTAACCATAATCCCTAATAAAACATATTGGCAGAAGAAAGTAATTTAAGGCATTAAAAGGATAAATCATTTTTATCTTGGAAAATCCATGAGCTCTCCTCTTGTGCCACCCTCAGGTTATTGTCAACTTTGCACACAAGACATCTCATAATAAAATTAGCTGAGCACATTCATGCTCCCGAGTAGATGAGGCCGTTCGACGTTAATGATCTCTCATTTTTTCCAACCACAGGACCACATTTTGTTATCTCTGAAAAAAGCAAAATTGTCCACATGCAGTTTGTTTGCCCAACATAACTTGTAGGCTTTAATGAATACTGCCGTGTTCATGGGCAAAGCTTTATAATTTGCATCATCTTTCCGTGACCCCACGACCACGTGTCCTCTTGCAATATTAGTTTAAGGAAAGCCCATGTGTCCAAACAGCTGTCATCCCACTCCTCTCTTGTTCCTGATTGGTTAGCCAGTCTACCACTTTCGGTGCTGACAGCTAATTCAGGAATGTTGACTTTGCAGTGTGACAGTTGTTTTAAGCTCAGTTTTTTTTCTGTTTCTAATTAAATGTTTCTGTTTATTGAAAAGAAGATTTTGACAGATTTGACTTTGTCTTTCTTGCAGATGGTCAGCCTCTCTCCAACCGCAGAGATCAGTAACAGGGACTCTCCCTCTGCCTTTTTTGATACATCCTCAGCTGATTCAACTCCCCTGAACACCAAAAATCCTAGTTTCGATGTCCAACTGCCAGAGGACTCGAAGCAGCGGGTGAATAAGGGCTTCAGAGTGTCTGAGATACTGGGAACTACTAATTCCTATCGCAACTCCATACTAGAGTTCTTCACTAACTTTGCCAAATAGGGAGCTATTCTGTTGCATCTTTTCTTGTGCAGTGTCTTGGATGTTTTATGTGCTTTGGGTTCAGTCTATGTAAAGTATTATTTTGTGGTGCTGTGACTTTTCTACATTTCCCCTCTTCAGAGTAGTGCATGAGCCGGCATTTTCTTGATATTTCATTGGTTGCATGCTAAAAGAGAATGAACTAAAACCTGCAAGCAGGCAATCTATAACGCTTTGGGCTATGGGCTAGTATGTGCCTTCTTTTAATGTTAGGGGGTCGTAGCCAGCAATAGAAGAAGAACAAAATCTCTTTCTTTCTGTGTCTGTCTGTTTAAGGCAATGTGTATACCTCCTGTGTGGGTGGCTCTAAGCAACAACTAAAAACTCTTGGCATGTGGGAGGTCAAGAAAGGTTTACACATTGCCTGCCCCAAAACAAGAGTGTGCTGGGCCACAAATGCTGGCTTAATGAAATTATTTTATAATCTATTTTTTGGCCCAATTTATGCACACTAAATTTACCAAATAAAAGAGAACAGCACAAGGAGTGTCCATAGGGTCCCACGCCAAGGTTAGTGTGTCCATTTTACCCACGCAATTATCTGTATAATAATTAAGTCTACCATAGGGAACACATTTCAGTTCATTATAACCTTCACTGCATGCTGTCTCAGTGTTTGTTCATGGCTAGTTAACATTGCCAGTTGCTGAGAAAGTGTGTGTCCTCCCTGTGTTCTGTTTAGCATGAGGTGTCACAAGAGGATGAAGATGCCAATGTCCACGAGGACGACCTCTCTCTCTCCATCAGTGAACTACCCCTGGACTTTCACTGTGGAGACAGTTTGATATTGGACATGGTTCACATTGATTACAAAGGAGAACTTGACCTTGACAGCTGCGGGCCCAGGTACCTACTCAAAATGTTTTACTATGGTAGATAATGTAGAAAAAAAAATGACATTGATAACACGGCTTTCTGTCCACTCAGTCTCGCCGAGGAGGAGAGAGACGACATGCTGGAGTCCCGATCTTCACCGCTGCCGTCTCCCTTCTTCTCCGCCATCCTCGCGGCTTTCCAACCAGCGGTCTGCGATGATGCAGAGGAGGCTTGGAGAAGTCACATCAACCAGCTCGTGTCTGACTCAGATGGATCCTGTGCAGTCTACACTTTTCATGTGTTTTCTTCACTGTTTCAGGTATTACACCATAGCCTTGTAACCAGCATTGCCCCGCATCCCATTAAGAGTGGGCCTGGTCCAACTGAATAATTAAACTGAAAGGGTGAAAGGATTAGTTATGGCTGATTAACCTTTAGATTCCTTTCAGACAACATCTGCATAATTACAAATAGAGGGCACTCAGTAGATGCTTTCAGCTTGAATATCTTCAGAGGTTCATTAACCAGATGTTGTTCACTTCACTGACCAAAGCTGACAATGGGGAATTTCAGGGGGAACAAAATGACAGAATGTAGGTCCCCGATATGGTCTCGGAGTGGCTCTGACAGTGTTACAGCCAGCCTGTTTTTTGTGCTTTGCAGAATATCCAAATCAAATTTTGTTCGTTGACCTGTGATGCTGTGAGTTACCTCGGCGATGGCCTGAGAGGATTAGGATCAAAGTTTTTAAGGTCTTCTCAGATGCTGACATCATGCTCAGAGTGCCCAACACTATTTATTGATGCAGACACAGTGAGTAACCTGATCTTTTTTTTTTAACAAAATGACATGTTAGCGGTAGTTGAACAAATTCAACAACAAAAACTCTTCACAAAATTTTCACAGATTATGTCTTATGGTTTCCTGGAAAAAATGAAATTCAGCGTATTGGAACTTCAAGAGTATCTGGATACTTACAACAACAGAAAAGAGGCGTCTCTCACTGTAAGGACATTCAATATTGTGACCTCCAGTCTGAATGTCACCTGTATGTTGTCCCTGAGTTGTTAACGCTGTGATTCTGTGGTCTCTGTTACCCACAGTGGTTGAGCAACTGCAAGGCCACCTTTCCCAGGAGTGCTGAGGGCAGCGTGATAACAAGTCAACCAGCGGAGCACAAGGACAAGGTAAAACCTTTTTCCATGGTAAAACCTTACCTTTTTAGGAATTTGAGCTATAACTCTGACATGCTGTCATATCAAATGAGTGATAATAAAAAAATACTGGTTTGGTTCTGTTGTTTAATGCATCCAGCCAGTGTTCAAATGCACAAAAGGCTGAATGATTTTAATAAAAAAACATTGATTCTGCAAAAACGGATTTACAAAAATGACTGAAAAATAGATTTCACTTCAACTGACTTCTCATGCTGTACTCTCTGCATTGCGATTACTGTGTGGTACTTTAGCTCTGTGAGTGTTACCTCTAATTTTCTCACACTTTGTAAATTTTAGGTTTTTGACAACCTTGAGTTGCCGCACGTCACATTGATTACCTCATTCCAATGTGCATTGTGATCATTTTCAGTTCTGCTGGGCATGTGAGCGAGGTCTCTTCAGTTGCATTTGTTATAGCAGTAAACAATAACGCTCACTTCAAAACTGAGGGAAGGAAACAGCTAAATGGAAAGTTTTGCTGCTAAAACCTTAATACTTAGTACTTAATAGCTCAGAGATTCCCCCCAAAGTGAGTGTGATTGTGCTAATTAACAGGCCAAATTGTTACTTTGCTTGACTGTTTTTATTGGCTTTTTTTAATTAAAGGTGCCCTTTGGAGTTTCTTGTAAACAAAAGTTATGATTACGTTCAGTAAAAACACATTGTGTACATCTCCTTCATCATAAAACATTTGCATCTTGGTAAATTACCTGTAGATCAGTAGAATAATGTGACCCCATCAGAAGGACTATCACATCACCTGCGGTAGCGCATGCATGTCCTTATGGGCATGCACAAGATGAACAAAACAGGGACCCACCCAAAAAAGTACTTTGCTAGCGCTGCTAGAGGTCAAACACTCCACAGGCATCCTTTAATTCATGGCGACTGCAAGCCCTTCCTTTCAGTTCTAATTTACACATACACCGACCCTCATTTTTCTCCCTCTTTGCATGCTGATAAAACCTGTGCTAATACTTCCCCCCACTTTCAATTGGAAAAAGTGAGGAGTTGCATGCCCTTCTTTTGATTCTCTGTTTTCTCTACCTCTTTTCTGTCCTGTAACATGCTTGCTTTGTAGCAAATGGAATCTCTGGCTGTAAGTTGGAATGACTTGTTCCTCTTTGTTATTTTAAATGGTCTTTTTCGGGTTTTTTAAACAAAATTTCAGCTCACTTTAATCCTATTTTCAGCACTTTAAAAGTATTCTATATAACTGCAGCAGGTCTGACTTCTATTTACAAGTAGTTCACCAGTACCTTTATGTGAGTGTATAATCCACCAAATGCAGAGCCATACCCAATAGAAGTATTGACTAATACATAAGAAAGAGAAACCTACCTCAGTGAAAAGGCCTTTTGCCAACAACCCCCTTTCTCTTACTTTCAGCAACTGGAGCTCTGTCAAAGACTCTACAAACTCCACTTTCAGCTGTTGCTGCTTTTTCAGTCCTACTGTAAGCTGATCGAACAGGTCCATGCAATAAGCTCTATTCCCGAGGTAGGTACACAATACATTTCCTTGTCCTCTCTTTTTGGAACCATGACTCCCACCTTCAAAACCCTTAATGATATGACTCCCTCTTAACTTTTAGCTGACAAATATGTCCCGAGAGCTAAACGAGTTGAAGAGCAACCTGAGAGTCGCAGCAGCCTCTGTGACGAATGATGAGATTGCTGCATGTGAGAGCTCCTGCTCTGAGCCCACCTTCAGCTCATCCGAGGCTGCCGTGCAGGCCATCCTCGAGTGTCTGAAGAATAACGAGTTTCCAATGGCCATCCGCTACATTCGTGAATGCAGGTAAGAAAAGGCTTGTTTTTCTGTACATGAGGAATGTGTGCCAGCAAAATATGTCCCCAGTGAAACGAATAACGTTTATTTTTTTACTGCAGAACAATGTGGCCGAAAGACATCTTTGGCAGCCACTCTGAGGATGAGGTCCAGACTTTACTCAACATCTACTTTAGACATCAAACCTTGGGTCAGACGGGAACTTTTGCTCTGGTGGGCTCAAAACAGGACCTGACAGAAATATCTGTGAAGCTGATGGAACTTAACGGGGAGATCCGGGACATGATCAGACGTGCCCAAGGCTACCGAGCCATCACGGCGTTCCTCCCAGACTCCAGAGTTTCAGGCTCGACTCTTTGATGACGGCCTGACAGCGCCTGACACCCGTTTCTGCACAGCAACCTGTCCCATGCCTAGCCGCTGGTCCTGTTTGGGGCTGCTGCTATCGTCTAAGTGGATAACAAGCACTCTGCTCTCACCTGGGAATAACCAAACCCCTTTTCCTTTTCCTGCTCAGAGCACATCAGAATGTCATGAAGTCAGATCATCAGATGTGCAGCAATACTGTTGTTTGTTTTTAGAAAGATGAGAAACTTTGCTGTTGCAGAGAAGAAACGTAGGCTTTTATTGCACTAATAATTGAAATTTTCACAAGGTGACCATTTGCTACTGAGGTCAACAACTTTCACATTTAACAAATGACATACCAAAGCTAAGTGATTTTCTTTCAGTTATGTTGTTTTAATTGTCAAGGGAAAATGTGCAATCTGACACGAAAGAAGAATTTTACTGTATCCTGAAAGAATGTATTTGAATACTATAGCATTGGAAAACATAAACATTGAAAGTACAGAAAAAGGGAGGCTTCAATACTTGGTTAAAGTAGTGAGTGGGTCTTTTGTGTGCGTGTGTGTTTGTGTGTGCGTGTGGTGTTTGTGGGTGCTCGAGTGTGTGACAAACCTGAAGACCATCACAGATGGAATTATGGATACTGATTTACAGAAATTGTTTGCATTTAACTACTTCGACATGCTGCAAAACTACTGTAACGTCTCCCAAACCTACACTACATGCTGCTGTGTGGGCGATCTGTTACATGAAACATCTTACTGTACCTTTAACTGTGCAGCTTTTAGAGAATATGTAAATTATCTAATATTATTTGCAATAGAAAAACATGCATTTATCGGACTAGATTTATAGAAACCAAACATTTAGTTTTATCTTTAAACCTGCCAAGCTTGCAAATGTAATGTACTATAGTGTAATAGTAATGTTTATGAACAAATACAAAAACTATTTTAACTGAATGATTGTACATAGTGCAATGGGGGCTTTGCTCAGACTCAGAAGATTGTATTTTTATGAACTTACAATTTGAGCTGCATGTTGAGGGAAAGAGATAGCTATTTATAAATATTCCACAAGAACTGTTTGTGTAGCTTCTCGCCTTGTAAATACTACTGCCTTTGCAATGTACTGTACTTTGGTGTTCTGTACACTTATGTAACAGTAAAAAAAATAAAACATACATTTGTTAACTATGGTTTCATTTTGTGATATATGTGATATTTGTATTGTTAAATTGTTGTTGTATTGTTAAATTTGTTGTTAGTTTTAATAAATTGGGATTTGATATAATCTGGATGTTCCCTCCAGAGAAGAGTTCACATTTGTGCACCACTCAGAAGGCACTGCCCGTCAAGTGTCAAATTTAAAACGCCCGTGGCAGCAGCATTCATACCCAGGGCAGAAGGCAAAGATGTAGAAAGAACACATCCATGGCTCGGTCTCAAAGTCTGCCTGAAAGGGTAAATTTAGGAAATAATGGAATATGAAGTTTTAAATATTTTGTTTGTCTGTTAGATTAGATTAGATATTCCTTTATTAGTTCCGCAGTGGGGAAATTTGAAGGATTACAGCAGCAAACTGGTAAAGTGCACACAAGAGACAGTACAATTAAAATAAAACAATAATATAAATAAACTAATAAAAACTGTAAAGAATGCACAATAGCACTAAATAAGGGCAGAATAAAACATTTATTTTGCACAGTTGAGGTGATTAAAGTTGCCAGAGTGTTATTGAAATAATGTGACCGATTTGAATATAATCGTCAACAACTATTACAAAACATCCTAATATCCATGTAATAAGCCCCCTATTGTTTTAAAATCATGTAAAATCTGACTTCAGTCTCCACAGTTTAATTTTCAGACTCTTATTTTGAAGTTAGACTTGAGTTCCGGTGTGCGGCGCGCGAGGTTTGTTTTCTAAGCAGGGCAAACTAGCTAGCAGATTTACTGTTATTAAAACTTCTTTATCATTTTATATCGTGGTTTTGTGGATTGTCGTCAACATTATGCCAAGAGTTCACGACATTGAGACATGAAAGTCAACACTACGCCGCCATGGTAAGTTAGAATAACGTTCGCTTCAAAAGTAGTTACATCTGGTTTATTTTTGTGAACGTGTGACTTTAACAGTCGATGATGGGATGAGTTAGGTTAAGCTAGGTGTTTTCTAGGCGTTGGCAACCAGCTGTAACATTTTCTATGGCTGTGAATCTAACGTTAGCAAACGTTACATTGTCCGCATCTTGTCCAAAGTATGTTTAATATCAAGTAGAGTTCCCTGACGTTCACGTAAGCTAACGAAGTTAATTAACGATAGCAGCTAGCTAGCTACCCCGAGGAATGTATTGCTTCATTCAGTTGAAAGCTATCTAACGTGGACTGAGATAAGTTTCACATGTTTATTAACCCGTCTCCTCAGGTGTGTCACATAGCAAACTTGAGGGGTTACTTAAATCACCTGGAATGGATTTAACCTCTATAAACATGTACGAGACATATAAAGATGAAATCTGGAAAGGTAAGACGTCTCTGTTTTCGTCTCAATAAAACATAAACATTATACGCTACACAAGGATTGTCCATGTTGCAGGACTGTTGTGATGCATTACATTGTACAGATGTTCACGATGTTCTGTATAATCCTTTACATCCAGCAGCATAATCAGATAATAGTGTTTTTTTGTGCAATCACAACAGATACAACATAATGTTCTGAATGTTGGAGGTTGTGTTCTCATTACTCTTCTTCATATCATTATTAATTTTCTAATTTAGAGCTGGGACCCTTGGATCCCGACTGGTTTGAGGCTCTGACATCTCAAATGTTCGCAGAGGGAAATGTCTCTGATCAAGATGACCTGTGTGGGAACCAAGAGGCAAACTTTAAAGCTCCCTTTGACAAAACTGCAGTAGACAGTCAGCTGTTCTCAACCCCCAAAGTCTTCAGGCACAATCAAGTTGTGTCACCTGAAACTGAGGAGGAGCAGTCGTTCACTGGTGAACAAGTTTATGTTTGATTAAAGTGTGTCTGTGCTGCATGTATTTAAGTTATTTTCTTTCTAATACATGCCCTCATGTGAAGCACAACAAGAATATGGATGTCTGCATGAGACATTATGAATAGTTGTAAATTGTAGTAATCTACTTGTGTCTGCATTGAGAAGCTTTCTTGATGTTGATCTTTCTTGATCTAAAAATAATGTTTCTCTGTGGTACCACTTAGAAAAAGAAGCATTGCCATGGACCACAACTCAAAGTCCATATTTGTTCCAGATGTCAAAAGAGGGGTGAGTGCAACAACTCAGAGACATGACTCTCTCTATGTAAATATATATAGATGAAAGGAGCGTGTATTATTTCAATTTCATTAGGCATTCTGAAGGGCTTTTCATTTAATGCTTTTTTTTATACATCTCTTTATGGAAAATTATTGTTTTTTGAGAAAATACTCAGCTATACTCAATACCACAACTAAAATATATTCCCATACATTGTATATTCATTATTTATAGAGATAATTTGAAAGTAATTTTGCCAAAGTTACTTGTATTGTTACTGCTGTTGACAGTTTGTGATGTCTACTATGGCCTTTATAGGATCCCAGGTGTAAATAATAGAGGTTTCCATCATGACCGTTTTGGTGAGCTGTAAATTTATCTGTATTTCATCAGTTTAAATTACATCTGGAAAAAAATATGGAATCATCTCTGCTTAATTTGTTTGCTTTTGTCACATGCACAGATCTGCTTCAGACCCCACTCAAATCCCCAGTAAGTGTATTGAATCTAACAATGGTGTTAGCTTTTTTTTTTTAGCAAATGTCAGCATGTGAATGTGGAGAAATGGATAACATTAAGGTTTCCCCTCTTTGTTTTGTTTTTTGAATGATATAGGTCAGCTATGACAAGCAAATATCTGAAAGTCTCGGAGCACAGCTTCATCCTGATATGTCATGGACCAGTTCTCTGAATACCCCACCAGCCGTACCATCCACCCTAATTTTGTGTAAGCAAATGACACAACTGGTGTTTGTTTGAAATCTAGATTTCAAACAATTGTGAGTTGTTAAATAATTGTGTCTTCTCAATGTTATAGCTAAAGGTGATGAGAGTCCCTGTCCAGTGAGTGTTTCTGCAGACAACAATATTGTGGTGAGTACTCTGTCCAGCCTGAACATGCAAGAGATATATATATATCTCCAATTTTTAGAATGGAGAAATAATCAAGTTAGAATTCTGCTTATTCTATATTTCATGATTTGTAAAAGATGGAATATATTGACACTAGAAATTCTTCACCTCATATCATATGAAATGTTAATAGATAAGGGATCAAGATGAAGAAAAAAGGCTGAAGACGTTTACATTAATTTATGTATTTTATATTTTTATAACTCTCAACTGACTTTCCAAGTTGTATACCAAAACATCCCAATGTGCACACGCACAGAAGAAATTCATCATAGCACACACAGACGCATATCTGGCCTCCGAAACGTAACCCGACCCACCTAAACTACAGGGAGAGGAGTCATGTACTTGTTCTAGATTTCCACTCTTACTCTAAATTGGAGGGTGCAGATCTTGTTCCCAGCATACAGTAAACATGAGGAATAAGCCGGTGTGACAATTAACATTGCTTCTGTTTTTCTCTCCCTCAGTTTGTACGGAAGCTTTTCCCCTCTCTCTCAAATGCATCCAGAGTTGGAGTGCTGTCGCCCAAAAACAAAGACGTACCTACTGTCCTCCAAGGTACGGTGTTTTTTCATTACAGTGTGCTGATATCTAAGGTGGTGCAGTAGCTCTGAATATGAATTTCAACATATTTTCAGTTGCACAGGCTTTTAGATGCATAATGCAACATTATACTTATTGCTTGTCTGTCATCAACAGGCGTCGTTTCCCCTGAGGTGGTTCATCATCCAGAGTCCCACGACGCCCCCCAGAGTTCACTGAATCAGAGTGACCTTGTTTGGAAACAGACACTACCAGATGCTATTGAGGATGGAGAAATTCGCAGAACAGTAGCAGGTGTTCTTGATGGAGCTGAAAATGTTCTCTCTATATTTTTCACCAACAGTAGCTCAGCGCTGAGGAAAGTGAAAACTGACAGAATCAAAAGAAAGCCTATCATTTCAACAAAGGAACATGGCTGCAGCTCTATGGACATCTCATCAACAAACAATGCTGCATCCAGTGACCAGAGAGCAGTTGATCAGGAACCTGGCAGGCTTCCCTCACCCCCACCGGTGAAAACTGTAGATAGTGGAATCACCCAGTGGTCTCCGTTGAATTTATCTGAACTCCCACCTTGTACTGTGAGTGCTTCTTGCCATAATAATAGTCCTGCTGTACAAGTGGAAAACAATATGTCAACAGAACAACCGCACCATGACTCCGGCTCTGGGCAGCTTATAGCCAGGCCACCTATGAAACACACAGACTTTGGATTTACCAAGAAAAAGAGAACATTTGTATACCCTGTTGAGACCCCAAAACTGCAAGTTCAAGGAAAAGAAACGAAGTGTCGGAGGATGGACTCCTCACCGTCAATTACGGATTCTGGTAACGCATTTCTAATGCATGTTAAGTGTAATAATGCGACGATAGAATATGTATTAACTTGATGAAAGCCCCTTCTCTACAATAACTGAATTTATCTTTTCTTTCATGGTTCTTTTCAGGACAAGAAGTTAATGTGAAGCAGTTGAAAGCCCCAGATGAAGCAGACCGTTGCAGTGTCGAGATGAATGAGATGCAAAAAACGGGAAATGTCGTTGACGTAAATCTACGTCCTTCTGTACAACCAAAAGTCCAGGATCTTGACATGTCGCAACTTTGCAAAGATTTTGCGCAAGATTTCAGTCAAATGTCCGACCCCTGTAAACTGAGTAAAGTAGCAAAGGATAATCCTGGAAACGGCTTCTCTCCATCAACTTGTCTGTCAGCAATGAAACGAGCTAAGCAGAAAGCAATGCAAGCAAACCCTCACCATGACTGTGATGGTGGCGGTGACAGAAGACAGGTTTCTACCGCTCATCAAAATAACTCAATCAATGAGAGAACAATAAGTGACAGTGGATTCCAGTCTGCTATTGCAGATAGCGCTCACGGGACTGCACCATCGTTTGTTCTTCCCAGCTCAGAGATCAATGGTCTACAGTGGACCGATAAACAAAGGGCCGCTCATGTCACATCTGCCAATAATGGGAACGGAAAAGCCCATTTGGATGATATTTTACTAGCAGCCGAAACAGATGCCAAGAGGTCCAGTGCAATCGGGGAAAGCCAGACACTGGGCCCTGGCAGAGAGAGTGAGCTGCACAGAGAGAGCACATCAGCACGACGGCCCAGCAGTGCAAAAGAAGCTGTCAATGACATTAATTGCATTTCACTTAATGGTCGAGCTTGTGGCAACCTGCCAGAGAAAACAGTTTCACGTCCTTCCGTCCAGCCATCAGGATTCACAACCGCTTCAAATAAGGGTATACGCATTTCTTCATCCAACCTGCATAGAGCCAAGTGTCTCTTTGCTGAGACTGAAGGGGAAAGAACTTCAAGTGACCAGCCCACCAAATGTGCCCACGGCATTAAAGATGAAAGGAGCGTGAGTCACGGATCAGTGAAAAATCCAACCACTAACTCAAATCAACCATTTTCTTCACGTGAAACAAATGAGTATATCCGTTGCCAGTTAACAGCTTCACAAAAAGCTGATGTGACTGAGCTGTGCACTCTCTTGGAAGAAGCAGATAGCCAGTTTGAATTCACACAGTTTAAAACTGAAAAGCCAAAACAAAACTGTGAAGATAATGCCGCCTCTCCCCTAAAAGTTAACAAAGAACTAGACCCAGATTTTCTTTTGGGTATCGATTTTGATGACAGTTTTAGTTCAGAAGCTGAGAAGCACCTGGTAATAACTGTGATGTCGGACAAAATGACCACTTCAGATGGTAAAACAAATTGTGAAACATCTGACGTCACAAGTAATTCCACAGGTTTTTCATTGTCAAGCACAGTCAAAAAAGAAAATTCCTCTCCTGAAGAGACGTCTACCTCTTCAAAGCACATCTCCGAAGGCGTTAGTGTTATGTCAGCTGAACCCAAAAATCTTGACGGAGCTGGGAACGAGCTTCAGAACAAGAATCCTGTAATGCTTGGAGCGGGATTTATGACCGCAGGAGGAAATGTTTTGAGAGTTTCGAAAAAGTGTCTGAGCAAAGCTCAAGCTTTGTTTGCAGATTTGGAGGAGAATCTTGTGACGAGTCAAACACCACCGGACAAGCAAAGCAGCAAAACTGATGCTAAAAGGCAGTTTAGGTGCAGTGTGGATAATCCCACTAATATCTTTCTGCATCATAGAGAGGATGATTCTACGTTCACCGGTTGTGGTGACGATACTGAGGGAGGGGTTCAAGCCTGTTTTTCCAACACGAACAGACGGGTCACAGGCATTAGAGATGGAGAGGCTGCAAAAAGTTTGATAAACAGCAGAAGGGACACAACCGCGTGTCAAAGTGGGTTCCAGATGGCCAGTGGAAAAGGGATTTCTGTTTCAGCAAAAGCTATGCAAGAGGCAGAGGCTCTCTTCGGGGACTGTGATGCAATTCACATTAACGCTGGCAAAAAGAGCATAGAAGCCTTGCCTGGAAGTGTCGGTCATGAGGAAACTCTTCCAAAATGTGAAGTTCGAGGCATGAATGTAAACTGGTCTAAAGAACCAGTCAGTGAGTTTGAAAATGTGAATGCAGGACCAGCTGCGCCCCAAACAGGGGTTGTACAGCATCACGAGGAGACACCAAATTTTGGTTTTACAAAAACACTGGCTTTAACAAATGGCGCCTCTTTCCGTGAAAACCCCTATTCAACCGCAAAGGCACTTTCGTCTCTCTCATGCACAACATCAAAGAATATTGGCTCCTCTACCAACCAGGAATTGAGCCGTGGTGGATTTTGTACAGCCAGTGGGAACAAAGCATCCATGTCAGCTGATGCACTGAAAAAAGCAGAGCGTCCTTTGAATGATATTCCTACACTTGAGGACGGGGACAGGCAACTGAAAAGAAAAGAGGATGCTATAAGAACTGGCCATCTCTGTGATCCAATTCAAGTTTTACCACTTCAAAGTGGTGGATTTCAGACCGCCAGTGGCAAAGGAGTGGCCATTTCATTTGCAGCTCTCAAGAAAGGAATGTTGTTGTTGAGTGAATGTGATGAAGTTGAGGATAAATTCTTTGTAAAACCAACCCATTCCAAAATGCCAGTTCCTAGTCCAACACTCAGGAATAGTGGGAAGCGAGTTGCATTTTCCTCTGAGGCCCCTCCAGAAGGCAAAAGTGGTTTCTCAACTGCAGGGGGAGCAAAAGTTCATGTGTCACAGAAAAATCAGTTGGAAGCAAAAAAACTTTTGACAGAATTCGATCATGGTTCTATTTCAGCAGAAGCAATGCAAGAAGCGGATGCTTTCTTCAAGGACTGTGACATGGATGCTAACGATGGCATGTCAGTAAAACAGAAGAAAAGTATAGCACCTGCGTGTGGAAGTGGTAGCGAGAAGAAAAACCTTTCAAGATGTAAAGAAGATCAGAGGTTGAAAATAAACATCTCTGAAGAGCTTGGACGGGGAAACGCTGAGTTTGAAAATGTGAACATGGGATTAGTTGGAAACCATGAAAAAATGCTGCATCCTGATGATGTGGATATTCACAAAGGTGCTTTTAAGAAGACGTTGGATGTTTCCAACACCGCTGCTTTACATGGAAACCCATCTTTAATAACAAAGACCATTCCTTCTCTGTTGTGCACAACATCAAACAACATTAGTTCCTCCGCCATGAACGAAATGAGCAAAGGTGGTGGATTCTGTACAGCCAGTGGGAAAATAGTATCTGTGTCTGATGATGCAATGACAAAGGCAAAGTCTCTATTGAATGAAAGTGCTACATTTGAGGACCCAAACAAAATGCTGAAACAAAAAGAAAACGCTTTTCCACCACAGAACGGTGGATTTCAGACCGCCAGTGGCAAAGGAGTTGCTTTTTCATCTGCATCCCTAAAGAAAGCAAAAACTCTGTTTAGTGAATGTGATGAAGTTGAGGATAAAATCTTTGTAAAACCAACCCATTCTAAAATGCCAGTTCCTGGTCCAACACCCAGGAATAGTGGATTTCTTGCAGCCAGTGGGAAGCGAGTTGCATTTTCCTCTGAGGCTTTCCAGAAGGCAAAAGCTCTTTTTAGTGACATCAGTTTCAATGCAGAGACACCAGCTGTTACAGACATAAGGAACAACGACAAGACACAAGACTATGCTGAAGTTACAGAGAAAATACATTGTGGTTTTTCAACTGCAGGGGGAGCAAAAGTCCATGTGTCACAGAAAAATCTGTTGGAAGCAAAACACCTTTTGACAGATTTTGCTGATGTTGAATGTCATGATTCAAACTCAATAAGCCCACATGACATCCGTAAATCAGATCTATCAAAAGCGAAAGGTGTGAAAATACCTTCTAATCCCACCACAGTCGCTGACATGGACATGTTTAGTGCCCCTCAGGTAGTTAAATCATTATCCTCTTTGCAAGAGACTGACCATGAAAAGGAATTTCCTCAACGTCCAAGTGTATCTGGTTGCATTTTTATCAAAGACCAGGCTCATGGAGAAGCATTTAGGGTAAAAGGCCAAATTACCCCGGCAGTTTCGGGCAACCTCCATGGCGGTCCTGTCGAGGAGGTGACAGGTGTGTTGGACTATAAAATACAGCAGACAAGCAGCAGACCGGAATCTAATGTCAAAAGGCCACAGATGTCTTCAGCTCTAAACTTTCAGTCACTTAACCTAAGCGGCTGCACTGAAACCCAGCAGAAGTTGTTCGCCCAGGAAGCTCTGGACTGCACCAAGGCTTTGTTAGAAGACGAAGGTCTAGCGAGCCAAAGTCTCTCAATAACTTTAGAAAATGCCAGCCACAGATCTGTAGAGGAGCCACAGGGGACAGGGAAAAGATCCATAGAGGACCCAGATATTACTGGTAAGTGTTTATTACTCAGACCTTTATGTAGTAAAACGTATTTTTGTTAATGCTGCACAGATTTGTCTCAAAATCTTATTTAATCTGAATTATTTGCGAACAAAGCTATTTCACTGCCGTCTTCAATGGATATTCAAATTAAAATATATTTTTCCCACATTTCAAATAAACCATCATTTTGAAATGAACAAAAAGGCTTGTATATTACTAACCGTAAGATGTTATGCTCTGTTACAAGCTTCAGGATTGTTAATGTCATTAATGGTTTCATTACTATTTTTAAATATTCTAGGTCAGCCTCCTCTGAAAAGACGATTACTGGAAGAATTCGACAGAACTGTTGATGGTCCAAGAAGTTCAACACTTCATCTGGGAAAAAGTTGTCCAAATGGTAAATCACTAGCACTGTAACTGTTAGCTCAAGAATACTTATTTTGGCTTGTAAGTTAATTGAACTGTATTTATTTCTTAATGAAGGTGTAATGAAAGACAGAAGGATTTTCAAGTACAGCGTCTCTCTCCATCCAAACATCACGAGGCCACACACGTAAGTGGCTTGTGATTTCTTGGCCATGTTTTCAAGCAGCTGACACCAGTTTTCAGCTCTTTGTGACGAATTGTTTGTGTTGCAGCAATGGAAACAACTATGTGGAAACCAGATTACAAAATACAACACCAACACAATACTCAACCCCAGAAGAAAGCAGATCAGCACTCTCGGGGAAGCCAGCGTTTGTTCCTCCTTTCCTCACGAATACAAAGACAGAGAATTGCAGGAATACAATGCTCAAGGACAACATAAGAACACCTTCTGCTTTTGTTCCTCCTTTCAAAAAACAAAGACCTTTTGTCCAGGAGAGCTCTGCTAAACCACAGGTGGAGGAGAAGGAGGATAAACACCACCATCTCTTTGTAACGCCCTTCAACAGAAACACTTATGTACCGCCCACACACAAAAAACAAAGCGCTTCAGAATTAACTGCTGATAAAAGCAAAAAAGACATTAAGACGGTGGCTTTGGCTCACAATACAAATGATAATCTGATGAATAATAAAAACCTCCCGGTTGGCTGTGGAACAGAGGACTCTGCTGCAGAGACATCACATGTGGAAGATACGTTGTCCAGAAGCCAAGGTGCAGAAAGCTTTTTGGACAAAGTCGGCACTGTAAATAACCCTGCATACCATAGTTAAATTGATGATGTGTTTATGGTCCACAGATGTATTTCAGAATCTTCATAATGTAGAGCTGGCACGAGATATGCAAGACATGAGGATCAGGAAAAAGAAGCGCCAGACCATTCGACCTTTACCGGGAAGTTTGTTTCTCACCAAAACCTCAGGAGTGACAAGGATACCATTAAAGGCTGCAGTAAATGGAAGGCCTCCTGCAAGATACGCCCCAAAACAGGCAAGGCCAGAACTGTGTCGTTTGTAGTTTCTGTTGTATTTGGGTGAAAATGAGATCACTGTCATCATCAATGTTCTTGTTCTTCAGCTGTACGGACTTGGAGTTCATCAGCACGTGTGTGAAATCTCCAGTGAGACTGCAGAATCGTTTCGCTTCCATTTGAAGCAGTTCATCAAACAGGAAGCTTTTCTAGACGGAGGTGGCGTTCAGCTTGCTGATGGAGGATGGCTGATCCCCTGCAAGGATGGGACTGCAGGGAAAGAAGAGTTTTATAGGTATTATTGATTTTTGGTTGAGTATAAATCCGGCTTTGTAAGTCTAATCTTTGTGAAACGAGGTGTGTCTTAGTTTCTTCAAATGCAGGCTGATTGTACCTAATATCATCTTTTTCTGAACTGTCCGAAGAGCATTATGTGACACCCCAGGTGTGGATCCTAAACTGATCAGTGAGGGTTGGGTGGACAATCACTACCGATGGGTTGTGTGGAAGCAGGCGTCCATGGAAAGATCATTTCCAGAAATAATGGGCGGCCTCTGTCTCACCCCGGAGCAGGTTCTCCTGCAGCTGAAGTACAGGTAGGTAGGGTTATAGCGTATTTTAGTTCAATGTGTTCCAGTTGTTGAAGTAAATGTGCTCAAGTTAGATGTGCACAATATGTGGAAATATATCCCTGAACTAACAATAGTATAAAACATAGCCAAAAGCCATTTTGTGAAAGATTCAAAAGCTTAATAATTTTACATTTAATTAAAAAAAAAATCAATCAAGCTAATCCAATGTGTTTTATGGATTAAATGTCATTTTGAATAAATTCCTCTTGTCAGATATGATGTTGAGGTGGACCACAGCCGCAGGCCGGCTCTGAGAAAGATCACGGAAAAGGACGACACAGCAGCCAAAACCCTGGTCCTCTGTGTCTGCGGGGTCGTCTCCAGGGGTCACTCCCCGAGCAGACAGAGCTTCAATGACACCAAGACTCCACAAGGTGTCGATGCCAAGGTAGAAAATCCATCTGCAGTTGTCTGGCTGACAGACGGATGGTATGCCATTAAAGCCCAGCTGGATGAACCTTTGACCGCCATGCTTCACAACGGTCGAGTGGCTGTTGGTGGCAAATTGATCATCCATGGGGCTCAGCTGGTGGGATCACAAGAAGCTTGCCCCCCTCTGGAGGCACCTGAGTCTCTCATGTTAAAGGTAATTTAAGAGGGAGCCGAGCACAAGTTATTCTATTTTTCTACGACGCAATCATAGAAATTGGCTTTTTTATGGTTTATGTTTAGATTTGCGCTAATAGCAGCAGACCCACACGATGGGATACAAAACTGGGATTTCACAAGGATCCAAGGCCATTCCTGCTTCCTGTCTCCTGTTTGTACAGCAGTGGAGGACCAGTAGGATGCGTGGACATTATCATACTGAGAAGCTACCCCATACAGGTGGGTTTGGGCTTGCGTTGATATATTGTTACTGCTACACCTAGAAGTTCAACATGGCCCCTTTGACTGTATGCTTGTCACATTGTGCAGTGGATGGAGAGGAAACCAGATGGAGGGGTTGTCTTCCGATCTGTTCGCGCCGAAGAGAAGGAGGCGAGACGATACAACGACCACAAACAAAAAGCTATGGAGATCCTATTTACCAAGATTCAAGACGGATTTGAAAAGGAGGACAAAGGTAGGTATTGTGGTTTCATCGTGTTGGGTACAGGTTGAAATGGAAGTTCCAACAGAATGATCGTTTTCAGGTAATAACAAACCTCAACGTAGAAGACAGACGATCAGTCGTCAGGATATCGCAAGTCTTCAAGCTGGAGAGGAGCTCTATGAAGCAGTGGGGGATGACCCAGCTTACCTCGAGGTGAGAAGAAATGTACTAAACGTATTGTCCATTTAATATCTCTTATGAACAGAGCTTTGATTGCGCGCTTATTTTACTTGCATGTCCAAGGCTCATCTGAGTGAACAGCAGATGGAGACTCTCGGCACCTACAGGTGTTCTCTGATGGAGAAGAGGCAGGCTGAACTGCAAGATCGCTACCGACGAGCTTTAGAAAGTGCAGAGGACAGCAAAGGGAGCTGTCCCAAGCGAGACGTTACACCTGTTTGGAGACTCTGTGTTGCGGACTCCATGGACCAACGTGGCAGTGGTGTGTTATTTGTATTCATTGGAGATGTGCTAGGGTTGTATATACTATTGTGTTTTCAAAATACTTGTTTAAGATGATGTGTTTTTTTTTTTTTAGTTTACCAGTTGAACCTTTGGCGACCCGCCTCGGATCTTCAGTCTTTACTGAAGGAAGGCTTTCGGTACAAGGTCTATAATCTCACTACTTCGGATGGAAAGAAACATGGAGGTAGCATAGCTGTTCAGCTGACTGGGTCAAAGAAAACCCAGTTTCAGGACCTACAGGTACTGTGGAAACAAACTCAGTGTCCATGTTGAATTGTAGATACAGTATTTATAGTCAGATGATGGAAATAATTTCTAATATGTAATATTTGTATATCATTCAGGCTCCTCAGGAATGGTTATCAACACGTTTTCAACCGAGGGTCTCTACCCGTTTTGTGGATCTTCAAAACCCAGAATTCCAGTCGCTGTGTTCAGAAGTTGATCTCACAGGATATGTAATCAGTATCATAGATGGACAGGGTAGGTGTTTTTTTTCTTCTAAGAGTTTCTGCCATAACTACAGTATATTGTTTACTAAATGATTGTTCGTGCTTTTGAACACAGGTTTCTCTCCTGCATTGTATGTGGCCGATGGGAGACTCAACTTTGTTAAAGTGCGCTGTTTCAGCAGCTTTGCTCAGTCTGGCTTGGAAGATTTAGTAAAACCACGTGTCCAGTTGGCTTTGAGCAACCTGCAGCTGAGGGGGCAGTCCATATCGCCCACTCCTGTTGTGTACGCTGGAGATCTGACCATCTTCTCCACAAACCCCAAGGAAGGTCATCTACAGGAATCACTGAGCCAAAACAAAAACCTGGTCCAGGTACAATAGTAAAATCCCAAATCTGTTGCTGACATGCTTCAAAACCAGTGTTTACCAGTCACTCAATTAAGGATTGTTCTTCAAAGGCTTGATGCTCTCACAGCCAAAGGGCTTCATGTTCTGAAGAAATCACTGTCAGAATGGCATTAGCTATATGAACATGTAGATTCTAGTAGGAATAGCAATGTTTCTCAAATATCACGTACTTTTGTCATACTAACTAACTTGACGACTTTCATTCTTGATGGCCTTTCATTCTGACCTGTAACATGTATGTTATACCCTCATTTCACACTTGGAAAGAGATGAACTTACTTTGATCAGCATTCTATAAAGCACAGATGAAAAACTGTTTACAGACAAATGAATAATATAATGGCACGGTGTAAGTCCCGTAATATGTAATGGACTAATGATCTGACAAATATTTTTTATGAGGGCTTAAGCTTTCTTGTCTTACTTTTCTCCACATCCTTGGTTTGGATACAATACAATGTTGTAAAATATGGAAATGACATAACTATTACATTTTGTGTTTTCAGAGTCAAGAAAACTTCTTTCTAATTGCGGAAGAGAAGCTTTCACATTTAGTCAAATCTGATGGCCTGAGGTCCGTCTCCTCTCCAGCTCTGCAAACACGAACCCCAGTATTTACAACGGTCAGAAGACAAGACACAAAAAACACGGTGAGTTCATGTACTTGCTCTTCGATGCATTTGTGCTCATGACCACTTCATATTAATTAAAGACTAAAAATGTGTCTTTTTTATGAAGGGGACTCCCCAGCAGCAGGTCCGAAGCCTTGGATCCTTCACACCTGTCAGCAGGAAACCTCCTGCAGCAAACTGTTCGACAGAGAAAGACCCTATCAGCACGAAGAGGAGGAAAGCTGTGGACTATCTGTCTCGTATCCCGTCTCCACCACCTCTGCTCCATCTGGGCTCAGAGGCTTCCCCATGTGTAAATAAGACATTCAACCCCCCTCGGAGGTCTTGGACACCAAGCACTTTAAACACTGCACAGACTCCAGCTTGCAAACCTGTCAATTCACTGGTGGAGGATGAATGGGTAAATGACGAGGAACTGGCTATGATTGATACTCAGGCATTGCATGATGGGGATTTACTGCAGGGACATAAGACTGTATGATGCCAAGCACACTACAACTTTTAAAACACTGTACAAATAAATGAATGTAAAGGCTGCTGAACATGTTTTGTGGTTGTTTTTGTTGTCCCACTTGACAAATTAAAGAGGTGAAATCCCTTCAGGTTGGTAGAATCATGTATTTGCTTTATACTGATCTTCATTCTTCTCTTCTGTCTACTTTTTTTCTGAATGAAAATGTAGAATTGCCTTCCTGCAGTTTAACTCCATGATCCCCTGTTTGTGCTGTATTTGAGGACAAATAACAGTTGCACCTGCGTCATTTTTCTAAAAAAAAATGTAAGTACCGTAACTGAATTAAATAAAATAAAATTATTGTATAGGAAGGATAGTGCAATTTTGAAAAAACTGGCTGTTATTTATAGACACCAATATAAAGTAATTTAAATAGTTGCAACTTTGCTACTTCCAAAACAAAAATGGAATTATCCATCTTTACAATAGTTAAGTTGATAAATAGTAGGAAAAGTTAATAATTTATGACACTCCAAAATTACCAAATTCAGAACAATGTAATATTATGTTTTAAATCACTCCAAAAATGTTGATTATAAGTGCAATTATAGAAAACTCACAAATTCTCATTTGGAGTAAGATTCTTTATAACTTTAGAAGGTTGATAGCACCAACATACTTTTATTATATCTTAAACTAACACAGTTTACCTTAAGTTAAGCGATATTTGACTTGATATAAATCAAGTCCACATATTTTTGTTTTTCAAAAGGAGAACTAGGAGAGATGAAGCAACATTACCATCCTGTGTCACACTCCAGGCCAGTTGGGGGTGCTCTAGCCCTACTCTGCCTCTGATTGGCTTACCCTATCACCAGAACTAGCCAATCAGAGGCCGAGTAAGCCGGGTTATGCCTACGCTTCCTGACCCCCGGCCGCTGATGGGGAGAAGAAGAAGAAGAAAAAGTAGAAGAAGAAGAAGAAGGACGTCACTTCCGTAAACACAGGCACCTGCTATGTGCAACTTGTGGGACGGTTGTTTTTCGTTAATGTCGTGTTTGCCATCATTTATGCGTCCTGAATATACACGGTGAGTGGGATGAACAGGGATGTTTACTGTGTGTTGAATATTAAGGTCGTAAATATTTAACGGAGTTGCGTTTTGCGCCGTCGTCTGTGTAGCTCGTGAGGTGACGTTAGCTAACCTAACGCTAATGTTTTAGTTAGTTAATTTACCTGTTAGCTACTCACGTGAATTTTAACCATGTTTATTCAGCACTAAATACTGTTGTAATTATATTATATAACACACATGTATTACATATATATTTATAATGTGTGTTTTTGTCCAATGCAGATGTCTCATACTAGATCCTCCTGCACAACCTCTCGCATAAAGAACAACTTTGTGGGTGTGGGTAGAAGAACTGATAATGGAAAAGATGGCTCTGCCAACAAAAAAAAAGTGAGCAATCACTCCAGCAGTCCAGAAAGAAGTGTGAGGGAGCGTGCGTTAAAGCAGGTTGGACTCACCAGCACCACCTTCATCGGTCCAGCGTTTCCTCCTTCAAAAGCCACAAAAAAAAAAAAATCCACCGAGGTCAAGTCTGACATTGAAGATACACTGAGTGAGTTTTACAAAGAGCTTGAGAAGATTGATGCACCCGATGGTGCATATGGTATTCAACCGCCCATACCCATCAAAACCTCTACGAGCAAGCAGAGAGAGGAAAAAGGTTGTGCCGGATCAGAGGGCTACCAGAAAAGCAGTGGGCAGAAACAACCGTCCTGGTCACACTGGTATCAAAATGAGCCATACTACCCCAGAAGACAGGGGCCAGCTGCTCCTGCTCAAAACCAATGGCATCATCCTCAAACATTGAACAGACCACCAAACCCAAGATTTCACAGACCCCCATTCCATCGCCCACCACCCCCAACTGTATTCTCAAATCCGCAAAACCCACCATCAACCACGAATCCAAACTGGAGCGGCTCAGGCCCGACAAACCAGCGTCAAGAGGAGCTGCATTTTCCAACATTTTCTAGCTTTTCCCCTCAGAATGTAAGCAGTCACCCCTCTCAGGGCTTTTATGGAGATTCTCCACACCACTTGGACAGGGACGAACGTGTTTGTAGCTATGACGTGCACTCAGATAATGTAAATGTTGGATGGTCCAAAAGGAGAGAAGAAGAATTGTGTCACTTTGTTGAAGATTATGGCAGATCTCAGAGATACGATTTTGAAAATGAACCGTGGGACCATGACTACAGGCCTCCTGCCAACACTAATGCATTCCAAACTTCCTTGGTGTTGATCTTGATGAGGGGATTACCAGGATCTGGGAAATCAACACTGGCCAGGTACGTTTTTGTGTAATCTCGAGTCTCATAAATAAGTGCATTGTCAGTTTAAAGGAAAAAAAACTAAAACTAAAACTCCAACTCTAAACTTCAAAGCCGTAACGTATTATTTTCAATGCACACTCGCAGGGAGCAGCTCTCCGCTTGTCCCAACGGGCTGATACTGAGCACAGATGACTACTTTGCTTGCAGAGATGGGTACCGCTATGAACCAGGCCTTCTCGGTGCAGCACATGAATGGAACCTGAACAGAGGTAATAATGTCTAAAAATTTAAACATTTATTTTTATTTTCACTGAACCAATATCACCTAAAACTCCAAGATAAGAGGAATTACCTTTTGAAAGTTTTTCCACTGGGCAAAAAAAAAAAAGTTTTCTATTTTTTTTTTTTTTTTTTTTCTGTCAAAGCCTCAGGGAGCCGCAACAGACTGGCTAAAGTGCCGCATGCGGCTCCGGAGCCGCGGGTTGCCGACCCCTGGTTTAGATTAAGGCTGCAACAACGAATCGATAAAATTTGATTATTAAAAGAGTTGGCAACGAATTTCATTATCGATTCGTCGTGTCGCGCGATTATTACGCCACTCAATAAGTCGCAGAGGAAAGCGCAGAGCTACCAGTACCGGCCACCAGTACCGGCCACCAGTACCGGCGACCGTAACGGGCGCGCTGGTAAAGACTGAGAAGGTCTTCCGTGAGTGCAGCCTCATGTGTTTCACGGAGACATGGCTGCACGCGGATTTTCAGGACCACAGTGCGTCGGTGCCCGGCTTCAGGACTGTTCGGGCGGACAGAGACGTTATACTGAGCGGTAAAATGAGAGGTGGCGGGACTGCAGTGTATGTGAACGAGACGTGATGCAATCCCGACCGTGTGTGTGAAGGAGCGTTTCTGTAGCCCGAACATTGAACAGTTAGCCGTGGGGATGCGTCCGTATTATTTGCCGAGGGAGTTCACGTCCGCCATTGTTGTCGCCATTTACGTGCCAAAATCAGCTGACGCTTGTAGTGTTATGTGTTGAATAAGTTTAGGAGACCATTGTATCTTTGGCTAACTTTATTAGTTCAACATTAGCATAACACCGAGACTGTGACTGACAGGTTTGTACAACTCCAAGTGCGGACTGAACACGCCCCCCTCTGATATCACATACAAATGATCACTCCGCTCTGTATGTCAATACAATATGACAGACTGCAGGACTGCTTCGAGTCAACGGACTGGGATGTGCTGTGTGGACCACATGGGGAGGACATCAACAACATGACAGACTGCATCACAGGATACATTAGGGCTGGGCGATATGGACCAAAAGTCATATCCCGATATATTTAGGCTGAATATCGATATACGATATATATCCCGATATTTATTCTGCAAAGTGAGAGCAAATATTCAGTCAAAGTCAAAGCCAAATATGACATGTCACAAGTAGTTTTATTGAAACTGGCTATTTCAGTGAACAGTTGCAAAATCAAATGAATAAATAATAAACAGGTTTCTTCATCTGGTACATGAATAAATGCTCAGCTGTTCAAATAACATTAAAATGTAAACATAAACACTGTATAACAACAGGAGTACCATTTTTTAAATCAAAGCTCCGTAAGGTGCAAATTTAAATAAAAAAATATCTTAAATAAAAATAGCCTATAAAATAGGCCAATCTTTTTCTGAAATAAATATATTTATTATTTAAACATCAGCTTGAGATTACCTTTTCCTTTTTGTTAACTCAATTTCTTATCTGAACAGTCTCAACCAGTTGCACAAAAAACAGACTATCTATAGGCTCACACGTCCTGCTCGACCACATATCACTGGTCAATGCAAAATGGGTCACGTTAGCGAGCCGGTCAGCAAGGCTCTGCCTGACTTCGGTATACATTTGTGGCAGTGCTTCTCTGCAAAGTAGTTGCGACTGGGAAGCTCATATCTCGGGTCCATAGTTTTCAGTAGCTTTCTGAATCCGACTTGTTCCACAGTTGCAACAGGGACCATATCTTTAGCAATGTGATAGGACACCGCTTTAGTTATAGTACACCACTTGTTGCCACTTTTCTTTTCATAAGGCACACTGCGGGAAAATGAAGCTTGCAGTGAGCTTTGTTTCGGGGCTGGAGCTTTTTCGGGTTGTGGATGGCTCGCGGCTGGGGCTTGTGCAGCGCGCAGTTTCACACACTCTTCGTACTGCAGTTTGTGCCACTGTTTTAGGTGGTGAAAAAGATTTGTAGTGCTTCCACCCCTGGCTGTAACTTCTTTATGGCACTCCCTACATATAACGTGATTCTGTTGGTCATCTGATACTTTGTATCCGAACCATCTCCAAATTACTGAGCCACTGCTTTTTCTTTTGCTAACCAATTCCTCCTTCGCACGCTCCGCAGACGTTGTTGCTTCCTCCATGTTTGTTGAAGAGTGCCGGAGTGTCTGTTCCAGTTCCTGCCCCTCCCCCCTCTGTGATGAAAGAGGAGGGGTGGGGGCGCAGGGAGCAGTGCAGAGAGCTCTGGGTCAGCAGCTTGCCTGGAGCAAGGATCACAGCGCAAATTTGAACTATATCGATATATGCGATATGGTCTAATTCCATATCACATTTAAAAATATATCGATATATTTTTTATATCGCCCAGCCCTAGGATACATCAATGTTTTTTTTATTTTTTTTATCCGATTCATAAAAATAATAATCAACTGATTCTCAAAATAATTGTTAGTTGCAGTCCTAGTTTAGATAGATGACTGATTTGATGGGATATTTATTTTCCTGCCGGAAGTTAATAGTTTTTTTTGTGTTTAATTCTCTTTCAGCTAAAGATGCTATGCATGATGGCCGATCTCCCATTATTATTGATAATACAAATGTCCAAGCTTGGGAAATGAAGCCATACGTCGAAATGGTGGGTATGGGATTTGAAATACATCTGTGTGTTTGGTTATGGAGTACTGCACCGCCTTTATAGATCCTCATCAGATTTCCAACAATTTTAACAGGCCTTGGAGAGAGGATACAAAGTGGACTTTTGTGAACCTGACACCAGCTGGAAGTTTGATCCTTATGAGCTGGAGAGGTACGATTCCTTAATTATCATATTAAATGTACATGCCAGTGCCAACTTTTAAAACGTACAGATACTAACATCACCACATTGCACTGTTTTCCTCCAGGAGGAACAAGCACAGCGTTCCACAGGAGAAGATCGCACAGATGATGGATCGTTTTGCATTTCCAATATCTGTAGACATTGTCATGAGATCACAGGAGCCCGCTCACGTGAACCAGAGACCTCGACCAGAGCAGCCACAGATGATGAGGAACCAAGATTTCTGTTAGTTTTTCACAGGATTTTTACCAGCTAAATAATTTGCCTTGAAGAACAAAACCTTTTGTAATGAGTAACTATTGTTAGCTACTGTTTCTATGGGATTTTTTTAATCATTATTTTTTGAATATTCTAATTTTATGTAAAGGATGAAGAAATCTATTTTTTCTGAAACTGTTTTCATAATTAAATTTTCTTATGTAACGCCTTTGCTTTGAAGGGAAATCTGCTTTATGAATGTGGAAAACCAAAAAACTAAGCTGTCCTCATCAGCCTCCAAATCAGCAGAGGAACTGCGATAAAGTTTTCTGTTTTCTGGTAAACCACAAGTTTCATAGTTAATTTAATTCTTTGGTTACGCCAACATGTTTTTTTTTTAAGCCCCTTTTCCGAAAAGCCATTTTCCATTCCTCTCCCAGCAAGTGCCAAATATAGGTTTTATTTGCTGTGATCATTCCTCCGGAGGAATCATCCATTCTTCATGTTTTTTCAATGTAAACAATGAGGGACAAAATATACAATTGACGCAAAAATGTATTGAAAGATTATGTGAAGCAGTCTGTGAAGATGTTCCAAAGTTATGGTAATTTGGTGTAAAATTCCCTCCTGAAAGTCAGTGAATCACAATTGGCCTTTGTATTCCCTCTTGTGTCATCAGTGAAGTCCTGTGGAGAGACGGGAATCATGTATCTGTATTTACTCAAACCCGGCTCCATTTGGTCATGAAAAAATATGATCCCATCGGTTTGGTATTCTACCGAGTTGGCTGAAAACTTTGTGTCTGGTGTCAAAACATGTCATGAGCCATGTTGGACACCAGGGTTTCATCGCTCCCTGGGGATTTTGGGACAAGTTCAGATTTTTCTGGGGATCTTCATGTGATGGATCTGGGTTACCTTTCCTGTTCTCTGCTCCAATATTTCACCTCTAAAAAAAGTACACAAGAAGGATAAGAACACTGACAGATGTGTGGAGGCTAAAACACTAACACGGGTGGACAAATATCAGAAACATCTTAAGTTAGTAGTAAATTTGATGAAGCTCATCATTTTAGTGAATTTGGCAGTGTTTTAGACCAGTGTTCCTCCAACCGGTCAATGTGATATTCCATGTTTTTTGTGTAGTCTGATGTTTCTATAAATTCATTTACCTCCTGTTGACCAGACACACACATATTTCAGCAGCACTTTCATCTTGACAGCTGTGCATTTTTCCATTAGACTGTGCAGTTGGTTTTGAAACCCAGAAGCTGTGATTCTCCAAGGAGCTAGCAGCGAGTTTTCCGTTATAATCACAATGAAAGTAAAGTTTGGTAACCTTCAGTAACATGCCTCTTGGTGTTTGAAGGTCAATAACAAATTGATATCTCAGATTGCAGTATCCAATGTACTTTTGTCCGCAGCCTCCTATCTTTTCTCCGGCGGTTTATTTACACACTGCTGACCTTGATTTACAGAACCCAGTGCTGATGTGCAAGAAGACTTTTAGTGTTGAAGGAAATAATGTGAATCACATCTTTTTTTTGCAGTTTATATGCATCAATTTTGGGCAGAAGCAAAAGGGCATATATGATTTGGGATTAGAAAAAACTAATATAAAGCAGGTATCAGAAAGGAAGTACAAAACTACTGAATTGAAGATATTTAAAACAAAGATAGGGCTGTTTTATTTTAACGGGGTGAAGTCACGAGTGCATTTTGTTAGACATTTCAGAGGATTTGATGTTTCCATCTTTCTTGTTTTTTAATATTTAATGTAGAATTAAATGATCTATTTGTAATCAAATCAACAACACCACTATTCTAACCAGGGAGTAGGGTGTTAGCTGACTTTTATATATTTAACCCCTGTGTGTGTTCATATTTTTGTTATTCATCCAGTGTTGGGTCTGGTGGACCTGCTGCATTTTGGGTTTTTTAATTTAACACAAAGACCCTTGAGGTCAGCGCATAGAACCCTGAGGTCAGAGCATAGGTTCTTGAGGTCAGAGTATAGAACCCTCAGGTCAGAGCATAGAACCCTGAGGTCAGAGTATATAACCCTGAGGTCATAGCATAGAACCCTGAAGTTAGAGAACCCTGAGGTCAGAGTATATAACCCTGAGGTCATAGCATAGAACCCTGAAGTTAGAGAACCCTGAGGTCAGAGCATAGAACCCGGAGGTCAGCGCATAGAACCCTGAAGTTAGAGAACCCTGAGATCAGAGCATAGAACCCTGAGGTCAGAGCATAGAACTCTGAGGTCAGAGCATAGAACCCTGAGGTCAGAGCATAGAACTCTGAGGTCAGAGCATAGGTTCTTGAGGTCAGAGCATAGAACTCTGAGGTCATAGCATAGAACCCTGAGGTCAAAGCATAGAACCCGGAGGTCCGAGCATAGAACCCTGAGGTCAGAACATAGAACCTTGAGGTCAGAGAACATAGAACCATATTTCCCTAACTGAAAACAGGAGAAAACATGGTTAAACAAAAAGGCTTCTCACGCCTACTACTACCGACACCCTTGCTAACCCCACCACCCAATAATGCAGCATGGCCATGTGCAGCATGGCCAGGTTGGAAACTGGAGAGAAAGGAGAGAGCGCTGGCCTCCTCAGGTTCCCTCTTAAATATCGCCACCTGCAATGAAAGGACGCACAAACACGGCAAAATAACAGCACAGAATCCCCCCCCCCCCCCCAACATGGTCAGTTTGTGAATTCACATCGGAAACCACCATGCTTTATTTTGTAATACATATTGGTCGCTTTCAAGGTACAAAATACTTTTGTCCTTATATTTTGGTGTGTTTGTGCTTTGGAGGTTTTTATTAGATTGGATATACCAACATACACATAGAGAAATATAAATATATATCAATGGCTAAAATCAACAAAATGACAATATGGCTCTGTTTTTGGCTATTCCTCCCCTCTTATGTCTTGCTTTAGCACTGCTTTAGTTTCCTCGGCCAGAGAGACTCTTGGTTTTCCTCAACCTGTGAGATTATTTATGCCTCTGACTAACATTCACAGCCGTATATAAACACCAATACTCATGCTGGGGGATGGTAGAGTCCTTGAAACATAAACAATGTGAAGCATGGTGCCTGCCTGCTATATATATATATATATATATATATATATATATATATATATATATATATATATATATGTAAATTCCCGATTGAATAGATTAAACAGAGCGATGGAACACAACCTGACAGTGAAGGCAGCACTGAGGCTTTCAGAGTCCCTGTTGTTTATGAGCCTCTAAACCTCACCTGCGGAGACACGTGTGTTTTCAACATCCCTCCCTGTTCATTGGCCCACTGTGTGGGAGTGTGTTTTCAGGCTCCTTCCTAGGTGCCAGTGTGTGTGATTGTAATGTAAGGCAGCCAGCAGCCGTAAAAGAGCATGTGTGCTTTGAATGGTGATGATGTGACGGAGATGTGATGAGCGCTTTGTGCTTGCTGAATGGCCGTGATGAGCCACAATTAAGTCACTGCCATCAACCATCTTAGAGACCGAAAAGGGCAGATGGAAACGGAGCTGACACACATATGGGAGGCAGAGGACAACAAAAACTGGATACGACATGCTAATGTGTGCTGATTACCACCAATGCAAAATGGTTAACTCAATGCTAACCAGATAGTTTATATTTTATTATTACGACAGTTGTTACTTTATTATGACCTCCATTTCGTTTATGTCTTTGCAAAATCCAGTACACTGATGGACACATAGCTCACTTCTCTGCACGGCTTCAAACAAAACATTGTTTTGATTATCAAGGTCATAGCCCTCATGTGTATCGTATATTTGCCACCATGTGAGCTTTATTGTCAGGTTGCACACTGTAGATTGTTGTCCGCCTTCAAATTAAACCGATTAGGGAAAGTTACTCATGGTTTTCTCCTGCGACAGCCCTTATAGATGCAAACAGGGATTTAGTAGAAATTAAGACATTGAGTCTGGGAGGGAATGAAGCACAAAGTGAAGTTTCTCATGAGAAGAAAAAAATACATTGTAAAATAATTATGCTTTTTTTGTTTACAACTAAATGCGTAAAGCAGATATTCAGGCTACAGAGCACGTTATTTAGTATGGTTGTCACGTGACCCTGACAGCCAATGGCAACTGTGTTCTGCAACCGCACAGCGTCTTGTCTTTTTTTATAAACCACCGACCAATCTTCTGGCTCAAGTCAACCACAATAAGACAGGACACCAGGCCTTAAATTCTTCAAAATAAAAGCGTGAACTTGTGTCAGTTTGACCAGAAAAATAACATATTGAGCAGCTGTGTAGAAAGTGTACGGTACACAAATACATACATTTGAGTAAATACTGGACAGGACTGAAGTTAAATACAATTGCAAACAATGAAAGTGTGCCTCGCTGAAATAATCACTTTTTGTATTTTTTCACTTTTACATTTTTTTTTGTATTAAACAGAGAAAATCTCTATTGGTTTATATTTGTAGTTACTGTGGTCTCCATGTACTTTGGTTGTAATCTTAGTAAAAAAAACAATTGCACACTGCAGTCCGTCATTGCATTTAGTGGCATTGTCTTCATTGTATTCACTCTCATTTGGAAGGGTGATAAGCCTATATGTCCTTCCTATCAATATACTGAATGATCATCATCACAACATTAGCTTTGCAGTTTGCCTTTATCTCATAACATATTCACTATCATGATTCCATAATTTGGTGCTTTGAGTGAAAATCACACATTTTAAAAGACTATGTAAACATTTTGTTACGTACAAAATGTGGGGTCAGCACAGCACTCAGTATGTAGGCTACTTGTTCATCAATTGTTTCAGGCGACGCTCTCATCAATGCGGCTTTAATTTTGAAATACTGCGCCGGAAGTCCTGCTGTCATTCCCGACTACCTTGACAGGTGTGTGGGGCTCAACATGCTATGGATTTCATGCCGTCCGGCGGACGGTGCGCTGCTGGCGGCTCCACACGGCAGGTACTTCCCTCCGCTCACGTTATCGGTCCTCGCGATGTCGTTGATAACGTGCTCGGTGCCGCCGGGTCGAGCGCGTGCCTCTGATCATTATGGCAGATCGATCATTTAGATCAGAGAGGGGACTTTACCTCCAGAGTATCGAGGCGGATCATTGTACGGCGGTTCAGGCTACACGTTGTACGGTAAGAGGCTTTGCATGTTTGATGCATCATAAGGACGCAGAGGATGTGCACACATTTACACGATTGTTGCATTAATTGCAGGGTGGGAGTTGCATTTTAGTTGGTTCATGTCTTAAATACGACCTTGATCATATATTTATCCAGATTTTACTTAATTAATTAAAACAACTTTGATGGGACATACAGTAGTACGCTATCCCATATAAAAGAATTACTGATATTCATTCTTACATTTAAATATTTGGCTGTACTTTGGAATACCTTTCAAAGCAGATACAATTAACATAAAACAATGATTTTGATTTGTTTAAGTTGCACTTTGTCTGTCCAATGACTGTGGTCTCTAGAGCCTATGCATAACTCAATATTGTCTTCATATATATTACTGTACAGGTCCTACACATTGCAGTGTGAGAACATGATGTGCTTCCAGCAGTGAAGGGAGTCTAAGTTTAGCAGTCTACCTCTCTCCACATTGATGTTGAGTCATTAGCTGCTGGCACACTTGATGGGTAAACCTGTTCTCTGTGGTTCCTCTTCATGCAGCGGTTGGTGTCAGCTGGCAGCATGACGGTGCAGCCCTGTGTGTTCATAATAACACCACTAATCCCATCAAAGTATTGCGGAGGTCTGACCCGAGGACTCAGTTATCCAGAAACATTTAGTCTAAAGTTAGATGTGTGCAGAACAGCTGGGACTGTAGAGCAAGCTTATATTGAGTGAGCTATACCCTGGATGTGTTGTGACAAAAATATGTTTTTTTACGGAACTCATATTGATTTGTGGAGATTCATAAGAGGTGGTAAATAAATAAAAAAGCAAAGTCTATAAGTCTTGACAGATTTGATCTCCATCCAGTAAATGTCCTCTACCTCGGACAAATCTGTGCGCCAGACAATACCTCTTGATTTAATTTGAGTTCCCATTGTCAGTCAGAGGCAGTGCTCTGAGCCTCCCCAGCTGCCTGTTACATAATGTCAGCAAGGACTGTCACAGTTTACTGAGCAGACGGGGTGGTGGGTGGGTGGGGGGAACTCAGGACTGGGGCAAAATTGAGAGCAGACAATACTGAAGGAGGCCAGGTTTACAACGTTACATAAGAGATGTTTTCATTCCACTTGGCTGGGAGGATGCAGAAATGATGGTGGTCCAGAAATAGGTCTGAGTGAAGGAAAGGGGGATGCTGCACACACAGTTTTTACCAGCGGAAGAGAACACAATCAAGCCTGGTATTGCACTGTGACGGTACGGATCCAGCTGTTTATAGAGGGACATTTTATTTGCATATAGCACAGGCTGGCTTTTGTTACTTATATCCTGCCGTTAACATTGCCAGTAATTTTGACTGGGGTGCACACAAGGGGTCACCAGACAATATTACATCCAAGGACGTATCAGTCTAATGTCTTTTAAGAGAGGGGGGGCAGCAGCAATGTCTAATCGCTTTCCTTCTTGATAACCTCATCAGCAAAGTGCACTGTGGCAGTACATGCATGGTTCATTAGGTTGCATCTGTGTTAGATTTGTTGTTGTGAATTTCATAAAACAGAGGTAGATGTCGACTGGAAGGACAGTCTAAATCTCTAAATTTGGTGCCATCTAATCGAACACTAAAGCCATTAAAAGCAGATTTTCACACTGGATGAAGCTGGATGTGGATGGAGGGTGAAGTGGATCACAATTAAATATTTAATAATTACATATTTTCAGTGCTTATTGATTTTGCAACATGTGCCTGCTGTATGATGGCAGTGATATACGATGAGATGGTGTGGGTTGACAATAATAACTTCCATCCATCAAATGTGATTCAAAATGACAAATGAGCTGTACATCACATCGAGCAGAAAAAACCTGCCTAAGGAAGCAGGAAATGCACCCACGTTGTTTGTGTACAGATTTTGCACTGTGATGTATTGATGATGTGTTGCTTAATATCAGTGTTTGTCCCAATCAGATGTTGAATGTAGACAAATACTTATTACATTGTTATAAAGAAAACTTTTGAGCTATTACCACATGTATAAAATGGTATTTTCCTCATTAATTGCATAAATAATGAAGTTCTCCAGGAGCTAAATTGGAGATATGCAGATTAAAGCAAGATATTATTCATATGCTGCAACAGTTTGTGGGAAAAATCCGCTCTGAAAATTGAGATTACTACTGTTGAATTTAATTATTTGTCTTTGGAAACTGTTATATGGAAATGAGAATCTCTTTTTCCTGAAACAACAATGTTAGTCTTTGTTCTCACAAATTCTAAGAATTTAATATCTCAGTAATCCTCAATAAAAAAAACAACAATAACTGTGAAATGACCACGAAAGGAAAAATTATGTATGAAATGAAAAGAAACGTCAACAAAAGCTGTAACACCTTTTAGTTATATTCAGTTATGCAGTGCTGTCAGATGATGGAAAATAAGGTAATCAGATACACATAAAATATTAGTTTTGAAAGTCCTTCTCACAATCAATGAGGATCAGCGATGGTGAAAGTCAGTTGACGTTGAAATCGTCCATTGCTTGTGACACCAAATGAAATATTATAATAAAACCATCTTGCAAACAGTGTAAAACATGGCTCATGAAAATCTTGTGACGGGAACTTCCCCCAAAACATCATTTGATGTTGTTTGTTTTGCACCTTGTCATCAGTGAAACTGATTTATGAGTTGACCTTTTGCTTCTGCATTACGGCAAAAAACAATTTGATACGGCTGCTGTGGAAATGGACCAGCGGATTGCTCCGTGACGGGGGACTGCTGCCTCATTGTCACCTAGTTGGTTCATTTATGACCACCCACGCTCTGTTTGTTTCACAGTTACAGACGATTGACAGATTAAACATGACTTTTTATTCATAGTGCTAAAGATAAGTCTGTCCTTCCGGAGGACTGGAGGGCTGTATGTGCAAAGAGTATAGCGGCTACTTCAAGTACAAAGGGGAGGGTTTGGTGTTGAATTACCACCACTGTTGTGTCTCTCCTGGTTACAGTTTCCTCTGTGCTGTTCTCTTCATGGGGTCACATGTTTTATTCTCCTAATGGAATACAGTGAACGTTTGATGGATTTATCATTTGAAAACGATCAGTCAGACGTGTTTGTCCCTGCAGGCATGATTCTGTGAGGTCTTTGCATGAGGCAGCCTGGACGGGCATGATGGAGGAGGCTGCCAGTCAGCTCGAGAGAGACCATGTGCACAGTGTCTATGACAAGATTGCTCCATATTTCAACGACAGCCGCTATAAAGCCTGGCCGAAGGTCCGACAGTTCCTGCTGGACCTGCAGCCGGGGAGCATCGTGGCTGACATTGGTGGGTGTCCCCTCCAGCAGTGATGTAATCCTGGACATCCCACAACATTTGATCATTATTACATTATTTGTGCTTTTTCTTTATGGAAAAGTAATTTTCAAATATAATCAGATCACTTCATTCCTAATTAGTCACAAGTGTTGCAGCTGACAGTCCTGTCTTTGGTAGGTTGTGGCAATGGCAAGTATCTCCACATCAACAAGGAGGTGTTCAAGCTGGGGTGCGACGTTTGTCACCCCTTGGTGGACTTTGCCTGGAGCCAAGGACACGAGGTCCAGATGTGCGACGGGCTGCATTTGCCTTACAGAGACGGCTGCTTCGACGCTGTGCTCTCTATTGCAGGTAATGTGCAAACACACACGCAGTTGAAAGTTGAGGTTTGGATGTTGTTGACTCCTCCCATTTGGTGACTAATCACTCCCTTGATATGCACGAGGCCACACCACTGTGGCTGCCGTTTGCCTCAAATTAAATCAACTCATAACAACGGTAAACATCAGTTTACCACAGGCTTGAGTTGCCTAGCCAACGGTGTGAAATAATTAATGTGTCCCCCAACAAAAGAGTGCAATTAGGAGCAAAGGCAACGGCAGACGCCCACATTATTAATTTGTGTTGTGCGCCACACAGTGTACAGAATGTGTTGGGTTGACCGCAAGTGTGACTTGGCATCATAATTAAATAGATGCCTACTTATCATACTACTTAATTCTGACAAATTAATGCTTTTTTCGTCAGTCATCCATCATTTGTCCACCAAAGAGCGTCGTATTCGAGCAATAAAGGAGATGGCTCGCACCCTGCAAGTGGGCGGACGCATCATGATCTACGTGTGGGCCATGGAGCAGAAACATCGTAAGTTTGAGAAACAGGACATCTTCGTTCCCTGGAACCCCAACCTTCCCTCGCCCTCCGGCTTCACCGGGGAGCACGCCAAACCCAGAAGGAGGGCCACAGCTCAGAGCGTGAGCGAAGCCATAGACAACAACGCTGACAAGCACAGGAAGGTTCGAAGCACATCCTCTGTGGCGGACGAGGAGGAGGATCTGACATGCACCACGCCGCGGCAGAGCACACAGAGACTGTGGTTCTTCTCCCGGTCCCTGGATTCTGTATTTGACTTTGGAAGCTTAGCCATCTCCCGGTCATCCTCCAGAGACCTGCGCACTTTATCTTCACCCTCGGGTGAGAACGAGGTGAACAAGGCCGGCCAGCGCGGGAGAGGGCGAGGCCTCATCAAACAGGTGTCGAGCTTCTTTTCCCCGTCGCCCGTGATCGGATCAGAGGAGGACGTCTTCGACCCCGTCACAGACCTGCACAAGGCACAAAATGTTCCTGGAGGCAACAACAACAACGGCACACAGAACCAGAGTGTCTCTGTATCTTTAGCCCGGGAGTGTGGCTCTCTGGCCCTGCCGGATCTGGTCCCATTCCAGAAGGAGCACCTGAAGCAGTCTGGAGATGAAAGGGAAGGAGGGCTGCAGGGAAAAGAGCAGCTGGAAAGCACAAGGAATCCTCAGGGGAGCGAGGGGCGGGTGGAGGGCTCCTGCCTGAGGTACTATCACGTCTTCAGGGAGGGAGAACTCGCCGAGCTGATAGAGAATCATGTTGAAGAGCTTCATGTCAAACACACCTACTTTGATCATGCCAACTGGTGTGTGGTGGCAGAGAAAGTTTGCTTATGGAAAATATGATTTTTAACTGAATTTTATTGTTTTGCATCAACTCTGCCTCAAGTTTTAGCACTGAATCACACATTGGATGATTATGCCATTATTGTGACTGAAAAGTGAATTTACAGATGTAGCCATTGTTGGAACACTGAACTACTCCTTTGCTGCAATTCTCCACTTCAGTTAGTATAACTTCATAGTTTCTGGTAGTCCGAGAGCCAGCTGTGTGAGAGACCTTTCCATATCTTGCATTAAATATCATTTTAGATGGTATCAATGTCATGGTTTTGCAGTAGAGTTCAACAATGGCCATCGCTGTTAAGTATTTATTCTATGTCAATATATGAAACCAAGAAGCTGTATCCACATGTCCAGTGTGTGTTACCTTTTTAGTATCAACCGTTAGTTTTTTTTTATGACCAAAACACAGCGAGCTCCAGCGCCACTCATGATTTTAACTCTTTTTAAAAGAGCATTTCTGCACCAGAGATTTTAAGAAATGCACCGTTTCTCTCTTTGGACTTTTAATATTTGCCAAAGAGGAATTTGTGGGAATACAGTACCCTCTTCCACCTGCTCTTAAGTGTTTTAATGCGTTGATTACAGTGTAAAATTCTTACTTAATTCATTGTTTGACATGTTCCTTGACTCTTGAATATGAGCTAAAGTATCTGTTATGGACTTCTTGGTGGGACTCTGTAAACTGCTCTTGTGTAATCTCTCATAACACGATCATAAGAAGAGCTCAAAGCTGCGCAGAATATCTTGCATCTGCATTGTTTTCTCCAAGCGTTTCAAAGAGCGTGCTGCCAGTGTGTGTGTGTGTGTGTGTGTGTGTGTGTGTGTGTGTGTGTGTGTGTGTGTGTGTGTGTGTGTGTGTGTGTGTGTGTGTGTGTGTGTGTGTGTGCGCGCGCGTGTGCTTGGTGTTTGTAATAGCTGTATACAGTCTTGTGTTGAAGTAACAAATACACTGCCTTGTATACTGTGAATAAACATTGCACTGTACCACAAATATGTCGCTGCTTGAAGTTGGTGAGTGACATAAAAACATGGTCAAATGCCAAGGGCGGAGCATATCCTTATCAGTACAGTATGTGTGGACCAACTGTGTTTGTTCTGAAGTGATATTGGTACCTTAATGTCTTATGTGACCTGATGTAAATACTTCTGAGTTTGAATTTGTTTTTCCTTTTAATAAATATTTTTGTTCATGAGTTTTTGTTGTGCTGCATTTACTGTCATGAATAATGCCTGTAATCATTTGGATGATGTTCAATTAGTCACAACCACAACCTGTGCGGTTAACATAATGTTTATTAGTTACACAGACAGTTGCTACTATAGAAGTACTGATATCTTGAGGTAAACAAAATCTGTCATAAATCACTCTTCAGACAAATGCCACACACTTTATTAGAGAGTCAATTATGTGACCATGACAAGTGACTTCCCAAATTAAAATAGTAGTACTCTAATAGTAGAGTTCAGGTGGTAGAATCTGTGAGGAATGAATAGTCTCCAATTATTTACTAAAATGTAAAGCTGCTGCGTTTACACAATATATAAAACAAGTATTGATTCATATAATGTAGCATTACTACATGTTTTTATTCCTAAATATAAATATCAGCCCCTGAAGATCAAGTACAGGTTTGGCTCTGAGGCTCCTCTTGATTTAGGGCATACAGGTTTCATAATCCACACTCCCTCCACACCTGAAATATGAAGAACATGAATGTAATATCCACTCTTGTTCACTGAAACAGTTAACCGTTAAAGTAAACACTTTTGGAGAAAAAAGCCTCGGCCGACATCTGGTTTTAGCAGACCCGTGTACTGCACCTGAGTTGCTGCTCTGTGAACGATGGAGTGTCTGGCGGCCAGTTCGTCGATGTCTCTCGAGTATCCTCCTCCGATAACGGCAGCAAGAGGAACGCCTCTGCTTAGCACAGTCTTCATCACGTACATATCTCTTTGATACAGCCCTAGGAGATACGCACATCATTCAAAATAGTCTAGAAAGGACTTACGGTGGAGATACTCGGGGGTCAAAGCTATCAGTCACCTTGGTCAGTCAGACGGAGATGCCCAAGTTCATCCTCCCAATGAGGGTCGACACCCGCGTCATACAGGACCAGGTCTGGACGGAAGGTCTCCAGCAGCCGGGGGAGGTGGGCCTCCACTGTGGAGAACATCAGACGTGAAAGTAAGTTCATGGAAACACATGCACTCTTCATTCAGTACTTCATTTAGCTTGTTCAGTTCAAGCCTCTTTTTAAAACAGCTAAGAGAAAAAAGAAACAAATGTCAACTTTGAACACAGCAACACAATCTGGATCTTAACTTTGAACACATATTAGAATGCTTATTAGTATTATTGTGGCCTGTGTGAACTAGCCTGTGGAGAGGTACTCCTTGTCTTCCATCCCATCCTCCACGCTGATGTCTAGGTCACTCTGTTGTTTACGGAGGGGGAAGTTTCTCCCACAATGCACAGAAAATGTAAACACACACGGCTCCTCTTTAAAAATGAAAGCAGTGCCGTCGCCCTGGTGGATGCAAGAGATGAAAGGTTCAGCACTGGCATGAAGCTGAGCTGAGCAGAACATTAAAAGTAGCAGAGACAAGTTCACACTACCTGATGCACATCGAGATCCACAATCAGAACCTTCCTTTTGGGCAAGGAGGAGCTGTCCATCAGGTACTTGGCGGCAACTGCCAAGTCATTGAGGAGACAGAACCCTGAACCGTAGCTGGGAAACGCATGGTGGGTTCCTCCTGCTGTGCTGCAGGCCAGACCCCTCTGCAGGGCGGCTTCAGCAGCTAGAACAGTCCCACCTGTAAACGGCAGAGGAGGCGACATGTCATGCGTGTGATCTCTCCAGGCCATTCGGCTGCAAGATTGCCGACAGATGTTCTCCTCACCTGTTTCATATCGACAGCGTCTCACTATACCTTCACTCCAAGGGAAACCTGTCCTCCTTTGTTCTTGCTCATTTATTTTCCCACTTATGAAGTTATTAAGGTATTCCTCAGTGTGCACACAGCTGAGTAAATCTTTAGAGGCAATTTCTGGGACCCACACCTACTGTGAAGAAGGAAATGATCATTAGTAGGAAAATGTGAGAAAATAAGTGCCGTCAATGGAAACAATGATTTTTACTAATTAATCTGGAAGTTTTTTATCGTTTAAAAAACAAAAACATTGTACAAGCACCCACAGTAACATCTTTAAATGTGTGTTAAAATGACTTTAATATCAGTTGACTAATCGATTATATTTTGAATCACATCTTGAATGAGTCACCTGCTTCTCTGTAATGACTTGGTCTTGGATTAAATGGTGCAGAACCCGGGGGAACTTGCCCATGGGAAACCTGTGGTTGGGTGGGAGGTCGCACACGTACTTGCTGTGGTGAACTATCGGAAGTGCACTGGATTCATGTCTCACCTGCAGGGTGAAGAGGTTTACTGCAAGGTCAGTCTAAATGCAAGTAAGTATGGGAATATGAAGTGCTTACTGAATCAGTGCGGAAACATCTGCAGACCAGCCGTCCGACTTTTATGCGAGGTCTGGTCGAAAAGATGAGTGTGATGCTGGCCATCTCTCTCACTGACGTCAATCCCCTCCGACACTGAGCGCCACTAAACATGTTAAACGTGATGCAAGTTGATGTTATGAAACGGGACAGTGGAAGTGCTGAAGGAACGTGTTCCTCCTCTCTCGCCATCTGCTGTGATGGAGTGAAAACCACACCACACGTGTGGCGGATCCACGGCTCATCGGCACCATCTACTGATGTTAAGGGAATACTGCAGAAGTACAACATGGTGACGAAAAGGAGTGAAAGGTTCTGTGAAACGTTATGTCATACACCAGGGCAATTCAATGTGCTTTACAGGGCAATCGAAAACAGCAACTGTAAAAGTTTTACAATTTTCAAAGTGTAACAGTACAGGCAAGTATGGAAGCCCATCAAGGCCAGTAAAAGAAGAAACAATTATGAGGTAGAAAGTCACAATTATGACAGAGAAAGTCGTAATTATTTTGTACTAGATAACAGGAAGAAGAAGAAGAAGAAGAAAAAAAACAAAGCACCTCTGAAGCACATGTGCACTTACTATCTCATCATTTTGACTTTCTTATCTCATCATTTTGATTTTCTATCTCATAATGATGACTTTCTATCTTATAATTTCGAATTATTTTCGAATTTGATTTTTTTATTTTACCTGTGAAAATGGGCTTCCATAGGCAAGTATAGTAGTATAGTTTAAATCAAGTAAAAACAAACAAACACAGCATTAGCAATTACTGGCTATTTTAAAAGCAAAGCAGATACTTTTTAAAATCATTACTAGGTAGTCGGCAGTAAGAAGTAGATATGTTTTTTGATTTAAAAGTGGCCTGAGTAGGTTATTGCGTTTTGGTTCTAGGGGGTTCATATGGCAGAAGCATATCACAGAAGTATTGTTGGGCCCTGAGCCACAGAGTGATAGACGAGCAGCAGGCTTTTGAATGCAGGAATGCATTACACTTCTCCTCATACTATATTAAGTGAGGCACGTCAGATTCTTACTCAAATTGATGACAGTTTGTTTGTGACAGTGTGTGATCCTATAACATTATTTATCACCAAAATTTGACATGTAAAATAAAAAGTACTGACATAGGCTTTTTGTTTTTGTCCCAGTAGTATACACAAACAACATTTCAATCAATACTGCAGTAATAATAATACTTCTTACAACAATTGTGATTTTTTTTTTTCATCCTGGAGTGTGAAAAGCATGTGAACTTGAACTGTGAACTTTTTTTATTCAGAGCTCACCAAGGCATTTATTTAGCCTTATCAAGCTGTGTTTTCTGTTCTGAGTATTCCTTATTGGAACAAATGAGGCATGAGTTTGAATTTCTAGATTCTAGAACATCAGTAGTCAACTTGACTTAATCTTGTCCGTTCGTATCTGATGATAATATTGTTCTGCATTTATACTTATTTCTTTCCGAGATCAGGGGGCGTGGAGACACCATGATGAATTTATAATTTTCATTCTGCACTTTTTACTTTTCGCTCTTTTAGCTGTTAACATAAAGCTACAAGAGTAGTTTTTCTCTGCGTCGATCAATTTTCCTCCTCGTCGTTTGTCAGAACCCTGACCATCTTCATCCCCTCCTCCTCTGTAGCATTCATCTTCCCTCCTGTCAAGCCAGAGCGAGGTGGCTCATCACTGGTCGAGGATCATTTATGGCATCACACTGAAATCCTGTCCCACTCAGAGCCTTCACTGTCTCCACTCTCACATCGTGGTCCAGTTTCAAGTAAACTCTACCAAAGGGTCAGTGATGTGATGCATATCATTCACTCGCATTTTACAAGTTCACAAAATGATCAACAGTTGCATTTTGACCTATTGGTGCTTTTTATGGTTGAAAAATAGAAAAATGCCACAGTTTCCTATCACTGTAATGATCTGTGATGAGCTACTTTTGGTGCTGGTTTTACTCTCCCATCTGTCTGTTTTATATTGCTAGCAGGCAGCTCAAGGCACTGTCTGGTGTACTTTCGGCTGTGTGTGTGTAGCTGTATAAAGATTGTGGTGAATGGGGATTAGTGCAGCCCCCACTGGGTAGGGCTAGTGTGCTCACAGGCAGATGAGAATCTGCCAGATTAGAAAAAAAGATGAGAGCGTCGGCCCCAGGTGCGCAGGAGAAATCCCCTCATAATAGAGAGAGGAGATTAGAGAGCTGAAATCGATGACCGACTTCAACCTTTTTAAAACGCAATTGAAATAAGGAGAGAGGAAGGAAAGGACCCTCTTTCTCAATGAAAGACTCCAGTATATCTTGACAGAAACATTGGTTGCTTCATGCAATAGATAAAGGTTAACTTCAATTATTAACATACAGATTTCTAATATTTCATGGTATCTTTTTAAAGGCCCACACCACTGGTTTTGCATGTTTTAGCTCATATACTTCACCTTTACTTTACATCACCGGTAATCGGTTTGCAAGCCACGCTTCTGTTTTTGTAAAAATTTAGCATAATTTTAAAATGATTGATTTGTATGATCCATTACAGTGAACATCAAGTCTGCATTAATTTTTGTTCAATTTCCATTCTTGTTGTGAGATGCAGAATAAGAGCAGAGCAGAGCCTTCTAATCAGTCTCCATGTGAACTGTAACTGTAATGCAGACTTGATGTTTACTGGGATCGATGGCACGCATCAAGAATATGTGAATTCATTGTTATAACATTCAGAAACCAATGAAAACCAATAGATGCCCGAAACAATAGTAACGGTACATCCAAAAATCTCTATCTGCAAAGAATGCATTTGAAAATGGTTAAAATAATGTAAAGTATTTACGTCTATTTGGAGTCAGACTGAATAGCTGTAAACACGCTGGCTTCTTTAATGTTTAGCACCAGTGAAAGAGAACGCACAGCTGTAGTGAGCAGCAGTCTGCCTCAGAGCAGCTGCTTTCAAAGCCTGTGCCGCTCTGCGGCTCATTCCTGCCAAGGATAAAGAAGAGGCTGACAACTGCTCAGTTTTGATCAAATTTTCTCTTCTCCCCTCGGGCAAAATAATAGCATGCCGACTTAAGTCAGCCCTCTGAAAACAGTTTTTTTAAATCTCGGCATTGTGTGTTCATAAATTACAGTCAGACTGTCTCAGGTGTTTTCTTGCTTTGGAGGTAGAGTCCAAGTTTATTCAACCACAAACACCACATTTTGGACCTGGCTTAAATAACGTGTTGGACACATATTGTAGGTCTTTAAATCACACAAGGATGTGATCAATGAATTTGATGCACGCAATGTGGTTTAACCGAATGAATAACCCCGTCATCTTGGCATGTGTCTTCACGTTCCTGGAAGCAAACATGCTTGTTGTCCGACCCCTGTGGGGGGGAGTGGGCGGTGTGATGCGTGACACCGGATTCAAACATACCTGTCAATTACACAACAGCACAATCACAACGTTGGGCCCTGCAAAAGCCCCCGGTCCTCACCCTCCGCCTCACATCTCAGAGCGGAAGGAATTCGCTGGTTGATTGCGAGTGCTGGCAGAGCGTGTTGCAGCAGGTGAGGACAGGGGTTGTTGTTGGAGGGAATTAATTTGTAGCTGCTCTCTGGGTGCGATGGTGATGGCCTCCGAGGCAATCCCTCCAGAAAGGCTGAGCTGATCCACCTCTCATCATCCCTGGCCTCCTGTAATCACATACGTGCTGTGAAATCATTGCACAGTAGTATAATTTACCCTCAACGTTTACATCTGTCCTCGTTATCACTGGATCTGACATATTCTCCAGCGCCACTCATTGTTTGGGAATGTCCTCACAGCTGTTCAACGTTTTGCCATCTTGTCGTGAGGCTGTTGCGTGGTAAGCTGTGGGTGCCGCTCACATGTGTTGTCAAACAGTAGTAACGTGTGAGCCAATGAAATACCAAGAGTTCACGAATAGGAGCGAGGCCAAGAATATGCACATGCCCCGATATTTGCTAAGCCCCCAAAGCGTTTTTTTTGTTGCGAGTAGTTCATCCATTGGGTTTTTGTTAACTTCTGAATGGGAACATTGCTCTTGTTGTGTTTGACTGGTTTGATCGTCTAGGGTTATAACGTTTAGTATTTCATCAGCTTTTCAACTTATCAAAGAATTCAGGGACACTGTTGGTAGCCAAAGCTGAACAATTGGACAACCTAAGAAAGAAAGAAAGAAAGGAAGAACGAAAGTTAAAAAAAACAAATATCATATATAAAAGTAATATCTCTCTCTCATGATACTACAGTTAGGATGTGTCCACCTTTGTGCATGAAACGCTCTTTAATACAGAAAACCATTTTAACCCCAGTTGAGACCCAGCCATTTTTCTCAAAAATTCCAAATGGTTTGCATACCCATACTAAATACAGAATATCTCCTCAACCACAAGGGCTATTTGAATCATTTCAAAAGCTATAATATAGAGAAAACATGTGTGAGACTAGTTAATAGGTTCATATAGCAGTATACGTGTTATTGGTTTATTGGTTGATGATAGAACACAGGAAAGAAAAAAGAAAAAGAATACAAAATTCCAGGATAAATGTCCCCATTCAAATTATGCATATCATCACTTTTTCACTATAAAATAGCACTATTTGTTAACATTATCTCTGCGAGGTTTGACTTTTATTAAGTGAAGTTAAATATTTGTACTAATTTATTTAGTGCACATTTTGTGAACTGTATAAATCTACAGTTCACAAAATGTGCACTAAATTTTTAACTTCAGAAACTGTTTGAATTTGACATCAGATTCAACACGAATATGAGGTGACTTTAGTCTCTTAGTAAAACAAAATATTGAATTTACACCTCAACAACCTCTGACACCATCTGAATAGTGGGAACATAAAAACAATTATCTAGTGTATATATATATATATATATATATATATATATATATATATATATATATATATATATATATATATATAGTACCCACAAAAACTCTGTGATGACTTGATCAGCTCTTGGGATAGAGACCAAGTGAGAATGCAGAGAGAAGTGATAATACAGAACATCTGCTCTGTGGTATGCTGGGAATCCGATGGGGAGTCTGAAAGCAGCAGAGATATTGAGTCAGACTGTGGTATTGCTGGAATGTTTTCTAATGGTGTTTACGTTATGTATTGTACTCGTCTGTTTTCCACAGTTGAGAGGTTCATGTTGCGTAAGAGTGCTGCAAGCAGCGGAAGGAAAAATAAATAAAAAATTTGATGTTCATGCTTTTACACGTACTATCCCTCGATAGAAATGAATGTTCCCAGTGTGGCGGGCGCAGATGAAATGCGATGATTTTGCATACTGTAGATGCAGCTTAACCCTGTCAGTGTTTGCTGCCTTGACAGACTCGCTCTTGTTCTGTGCAGCAGTGCCGCAACCATACAGCCACATGTTTCAGCAGCACAGCTGGCTGAATTCTCTTTCCCTCACTTTTAATCTCACTGTGCCATGTGCAGACCACAGGCAATTCAAAACGTCTGCCCCGTCTTGACAGCCGTGTTGATACCGCTGATAAGGGGACGAGGGCGAGCAGAGACAGCAAGTGAAATGACAGTGAGGGGAAGAACATTGCAAAACACACTGCAAAACATTCTCATAAGCCGTAAACCATTCAATGATCGCATGAATAGTAACATAATCTCCATTACTTTAGTGGGACGTGTTACACATTTCTTTTGCTATTAACTGTTTTCTTTTTTCTTTTGGTCAATAAACAATTGCTCCAAAGGTTAATATTGCATTTTCATAATATTGTGTTGCTCATAAGAGACAAATATGAAAATGAATAGCTAAAATTGTTGCCCCAGAGGCAGAATCATCGTAACGTTTATGCCATCATAGGGGCCGAACTCCAAAAAAGGTTTCTACATTTCCCACAATGCACATGACTTTTTGTGTGACCATCATGTCTTTTAAACTAATCACAAACTGATATTTTTACTGCAGATTATAATAAAGTATTTTATATAAACTCCCTAAAGTAGATATTCCTGAAGCGTACTGTCTTCAACAGATCCATAATACACTTAACGGTTAGGTTAGAGAGTAAAACATAAACCTATTAAACGTCTATGCACACTAAAAAAGATCTTTGTGAGTTCATATTTAGTCAAATCTAACTAGTGCGATGTTTTGATGAATAGTTTTACAGTGTATCAGATGGCTGCGCGTACTTGGGGCTAAATATCTTGCACAAGCTTCAGGATGTTACTTGTCATACTGCCATATTTTATAAAGTCAAAAACGCAATCAGACCAGAAGAATTCCAAAATAGAAACAAATATGTTTGATAAGTTAACATGTCGTAATAAAAAGTGTCTATGTCTAGTCTGGCTTGTGATTGATAATTCTTTGAAAAAGTATTTTGTACCCTGAGGTGTTGCAGTTCTTTAGTGAATACAATAGGGCACGAACTCTGTCAACTTCAATCTGTTCCAAACTCTTCCAGTTGAAGTGAGCGGTGAGCAGACTGAGAAAGTATCATTCTTATCGCTCTGTAAATCAGCCAAAGACAAACAGTAATATCCCCTTACACTCACATTTGCTTCTTTCTGGAGGGGTTGGCATTGAGCTTCTCCGCCTGCTGAGGAGCTGCGTCCAGGCCTCGGTATGCCTGCCATCTCTAACGGTTTGCTTTGGCAGCTCGTTCACAACCCCCTCCTGTCTTGACATAGTTGTCATAGCGGTAATCTGCAGCAGGAGCCCATGTCTTGTGTTCATTGAGGCCAGCACAGCTCTACTGCAGTCGGAAAAAGTTACATTGAGGAGATGAACATTTTCATTCAAACAGGTAGAACGAGGAACACGGAAGCTCAATGTCACATCCAGGACTTTTTTGGATAATGTCATTTAAATCTAAACATGCTTTTGTATTAGAGTCAAACTGAAATGTATTCATAAAGCCCAATATCACGAATCACAAATTTCCATCAAAAGCCTTTTCATTTGCACAACATACATCACCCTTTTTCCTTAGACCCAATATTCATAGCAGGGGAATTATACTTTGTCCAATACTTTGGATTTATGATTTAATAACAACGACCTTGTTCTCTTTTATTTCCTCCCTCGTGCTCCAGGTGTTGATTCTGCCCTCCATCCCCCATGGATGTAAAGTCAGTGTTTTTCTTGCAGTGACACAAACAAGGCTGTTTTTATTTCCACCGGAGGTGTGGGCAGAAAGGGGGCTCCCGGGTTAGCGCGTGAGAACATCCAGCTGCGTTTGAGCCGAGCTGTTCTCACTCCCACTGGCCTTGGACTGTTCACCTGCACAGTGCAGATACACCAGGCAGGGAAAAGGCTCATTATGTGCAGCCAGTTGTTCCAGTTGGTGTTTTCTCAAATGCTCATTTTTTTTACTCTAAGAGCCGCCACAAGGCACACGTTTTCTCTCTGTTCCCTTGTTTCACCCTTTCTGTCTCTCTTAAGCTCCTCTCCTCTCGTCCACATGCACCTGCATGCTATTGTTACCTCTCTGAGACTGAGTAACAAGACCAGAGAACATTTTCTGCGAGTTGCTCCAAAGTGAGTGTACAGAGCTTAGTCAAGAAAAGTATTTTAAGATGTCTTGTTTTTTGTTTTACTGTGTTTTAGTAATTACAATTACTGTAAATATATGTAAAGGAGTTTGGTTTTCAGGGACCTTTCTTTTAAGAGATTAGTTGGCATAGGCCACACCTCCCGCTTGCGTCCTGTAACCTTTCCATGCAACCTTTCAGACAGTAGGGGAAATGTAAACACAGATATCAAACAAGGACATCAGGAATGTCACTCACTCTGAACAAAAGATCAGGAAACAAACAAAGGTTTGCACACATACCTTATCTTACCCGTCAAACAGTGGATTTATTGCTGTTGCATAGCTGCTATGTGGAGTACGGCTCCTTGAGCAACCCCAAATACACCACAGGACATTTCTACCTTTGTCTTTTAGCACTTCCATCTGAAATTTTGTTGGAAAAATACTTTTTTACTGCATCTTGTTAATATATAAGTACACACGTAAGTACAGTCTAAAGAAAGATGAGGCCTCATTGATGGGTAAAGTGAGTATATGTTTTCAGAAAACAAAAAAATGGGAAAACAGGAAGACTCTCTCGGCAATGCTTCGAAGAGTCTTCCTGTTTTTTCCTTTTATTGTTTTCACCGGCAGGTTGCAAAGTATTTTTTGAATGAGAGAAGTTAGTCAGCGCTCATTTTCTCCCCCCCGGCCAGAGGTCAAACTGAGGCCAAGTGATGATTTGTGGCCATGGTTTCACCGCCTCTCTCCTGGTGAGGATACTGAATGAATAATTGAATAAACAAATGAATGAATGAATAAAGCCCCCCCCCATGCTAGAAAGTCAAGGACTTACAGAATGTGAACCCAGAAACTCTTTCTTCAGCACAGGGGGCTGCATAAACAACAACTCCTCAGCCAATGAACATGCAAATGCTCAGACCTGCCCCTTTCATGTTTACTCTGTGCTCATCGCTCACTTTCACTCACTTTCACCCACACATCCTTCTGTGTGGTGTACTTGGCTCTTCCTACATGCATTCATACCTCACTGTAAATCACAAGAGGACCGTTGTTCACTGAGGAATGCCTTGGTTCACATTTGTCAATTGCTCGCAGCTTCTGTTCGACTGATCGTGAACGACAAGCAGAACACAAAGTAGAAAGTATGTCAATATTACAGGATTATCCAAAAATATTTGTGTTTTGGATTATTTGGATATTCCCTTATTGTTAAACATGTTGTAGACACTAACATAATGTCTATAGGGAGTGCTTTACCCTGGCATACCATTAAGCATACCTGTCAGTGCATGATTTATAATGTGACGCCGCAAGTTGGCTCCTCAGTGGCAGATTTTCTATACATTGTGCAGAACACAAACTTGAGGAAACATGCTTTTGGTTTCATTTAAGCATCAAATCCTCTTATGGAGATATCGCCTTAATCTTTGTGTAATGTGCCCCAGTAAATCATGGTGCGTCGCAGCTTTCCCCTTTGACTTGAAAGCATTCCTCAGCCCGGTGTTTTGAAGCGATAGGTCAGGACTGCAGAGCATCTTGCTCCTGCAGAGCTCAGCTCGGCCCTCACAGCCTGTTTGTGAGGGCTGGAAACCCAGTTCACCTTGTTACAGTGCCAACCACTGCTGCTCCCTCCTACACCCACCCTCTGTGTCTCCTTTCTCCTACTCTTTCCATCTCCCAACGAGTGCACATACTCTCTGCTCTTACGCATATTCTGAATGGTTTAGTCACTGCTTGTCCCCCAGGGGAAACACACAAGGAGGGGGTGGCGGTTGTGATGACAAGCTTGCCTTTTTAGAAGAAAAGGCCTATGGGGACACAAGTGTGGCTCTGCAAGGGGCAGTCCAACCCTCTCTGCTCATACAGGAGCGAGCCTCACTGCCACTGTTTGTTTTTTTGCCATATGCTCTCGGTGACACTGTTTGGGCAACACAGACAACCTTTTTTTCCACCCCGCAGGTGAGTCTTTTGCTTTCTTTTTACCTGTGAATCTAAATGGCATCTGATTATGATGGAGAAACAAATTAAAACGTTCTATTCCTCTCTTTGCTAATCCTTCTTTCCTGAGTTGAGAAAGTTCTGCTATAGATTGTTTCTGCGTGCGAGGACTTGTTCGGGATGTTTCTGTTGAAAATGATCCTAGATGATTTTTTTTTCTTCCACTCAACAATAAGTTGTGGTCTTGGCTTGCCAGTCAACACTCTCAGTTCATTTTCACTCAGTGACTCCTTCCCTCCATTTAAATCTGCTCTGTATTCATTTGAGAATAATGAGACCCTCTTTGCATGGTGTGTTTTAAAAGAGGGGTTTCTTGGAAGGAACCCTAATCTCTTGTAGGCTCTCTTCACATTCACCACGAGGACACCGTTTTTTTTTTTTTTTTAACAGGAGGCACTATACTGATCTGTAAACTTTAATTTACTTATTATTTATACTGTATTCATACTGTATTTCCTTCATCCATTCAGATTTATAAAACATATCTTCAGTCAGATTTTGTACTTGTCCAAGGGTGCTTTATTAACTGAGGTGTCCTAAAAGCAAATGTGTGTGTGTGTGTGTGTGTGTGTGTGTGTGTGTGTGTGTGTGTGTGCGTGTGTGCGTGTGCGCATGTGCATGTGTGTGGATTGTTTAAAGTGTTGCAAAGCCATGGTAGAAGCGCTGCCAACTGCAGCTTTCTCATAGTAACAGCAGAGACACGTGTGTAAATTCACAGAACTCAATAAACTCTATAGCTGTGTGCAGCAGTTCAAGAAAACACACTGAAATAGCTGATTGTTTTCTATAGAAATATCTGGGCTTTGTGTGTTTGCTGTTGAAACATGAGGGGATAAACAAACTTGACTCAGCAGATCTTGTGCAGATTGTTTATTTTCAAAGATTCTTGGTTCAGTTTCACTGTTATCCCGCCTGAAAATGTTCTCGGAGGAAAGTATTTGTGGTTGAACCAGATGATGAGCAGAATATTGAAATTGTTTCTTTTTCTTTTCATCTCTTCGGATCTCTCAAACCTGTCGAAAGTGTGTTTTAACAAAGGGCTTAATGAAGGGGTGAGTGGGATGTTAACCAAAGTCAACAAGGGGCATCTTCTGCCCTGATGAATGCTGTAGCTCATAGTAAATCACCGACTGGGGAAGAGCAGTCAGATTCCACTGTGCAGTGATGTCACCACGATCGTGTGTGAAACGGATCCAGACTTGAACAGCCCAGCCTGAGCCAGATGTTGAATTTCACAGCACACTGCTCACTGAATAGTCAGAGCTGTTCGGGGCTGGATGTAGAAGCTTTACATAAAACTCTGGGAGTATAGCGAGACTTTGATAATTACAGCACACAGACGTATGTATAATTAATCTAGTTGTGCCTGTGTTGTCTTTGGAAATCATCTTCATCTCACTCGCTTGTCAGATGTGTTACATGCACATTCATGTGTTTTCATTTCTGTTTATTCCAGGTCATCTGCTGCGACTGAGCATCTGGGATTAAAATGGCCATCCGATACATCAAACACAAGTACCTGTGGATTTATGTTTTGAATTATGAGAAACTGTAGAAAACAACAGTAATGGAGATTCCACCTGTGGTGAATTTGGAGGGACATCAGTCTTGGACAGGTTCAGGATTACAGAACATTGCCTTCTCAACACTGAAGTTGTCGGCTAACGGCTCAGCGGACCACAGAGGGGGTGGTTGTCTCCCTGAAACCCAAAACTCGCTGTTGGAGTCGGATGAAGACATACACAGGCTAAAGGAGGGTTTTATTTGTGTCAGTCATAACAACATTAAATGTGATGAAGCTTGGTACTTACAGGAGTCTGAACAGTCAGTCATTCTCAGTGAAGCACCCTTGGACCCTGGCCCACTGGCCTCAGCCCAGCTCCATGGAGCAGGTATTGTGTCCACATTACCTCGGACAAATGAAAACTGCTGTTCACTTCCTGTTCCGGTTCCAGAAGACCGGGTGCTTCAGGATCATACAGGTCAGAACTCCAGATGTGTAAAAACACACTTCAAGAGGTTAGAGCCATACTCAAATGGCCATATCTTTGTGCCTCCAGGGGACCCGTGTCCCATCTTCAATCTGGACTCCACTCCTACCCTCACTGTCCCTTTGGCTGTCCCTGATTCCAGCCTGAGAGTCCTGGATCTCCCACGGATTGTGAAGCACAAACCGAGCTCCATCACTTTCTCACACTACACCTGTCCTTCAGGGGCGAACGGCCATGTTTTTGTGAATGAAAGTTCTGACGATGGAGAGTCATCACTGGAGGAGGAGGATGATGATCACAATGATGGTGATGGTGATGATGGTGACGACGATGATGTGTTCCCAGAGTTGCCTCAGAGTAGAGAGTATGCTGTCAATCGCAGACAGAGGAGCACAGACAAAGACAAACAGAAGAGGAGAGCGGCTGTGAGCGCCCGAGCAGAAATCAACCATACGGCCAGAAACGTTATTTATGAAGCAGAGGTGGAGACCGGCAGCCAGCAGGTATGCTGCTATTCATTTAAAAGCATCCACCTGTTACAAATATACATGTGAAATGTCCAAATACCACATGTGGTTTCACGTCATGAATCATTTTATGACATTTTTGCACCTTACAAAAAGCACATGTCATTTTTTTTTCACATAAACTTTTTTTCAAATACCTCAAAACCATGGGAAATGTCTGAAAACCCAGCGCGCATAATTGGGAATTTTTATCTGCTTAGTATACAAATTGTGTTTCATGTAATAAATCCACATGAGCTCTGAAAGGAAAAATAAAACATTTTAGACAGTAAAATAGTTAGTAATATAATGCAGGCACTGTTCGGTAAGGAATGATCCCAAATGCAAGTCAAATAAAATAAATCAGTCAAAGGAACTGAAAACCCTGTGTATAGAAATCGTGAAAACCTTGTTTCTAAAATAAAATGGACTTTGTGTGACATTATTCAGCTTTAAATCAAGCTGATATCATTACACTGTGCGATGATGCGTAGTTGATATACTGTGAGTGTATAGGAGTAAACTGATTTAACATTTGTACCGGTGAAAGGCAGATCCAGGAAGAATGCAAACGGCCTCTGCTTTCTCTCCGCTCCCTCAGCAGGCAGCAGTGTTTTGACAGATTCCATTGGATTGAACTCTTAATCTTTAACAAATCAAGGCACATTTCAGTGTGACACAACCACTTGCCTTACCTTGGTTGGAAACATCCTCTCAACATTATTGCCCTTTTAAAGCCTCATGTGGACAGTGATAAATATTTTCAAAGTTACAACTGGTGGGAACATATCCAATAACGCATAACTGTCATCCTTTTCTAAATAGTTTGCAGATAATAGTGCACATGTAAACAGGGTGGAGTAAACGGTGGAGATTAGCTTCTCTGTTGTTGGTCTGGCGAGATGTTGAGGTAATGCCAGCTTTATGTGCCGAATGACACTCTGCTCTGAATGAGCTGTTTTGGAGAAGGGTGGAGGAATGCATGGAATCCAGGGAGCCTGTTGTCAATGCTATCAAAGGACAGCAGGTCAATGCTCCTCATGTCCTCCCACCACAAACTGTTATCATAATGGTGGACTGCAATGTGGGCATCGCTACAGGAAAGTCTACAATGTCATAGAACAGGCTGGAAAGAAAAAAATGAAAATATAAGAGTGAAAACAAGCTATTTTTCTCAACTACATATCACTTTACACACACACACACACACACACACACACACACACACACACACACACACACACACACACACACACACACACACACACACACACACATACACAAGTATATACTCGTAGATAGATTATCCAACCACAGAACCACAAAAATTAGGCCAATCATTTTATGAAAGACCTTAAAGGAATAGCGTGTAGCATTTAGGTGGAAATGGAATTTAATAGTGTAACTATCACAATCACTTGGAAATAAAGATCTTGTTTTTGTTGCCTGAGAATAAGTCGTTCATATCTGCATTCAAAGCTGGTCCCCTTCCGAGAGCAGAATGAACTGACATGAATTAAGGAATTTCTCTTAAAAAAAGATAATGAAAAAAATGCTTAGAAAGAAAAAGAGCGCCAATACTCATCTTGAATGGGACTCTCATTTGCATACAAATAACACTTGAACTGCATCCTTATTACAACTTCACACTGTAAAACTTTACAAAAAGACACAATGATGACAGCAATTATAATCAATATTCAGCATTTATGCATGCATAAATCCAAAGTATGAGAGAATAAAACGTCTGGGGAAATTATCTGAATGCAGAATGCCACAATTATTTAACTAAATGTTTTAGTTTTGTAGTTTAAGTGTGTTTGTTTAAATGTTGTGACACTATTGAAGTGGGGTAAAGTTAGGGAAAAGGCACATCGATGCAGTTCTTACCATTGACCATGTGAGGGCACTGTCTGCATAGTGTTTTCACCGTGTCATCTCATGACTCCCTCCTGCTTGCATCGTTAAGCTCAACTCTGATTACATGCCCCTAGAAATACACTTTCCTTTACCTCTCCTTCCCTCTCCACAGACACGGTTGTGGCTGTGTTCAGTTGGTGTGTTGCATCGGAGGATATTAAGACTGTAATTTATTCCTCCGCGGAGCCAGGTAGCCAATGCCCTTTCGCATGACCGCCTGCTACATTTGGATACCTCCATGGTGATCTCTGGCACTCTGTGGGTGGCGCAGACTAGGCACCGAGCCCAGAGCTCACACACTTTACTCCTCATTTCCATGTCAAAGCCGCTGTGTTGTGGTCCACAATGTGGCCAATTTGCACTGATAAAGTTATAGTGGGCTCACATTTAGTTGTCCCCAGAAGATAACGTTAATGCATTTATCTAAAGGATTGACTCATACCAGTTCAGTTGCCATGGTGTGAGGACTACAAGGGCACAATTGCCGGGGCCGGATCGAGGGGAAAGGCACCAAGAGATGAATCAAGGGTAGTGTCTCACTTGAGCGTCAAGCCCTCTCTGGAATTTGTCTCATTCTAAGTAGAAGTGCCGACATTCCTAACCAGCACCTTGTGGGGATGTCACTGAACAGAGACAGTGTGAATGTGTTCCAGATTTGGCTTAAGCATGTGCCAGAATGGTGCATCTGGTTCTTGCATTTCTGTGTCTGACTCCAGGGGTTAGTTAGGAGTCCAGCGCCCAAGATCTGCTCTTTATTTTCTCCATACAAAATCTATTTTCAGTTATTTTCAAGCATTTTTCACACACATATCTTCAAAGACTACTGAGGTCCAGCTTTTTGCTCTTGATCTGAAGAGTTCCAATCATCTTTTCACACAGAAACATACATCGAAGGCAGAGGCTAATTTCTTGTTCATGGGCATTACAGCAGGATTGGTGCCAACAGCTTGATTCCAGATTAATTCAAGTCAATACATAATATCCATGGACTCACAGTTGAATCAGTCTCTGTCTTGTTTTTAGTTGGAGGAATGTATACTCACTGAGGTACAGACATCAGGATTTGTTATGAACTCACATGTGATAATAATTGAATATATGCATATAATTTTTGTTCCTTTTTGATTTGGTGCTTAAAGGGTCACTTCAGTATTTCTCAACCTGGACCATATTTTTCCATGTTTTTATGTCTAAGTGACTAACAATTCTTAAAATTAATTCAGTATTGAGTATTGAGACTCTAAACAGGCTGCAATGTAAGCACTCGGGGCAATTCCTCACTGTCAATGTTCGCCCACTAAAAATGCTAGTTTCTTCCACTGACAGGCTCAGATTATTTATTTATTATTATGAAAAGGAGCATATAGAGAAATAAAATCTGTTTCTTTAACTTTCGCCTGATCCGGCCTTTTTATTGTGTGTCTTGCGTGAAGAACGTATAACGATATAACCAACCACATCATTTTGTCAAATACTAAAAAGATGAATCAAACAGCATCATTCTTAGTCTTTTTGTAATTCACAGGGATGTATCGTATTACAAAATATAAATAATTATTCATGTCTCTTATTTTAAAAATAGAACTAGAGTCTTGTCCTTAATCTGCAACGACACTTTGATGATCCCTGGAAAATATCTTGGAAAGATGGTAACAGAAACTTAGAGTGTAGAAGGACTTTCCGGGAATCAGTGTTCATATCTTTGAACTAGACTAATATTATAAGGCTTACTGCAGTATTATTGTCGTATGTATTAAAAGGGGTAGCTGTAGAGTGAGAGTGAAGTGGATTTGTTATTGATCAGTCTGTATAAAAAGTGTGTGAAGGCCTTATATTTGTTGAGCAGACACAGAGGATTGAGCTGTCTAAACATACTGATCCCCATGTCAAACCTGTTATATTCCCTGGTCAGCTTGGAAGGCAGACATAGCAGAAAAGGGTAGCATTTATTTTTCCTCTCAGTGACCCCAGGTGACCCCTCAGGCCTCAGGGGTCAGCAGGGGATTGGCCAGATTTAGGTCATTCCTGAGAGATTGAGTGGTAAAAGGCACTCTCTCCCAGTGCGGGGTCAGTCAGCTGACACTGGGTGGTCAGTGGGGTATATGGGCCGTCTGGTGTCTGGTCACTTAATTCCTCACAATTGAGGGAGAATACAACATAATATAAGTTTGTCAGTGCCGTAATATAATTTAGTGGTGCTGCTTAATGAATTTCATATTCACAACTATAGAAAGGCAAAGTACTGATATGTGCCAAATTAAGATGTATTTACAGAGATGTGTGTAACCAAACATGCATTTGTTTTAAACTGAATCATATTTACAGTTATGGGAAGTCATCGGTCTATGGATTGCAAACACTCTCAAAATAGGTCACACGGTTGGCCTGTTGTCATTTGGCTCTTTTATACAGTGATTCAATGAAAATACTAAATCAAGTGTCATACTTGTTTAAGTATGACCTGCAAGATATTTTGGGGGTTTCGCATCAGAATATTTATTGATGAGTCCCTTTCAATGGAATGATTGTGCATTGAGAGGGTTGATGCTATACATAAAGTATTGACTTGATTAAGAAATGACCAGCAGTAATCAGGGTTTAGTCACAGTAATTAGTTTTAATTCCAAAAAAGGAGTTTTTTATTTTTGTATTTAGGTAGAGTCAATCAAACATTAAAGAACCATTGACTGTATGAACACATATATGTGGCTATATGTTATGTCATCTATATTTAGATAATTTACTTTCCCGTTTTCAGGATAGTTATTTTTTAGGATTAGAAATGAAGATAGATGTTTCTTTGTACAAAAAGTAAAACTATGAACAAATAGGCCTCCTCCTCATCTGACCCTTGTTGCTGCCATACAGTCATACTTCCTGATGCAACCATATCCCAGGAGGGGCTTACTAGGAAATACTGTTATTCAGAAGTTCAAGAGGTATTCTCTAGAAAATCCACTCCTCAATAGTTCTGGGATTTCACTCTGGGATTCTTGAAAATGGTCCACATTGATGCTGTAGAAGAGTATACATCATGCAGCAGCATGTAACCCTCACCAGGATTAACACTGCTAATTTAGGCTTTGGTGACTCAGGTGCATCTTGCTGATTTATGAGGCTGGACCTCCAGTTCCTCAGACACAGCTCCTGTCTGTGTGAGGACGGTCTATTTATATACACAGTGCGTCTGGGGAGTAGTGAAAGCCAGTGCAGGGAATTCCATCATGCTCTGTATGGCACACATGTCTGGAGCCTTCCTCCTTTGCTCTTTCACCCTGAGACACAGCAGAGGAGATCACATTTCCACGTGTGGCAGCAGTGAAGTCCACTGATGTAGCATCTGCAATTTACAAGATACTTTAGGGGGGTTTGCCTGTAACTCTTTTTAAGTTCAGGGCAGAGTGGTAAATCGACAGATGCTTTCACCTCACCGAAAGCTCTCATGTGTTAAATAAGTCTGGCAAGGATGACAGGCAATTACTGGACTATCTAATTAACCTGATTTTACCCCAGAATTCAATTACTACTACTGTGGGTTTGAAAGTCAGATTCAGAAATTAGTTTCTGATTTTGAGGAAGTTTAGCTGAAGCGTAAAATTAAGATACGAATCTATTTAGATGATGTGTCGCCAGCTTTACTTGACATTAACCTCAAATGACTGAAAACTAGTATTGTGATCATGTGTAGCTTATGTGAATGTAATATATAATGTAGTTTGTCATTAAATAAGGGAGTGTTTTTTGCTTTAATTATTGCTGCAAATTGAACTTTCCATAATGCAGTGATGCTGCCATTTTGGGGAGGAATCTGAAAATGCAGATAAACTGAGACACAACATACAAACATTATTGATTTTAAAATGCAAAAAGTTGTTTTAAAATGCTTCAATATTATGATAAAAAATAAAAAAAATGAAAATATATAGATTCATCAAGTAATTGTGTTTATTATATATGCAAATTCTGCAAACAAAACCTTGTTAATTGTACCAACCTGCTGCAATTGGCTCAATCTTTGACTCAATATTTATTTGCAGTAGCTTGTCTTCACTTAAATCTGTGCTTCTCTGATTACCAACAGGAGTCTCCGCAGGTCACGTCTCCCTGGTCCGAGTCAATGAGCCATCTGATGAGGAAACTAGACCAGCTTAATCTAGATATAGAGGAGGCGCTGAGTGCAAACTCCTCCCCCTCCGACACGCCCTGCACCACCCGCAAGAAACAGGTGAGAGTGTGTTCACACAGCCCTGGATCATGACTGCTGTCACTCAAGTTAACTCCATACCTCCTAAGGGTTTGACTAAGAGTTTTGTACTCTATGATTTGATATAAACACAGAAATGAACTGCGTTATAAAGCAGCATGCGGCACCTAATGGTATGCGCGCACTGTCACGCTTGGTACTGTACACATTCCTGTGAATCAGATGCTGCATTCTTGGTCATGCTTGTAAACTCCGGCGAATCAATTTACTTTGCTCTGTGGGGAGAAAATCCTGATGGATTATTCGGACCTGTGAGAAACAGGTGTTCATCGGAACTTTATGTCCTGCTGAGTTTGAAAAGTGTTCGGTTTAGATTCAAACAAGCTCTCTCAAATCCATGAACCCAGTATGTGAGAGAGGGGATTCAGTAGGCCGATCTCTTGTGGGTCGTAACTGTGTCTGGGACTTGTGACATATGGGGATATAGTCTGTCTGCAACACTACGCGCTTTGTCAGACCATTTTATAGTGTCCTTCTGACTTGAGTCAGTTTTATGATGTAGGTCTGCAGCTCTTAGATGTGATACTGAGTGTACAGGCTTTAGCCGGGTCAGAATGGTGCGGCGGGAACAGACAGCCATTGTGCTTTTGAGGTTTGCGAATGGGACCAAGCAGCTCTGTCCCTAAAAAGGGCTCTTCTCATGGTGGCATGTTTCATGAAATATCCCACCAGAGTTAGCATTTGGGAACAAAAGTGCTCTTTCGGCGTCCATATGTATGTACTGCACAGAGGCGCTATTGTACTGAAGGGAGTTTGTATGATTTGGTCCATTAGGAATGGTTGAGAGAGGCTCACATGCCTCCCAGGCATCTGCATAACCATCCCAGGCATTCACTATTACTTGCTTTAACTAATGACAGGCTACTGGGCAGGCCAAGACATCTTTACTGGGATATTTGACGAGGTCATAATCTCTGTCCTCTCAAAAGAAGATCTGCTCATACAGGCTCTTTTGTGTGCTTCTATCAGGCTGAATTGAGAGTGGAGATTTCACTTCCCCAGCAGTTGACCTCAGCCTCTTGTTTTCTTTTCCCCTGGCCACCGTTGGGACCATCCTGTCCCAGTCTGCTCGTCCAGACAGAGACGGACCCAGTCTTTGAATTTTTTGTTGTTGTTGCAGTGTGGTGCTGTTTCAAAGTCCACGTTGAACCAAGCCCTGAACCACCAAGTTCTCCAACGACCAGACCGAGGGGAATGTCCGAGCCACGACAGGTCCTCTGCTCCTCGCGGCGCCTCAATGGGAACAAGAGCAGCAACCAAGAAGACGGTAAGTTTCTCTGAGAGTAACAGCTTCCTGCAAGGGTCCCACGGTCTCTGTGAGTCAGTGAGACATCATAGAGTACAGGCAGCGTGTCCAGAACCTGCAAACTTGCTATATACAGTTCTGTTGTCAACTTTTCATCTTTAAGGCTGTGAGCTGCTACATTCCTTCGAGTCTAACTCCACAACTGGTTTCACATGTTTTATTTTGTTCTGCTCAAATCTGGCTTTAATGTTTTTGGGGGACTGCAGTGACCTAGTTACTTCCTGCACTGCACTCAGTATTTCTCCAAGCCAATTCAAAGGTCTTGTCTGTCCGTAGATGAAACTAAAAAGAATCTAATGAAATTCAGTCGAACCTTTTGGTCTTTGGTTTTTGAACCGTTTGGATTTAGACATTTATGTTTTTGAAAAGATGCTGAGGGTAAACAACTAAATGACTGCATCATTGAGAGAAGGTTTTTAACGTTTACAACATATTTCATAAGCTTTCTTATCAGTTTCTTTAATGAAAAAAAATCCAGTTTCATTCAGCTTCATTCAGACATTCCCATCTGTTCCACTGCTCTTCCCTCTACATCAGTAAATATTTGATGTTTTCGCTGAGAAAAAGGTCAGCTTAGGCATTTATAAACAAGCAGGACTCACTTCTGCTGGACAAAGTATATAATTGTCACTATTCAGCGACCCTAAAAGAAACAGACAACTGAGAGATTTGCAGAATGCAGGGCGGGTTTAAACCCAAAGCCTTTCAGCTCGTGCTTTGTGCTGTCTTGAAGGCTCTGCTGCGACGGGATTGCAAACAACCTGCTTATAAGAGAAAACGTTGTGAGACAGAGTTGAGCTTTAAAAGTTAAGAGATTATATTGTCTGTGAGCTCTGGGTACTTGAAATTAAATGATGCTTACTTCTCAGATGTGTTGCCATCTGTCTTGTTTATGGAACCCATAAGTGAAAATTATAGCAGCATGGGTTAAAATTTGTCTTGAGGACAGCTGGGAATGTACATATATGTTAGAGACAAGAGTGTTTTGACTACAGTGTAGCCGTGAGTATAATGAGATCACATGTTATTCAGTGGCGAGAGGTTTTCGGGTGTTTGATGATTATATGTGATACATTTTCATGAGAAGTATAAAATAATAAATTTCACAAATCAAAATTGCTTTTTGAATGTTGTTGAAGAATGTTGATATTCTTGGGGGTGTTGAATTAGAATTTGGATTTTGTAATGCTCCAGGTTAGTAGGCCAACGTGATGTATGAGTGTGACCATTTACTGCATGGGAGACTGGGTGCTCTGAAGGCTGAAAATTAGGATAGGATCAGAGGATCTTATCAGTTTAAGAATAGTTTAAATTGAAAGGTTTTCCGCTTTGGGAAATATGCTTTTTCACTTTCCGGCAGAGGTTATATTACTTGCTTAGAATAAACACTGGAATCAGGGAGAAAAAGCAAGCCTGGCTCTGTCCAGATGTAACCAGATCCCCATACCAGCAACTCCACACCAGCACGCAAATGAACGTATTCCCAAAAATGTCAAACTATTCCTTTATGTTTGTGCACTGGTTTCAGCGTGACCCTGTCAAGTTTCCAAAAACAGATGGGATGAAATGTCAGCAGCTTTGCATATGTAGAGAGTTCCTCCTCTGAGTCTTACATAAGAGCTCTGGAGTCCGTATAAAACCTCTGACAGCGGGGAGCGAGAATGTGATACAGATTGAATCACAGTCTCGGAGTCTAAGAATAAACAGGCCGAATGTGTGAGCCAGTACACCCTGCCTGAACAGCAGGTATGAATTTGCTGAGAGATGCTTTATGGATGTATCTGGTAAAGGTTTTTGGCACCTGCATGACAACCTCTGACTCCTCCGCCTCAAAATGATCTCTAAAAGCTGGAATGCACCTCATATCTCCCTCAATCTGCTGCACATCATGCAGGCAGAGCTAATCTGAGCTGGAACGTGTTGGATGTTGACAAAGATTTTGTCTGATAGAGGGAGATATGTATATTTATATATGGTTGTTCATTCTTCACATCATTACTAACACAATGTCTAGGGACAAGGATGGTATGCACCTTTAGTCAACAGACTGTCCTAAAAATGTCAATAGCAAAGGGCAAAATCTCTCTCTCTCTCTCTCTCTCTCTATATATATATATATATATATATATATATATACACACACACACACAATATAACTGCATAATTGAAGAGCTGCAACTCGCAGCTCTTTAATTATGCAGTTATATTGTAAAAAAAAAAAGTCTACTGACTGAACAAATTAGCGGGATTATCATTCTCAAAATCAGTCTTGTATGATTTATTTAAAAGGTCTTTTTATACACTGTAATTCGACCGGAAATGATTTGTTGATTAATTGAATTGTCAACTAATACAATATTAGTTCCTGTGACTCCTGGTCACAGGAACACAAGCATTTAGAATAACCACATAGAAGTAGCCAATATTCTCACTGATGGTCTCATTTAGAGACTCTTTCATAAACAGTTAAAAGTTCATTTTAGTAACTGTTGGTCAAACAAGACAAGCGATGTGAAAACATGATCTTGGTCTCTGGAGAAATGTAATGGTCATTTTTTCTGTATTTTCTAATATGTCATGGACTAAACAATTAACTGGGAAAATAATCAAGACATTTATCAAAAGTGAAAACAGTTTAGCTCTTATTGTATACATGTTGGTAGTTATCTTGACCTTGCTGCTCAACATAATGTTGAGGCCAGCTATTTAATGTGTTCTAGTAGTGGTCGTTTGAGATGTATTTGGGCTGAGTATTTTGACTTGAATTGGTGTTGACAGAAATGGGCAGAACAGGCCACACGCTGTCATTGGGACTGACAGGTCCTGTAACTGCCCTGTTGACTCTCAGTCAAAGTGTCATTTGTGCTGGGACAGCAGCCATCATTCACCCACGCAGAACTGCCACTCCGTGTCAACATGGTTGTTGGCGAGAGCAAAGACAACAGCTCTGAAAGAGACTCCTGCTGCTCCTGCGTGGAGGATGTCACTTTTCCTGACCTGCAGCATTTGACATGTGTCCACCATCTGACTGCCACTGGACTGAGCTACGCCGATGTGTTTAAAGTGGGTCAGCGCTCTAGATATGCCAGGATGAAATACTTTCTCTGGGCTGTTGAAAAAAAGAAGAGTTACGTGTTGGAGTCTTTGAAGCCCTGTCAAATCGGCACATCTCCACTGGGGCCCAGCGTCCGGTTTTTGGAGTGTTCATTTTTGCAAGTTTATTTCTGAAACTGGGTCTAAAGCTGGTCCGAGGAGACTAACTTACCAGGTCCGTTGCATTTCCCTCCCTTCAAAGACACAGAGGATGGCCATGTATGTTTATGTACATTAAACCCTGCCTTTGAACTCTGTTACAGAAGTGTTTAGATATGTGGTGAAATTCTGCCAGACTGTGCCAAATCTCAGTCAATAATGAGGGATATATCAGTGGCTGCCCCTCATAGGTTTCAGAGACCCTGCTCACCTCTTCCATATTTAAACAGAGGTACATATACATATTTAAGGGTCTGAGTCACACGTTTATGTCTTGTTTTTCTTGTTTCTCTGTTAAGTAAGAGTCAGAGACATAACAGCACCTACTGGAGTGGTTGAGCATGCTAACCCTGGAACCACATGGACACCCCTGAGGGTTTAATATAACCTGCCAGAAATGTCTTGGCTGTGACTCTCTTTGCTTTAAATCTTCCACTCCATCTGAATAAATAAAAACTGGACTCCCGGGTGTCCGCTGTCCTCTGACCTCATACCGTGTAACAAAGACACAAAACCACCTGTCCTTTTAAATCCAGCCAATCAGGTCTTTTTTTTGTCACAGCAAAGTGGCAGCCATATAGGTCGCTCATCCAGTCAAGTGCTTCTTAACACTGCGAGCGTTTCTGCTGCCATGACAACAGTGGGGGGCCACGGCCCTCATGAAACATGCAGTACACGACTAACTTATTATGTTGAGTCCAACTGACCTATGAAACCTTTGCAGATACGTTGATGGAAGTTTGAATCGGCACCACGTGGGCTGATTGCCAAGTGACCGTCATGATGGAGAGTCAATAGTATTGCAGACCTGCAGGTTGGGAGTTTTTGCAGCGTTTTGTCTCTGCCAGGGAAGAAATGTGGAAACAGTGAAAGCAAACAAGAGCGTAAATCAGACCAGTGGGGCACTGAGGGAAAATGGAGGGGAGAGCTTGGCAAGGGAGAGCAAGCACTCCTGACCGGTACAGATCAGGAAGACACTTTCAGTGCTCTGGCCTCTGGCCGTCATTTCATCTCTTGCAAAAGGAACCATTAAAAACAAGGACCTCTATCACAAGCATAGATGGTATACTTCTTAGTGGACGTAGTCGACAGGACATCACCCATTGTTTGTGGGCTGTGATTTGTATAGTCTTATATTTAGCATTTTGGCCACCGCCATCTTGGGTTTTTGCTATCGCCATCTTGTTTTTTTGCAACCAGTGAGCGAAAGTGACCATATTTGGACTGCGGAAGAGTGACGCTGTGTTAGAGACACGGTATACGGCTCTGGTAGCGACCAATCACAAGGTAGCCACCCCTCTACTCTAAATGGGACCATTATTTACTAAATTAACATTATGCCATATTGACGAAGACTTGAAACTACCAATTAAGACAATAATTTGCAATGTTTCCTGATTAATCAAGTGGTAAGTTTCTTTTTTTAACCAGAGTTTCAGTAAGTCACCCCAGATGGCTGGTAGAGAGAATGCAAGTTTAAGGCACTTCTGATTTGGCTTCACCAGTCAGAATCAAAGGTTGCCGCCTGGTTTTAAGTGAGAATCCTGTTTAGTTTTCTTTCATTTTGCAGTAATAGGTAGTATGTATTATCCATTTCCTTACACCACTTTCCCAAACACAAATAATATAACAATGGGCCTCAATAAAATGTATAATCTTCAAAGTTTGAATCTTATGGTGTTTCCTTTTCATTTCCTGACTTAAGCTGGTGCCTCTAAATTAATGAGTGCTAAATAATGATGCCACCATTCCTGCTGCGGATTCCCTTTATTGACTTCGTCATTACGGCAGTGATTGCACTTCAGAAGAATGCAGGGTAACATCCTCTATTCCTGAATTCAGGGAACTGGGTGTGTGTGCCTCTAATGGTTTCCACAGCCAAATAATGTGACATGCTTTTTCAGCGTTGAGCTACATTCAAATAGCAAAAGCCAAAATCTTAATTTCATTGTCATTGCTCTAATCCCTCTTCCATAGTTTCAGCTATCCAGCTCCTCGTGATGAGTACTCTCCGCTCAAAAGGATCTTACTGTGCTACAGTTACTAATAGCTTTTTATTTCCTTTGTCTTGCAGATGTTTAATAAGATGACCAACGCAGCAGGGGCAGGTAAGACTAAATTCATTTTTCCAGCAGTTTTTTTATGCAAAGTGCTTACATCCCTCAGAAGTTATCACTAAACAAGTCAGTTAAGATCTCTGAGTTTTAAATATGTTGTCCCTCTGTTCGTCATGAGCCTGACAACCATGTCCGGGTCTGTTTCTCTTCCTCGGTTCTAAGTGCATGCTGGGATAGCACCCACTGACCCAGGTTTAGCAGGTAGAAACAATACATCTGTAAATGTGATAACAGTAGTGACCAAATGGATATTGGAAATCTAAATAAATATTCATCTGTATGAGAGACTACCTTTAGAACTCAGCACACACTGCCTGCATGTTTACACTGTATTACCTTTAATCTAATTGTAAATGCATTCACTGGAATTGAAAAGGAATGTCCATTCTTGGCACCTATGCGTCTGTTCCCATTCCAGCGAGAAAAGGAACCATGATGCCGAAATGTAGAATGTAGACTCTGTTGCCATGTGAAATTGCCTTTTGCACATGCTGAGGAAAGAATTGGTTCTGTTCTTAACTGAACTTCATGTTCAGTTAAGAATCAGAATCAGTTTTTAAGCTTGATCTTTTATGGGATCTGTTCAGTATCGGCCTGCAGTCAACACTGTACTGCGATAGACACTCTGCATGCTACGCTGCGGTCGGGCACATCATGAAAGTCTCCCTGCAAGTGGATCCTGCACTGTGTCCTGGCTATGGGCATGGTGGCATTGCTCAGGCCTCAGACAATGTTAATAAGACTGACAGCCACAGGTGTCAGCTCCCTTCCTCCCAGCCGGTGTCTCGAGAATGTCTCTTATTTTAAAGGCCTTCTATATATTGGTCACATGGCGGGATGCAGTTAAAATTAGGCTGCGTGCCAGATCATTGTTTTATGTTTTGCTGAGGGGAAATATTTGGCCTGTGTGATGTGGCCCTTGGGGGGCAGCTGCGGGATTTGGATAGATGCCATTTTGGGCTCAGGTTGCACTCTCACATGACCTCTGTTGTGCATGATGGTAACGCGCAAGTGGACATTATGGTCTGGAAAAATTCCATGTCACTTTTATGCAGCAGTTAACTAATGTGTGGTCTGCTGGTGTGTATGAGATATGCGCTGTGACCGATCACTGGTCATTCCTAACTGTAATTCTTGGAAACCATTGTGAGACCACCGTGAATAACATCAACAAGTTTGTCAACACGGCTATGAGATTCTCCTCAAATACATTCATCATTCTATTTTCCCAACCTATGATTTTTATAGCAAGCTGCGTATAAACCACATGCTTTCTCTTTCAGCCGCCTGTCTTGGCTGAAATAAACCAGACTAGAGATGGTGTCACTGTCAACTTCATATTTAATCACGAAGTTAATGAAATCAACATATGGCTTCAACTGGAATCTAATAATAAAATAGCTGAATGAGTGATGAATGTTGTAAAAAGGACAAAGCTGGCAGAGAGTCAGACACATTAGGTGTGATATTCCCTGTTTGTATTTTACAGCTGGGCTAAGGAGAACTCTTTTATGACACGGATACGAGGTGGCCAGATGGTTCTCAGTATCGTCCATAACAATGCTGTCCAGCTCATTAAAATGACATTGTCCAGGAGAGGAAAGCACATTCTTCAGGTCTAGATCCAAAATAGCAAAGCAGCAGTGAGAAAATCATTGGTATTCTGTGTTATGAATGTGCAGCGTCTTTTTATTGCTCTCATATGCACATGGTCTGCACATTCAGTGTGTTTGCAAGTACACACCATTTCCATCGACAGCTGCCCGTAAAAGAAGCAATCTGTATTTCTGGTTAATAGCAAGCTATTAAAGAACAACCTATGAGATGAGTATCCATTTAAAATCTTGAATATAAAAAAAAGGAACATGTATCTTACAAGCTCCCAATTGACCTTTTGTTAAGTCCCGCCCTTAAACGCAGTTTGGCCAATTATAACACAGCATCAGAAAAACATTACATTTTACCTAAAACTCTGTGGAGCTAACATTAGAAGAGTACGTTTGTGTATCAGCATTAGCCCTTCTATGCTCCTCTATGTACTGAAAGTACATGTATACACATGCTGCTTTTAATTTTTAAAGATTGGAACAGTGAATAAAGACCTATCTGGTCCAGTGTTGTTCCTTCATTTCATTGTCTTTTTTCTCGATTGCCAGGTGATGTGGTGGTTTTACACTGTGATCTGTAGGCTTCAGGTATCTCTTTGACAGCTTGGATATATCCTTCAAATTCATACAGTTGATGCAAGACGTGTAGTTAGTGACAGTGTGGGCTCCATGGTAGCACTGACAACTTGATGGAGTAGCATTGGGGGGCGGACTTAGTGAAGGGTAAATTTACATTTAAGACAAGTGATCTTTTTATCATCTTAAAACATACATGTATATACATGCATATACAGTTTGCAAACATGTAACTCTTATGAAACATTTCCGACATTGTATAACACTTACATTTGGTTGATCAAACGCAAAAGTGGTCGGTCGGACGTGACAGAAATTTAAGGAACCTGCAGGACACATTAGTGAGTTTTTTTAATGAACTTTTCATTTCACTCAGCTCTGTTATAACAGCCCTGAATTCTGCTGCACAATGACTAGTTTGTCTCATAGTAAGCACGCCACCATTTAGGAATGATAAAAGGAAAAGAGTTTTCAAAAATAGTTTGGGGGATTTCAAAACTCTTCCTACTTTTTTTATTTATTTAAGATTATGTAAGGAATTTATGGAAAAAAACACAAGACCTTTTAGCCCACTTGACGTGTTGTTTTGTTTATTCTGAGGCAAAAAAACACAAAAAACAGAGCTCCATTCTAAAACCGCATATGGATATACTCAGAGAAGATTTGGTCTATGGAGGGAGGAAGAAAAGCTTAATCCTCCTTCTCACATGTTTATTTTCTGAAGGCATTACTCAGCGTGTATCGAGCATTTTTCAAGTCTCGAGTAGATGATGGGCCAAAAGTGCCTTATTCCCTCTCGCACAGCGTAATTTGTATGGAAATATATTCCCTCCAGTCTCTTTAATTGCAGTGTGGAAATGAATGGCTTCCTCTGGTGAGAGGAGGCAGCTAAATGGTCATCCTGCTGTCTTTAATCAAAGAATTAATGAATCCGCAGTGACACTGCAACGCCGAGAGCTCCACATTCGTCACAGTTGCAGTACATATAAGGAGGACGCTGCTGCATTTATCTGTCTGGCGTAAGACACATTTTTCTGTTGGAAGACATGATATTTTGTAATGGATATGGTTATGATTTCGTTCACAGCTAATTTATATTTTGTAAATATATTTGTGTTTAACAGAAAAATAAAGATTGCAGCGGAGAGGTTAGACAAACAGAAAGATTGACAGGCTCCAAGGAGAAGCAGTTACGCAGAACTCTGTGACTTTTAACTTGCATAAATAAATGGTCATGTGCTTTGTTATGATAAACATCACCTTCCCAAACACCAGTCTAGGGGCGAAATGAGGCTTAAACAGCACTCTGTGGCCCAGAACTGTCAGGACCAAGTTTCCCACTCTGAGCTTTCAAACAGACAGACTGTGTGCGTTTACACAGATCCTCTCTCTGAATAAATATGCTAATCTACTTTCAATGTGGAAATCTCCTGCTACTGATTATAAGTAAAAACAAAGAGGAAACTCTGTGAATCCCTTGGAGACGTCTTTCTATTTGTAAGGAAAGTAACGTTAAGCCCTGTCTCTCTCACACATTGGTGTGAATGATTCCCAGTGAAAAGCTGGACAACAGAAGGAAAAGGGATGTGTTCAGTGTTTTAATCTCGCCATGTTTCCTTTAGTGGCTGTGTCAAATGATGGATTCCCAAATGCAGCCTTGCTGCTTTTATTGATTGTCTAATCAAGCTGCAAAGTGTTTTACCACTGAGAGAAGTGTCTTTGGCAAGTTCTCCAGACTGTGAAAGGGGGATGAAATAAACTTGAACATGTGCAATGTAAAACCAGAGAAATGTGTAAATTGAATGCCCCCTTGTCAGCAAATATTTCTAGTTACATACAGATGTTATTGGTGAGATTGATATATTTATTTTTGTTTTCTTTTGGCAGCATTTCTATTGATAATAGGAATAGCGGTGGGGTTTTGGCGCATTATGCATTTTCCATATAAGAGGTCAATTGAATTATGTACTTTTCTTTGAATTGTCTTTCAATGTCTAAGTAAGTGTGTCTGTAGTTCTTTATAGTGTATGTTTATCCATAGTGGGGTTCCCTGTTTAGTTTTGCTCCGTCCAGCAACTAAAAACATGTCAAATCCTTCGCTGTAAATTAGGAGATTTGATGAGAATGTGAACATTTTATTTATTTATGTGAAACATCATCACATATTTTGTTTCTCAATCTACCAGCCTTGTAGTTGTGAAATGACTCCTCTGTGGGCCCTCAGTGAGTATACACTGCCATATAAATCACCAGTCCAGCAATAGATGAAACAAAAGTGTGTATTGTATAATGTGAATAGCTACTAATGCATTACAGCAGGGGTGTCTTATGTTTTTGACTCCTGCATGTTCCCCAGCTGTTCCCAGAGCCCAGGCCTACAGTCTCACCCCGGGTCACTGCCTGCTGGTGGAGGCTGACTGTGACCTCAGGCAGCTGCAGTGCCTCTCTTTTTATATCTCTGGAGGCCTGTTACAGACCATAATATGCACATCACAAAACAAACAAAAATCATATTTTAGACTTTGGATGTTTTGAGCTGTAATAGGATTATAAACTCTGTTGATAGTCACTGGTCTCTATTGGATTCTGACCTCAAGACCTTTATTATGATTTGTCTTTGTTGTGACAGAAAATGTGCACGCTCAGCCAACAGGGGAAATCACGTTTTTTCAACAAATAGATCCTTTTAGAAGAATTGTACCATATGCCATTCATCCAAATGCATGATCACTAATATGCTGCTTGGAGTCTGCATTCCAGTTCCTCCCAAAAATGTTGGACGGGGTTGAGGTCATTCTGTGCAGTCCATGTTCTTTCACACCAAACTGGGGAAAAACATTTACATTTCCTTTAGCTAACACTTTTATCCAAAGCGACTTAGTTACAATAAGTGCATTCAACCATGAGTACAAACTCAGAACATCAAGAAAGTACAATTTATTCAAGAAGGCCAAACTACAAGGTTCTATAAGTAAATTACATTTAAATGCTACTAAAATGCAACTTTCTTTATTTAAGGTATAGTCTGAAAAGATGTGTTTTTTATTTGTGTTAAACATTTGTTTTGATTTGTTGCCACAGAGGTGAAACTCTATTGTATAAAGTGTCCTTGACTGCTGTAACATTCAGATCTGAAGTTGAAGTTGTGTCCACATACTCATAGTCTTATACAGCATTATAATCATCAATTGGATTGACTGTTTCTGTTTCTGTGTCCGTGAGCACAGATGTGATGAGAAAAATGTGAAAACAATGTATTCCTTAGGCCTAGAAGACAGTGTGGATTAGCTTGAGAGTACTGTGGGGAAGAGAGACCCTTCTTCTTCTTTGTCTTCTTAGTGAAGGGAACACAACAAGAGCCATGATGTGAGTCATCGCAACAAAGGAGTTTTAAAACTTGGTTAAAAAGGAGGCGTGTCAATGAATGTCTCACCTTTCTGTTACCCCTAAGAATATGTGTATATTAGAAGTGACTTCAGTATTGAGAAGAAAAGTTAGCATCGCACATTTCTTTCCACCACGATGTTTGAAAATGGCCAAGCATTTGCATTTTCATCAGCTCTTTGAATATTTCGAGATTAAAACCTGCAAATAGCTGCACGAAAATACATTTTCCTCAGATTCCACCGTTAGTTGTGCTCCCCGTCTGTCCGTTGGCTAACAGGTGCCAGATCAGTGACATCATGCGCTAAATATATAAGCAAGTCGTCATAGATCCAGCTCAGACTATAAAGGGTGCTGCTGGCATGACGAGTGCATGAAAAATTCCACACATGGAGAGATGGAAAATGACTTGTGGTTTCCTGAGTGCAGAGGCCAACTCGGCTGTTTGACAGGGAGAGAGTGGGGGGGGGGGGGGGGGGGCTGTAGTATTTCTAGACTTTTCTTTGTATATACAGTAATTTGTCAAGGTTGTGAAAACATTAGAGAAACTATTTGGTTAACCCACGCTGAAATCTTTTAACGTTTTTATTGCAATTTCAACATTTTCATTGCAATTATTGTAGCTATCACACATACAATAGCCCATGATATCATTTAATAATGTCTTCAAGGCCCTTTTACTGTATGAGATCATCGTGTTCAACTATTACCATCATGTTTGGGCCAAGTATAAATCATCTAGTTTGATCCTGTCAGAAACTGTATTATCCGGCAGTTTAATTGTTCTGCGGTGAAAGGAAACAGATTTATTGTTCTGACTCCCAATTATTACCACACTGCCAATTAGAAAAGAAGCAATAAATCCTTTTGGGGAACAACTTCCTCAAAACGACCACGGTGAGAGTGTTTGTCGTGAGGAATTTAGGCCTGGGTTTTGTAAACTAAGTGGAAAGAGACGTGGGCAGCCGTGTCAGGATGCAGGCCAGTCACAGGAGGACAGGCACTGTGTGTGAGTGTGTGCGTGAGTGCGTGAGTGTGTGTATGTGTGTGTGTGTGTATATATATATATATATATATATATATATATATATAGCAGGTTGGTCCAGCACTGAGCTGCCAACTGAAAAGAAAGGCAGAAACCAGATTTAGGAAGTAATGAGGCAGGACGGTCCACACCACCTCAAGAGCATGCCCCGGGATTTAGTGACAAAACAGTCAACAGGCTGGAGTCCTGATATCTCCTTTTGTGTGTATTTATGTGTGCACCTTTCATATGAACGCTCACAACTCTGCAGTAAACAAATCCAAACAATAACTCCTTTCTCATGCAAAGCTTTATCGAATCTGCTGCTCCACTTTGTAGTTCCTCAGTGCTCCTGCATGCACACACACACACACACACACACACACACACACACACACACACACACACACACACACACACACACACACACACACACACACACACACACACACACACACACAGTATCCAAGCCAAGAACATTTCCGTAGGGTCGGTTTAGATACAGCAACCACATTGGCCTCCCAAATTTCCCACATAAACCACAGAGATTCCAGATGTTGCAGGGAGGCAAAAAGTCTGCGCCTCCACTGGGCCTGCAGTCCTCGCCTCCGCATTCTCGGGTTGGCCGAGCGCGTGGCCCGGCTCACACCAAACACTGTGTCCTTCTGCACTGAAGCAAGGCCGGGAGTAACCATGCTACCGGAGATTTACATAGCTGTGCACTTCCACCTGCACCCAGATAACAAAAAAGGCAGCACGCCGTTAAAAGAGGCTCTGTCCTGGGGCAGTGTAGCACTCCAGCTTTCTTGTGGTTTCAGACCTGATTAAACAATTTGGCTCAGTAATCAAAGAGCAATAGCAGGCAGAGGCAGAGCAGATTTCCTGTATCCTCCCTGCTCGGCGGCATTAAAAGTTAAGGGCCCAGCAGGACCTGTTGTTATCTTAGTTTGAAAACAATACCTTCACCGTACTTCCAGCTTATCATGGCTGATGAGTTGAGCAGAATTATTATTTGTACTGATTATTCATTTGCTGATCTTTAAGAGAGAGTTGATTTTTTTAGTAGAGTGGAGCATAGACTGTTTTTAAGAAGTGGACAGTCACCTTGACATCCTCTATTGGTATGTGGACTGTGGTTTTGAAGCCTCGAGTTCTGCATTTTGGCCATGAGCATCTTTGTTTTTGGCCATCTGAATCTTGCAACCAGAAGGGGCATGATAGGTTGGAGCTAAAAGCTGTACAAGACAGTTTCAGGCGACTATAATACAATTGATTTTAATGAACTAAAACACACTGTGAAAGGGTTAAAGTTGTGAGATGAAAACACGGACAACTGGTGATGTCTTCTTAATTACAAGGCAGCCAAGCCTGAATGCATACCCTACTTTATTGTCTATTTTACTCTAAATGGAACCATAATTTACGAAATTAACATCCTGCTGTATTGAAGAAGACTTGAAACTAGAGATTGAGACCATAAAGTCATGTTTACTAAGTTTACTGAGGTAATAAATCAAGTGACTACCATTTTTTTCCCGTAAACTGGTAGTCTGAGAACACTTTCACTGTTCACACAGATGTTGACAGCAGTTTGGTTTCTATAAAATGGAAATTTTCTATTCTGTTATTATTTTGAGAATCATGTGTAGCAGCTTGAGACCTTTGGGCTAAAACTGTAAAACTGACTATATAATATATCAGACATTTGTCATTGGAGGGGAAACTACAAGCCCTACCACAGTTTTAATTTTAAGCAGCTGACATTTTCTTCTTTGGTCTTCGTCAGACTCTTAACTCCAGTTTCTCTCTTGGGACAACGGTCATCTTGAAATATAAACATTGACTTCCTGTTTGAAAGGCCAATGTCATGCTACAGTAAGCTGTAATTTATGAAGAGTTATTCTGTCAGCTGTATTTATCGGTGATTGCTGTGCCTTGGAGCAAAATCCCCCACGTGTGAATTTCACATCAACAGAAAGGTGATAGAAATTAGTCCCTGGTGAAAAAAGAGACTTAAAACCAGCTTGAAATCTTGACTTAAAATCAATAAAACATGATCTTGTTTTCCATCTGCCACCCCTGTGAGAAAAAGAGTGAAATGGAGGCAGTGAGAGTGATTGAGAGAGAAATGTACCTCTGTGATTAGATCCTCATTGCTCTAATAGAAACCAGGTGCTGGACAGTGGTGTACATGTTTTCCCATGCATTTTTGTGGGCAACACAGCCTTAACAGATTCAGACCTGACAGCATTACATGCTTTGTCATTCAATGAAACAATAGCCACGTACGCTTGTCATGCCAGTTTTACATTCCTCATGCCTCTTTATGCAAACTTTGAGCCCTGCAAGCTCTTATTTCTAGACATCAAGTCACTGAACAAACTGCTGATGTGGGAAGATTTTGATAAATGTTATGGGTGCATGTAAAAATCTACCTTTTTTTTTTTTTTACTGTTTCACCTCTATTTTGGAAACAGGTTTTATGTAATTGATCGTCCATTTGGGAGTTAATGATTCCGTCAAGGACAACCTGCACTAAAGGAAGAAACGTTCCAACACGCGGCCCTGTAAGAAAACAGAATTAGTGGCCACTTTAATGGATTGGGACCAAAGTCAGCTCCTCCTTACCCAACCCCATAATCTAAACCCAGATATACACCACATGTGTGGCTCCTCTGGAAAAATGAACTGGACTTGGGAATATATTGTCAGGAAATTTATAGCACATGCCTGGGACGAGCCCTCCGGGGCCGGGGTGGAGATGGAGGGGAGATCTCCCCACTCTTCGCTCCCCGAGCCTTGTTTCCATTAGGCTGGGAAGAGCCATCTCCCAGACTATTCAGTCTAAGACCTCCTGGCCAACAACATGACCCAATCATGGAGGAGAAACCAGTTTCCTCACATCTGGGATTTTCCCACTGCAGCTATGGGGCAGCATTCCACATCAGTCACCAGACCCGGACACAGCAAAGACACACACAAACGCTGGAATTTAGATAAGTTGAGTACAAATAAATATGTGTGTGTTTCTCTGTATATGGGGGAGGGAGATGGCGAGAGGAAGTGGACCAAAAACTAGCCCAGAAGATGTGCCAGTTTTTCAGGGAAAACGAGCGCTTTCTCTCAGCTGCCCGGCCAAAACAAACAAAGTGGGTGAGTCAGCGAAGGGAAAACATTCCCAAGCTGATTGATGTTTCCTCTCCTGATGTTGCATCTGCTATTACTTCCACTGCCGAGGGCCTTTCCAGAGGCTAAGTCATCATCTAGCCACAATGATCCTCGCAGCGATAATGCTCATCTTTATTGTACAAGTTAGTTTTTTTTTTATTGTGCTAAGAGAGGAGAGGCGCAGCGGTGGGCTGTGTATACTCTCTGGTGATTCATGTGGAGAGAGGTCAGAGCCTTGTCGCTGCGCTTCCTCCATCACTTTTACTCGTGGGGGCTGACAGGGACGATATTGTCTGTCTGTCCATTCCTGCCCTGTCAGGAGATTGATACCTTGTTTTCAACATATTACACTCATTCATTATCCTGTTTGCAACCCATGTCAATCGAGGGATTTGTAAAATGATGTTTGGATGATGTTTGGAAGATTGTTTTCATGGTTCTTTATGAAACAAATCACTAACTTATTATTGCTTGCATCTTTTGTTAGTAAGTTACTGCTTGCATCTTTTGTTAGTTTGTTAGTTACTGTGTTCAGCCTTTTTCTCTGTAAGCTTCCTGGGTCACGTGACCTTGACTCGGCCGAACCCTGACCCCTCCTAAAAAGTCCCAGGATCAAATGAAACAGGTTCTCCAGACAAGTGTGCATATTTTTGGGGTCCTGGGGTCTCAATAAGCGGGGCTGAAAATAGCAACGTGCTGATGATCACTGGTGAACAGGTTCGTCCCTCTGACCCGCACTGAACCAAAGAAGCCTGCGTGTTTCATTCCTGTGACTTGTTAAACCCTAAAGTAACGCTAGCAAACTCAGTTAGATCCCAATGCAGATGAAAAGCTGTCAGAGTCTGAGAATTATTTAGTTCCCTCACCGCAAATGAGCAGAAACTTTTGATGTTTTGCTTCATAGGAAGGCACAATCTTTGCTCAATGCTGAAGAGAGAATAACAGAAACATCAGAGTCTATTAACTGAATATAGATGTTAATGTTTTGATGTCAGATCCAGTCAAATCAGAGCCCTTCACTGAGACACTGTTATTCCTCCTGGCTGCACATCATTTCAGTTTCAAAAGAAATGGAATCATTAATATTCTCCACTCTTTTGGCGCCCATGTGTCCCACTGTGTGACCCTTTAATAATCTGTAAATCACTTGTCCTGCTCGGTTGCAAATAGGGTTTATCTCCTCATTGAAATTAAGTAATGTTAGCTCAGCTTCACACAGAGAGGCCAAACTAAGGTCAACGGGGACTTGTTCATTTAAGAAACTGTCAATCTTCAGCCAGTCCCTCTGTGTGTAATGGTTTTAAACCTGTTGCAACAATAATCCCAGCTGGCGAAAAATAAATGAATACAGCCGATATGATATCACCGCTCTTAGGTCATGCGCTGCCTTTTTGGGCACACAATAATAGGAGGAAATTCCTAAAATAATTATGGTATCATCATTACTGCTGGTGTCTAGTATGCAGCAGTATACAGTATATCACTTATCTTGTCTATTCTTCGGACATGAGCTGAAGTTGTATTGTCTGTTCCGTATCTGCGGCGCAAGCTATTGTGACAACAAAAGTAAATGGTGCTGAAACTGAACACATGTTTCTTGACCTTCTCCAACCTACCTGGGGAGAACTCGATGAACTCTCGCTAAGCTTTAAAATAATAGACAACATCCTGCTGATAGGAGATTACGGTCAAAATCCTATTAATAGTTAATAAATAGGTCTCTGTTATTCAACTGTTTTAGAAGCATCCACACAAAAGTACCAGCTGGTAGAAATGATACCCAAGAAACACTTTCACAATAGTTTAAAAGTAATTATATATATGTTCAAGTTCTATGATTGCTGCGGTATTATTGGGAGTATTCCCGAGGGAACATTTCTGTAATGTTGCGGTGTCGTTTTTCCTTTTACATCTCATTGTTTTGGGCACGATAATGATGTTAGTGACTGGGCTGGATAAAGTGATTGCTAAATTTTGTAGTGTGTCATTTGAGAGCTGCATGTGTGTATGTGGTGGGGTGTTGAGCGTGTCCAGCTTGTGATGCCTTCAGGTGCTTCACGTAGATTTCCAACTTCCTTCTTCCGGGTCCTACGTTTGAATTGTTTGAAGCCTTTTTGTCTAAAACGGAAAGTAGATTGAAAAGGAAATTGACATTGGACTTAGTATCCAGACATTGTTTCAGAGCATTATTACAAAGAGTATTTAGTTGTCATCTGAATTAAATGTATTTTTTTCAGATATTATTAAATGGACAGTGTATACACAACAAACTATTTTTTGTTGGAAAAATATTCTGGAAATGCTTTATGAAGTGTCAAAGAAACGTTCATAGACATTTTTATATTTTTGATTACTTCTTTCCTCTGTCATCACTTATCTATATGTATTATGTCAACCTTGTTAATTGCAAATGTTTAAAAGTAAAACAAAACATGAATTATGGTTCTCGAGAATACTTTTATTAACATACTGAATCTATAACAAAGCTGTGAGATGTAGGCCTAAAATATTTGTTCTAACATTGCATGGTTATAGAAACCTTCAAGGAATGTCCTCTTTGAGATCAATCATCAGACGTGAACAATCACTATTAACATCACCTTGACAGCACATTTATAGAGGCCTCCTTGCGGTGATCTTTTTTGTTTAAATTAAACTATGCCAAAGTGTAACATTTGGATGTTTGATGGGTCATCAAGTGTGACATTTAATATTCAACAAAGTACATGCAGTAGCCTACATATATCATCAATAGACTACTCAATATTTAAATGCAAAATAGCAATTATAAACTGACGATTTATTTCGCCATCTGTTGATCCCATCGGTCCTACAAGCTCTTCATCCCTCCCTTCCAGTCATAGGCCACTTACCATTGGGTGGATCACATATGTGCTGCAGCTGGCGATTCCCTTATTTCCTGCAACATGTGAAGGTATCGCGGCCGTGTAGCGCTCGCTGTGCGCGAACCCCTTCACACACACACATACAGACGCACACGCGCACACATCTGGGGTGAAGTGTGAAAGTCTGTCTTGGCGCTTTAAAATCACTTTGCTACTTTTACTCCTTTCATTGGTTTCCGTTTCTAAGTGAGAGGAAAATATGTAATTTGTGTCACTAAAATGTTGACAACTGCGTTTGAAGACCGCGCACCAAAGTCAGCTTTGCTTCTGCAGTAGAAACAAAGTTTATCACCGGGGGAAAGGAAAAGGTCCCTTTCTGTCGGAGACCTTAATGCAACTTTTGTGTTTGTGGGACGAAGAGGATTTTGTTGTTATGTCCGAGTGGAGGATTTGCGATGACATCTAGAAGAAACTCAGCGAAACTGAAGCTCCGGCGTTCTTTCAGCGAGCAGCTGCGGAGCTCCACATCCAAAGCCTGGGATCTCCTCTGGAGGAATGTCCGGGAGCGGAGGCTGGCAGGTCAGTAGCCCGCCGCGCGCCGCGGACCCCCGGTGTCGTGGTGCGTTCACCGCATGAGACATGAGGTCAGCTCCTCTCACCGGGTCATGTCTGATAGCACAAGTGTCATCACAGTGGTGCGACAGGAGACACGTTTGTGGAGAGAAATACATGTATTTTTTGCATTTTTGAAAATGGTATTAATTCATTTGTCTTCGTGTCGGCTGTTTTTTCTCTCTCTCTCTCTCTCTCTCTCTCTCTCTCTCTCTCTCTCTCTCTAATTAGCGGGTAGCTATAGGGTCAGTACAAAAACATATAATTCTGAAATAGATCCATATTCAAAGTGCATGAGCAGTGCGTTTTCAGGATTAAAATGTGTCACTGTAAATTCTGTTGAGAACTGAAGTTGAGTAGATACTTTATTAATCCCCAAGGGGAAATTTGTTGAAGGCCCAATGAACTAAAACTCCACAGAGTGGCATGTGGCTTTAACTCATATATCATATTATAGTGGTCCAAGTGCATTGGCTTTTATGTGGGAGGGGACGATGACTTTTGGAGATGGATTTCTCAACTCTTCATGAAGATATAAGGGAATACTATACATTGTAGGCGTATGTCCTTTGAGCTATATTTTTTAATAATTTGTATACAATGCATCACAATGGAGAGTATGTGATAGTACCACCGACACGGTTTCACCAAATTATAGCCGTTTGCACACGTGCATTCCTGCTGCCATTACACATGTTCATTTGATCCATTATCAAGGGCCACGTGACGCCACGGAGTGGCGCTGATGAGTAATGTTTGCCCTGTGAAATGGAAAGCGTATGAAAGCTGAGTGAGAGTGGACGATGTAGGAGCATTTTCCAGTTGAATTTTAGTCTAAAGGTGTTCACAGAGCACCTTCTATATATATATACCCATCTTTCTTTCTATCTATCCATCTATGAAGACAAGCAGTTTTCTAGCATTGTGGCTCTCATGAAAGGCTCTTCACATATCGATCATCTGTCTGTATTGTTATTAAAGTTCCAAGTGAAGCCTCTTCAAACAGACATTATATTTCCTGCATAATGTGAAATTATGCTTTAGCCTTCTAGAACCAAATATCTTCAGCAAGATATTGCTTTAAAGACTCTCAGGGTAGAAAACCAATGTATGTGACATGTTATACAGTGTGGATATCTTCTAGATTCAGCTTTAAAGCTACTCTGGGATACATTTGAAAGCCCAACTGCAGATGTAGAGGTTAATGCCTTCTACAATGGATCTGTCAAAGGTCTTGAGAGTCTGTGTGAAGAGTGAACATCATGTGTGCAGTAACCCAAGTCTACCACTAGGTGCTGGGAATTGCCCACATCAGCTCCTCGTTTGGGAAAGTCACATGAATTACAAAACAGCTCTGTCTTCATCAGGAGATTGAGTGCTCATTTTCATTCAAACAGAGACAAGACCAACTGCATTTGCTTTTTTGGACAGGATTTAAAGCGGCTGTTAAATCTTCACACATGGTTGTTGTATTGCGTGCAGGAAGTTGGATACGTGCTGGGCTCAGCTTTGCAGCCTGCTGAGGCATGAGACTGATGCAGCAGCTGAGTCCTGCGTTGTTTGGATATTTGACACATAAATCTTGCATTTGTCTCCATGTACAGTACAGCACGTATCTCAGTGATAGGAGGGCCATACGTCTGGCAGTCTCTGCGGTCCTGAGGCCTCGCTTATAACCACAGCCAACAAGAGGACACACATAGACCTGATGCACCTGACTGGCTTGACAGATGGAAAGTTATGTGAATACTTGTAGTAAATTTATACTTATACGTATATACAGTATATACCCCTCCTCTGACAGCTAATTTCTCGCTCATCATAGATGATATGGCCATTCAACAAGGAAAGTAATCTGTGTAAATTCCCAGATGGTGGTTTATCTACAGCCAAGTATTCATATCTATAGTTTTTAGAGAGAGAAGCATAACATCCTTTTTCACACCAAAGCGAAGAACTCCGACCTAATAGACCTACATTAAGGTCATTTCATCAGATAAGAAGTGTGGCGCCTATGAGAGACACATTATTGTTTGTATCTGTATCCTGCTGCTTTGTTGAAGGTCACTCTACAGTGAGCAAATCCTGTGTGATTAATAAGCGTTAAACTGTCACAGAAACAGACGCATACTGATATAGATTAATTGTTGAGATCATCAACGATCAGGCAGCCAGTCATTGTGTTTCATAATGCCTTGTAAATTATATTCAGGAGTTATAATCAGCCATGCTTGTCAAAGTTCTTGGCTAGAACCATCTCTCACATAATTGGAAATAATGACGAGGGTCACTATATTTAAATTGATGTGAAATCTATTAACCCCCAAATGTAATGTAACAATTATACCCTCCTGTATATAATGTAATCATTTTATTTTGAGTCATAGTAATATACTTTACTATTACTTATTAGTTAATAATAGGCAGAGAGAATATACTGGGACACACCTATGTTTTGGGGGGAAACCTAGCAGTTCTTGCTCACATGAGATTACGGTCTAAATAATTATAATCCTCACAGAGTTGAGTCCCAGTTGCAGTGGGTAAAGGGTCTCCAGATGAGATAGGGGCTTCCCAAACGCTTCAGGTTACCTGCACAGCAGCTCAACCACTCGCAGTATTAAAACGTGATTTATTCTCCAGAACCGGGCTCAGAATTCCGTCATTTGGTGGATCATGAGTTGGAAATCTTCCGTCACACTGGGGTTATTCTTAAACCTTAACCACAGGAAACATAGCCATGGCAGAGCCAGAACTGCCCGATGCAGATTACCAGTGTCTGCTGCTGAATCAAACCACTTCAGAGGAGTGTCTAAACCCCACTCCGCTTCCTCCGTACTCGTCATCTGTGGCCTTCAAGTCCATGATTCAGAATTTAAGTTTCCCTTTTGTAATTCCATCTGGCCTAAACTGGAGTGCTGGAGCCGTGACAGACAGAATGAAGGCTGGACATGCATTTAATGCCTGCACAACAATTGCCTTTCAACATGGCTTATACTGTGTCATCACACAGCAACAATAACTGCCTTTATTTGGATGAACAGTATAATCCAAGCTGTCAAACTGGCATCTAACGGAGCCTCGGTATATGTTTGTGTGCTTGTAATGTGAGTCTGGATTCCGGCTGCCATGCTGTATAGTAGTTGAGCTGTGAAACCTAGACAGAGGCGTGTTGGAACACGTTTGATAAGGGCTGGAGTCACTGTGCCTGACACACAACACACCCACTAAGGACACACCACAGCCATTTCTTCATGGCAAGCAGCACAAAGTTAAACACAGGGACATCCAAAGGGAATGCTGCCGATCTTGCAGCTCTTTCGCAATCCCCGAAGAGGTATTTGAGTGCAGACAGAAACGAAAACACCATTAATCTCATTCATTATGATGTTGCATAGCAGTGGGTGATTGGTTCCGTAACGGGATACGTATGATGCACTTAGTGAATTTCTTCGTCTAGACGGAGTGGGAAGAAGAACAGACAGAAATGCATTCAGGGAGAAGGTGCTGCTGCCAACATGCTGCCACTCATTTTCTCAGACTGCGCCACCTGAAGCGATTCTTTTTACAGTATGAATGAACGCAGGTGTTTGTGTGTGTGAAAAACAAGTCCCCGCCCGATGAAATCATCTGAATAGTGTCACACCATCACCTAGTACCTTTAAAAAAAAAAGTAACAATCTCATATTTAAATAGTTCCACCTGAGGGTGTGGAGAGGGCCATTAAAGCCAGGAGCCGCTTATGAAAACGTGCAGCGGGTTCTGAAGTGTGCGGCTGAATTGTGGTCTTTGTGAGCTTAAGCCAGGGTGGATTTTGCCAGCCAGGGAGCGAAACAGACAGGTGGCTGTGTTTGACTTGGTCGCTTGCCCACTTGTGATCGTTTCACGTGTATGGCGCCATGCTTATGCTACACAGGCAAGCCTGTATGCAGAGGCCAGGGCAGTCACCAGGAGAGTGGCAGGGGCCCTGATGGGTGCTGGGTGGGTCGGCTTGTGCGGATGTGGACTTTACTTCAGGTGTGAGGAGATTGTTGTTCCATATTGTAGACTGGCTGATACCTATGGACTTTTAAATCAGAGAATCTTTTAGTTTTCATTAAACTATTATAAATCATCTGCAAATATTTCAGATGTTACCAGATAAATGTTGAATTGACTCTTTTTTAATTTTCCCACTAAACGTAACGACACAGCAAATAGATTTCACATGAGAAAAGCAGGTTTTGAGTATGTTCTCACTAGAAAAATGACTAAATCAATGATCCATTCATCCAACCATTGTTGTTGATGGATAGTATTGTCCCACAATGCAATGGACAAATAAGTTGAGGAGGTACTCAGAGCTGCATCAAATAAAAATAAATTGTGTGTATGATGGTGAAAGTGCTTGAATTGGAAACAGTTATATTTTTAATTGTTAAATTGTTTTCAAATCATCATTTTATTCCAGTTTGCATGTCTTAATCTCAATATACATACACATTTTGATAAATTACATTGTGTTATTATGATTTCTTTTGAAGTTCCTTCAGTCTAAATCTTATTTTGTTCTTTTTTTCAATTGCAATTAGTTTGATGTGCATACATCACTTCCTGTTGAAAATGTAAAAGTACATTGGCGTCTTATACAGTAATTGAAAAAACTGTATACTTTGGAAATGAGGATACGGGGATCATGAAATATTATACATTGTGAGTGTAGTATGGATTTTCTTTTATTTTTCCAGCTTTAATGTTTTTTTTCTTTCTTTTGTTCTTTATTCTTGACTTCATTCAAAGTCACAGTTTGATTGACGTGTGCACACATCATAAACCACTTCTTGTTGGTACAAAATGGAAAAGCAAAGGACTTCTCCCATGAACATTGCTATATGCTAAACACTATACATGTTTAGTATGGAGAGGGAATAGGGACATAATTTCACAGGAGGCTTTTCATTCTGTCACTGAACAGCTATCAAAACTGAACAGATGACGTCTGAGCTGATCTTTCCTTTTGTGCTGAGTAAAAGGGATCACTCATATGTATTCAAGCTAAAATGTCTTTTTCCCCTGAGGAGGTGACACTAGGAGGAGGCCTGCTGAGAGGTCTTCCTGTGGCTGGAACTAGGGGTTATTTGGTGGGGGTGGGGGAGCAGACATTCACATTCTCCAACCAAGAAAACAACTTCACCCTCTCTCTTCTCTCTCCCCTGTAGTCTTCTCTAAAATGGCACAAACTCACTCTCGCCCAGTAAACTTGGCACCTGTGTGACCAGCAACAGCAGAAGAGTTGTTCGAGTGCAGGGCGGGTCCAAAAAACACTATTTTTGTAAGCCCTCCCACACCCGTCTTTCTTCCACTCCTGCTCTCCTTACTCAGTTCATAGGCATTCCAATGGTATTTATATTTCCCTCCAGAGCAGGGGGAAGTCGACAAGCGTTCACACAGACATTGGATTCAGCACAGCAAGGTGGGCAGTGCTCCCACAGCTGCCTTGCCATTGGCCCCCATGTGGTCACATGAGCTGCAGAGACAGACTGAAGTGTTGGCACTCCTCCCCCTAGGCTCTGCGGTCCTCCTCAGCTCACTTTAGGCTTCTTGCGTCTGTATGTGAAGTTTTCTGTTGGTGGGAGAGTGTGTGGGTGAGTGTCTCATCAGCCAGCGCTCAGGGGCTTGTTTGGGGTACAGTGCTTCAGCTATGTTTCGGGAGATCCCAGAGTCCACGAGCAGCGAGTGTCTTGGGAGTATGACCCCGGAGACTCAGGACTTCTACCTGAGAATGGACCATCACCGCAGACGCTCCGGGTACAGGCTGGGCAGGATCATTGCCAGGCAGCAACTACTCAAGAAGATCGCTGGAGGTAGGAGAGAGCTGTTTGGATAGAAAGTGACAGTTGGGACTGTTGGTCTTTCAGTTGGAAATCAGCTGGCTTTTTGAGACATGGCTGCACAGAAAGCTGTGCAGTCTTCTGTCTAAATGAATCCTTCTTCGTCATACCTCCAGGAATGTTAGGCGTAATAGAGAAGCAAGCTGGTAGCCAAAACATGGAGAGAGTGAGATATGACGCATATGTATGAATATTACAGTACAAATGCAGGACAACCCAGTACCAAGTGAACAAGGGCATAGTTGTGTTTGTTTGGGATCAGCTGATGAATAACAGTGGGTATCTCTGTCTTTTTTCCTTATGCACTTGTTTCAGATAAAATGGAATTAAATAAAACTTTATCTTATAGTGGCAACTAAGTGTGTTTGTATGTGCCTCTGCAGACAAAGCCAAACTTGACCTTCAGCCAATAGGTAGTTAAGGGTGCAGTGGTGGTGAATAATTAGTATTGACTGACTGTAACAAGCACTTATAGGTGATAAGCTATAACAGCAGTTACGTAACACGAGGTTAGCCCACATGTAAACAAGAGATATCAATGAAGGACTGGCCTGACAGTTTTACAAGCCCTCAGCTCATTTGTGGACTGCTGCATGCAGCAAGGAGAGCAATAGTGCAGCCCATAGCCCCATTCATCTTTCTCCAAGGGCTGTAACCTCTCACCTTCACTTTTACCTGGAGATTTAGGGTCCCCAGTCCTGTGGAGGGGGCAGGGCAGCATTACAATAGAGAGGACAAAGCGCTTACCTCTCCTGCTCCTTCCTGCAGACGTGAGCAGGCCGACACCGGATCAAAGGGTGGCTGCATTTCAGAGCAGCTCCATCATCCTCAGCCATGAGATGCCACCACGCAGCATAGTTCTCCGCTTTGTCACAAGAACGAGAGCATGAGTCAGATAATGCAGCCTCTTGTGTGGGCAAGGTTTCCTGTAGCACCACAGAGGACGCAGGCAGCGCATGAGGCCTCATGAAGGTATGATGGATACACAGAGCCTCGCTGTTGGATTGATGCGTGAAGATGTCCCCGAGCTGTGTGTACGTACGCTGTTTTTTCGGGAGGAAATCTCCGTGATCTGATGTTTGCAGACGTGTGCAGTCATGTAACCTGGCATGTGTTTCCAGATTACAGATGTCTGGCAGGACAGCAAACCAACACTTTAGGGGATCTGTGTCAAGGAAAGAAAATTATGCACATGATTGAAGTGGGGTTTTAGGATCAGGTAATTTTAACAGTTTTTACTTGTATGTTTATTGTGAGGTGGGACCTTTACATACTTTTGACTATTATGTGGTTCAATCTCACATGGATGAATATTAACTTTAGATTTGTTTGACAGTTTTCATCGTACGGTTTTAAGCTGCTTTCAAAGTGACCAGACATTAAGCTTTGAAATGTTCATAATTGATATCATAAATTTGTCTTTAATATTATGATATAGTTAAATATATGTATTCAATAGCCCAACAATCAAAAAGCTGCAAATGTAGCTGGATGTGTTAAAATGTGAAATGTACATTAACTAACACAAAAACTAAAGGCTGTAAACGACAGTAAATGTTAACTTTACAGTGAATAAACTCACATAATATTAAGCAGTTTGTTAAAACTTTATTAATGTTCCTCACAAATGGCGGATTGTACAATTATCTCCAAGGTGTCCAAGGGTAAAAGAAAAGAAAAGATAAAACAATTTTCCAACCACTTTCATGTCTGTCTTGAGTGCTATAATTAAGCAATTTTAGCAATCGTCTGGCCTAATTTTGTCAATTAAAGTAATCTTTAATCTGAGCAATTATCTTGCTGTGTGTCAGTTTTTCTTCAGTTTCCTCAGGAGAGCAATGTTTTAGCCCTGGCTGAATCCTATTTCCTCTCAAACCTCACGTCAACCCTAGTGTGATGCTACATGTCTGAAAGGCACAACACGAGCTAGTGTTTCAAGAAACCGGCTGCAGAGCTGCAGAGCCACAGGATGGATCTCTATGTGTTGCAGTGGCTCCGGCATTCCAGCTGGCCAGCCCTGTTGACATAGCAGGTTGAAAGTGAGAGGGGGCCGTGGTGATGGGCAGAATGCTCATGTATTGTTTCACCCCAAATTCCAGGGACGCCTGTGGGGTCTTAGTCACGTTTCCGATTTGATGGCTTTTCAAAGCTGCCAGAGCCATGTGTGTGGGTTCTCGTTCAGTCCACTAGCATTAGCTCCTGACTGAGTACCAGCACAGACTGAAGACCCACGAGTTCCTCCTCTCTGACCAGTGCACCTCATCAGCTTGGAAAAGTCGATGGATATAAATGCAAAGCTGTGGGAAGAAACGTGTCTGAGTGCAGCACTGTGGGTTTTTTGTGCAAGGGAAAGGGCCTGTTTTCCTTTTGGAGGAATGTGTCTCCTTCCCTGAATATATATTTTGGGGGAGTATTCCAAAGTCCATCACTCTGGAAACTGTGTTTCTGCCGCGATTGCTCTTTCCTCGGCCCAACAGGTTCTCAGGATTTATTTCATTTGGCGTTGCTACTCATGCATGTAACATACTGCATGTGTCAAATATACCATATATTTAAACTTATTTTTACACTATTGAATACAGACCATAACTTTTGAGTCAATGAGATATTCATGCCATCACAGAGTTAAATATCTTAAAATGTTTAACTCTAGCTAATCACTATATATATATATATATATATATATATATATATATATATATATATATATATATATATACTGTGGTACCTTAGTTTGTGGTACTGAGTACGGAATTTATTTGTGGGAATATCAGGAAATGTAGGGATGTATTGAGATGTGTTTCATACACAAAAAGGGATTTCAGCTAATCCCAGCATATGAACGAATCATCCTATCGTAATATGTCCATATATGGTTTAAGACTCACATGTGTATTGTATTAGATGATGGTTTTCAGCTGTTTTCCTTTTGCACCAAGCAGTACTTTAGAGAAAACCAGACTATTCACAGATTTCAAGTGTTCCTGTTTAGCCACGGAAAAGTCCTGTAAACTTAATTGAGGCTCTGGTGGAAACCCTGAGCAGCCGAATGCTACGCCGTGACTAAAAGCTTCCTCGCTGACTGTCGCCGTTCTTTTTTTCTTTCTCATTTCTCATTGTGTGTCCAGTGTGACCCCTTCTTCATTTCTTCTTGACCTTGGAGCAGCCAGCGGGCTCCGAACTATCTCTGCCCTGGAAAGGCCATCCGTGCATTTTGCCACAGTTGAGGACGTGGAGCGTCAAATGACACAAGTTATTGCGTGACAGCTGTGTGCTTATCGTGAATCTGTCTGTGTCCTGGAGTTACAAAGCGCGCCAGCGCCTTTTGTTTGGTTGTGTGGGCTGAAAGGCTTTTGTCTTTCAGGTTAACGTGCTATCAGCCACATTGGTTCTCCTGCTGCCGGCAGTGCTCATCCTGGGCACGCACAGTCTGTTGGCTCAGCTCTACATATGCACTAACGGCTTTATACCGTGATTAAGTATAAAGCCGCTTCAATGTTTAAATGCGCTTATAGAGAAAACTTACTGAACAAGAACAAAAACGTTTCCGAGCAGGATAATTGTGCAACACACACACTCAACAGATTTCAAACACTTAGCATGGAGAGGAGAGGAACACTTCAGCTTGTTAAGAGGACAAGCTCTACCCTCGGCCTTCTGTTCGTCTTCTGTATAGCAGATGGATAATTGTTATAAACCAGCTTTGAAAAGAGGTTGGATTGTTCTGTCCTTTGAGAAGTTGTAACGGTAAAAAGGCACTTCAAGGTGAGAAATCTAGTCAGGCTCTGTCCTTCTCCCACTCAAGACGGCTCTCTCAAAAGCACTGAATTATTCAGCAGTGGTCTGCTTCAGAACGTGCTGCGTTTGATCATCTGTGTGTGAAACAAATATAACTGCTTCCTCATTCAAATGGAGGTTTGATGAGAAGTGAAGCTACAGCCTTATTCATGAACCTCTCTGCTGTAGATGTGATTTCTATGCAGATTTTGTTTGCTACCTTCAGGGGGCAGTAAATAATACTGACAGGGAGCGAAAAAGTAATTTTGACAATGTGATTAGCTGCTCGTCACCTCTAGCTCTATATATCGTCACCCCACTTCAACTAATTCAATCTACGGCTTGTACTCCTGTTTTGTACTTGAATTATATAATGATTATGTTGAAAAGGTACTAAATATGTATTACACTATTCTCCCACAATGCAATGCACAAAAGAAGCTGCTCACAGCTGTTGCTAAGTCCCCGCCCAGCTGATAAAGAACAAGTAAATTATTCAATGATTTTTTTAACGGTCCGGAACAAACTGCCTCTATCCAACCAACTTCTGCAATGTAAAGGTCACATTCATAAAGCTCGGATGTAGACTCCCACTTTTTGCCTCTAGGTGGCAGGCTGAGCTCATGTCCTTCCTGTAAATCTCCTGTTCATGAATCGGTGTAGTTCAGCTGACAGCTGCCACATGTGCAGGGCTAATCATTCACTAAGAGGAGATTTGAGAAATGCCTCAGCTGCACTGTAACAGGAACGGAAAGTCACATATTAACAGAGCCGTGATGGAAAACTTCTCCTTTTCCCGGGTCCCTTACATTCCACAGATTAGAAAATGCAAATTCATGATGAAAAAAGCCTCATTAACCTACGTCCAGCAAAAAGTACATGGAATATGTTTTTACCCTCTTAGTCATAAGAAAGTTGCATCACATTTTTTCTTGAATAAATGAAGCATATTCAAATTAAGTTTGTATTTACATTTTATGACCTTGCATTTGTCAAACAGATCCAAACGTCCATGAGTGCGTATCTAAAGAAAGCAAGGTTTACATAAATATAAATGGACAGTAGCGATAACTGTAAGCTGATGAGTAACATGCCTCAAAATAATTTTGATTTAGTAGATCACCTTTTCATTCTTCACTTGAAAGCACATTACATTCTTGAGATAGTGGTGGATGTGCCTCACATATATTGGACAGTCTATATCCATCACACAGCCGAGCACATTTGCCCCCAATCTGTGTGTAAAACCTGCCAGAGTTCAGCACTTGGTCGCCCTCCTGTGGTAGAAATGTGCAATACATGTCATTAGCTGGAAAAAGTGACAGAGACGCATGCAGGCCACAGACATTCAGCCGCTGTCTCTTCACTTTATAGGCCTTTTAGTCAGGGAGTTACTGTCTGAACACAGCCTGTCATTCATAGCCACGCATGGCAAATTTTCTATTAGTGCTCTGCGTGTGTGAAGGAGAGACTCTGTGAACGCTCTGATAAAGCAGAACAATCACTTAGCTCTTTCAATGGGTAGCATTCTTGATATGCCGCACCTCATCGTGCAAAAAGACACGCGCTGACAGTATCATCATCTCTGCTGCGACTCACAAGTCTGTCGCATGAGCGCCGCGGGGCTCCTGAGGCGGTCTTGTGGCCGCTCGCTTTGATGTCGTTAATTAGGACCAGCGTCCCTAGGGATGGCTCCATGCTTTTATTGTGGAGGTCCTGAGAGGGCTTTCTCACGGTAGGGACCCTTGTTCTGACATTGGCCCCCTTTCTACCCTCTGACTCTCTGAGGCCATTCCCAGAGAAGGAGGGAACCCCACGTTGTCCCCTCTGGGATCCGGTCCAAATGAGAAGGGAGGTGGATCTAATGCAGCTCCGCAGGATTCCACTTCAGAGGACTTTCTTCTGTAGTGTTTTTCTTACCCATGTTCTGTACTTTACAGAGCTGTGGTCACACATGAAACCTAATTTGTTAGTTCACAGTATCTTTGTACTTATTAGCATCTGCTAACCTCAAAATGTCTTCCATCATGAGCCATTTGATTTGTGTGGGTGCCAGGACGTACAGAACATGTGTTGATAACTTTCCAGCCAGTCTCTTTCCATGTTGGAGTTGAGATTTCACGTCAGCTGGCTTAGTGTTTGTCAGTAATTCATAGTCATCTACCTTTAGTTGTTTTATACGGCGCTCTGGGAAAACCAAATTACAGTGTTCATATAGGCTATCAAAGGGAGGGAAGAACTACAGCCACACAACCATATATTACGAGTGGGAAAACAGCGTGACATGGCAAGGCATGCAGCCTACTGTGCTTTACATAAGACAAGACATGTATGGACTTCAGTGGATGCACACAAACACACACCTCTAAGGACTTGTGATATATGTTGTGCTTAGCCTCATGGGACACTGTAGGAGCCAAGCCAACTGTAAAGGAACTGGCATAAAGGATGAGTCTTGCTGGGAGGGAAGGAGGGAGGAGATAGACGCACCATGATTACTCTGCAAGATCACCACCGGGTTGAAGAAAAAGTCTGGGGTTTTAGGGAGGTATGCCCGGATGAAATGAAAAGGGAAATCGCCAAAGTTTATGTTTTTATCACCAAAGAAAGCATATCCTTCTTAAAGGCCTCCAAGATGGTTGTGAAAACAATTGAAACATGCGTGGGAACATGGCTGCAGTCCAGTGTCTGGAAGCGTTTAGCTAATGCATCGGGCCTTGGAAGCCACTGCAGTATGTATTTCACAGAAAGCTCTGCTGATTTCTGCTCTGCTCAGAGTTGCTGGCAGTAAAGCGGAGGTGGATCTGGAAATTGCTGTGATGTCTCCTCCTTACTCGAGGATTGGGGTCAGAGGTCCCCTTTCTAGTGAAGGGCACTTCTCTTGAAGTGTCTGCTGGAAGTCATGTGCCAAAGTGTCCTGTAGTGTGACCAAAGGGAAAGAAGGAGAACACCTGTCTGTGAGGCTGCGGTTCACTCGACACTCCCCTCACTCTGAGTCGTTTGCTGAGCGGCGCTGAGGAATCAACATGTGGTTGTTAGAACATTTTCTCCAAACTGAGTGAATTTGAGACGGTGTATTGAGTTGGATGAACACACAGCAGAGCTAACAGTTTGAACTTTGAAGCCTTGGCTTGTTCAGAGGCCACAGCAGAACCTATTATTTGTCTTCTGACTGTGACACTCAACCTGATCCAGTGGGCTATCATTTTGCAGACTGGTTCCGGGCTCACTTAAATATAATCCTTCGCTCTAAGGCTATTTGTGGTAGGATGAGCCCGTGCCTCTCTGATAACAGTCCCCCCCCCTTGCTGTTTGGTGACTTAGAACTATTATAATGACTTGAAGTGATTTTCCGTCATTTAAAAATGTTTACAGCATAATGCTGATCCCACATGGCTCTAACTATAGCCCTTATTCAAGCAGATCCATCTTGAGTTGTTGAGTTCTCACAGTAGTCTTTTATTACGAGACTACTAACCAACACTGCTCAGGAATAATGCAGATGAACGTGCAGGTATTTACATGTCGTCAGTGTTCATTAGTGACATGTAAATGCTGCAGAAGCTGGTGTTTCCAGACTTGAGAGGGAGAAAAAAAAGAAAGACAGACAGGGAAAGAGAGAGAGAGAGAGAGTTGATGGGTTGCTACCCCTGAAGATGAAAGAAGCCTCTCTTTGGGTGTCCTTCAGAGGTGAATGAGAGTGTTACCACAGCTGTGCTGCTCTTGTTTAAATTCAATACAGGACCTCAAGAGAAAAACACAGCTCAGATGACTTTTGACCCAGCAGGCTTTGGCAACGGTCAATAACAGCAGCTCCCTAGCTCACATTGTCCTGTTATTTACTCTCAGAATCAATAAGTTCTTCGTGCGTGTGTGTGTGCGTGTGCGTGTGTGTGTGTGTGTGTGTGCGTGTGCGGCGCGAAGTGAAAGGTGAACAGACCAGACAGTCTTTCACCAGTGAAGTCATTAAAAAATACTGCGATCCTTAAACCAGATTGTGTACATACTTAAAACAGTATGTATCTGAGATCTGGCTTTTAACAGATAAGACAAAGAACTGAAGATTAAATAATGATGATATGTGATAAATGGCAGATCTATATTGTATAAAGAGGCTCTTAAATGAATGGTGGATGTCTGTGAAACCCTGGCCTACGCAGCTTCAGAATGCTAATGCCTCCTTGGCACTGGCTTCTTCTGGGCCGGCACTGTGTTTGTCCTCAAGTCCCCGTCCTGCAGGAGGCCTTGATGTCTGCTTTGTACATGCACTTGTTCCTGGAGACCTGCGGCCCACTGAAAGGATCTCTCCACAGGTCACTGTGGACCACAGGGCAAATGCCGGCCCAGGATTTGCTAGCTCATTTGTACTTGACAAAATTTTGCTTTGGTGTCTTAGCAACGCAGCCTCGAGCTGATCATGTTAATAAACCTGTACCCCGACTGCAGGATAACGGGTCCCCTGTGTGCCCCACGGGATCAAATGAGGTGGATGGAAGTCCGTGGGTGATTCAACACCGGCGCTCTGTAATTACTCCTGGCCTGCGGAGCCAGCCAGCTCATGTGCCAATCACTGCGTCAAGAATAAAGTCACATCCACAAAGGCGCTGTGTTGTTAGTCACCGTTTGTCGACAGATAATCTCTTAGATTTGCCCATTGTCCTTTGTCTCAACACCTTGATGAGAAAGCTGAGAACAGAAGACGTGCCGAGATATTCGCGAGCGGCACCTCCTGTCACCCCGAGGATTGCGGTGTATTGTGCCGAGGATGTTGGGGTCTGAGGGACACGTCGAGCTTTGTTAATTAAAACCTGCTCTTGAAAATGAGCACGCTTTATTCCCACGACATTTGGTGAATTGCACGGGGCACTTCAATATTAATCCACCTTGTGCATTGCCAGCACTCTCCTGAGAGGACCTGAACTCCCACAAATACAGAACAGATCTCCTGTGTCTCCTCTAACAACAGGCATGTTGCGTCTCCGTCTTTTGGCTATTGTTGTTAGGGCTTCCTGTTTGCTCCCTGATGCACACTGAACAACGGTGAGACAGAAGGAAATGTTTGGCTATTTTGGGCATGAGACATCAGATGTTGTGGTTTTTGGGCAGTGTGTTTCCCCTGGCCCTCTGTCTAGTCTTACTTTTACAGTAAGGCTGACTGCTCACTGTGAGTGGGTGTCTGTATGCAATTAGCATCATAAAGGGAAAGAGAGGCCTCCGCTCCATGCCTCCCCCGACACCTCTCCGCCAGCCAACCCACCAGTGGAATCTTTTTTTCTTCTTCTTCTTTTTTTTCTCCGCCTTTCCCCAGGTGTTTCTGATACAGACAATCTCAACAATCTCAGTGCTCGGCTCTAGACTGTGTGTTTTTTGACTGACGTATCCGTCTGGCTGATTCATCCAGTTGTCTCTGTAGCCTGCTGTGTGTGTGTGTGTGTGTGTGTGTGTGTGTGTGTGTGTGTGTGTGTGTGTGTGTGTGTGTGTGTGTGTGTGTGTCTCTAAGAGTCTCCACTGTTAGTGCTTATAAATTCAAGCAGTTTGTTTTAGAGTGCTTTTAAAGCTGGGATATGTGCCGAGTGTATTTATTGTTGAATGGTTTGTTAAGGTGACTAAAGTGGACTGCCTGCGTCATCCTGTCTGTGCTCGCAGCTTCGTACCCACTCCTGGCCCCAGCGGGTCAGAAAAGTTGTGTTTTACAAGAGGAAATGGCTAAAAACGTCACAAAGCAACAGACACAGTAGCAGTGGGCTGCATGTGGAATAGTAATTACTCTGTAGGAAATTATGGATAGTTGTGATGTCTTTATGTAATCATAGCGCCACGGCATATCCAAGTAATTTACAGTGCTGCTCATTTTATCCACAAACTAAACTTTTCCTTATTATTGTGATCTAATTTTTTATGATATCATATAAAATTGGTTGCTGTTAAATACGTGAAATTGCAAAACAGTGTGTTTGCTTATAAGCTTCTTTTAATTGAGATTTTAATTTAATTTGTCTTCTATTTACATTGTAGCTTGGATGGATGGTGGCTTTTAGATGTTTTTAACTAAGAAATAAATCAATAAAGAAAAAATAATAATAATTGATATATAATATATATTCACAATTCTTCATTATTTCTTTGGAGGTTTTGTTTATTCATTACATTTAAGAATATCTTTCCACATATTCTTGAAATCAATTATTCATTGTTTTCTGTCAAGTGACACAGCAGCAGCCCTGTCACTGTCTCAGATGACACAGATTACACAACTCCTCTCATTCATTGATTTTTCCTCAGACGGAGAGGCTGAGACGGAGGTTAAGCAGACGAATATATCACTCTGATGATGTGAGCGTGGAGTCTTGTGAGCCGAGTGCCTCGGCATGATTCACCGCTGCTGATTGCTGACAGTTTATGTCATGGTTTTCCCCCGGTTCAGCTGCCTGCGTTTTTTTTCCATTTCGTTGACCTGCTGGAAAAACATCTGGACTCTGCAAAACCACACTTCCCTTTTTATTTGTTTTAAGTGAAACATTTCCCACGCTCGCGATGACACTTCTTGGATGACATTTTGAAAGATTGTAAAAGCCGACATCATGCAATCTGGCCAAAATGAAAGAATATACATCGGGAAATGGGAAATTCATCACGTTGGAAAACAAGGCCTTGAAATACAAGAAGAGTCCGGGAATTCAGAAGGAAGCTTAGATCTTTGCCAAAAATGTGCTGAGTGGGGTATAAAAGAGTTGTCGTGGGCAGAGCTGGGTAGGAGGGTCGGGCACAAGGAGCTGAAGGGGGAGGGAGAGAGGGGTGAACGTTAGGGAGCCTGCCACAGAAAGGGGTGGGTTGAAGGAGAGATTTAGTGTTGGGACAGGCACATGGTGGTTGGGGGTAGATGGAAAGAGAAAGGGGAAAGAAGGAGCCGTGGATCTGAGTTCATACTGCAAGCTGTGCTCAGAGAGAGAGCTGGAATGTGGCTCAGCGTGGGAATGAAGATGCTCCGACATGTTGGGAGACACTTTTAAGTCTTGACGGATATATGTACCACTCTGGCTGTATGATGAAAATATCCCGTAAGTACAAAACCATTTGTTCCCGGAAATAAACCGTGGAGTTAGTTGATTGAAGGATTTTTGAGAGTAGACATATTAAAGACCGTGCTTTAATGATGATGATGATGTTGGCTTGTTGTTATTCATCATAAATGTGAATAAATATTACTTTTTTTCTCTCCAAAAAGTGCACCAAATGAAGGGATTACTGTTAATCACAAGGCTTTGCTGTCAGACAGATGCAGCTCAGGACAAAACAAAGCATGTCATGAAATTCCCGCAAGTTTATACCCATGTAGTTGGTTGTAAATATTTTGTGAGGGTGGAATGTGAACTAACCTTTAAAACTGTCATCATTTTGTCAGCGCTTGCGCCTGCTCAGCCCGGGCGCTGTCCAAGTGTGCCGTATCTTTTTCCGCAGCACTTTGTAACATTCCATATCTCAGCAACGAATTGCATAACACAAAGTTCTTGATAGTGAACGTTGCATGAAGTGAACGGTAAAGGAAAGAGTCGCCCCTTGCCACAGATACTTCAGTCGTAGACAGCTTCTGACATTCTGGGCCATTGTGTCGCAGCCGAGCGGGGTTTCATCTCTTTGTGCAACTGTAACTGTATACTGTACACAGTTTTAAAAGCTGTTGGTCGTGGAGAGCAAACACAAGTTCTCATTCTTTGGCGTGATGCCCGCCCAGCCTTTTATCCACAGGAGATTTCCTTAGAGAGAGGATGAGAGGACAGAATGTCTCGGTATCGTGTTACAGAATGCCGAACAGAGAGGAATTCCCAGCTCATGTTACTTGCTCCCAGTGGTCCAACCTGCGGCTGTGAGACACAAGAGGACCTTGCAGCGCCCTCACAATAATACAGACCTGATATTATCCACCTGGGAGGGAAGCCTAGCTGCATGGAGAGCCTTCAGCTCCTGGTGCTATAGGTGGGAACAGGGCAGCAGCAGAGGCTCCTGGTAGCGTCCACATGTTGACTCAACTGCTGGTTACGAGGGTAAACAGTAGAGCTTTTTTTTCCGTCATCCAAGGACACAGGGAACTGTTAATATTTATTCAGTTGTTGGTCAGCCTGAAGACCAAAGTCACTTTTCATTGATTTCTCTCTGCGAAACTGACGTGAAGCAGCGCAGGTGAGTCCAGGTTAAACAGTATTTTTTTTGACAAAAAAACAAAAACAAACAGGTGATAGCAGTATCTTCATTGCAAGGTTGCAGTCGCTGTAATTACACAGTATTGTGTGATGAATGGCCGCGGTTCATGTTTCAGCCGTAGTGTGACAGGCACAGACAGGAAGTGGAACTGAGACCTCAGATGTGTGATGGGAGAGCACCCCGTTGCCCGTAGGTTATGTGTAATTTTTCTTGGACGTGATGTTTAAGTGCTCCTGGAATTTTTAGCATTGTGGAAAGCTGGCTAAATCACAGGTCTGTGTGTGAGAATAAGAGGCAGTGGGAAATAAATTAGATGTCTGGCTTTTAAAGAAGCACTGGAACGTGTAAGAATATTTTCATGTTAGATTTAAAGTCTTGGCTGTGAAAATATGTATTTATGACATTTTCCACGTTGTGATTTATAATTCTCAATCATTTAGCTATCGAGTGTCTAACTTTGCACAGTTAATGGTGGAAATAACTACTTGTGTACAGAATACCCTAATCATGTGTTTTCTGATTTTTGTTAAGTAGATGTTTAGTATTTAGAGCAACAACCAACACTTATTTGTATTCATCATTTTATCGATTAGCTATTTTTTTCAATTAATTGCTCAATATCAGGAAATAGTTAAAAAAAAATCTAGAAATGTAGTTAATTATCATAAAAGGAAAACAGAACATATTCACATTCGTTACCAGAACAGTTGATGACCAAAACACATAATCAATTATAAAAATTGTCCCTGATAATGTTCTGTCAATCGATTAGTTGTCATAGTGTGATCATTTTTGGTGGAACAATTTTTCTTCTTCATTCTGTTGGTTTTATTTAGCTATTTATTGAACATAATGACATATTGCCTTTCTTATCGTAGAGCAGATTGTTTACTGTAGCACCGGTGCGTCAGGCAGCACGTCTCACTGAGGCAGTAAATGGCACCCGACTCTATTAGCATTAATGGAAAGGTGCCAACGGTCTGTTTCCTCTGCTTGTCATCAGCGGCTCTGAGGACTGCAGACGGCTCTGTCGGTCATCAGGACCAACTTGTGATCCTGACTGCTGGGCTACTTGCGTGTTTATCTGAGAGACAATGTGATAGCTTTTTATAGACTGTCAGGAGTCACGGGGGGCTGTGATAAAGATAATTATTAACCTGATCTGTATCATTTTTTTAATGTTGTTCCTGTGGTTTATGCATGATTTTATCTCTGGCTCTATGTAGTGTTTGGGACAGTGTTTTTCCATTTTTTTTTTACCTTCATTTAAAGTCTTCAGTTTCTTGTTATATCACCCATGCTGTCTGAGAAGTATTGCAGACTGACCATGGTTATATAAGGTCCCATGTTGATTCATGTGAGTGAGCTGGGATACCTCCATCCAGTCACCTGTCATCACATTCATGCTACCCCAGATTAACCAGACAGGTTCATCATCCCTAACGTCTGTTGTGTTTGTAGGGTTCCAGGTGCTGAGGGCTTTTTACTCCATTTGTTGATGCACCAGTGGTTTTGTCAAAAATGTAATGGACTTACTGCGGTTGAGTTTCAATCTTTTATCCCTGCTTTAACACGCATACTTTCTTGTGTTTCAGAAATTGAGGCGAAAGAGGCGTGCGACTGGCTGCGGGCAGCAGGATTTCCCCAGTATGCTCAACTCTTTGAAGGTAATAAAAAGCACTCAGTCTACTCCCACACACATTCATCATAAAGGGGAGGGATGTTGTTTGGTTAAAAGATAGAGATTAATGAAGTCGCACAGCAATAAAAGAGCTCTGCGATAAACCAAAACATTTTATTTCAGCTTTTTAAAATTATTTTTATATCTGTTGTGAAACGAAACATTGTTACAGCTTGAATGTAAGATAACGAGTAAATCGTGGTACACAGAGTCATCCGGTCAGCCACCCTCAGTCCTCAACACTTAACACAAAACCATGTATTCATTGGCTGCATAGTGCGCCTCATTTACACAACTGTCCTCAGGATGCCTCGGAGCTAGGGCTCCAGTCTGATCCCCAGACACCACAAAACAAGCGGAATATCAGCTGCTTTTAAAGTCTAATCTTGGCCAAGCTACGGTTACAACATAAACATGTCCTCTGTGCTTAAAGACTGAAGTCATGGGAAGAAATGGGTTTTATCTGAGCTCAAAGTAGCTCTCCTCCCTTAGATCTTTGTGTCAAGGCCAGACTTTTCATGTGCTTCGGAGCAATATATTTGTTTGCCGACAGTTTGAAGATTGTTGTAACAGAGCTCGAGCAATGTGCGCTGATAATGGCTGATGGAGTGCAGAGCAGATAACATGGGATCATGTTTTCGAAAGAACATTAATGATGAAATCTGTTATTAGGATGTAATCATGTTTCAAAGCCTACAGTGTATCTGAATGTCTGCCCCCTTAAAGAACAGGCCGGGCCTTGTTGAGCGTTCACTGCTGCTTCTGCTTTTCATAAAAAGTTAACGACTTCACATGAATGCGGTGGAATGTTAGATTCAGAGGGTCTGGATTTGGTCTCTTAAGTTATGTAAGAGGAGGCCCATACCCAGAGAAAGACGTAATGCCTGCACAAGCCTGAGCGCTGTTATTTGGGCAAATCCTGTCTCTGCTCATTAGCATCACATACAAAAGTCTGATGGTCTCCCAGCCTCCAATGCACTTCTGGAAAGAATGTAGTTTCCAGATCTTGATTTCCATTCATTCAAACCATAGATGACAGTTTCTTCTTCTTCTTCTTCTTCTTCTTCTTCTTCTTCTTCTTCTTCTTCTTCTTCTTCTTCTTCTTCTTCTTCTTCTTCTTCTTCTTCTTCTTCTTCTTCTTCTTCTTCTTCTTCTTCTTCTTCTTCTTCTTCTTCTTCTTCTTCTTCTTCTTCTTCTTCTTCTTCTTCTTCTTCTTCTCAGATTCCCAGTTCCCCATTGACATCACTCCTGTGAAAAGAGACCATGACTTTCTGGACAAAGATCTTGTGGAACCTCTGTGCAGGTAACCAGATGTTTAATTTGCCATAAATAATTTCCTCGCCTCAAGGAAGTGGAACTATGTGAGAATGACTAAAACACATCTCATCATGTTAGAAGGATATTTTCATATCTTGGCTATTAAGAGTGAGGAAATAAAGATTCCCCACATGTTGCTGTTACATTTAATTATCATATTAAATCAGGACACCAGAAATATAAGACTGACATCCTGATTTAATAAAACACCCATTAACTGCAATTGCAGGAGCATTGCCGTAAATCTTCTTCTGTGAAAGCTTTTTCTCTGACATGAGAGAAAGTATTGAAAACGGGTGTTTTTTCACACTTTGCCAGACAGTATTAGGAATATAAAAGTGCATGAATGGAACAACTGGTGGTTCTACATCGCCCCCTTGTAGGGCAAGACGGCTCATTTACTTTTTCAAGCCGAGAGGAAAACGGCACTTCAGTTACCACAGTAACCACAAGGAGCATGAGCGTTGCCTCGCACGGCTCAATATACTGTGACTCTAAACAACCCTAAAGCAACTCATCTAAATTCCGAACTAGCCACGGGATAAATGGAAGACAATTGGAAACAGTTCCACCTCCAATGTGATTTTGCCCGCGTCTTCCCAGCATCTCTATGGTAACATAAGGACGGCTTTGTTGTCAGATACGCCACTTCAGTTTAGCGTGCACAAAAATAAATGCCACCCAACATACTGTGGGTGTCTTTGAACGGAAACTGGAAGATATCTCATGTATGTGAGTGCTCTCTCTGATCCCTGGCTAAGCAGCCTCCTATTTTAGCAACCACATTCAAAGCTCTTGAGGCTGCAGAATCAAGGGCCCCCAACTTCCCGTCTTCCGATGGGTCCCACTATCTACAGTAACTTTGTGTGTGGCTAAGCCCTGTTGTCTACAGCACTGGGGGGTCGTCACAGCCTCTATCTGAGGCCATTTACCGTCATAGAACAATACTGTCAATCTGTTAAAAAAAAAGACTTAGCAATATCTAGAGCTGGTAATGGTTGCTGTTATCATACCACAAGAGTCACTGTTTGTCTTAAGCCAAGTCACAGTGGGCTGGAGTGTATTTTGTCATGCCGTCATCTTTTCCCCCCTATACTTTGGTTGGTTCATTGACAGTTTTTAGTTTTGTTCCTTTTATACATCCCAGTTTGCACACCCACAAAACCTCGAACCACCGAGTACATGCGCCAAGGCGTAGGCTGCAGGTTTGATTCCAAATATTGAAAACATGACATTGCTTCCCTGACAACTGAGTTCAGGATTCAAACTGCATGTCTTGTTTGTGTCTGTCTTGTCTGACGCAAGTCAAATCAAAAAACCTTCAAAATCACGAATGGATCAAATGATTATCATTGTCAAATGCAAAATGGCATCCAGGACTGGTGCATCTGTAGAATAAGATCTTCAGAAAAATAGGCTCTGATTGGAACACAAATCTAGCTTGTTCATTGGTTTGCCTTAGATTTGCCTGTCTTCAAACTACTGCAAAACACTTTTCAAGCCACAATCACTTCAATCCAATGCTGAGAGAAAGATAACAGAGCAACCGCCCATTACCGGTGTTCATTAGGTTTAGGATATTGTGGAACGGACAAACTGAATTTTCCTCTGGGTCTGGTTGTACATCCAGACCCGATGTTGATCTGGTTAACACTGAGATAGCACACAGAATGGGATTTAGTCCTGAAGTGGTCATTAGAAAGCTATTCTGGTGTTTGTTCAGAACAGCTTTCATCCTCGGGCCATTTTCCACCTGTCTTATCCGTTTATTGTTATGTTTTCGTATTTTTGTAATTTCCATTTTAACTTGTATTGTTGTAATTCTCTGATTTATTTAATTGCAGTCCTAAAATGATTTTGTATTCCTGTTTCAACCATGTAAAGCTCTCTGTAACTTTGTTTTTAAAAGGTGCAGGATAAATTAAGTTTATTATTATTAATTCTTTCAGACGACTCAACACCTTGAACAAGTGTGCCTCTATGAAACTTGACGTGAACCTTCCGAAGAAGAAAGTGAGTGTTGACTATATATTGCATGTTTTAATGGAAAAAGGATGCTTGTAGTCATTTACTTTGAAGGTGAATTTCTGTAAGTGCGACACTATATGCTATATGCCTTTTGGAACCCCCTCCCCCAAAAAATACATATTGATAAAACATTGATGATTCAGAAGGTAGTAAATTCAGCCAAGAGAGTGGGTGTCATGAGATTGTACCATTGTTGTATTCATGCCTATCGAGTGGGATTGCTTGTTATCTGTCTCCACTTTGGAATGTAGCCTGCTGGCTTATAGGAATGATTTATTTCCCTGCCGTGGTCTATTTATGGAACAGTCTTCAAGTAAAAGGAATCATTTGTCTGTCTGGTGTTATATCACTGTTGGCTGATTGTATAATGCTATTCATTTTGAACAGAGACATCCTCCCGCCATTTCCCGCATTTCCTGTCTAACTGTTCCTTGTAGCATAGAAGACATGATTAGTGATGCTATATTGGCCTTCCCTCGCAAGCCCGCACATTAGGAACAATGTACAAACTATCTTTTGTGGAAACATTTGAAAAATATGCAACAACCGTGAGGTCATTTTATGTCACTCTCAATCATGCATGATCTTTTTTAATGTAATTGTATTTACATGATTTCATTTGATAGTTTGGAGGAGACCTATATAATATTATATAACATGCATTACTACAAAAAAATGATGTTAGCCAGAGTTATTAATGGAACATAATTTGTTTATCCCTAGAGTGAAGACTCTGATGAAGAAGACCTGTTTGCTATCAGTGACAAATGGACTTTTGAGTGGAGCAGCCGGCGTTGGTCCAGGTTACAGGACATTGACTGTCTGCTGGGAAACCACGGAGAGGGTCAGCCCTCCGGGGACGACGTGCCTCTGAGAGCCACCACCAGCAGCGAGAGTGTTCTGACGGACCTCTCGGAGCCGGAGATCTCTTCTCTGCACAGTGAGAGCAGCGGGGGCAGCGGCCACAGGGGCCTCAGCACAGAGGACTCGGACGGCTCCAACCGCACCGGCTCCGATTCTGCAGCCATGCCAGACTCAACTTCTCTCACAATGCCTCACATCCACAAAGAAATTGCTCACTACAGCTCACTACCTGATAATCACAGCAAGACAAGCCGCATCCGTGCCAAAGACTTCCTGAAGCGCATGGAGACACTGCGCTCCCGGGGAACTGTGGGACGGGGCCGTAAGACGTTGGTCATCAGCTCTCCGGTGCTTCAGCAGGAGGCCCAGGCACTGAAGACGCTGCAGTGTGTCGACATCCTAAACGGAGAAGGTGGGGCTCCAGAAATACCGTCCAACAAAGCTCTGCCGTCCCAGTCCAGTAGTGAGGGGAGCAGCCATTCCAGCGCTGTTAGCACCCCCAGCCTGAAAGAGCGTAAACACCACCGGGCTGACTACAAGCGCAGCGGCATGTATTTAGAGGACGTAGACATCTTCTCAGGCACTCAAGGGAATGAAGTCGCAGAACAAAACCGCAGGAATGAATTCTGCTCTTATGAAGACCTGGTGGTCCACATTCCCAAAGACCACAAGCCAGGAACCTTCCCCAAAGCACTGTCCATAGAGAGCCTGTCGCCAACCCATGGGGCCTCTATCAACTGGCACACAGGCAGCATGCACTTGGACTCACCACTGATTTCATGTCGGAAGGAGTCCAGGCCTGTGACCCAGTGCTGCTCTAGAGGCAGCCGCATCAGTGTGTACGATAACGTCCCAGGCTCGCATCTGTACGCCAGCACCGGAGACCTGATAGACCTGGAGAAGGAGGACCTGTTCCCTCACCTGGATGATATCTTGCTGCATGTCAATGGTCTGCAGCAGATCGTGGACCGCTGGTCGAAGAATGTGTTACCTGTCAGTGAAGGGTTGGCGCAGGTGGACGGCGAAAGAGAACATACAGCAGGCCTTCAGTCCTCGAGTCAGATCACATTGGACTTTGAGGGAAATTCTGTCACAGAAAGCCAGACCACACCTCATTATGGGAACAGAGACAGAGTATCACTTGCGGAGACAGAATCCACAATCCTCAGGGAAAGGAGGGACTCTGGAGTAGGCGCTTCACTCACAAGACCCAATCGGTAAGCCTCATGGAATTGTATTGAAAGTACTGAACTCTAGTTTAAGTTTTCTATGAACAAAAAGAAAAATGAGATTTTTTTTTTCCCTTTTCTTTGCTCATTCATCTTTTATGGCATTAGGCTACGATGGCCCAGCTTTCAGATATCTAATCGCCTTAGTCACTCAGTGGCATCGCTGCAGATCACCAACCAGTCAGCGGGCCAGCTGAGTTTGTTGCAGAAGTTTTCTCTGCTGCGCCTTACTGCAACCATGGAGAAGTACTCGATGTCCAACAAGCATGGCTGGACCTGGTAAGTCTATTTCTAACTTCCAAGATCCACTTGGGGTGTGGTTCATGATTATTTACATCTTTTCTTCAGCTTTTTTTCTTTTGTATTTAACTAAAATGTTCTCAAATTATTACATTAGTACAGTTCATTTGTGTTTATCCAGTACGGTATGAATAGGTGTCACAGATGTTGTGTCGACGTCTCCCCTAGGTCGGTGCCAAAGTTTATGAAGAGAATGAAGGTACCAGACTATAAGGATAAGAATGTGTTCGGAGTCCCTCTGATGGTGCATGTGCAGCGCTCTGGGCAGCCGCTGCCCCTCGGCCTGCAGCAGGCCCTGCGCTACCTGAGGAGCCAGTGTCTTGACCAGGTCAGCCACAGTACACAGACTCTCAGGTTGCATTTGACTTGCATTTTTTACACGTGATTTAACTAATGGGTGGGTTTATCCCATGTTTATAATGTGCTGTCAAGTTTTGATGAATAGTGACTCACACAAGATGGAGGGAGATACAATAGTTGTATAATAACAACACAATGAGCTTAACTGCTGCACCGTGTAGGTGTACATATTCCTGCCAGCTGTCGTGTTAATAATATAACACTTCTGTTTTGCCTCCAGGTGGGTCTCTTTCGTAAATCAGGGGTGAAGTCTCGAATTCAAGCTCTCAGGCAGATGAATGAGAATTCTCCAGACAATGTGAACTATGAGGATCAGTCTGCCTATGATGTGGCTGACATGGTGAAGCAGTTCTTCAGGGATCTACCTGAGCCTCTGCTCACCAGCAAGCTGGGGGAGACCTTCCTCCATATCTACCAATGTGAGGACGTGACTCTTTGCTTGTCTTCTGTCCCATGGCGGGTTTTAATTCGATTGTCTCACTGGTTTTTGTTTGAACTGGGATAGCACTGTGACATTGCACCTGAACTAACATAGAGTGCATGTGGTTGCAATTTTGCATCTAGTAAATTACCTTTGACAGTTCATGATTGCTTTTCTGTGGAATTAATAGAATCAATACTCTCGTATGTGCAGATGTGCCAAAGGACCAAAGGTTGCAAGCTGTCCAGGCAGCCATCATGCTGATGTCAGATGAAAACCGAGAGGTTCTGCAGACGTTGCTCTGTTTCCTCAGCGATGTCACTTCCTCTGTGGAGGAGAACCAGATGACACCGATGAACATTGCTGTGTGTCTGGCCCCCTCCCTCTTTCACCTCAACATACTCAAGAAAGACAATCTCTCGCCAAGGTATTTTTTCTCTCATGTCTTGTGTTAGTTTGCTTGTTATCTGTGATTTTGGAGCAGCAACAGTGCCCGAGATTAACTAATGAGCAAGACATGCATGCTTTCTATTAACTCCTGCATGATTAGCTTCCCCTAATACTCCATAAAGATGGACATGAAATGGGTTACAGAGTTTTCTAAGCCCTCAAGGATGCAATGATTACTCTCTTTCTGGGCCACTTTTGAAAGAACGTGGCATAAAGCGCAGTGTTTTATGAGATCATGCTGTGGACAAACAAAACACAGCTCTCTAATTTAGCGTGTTGAAATTGTTGCTAAAAGGATCAAAGGGGTTTCCTGCAGAGTGGAGGAAGGGTTTATAGACTGCGTTTTGTGGAGACATTGACCCAGGGACTTTGCTGGCCTAATACGTTTTCTCTCCCCACAATCCTCAGGGCCATGCAGAAGAAGTATGCCACTGGCAGACCAGACCAGAAGGATCTGAATGAAAACTTAGCAGCAACACAGGGCCTTGCTCATATGATCATAGAGTGCAACCGTCTCTTTGAGGTATGAGAACCTGTTGTTGAGATGGTGCAAGAATTTCATGCCTGGATGCAATATCCACATGCCTCCCTTCTGTGTGAAGTTGCTGTTAATCTTACATCATGTTTTTATACACCCATTAGATCCCTCATGAGATGGTTACTCAGTCGCGTAATTCATACGTGGAGGCTGACTTGCATGCACCAACAATTGATGAGCTGTGCAAGCATATGGAGGATGGCGATGGAACATACCACACTCACATGGAGGGGAGACTTCAGAGCCAGCTCAAAGAGGCCCGGGAGAAGTCAAAATACTGGGTGTCCTGCAGCAGCTCTGATAACACAGAGCTCTACTATAAGAAGGTTGGTGTTCCTCCTATGATCGTTGCATTAGTTTGTGATTGTTTCATATATGATAGTATATGCAAAATGGTCACAATATTCCTTATCAACTCCTAAGATGAAATGCAAAAAAACAAAGCCTTGAATTCTTAACAATAGATCTTGGTTTCAGATCCACAAGTTAACTTGATGGTTTTTGTGTGGCCCATCCAGGTGGGAGATGGGAACCCTTTGAGACGCTGGCGAGTGTCCGTGGAGGTTGAAGCCCCACCGTCTGTAGTTTTGAACCGTGTGCTTCGAGAGCGCCACCTGTGGGATGTGGACCTGCTGCAGTGGAAAGTGTGTGAGACACTGGACAAGCAGACAGAAGTGTTTCAGTATGTCCTCAATCGCATGCCCCCTCATCCCAGCAGGGACTTTGTAGTACTCAGGTGAGTGGTGATACAAAGAAAACACAAAGCAACGTGTCATCCTTTGTTTGGAAGTAACCATAATGTCTCAATCTCTTTCTGTTTATTCAAGAACATGGAGGACCGACTTGCCCAAAGGTGCCTGCTCCCTGGTTTCTGTGTCAATAGAGCATGAGGATTGTCCTCCTGTTGGAGGGGTTCGAGCGATAGTCCTGGAGTCCAACTTCTTGCTGGAGCCCTGCGGCTCAGGAAAGTCCAGACTAACTCACATCTGCAGAGTGGACTTGAAGTAAGTACCACAAACATCTTATGAAAATATTTTTACACTTTTAGCATTTTTTTCTTGCATTATAAAATACATCAAAAAAAATGATGTGTGATATTATTAGCATTTTTAAGATGAGTATTTGAAACTCCTTGTACGTGCCTGTAGGCTATAGTGTATTGAATATCCTGTTTTGCCTTCAGGGGAAGGACTCCAGACTGGTACAACAAAGCCTTTGGTCACCTTTGTGCTGCAGAAGCTGCCCGGATACGTAACTCCTTTCAGCCCCTAATCACAGACGGCCCAGAGACCAAAATCTGAAACAGTTTGCCAATTGTGTCTGCTCAGCCTTGAGATCAAGATTGAGCCTTTGAGTCATGGCTAACAGGCAGACACAAAGCATAGACAGGTCCCCGGAACTAAAGCACAGTTTAAAACGTTTTTGTTTTTCCTAGAGTAGAAATGCTCTGAACATGATTTTGAGCTCCTCTACTTGCACAATGACAAAAGAGGTCATCTTATAGGTGCTGAGCATAATTACTCAGCGGGAAATTAATCATCCTGCCTATGTTCTTAGCCGTAGTATTCTATGTACCATGATGTTGCTAAACCTGTATGTTATGATAATTATTATCTTTAATAATATTGTATTACTGTTACTTTAATCTACAATGTCTAGGACATTTAAGTTCTTAAACGCTTCTGGGAAGCATGTATATGTTATTCATTTCAGATTTAAAGCTATAATTATTATGATGTAGACTCTGTATATAAATGTGTGTGTGTGTGTGTGAATATACTGTACATCCAAACAAGATGTATATATTGTATATATGTGAAGGGATAAATAGTACATATGTTAATATCCTATATATTGATTATTTCACTGTGTCAACCCTTCTGTAGTACACATGGTACACAATTGTAAGCTGGTTTTACTTTGCTCCAGTATTGCCATCTTGGAATGGGTGTAATTTTATTCAACTTTGACCTCCTATGGTTGTGAAAAGAATGACTTAAGGTTTGACTTGATCATACCTGCTAAAGGGTACTGGATTGTGCAGTCAAGTGCAGGAGACATCATTTTGTAATAAAACTATAAAAAAGTATCACGTTTCTACGCACTGATTCTTCATCTCATTTGCCACATCGAAAAGACAAAACGGGACATTTTAAGAAGTCATGGACGTCGACTGACCTGTGCATGAGTTGTGACGACCTTCTACTTCCATGCACGAGGTGCCCCTGCTGCTTGTGGTTGTCTGTTGCAGGTGTTGATTGGAGGGTCATCAGCTGGGTGAGCCGGTGTGGCTCTGTCCTTTAATACTTCCTTCATTTGGCAGCCTCGCTCTTTGGGGGAGAGGATCCTTTCTACCGCCAGCAGGACACTGTTCTTGTTGCTGATATTATGTTACTTGCTATACACTACCACATACGCTCATACATGCATTTCACGGCTGACAACGGATACCTACACTTTGCATTGTTTCATTTACGTTTGTGGCAAATAAACTGTGTTTCCTAGCAGCCAGCTTGCTTGTCTCACTGTTTTGTTGCAGTCTCAGAGCTGGGCTGTGACAGTCTAAATCCTGATATACCTGTTATGGACAATTGCTATTAAACAGTCTCAGTAATGCTTTTGCCAACATGTTTACACTCCACAATCATGTATATATGTACTACTACTGACTTGCAGAAACACAGTTATCCCTGATCTGGGATGAGAGGGCCCTCTACTGGACATTTAAAGAGAATATGTGGCTGTGGTCCACATGGAGTATGGACATGCATGGGGAGCTTGCAACAAATGTTTTAATACAAACATAACAGTGATTACTAAGTAAAATCTAATGCAGACTGTAATTAGTTGTGTCTTGCCTCTCCTTATAAATTGTTTGGAAAAACACTTGGGCTGATTAACCTGGTTGATTGTCATTTCTGTCCACTAGATGTCCCTTTCTGATCAGCAGAATGTTAATCTTGACTGTGGCCACATTTTATTTCCCCCTGAGGCGATATTGAAATGAAGTCCACGCTTTTTGTTGAGTTTCTTCAGTTATTTTCAACAGGTAGTGAGGGAGGGAAGATAGCTATCCATCACAAAGATAACTCAAGGGAAGTGTTCATATCATTAACGAACTAATGGAGCAATACAGTCATTGTTTCAGTCTGAAAGGACGCCACAATAAATCTATCGCCATTCTATTGAGTATTAAAATAAATGTTGCTTGATGACTTGAACAATTATCACATGTGGTATCTATGTGTCTTACGAAGGTGGAATTCGAGGTGGTGGCAGTTCAGACATGATGAAAGTATGTTCACTAAAATCACGACAGAATACAGTGAGAAGCTGCTGTGGCAGACCTTACCCAAACAATAATAACATGAAGATTGCTGCAGGTTACTGATTCTGGATCTGCTCTTCTGATTCAGTTCCCTAATGCTCTTATGGCAAAATCAAACCCTCCATCAACTTCTAGACCTCTAAGTAATTTGCTGATCCAAAGATGTAGAAAAAAAGACCACAGTGAGATAAAAAACAACCAACATAATAGTATTAACAATATAGCAACAAAGTGCTTAAAAATAAAAATTAAGATCCAGAATGTACAAAGTAAACCTGATTCAATAATTTCAATAGTTACAACGATAAACAAGATGAAATGATATTTAATTTCCATAGAAGTGAGAAAGCAAAATAATAATTTGCTCTCCATTGCACTGCCACAAATTAAATCAAGTCTAAAAGGTGCACATTAATATACATGATAGCTGTATGGAGCCTCACATTATGTCTACCTCTTTTGAAGCCCACTGCTGACACAGATCAGCTTAGTGAGGTCATGAAATGCAAGCTCAGCTTCTGGCTGTCAGTCAGAACGATGGCAGGAATTGTTGCCAAGCTGTCAGTGTCAGTCTCTTTTATATAACCATGGGAACCTGGTGGCTTTTTTGGTCATTATTATTTCTAATTATAGTAAATATTTGTCCACATGACTTTGGGCAAATTAAAATTGGCCACACATGAGATATTGGAAAAGCCACTCTGAAGACAAGAGGCAGTAAAATGCAATGCATTGATGCAATGCATCAATGCAAATGGTGTTTTGACATTTTGCTCAATGAAAAGGAAAACCATTCAAATAAATAATGCATTTGAAAAAAACAAACATTGTATCAATTTAATAATGTAATTGGAAATGTGCATGTTCAACAGCGATGGATGCTAACCATAATCTTTTATAAAATGTTCAGTAATAAACCAAGCATTGCATGAATTTGGAATTTCGACTAGAAAACTCGACCAAGGGAATTCATTTCAATGGGATTTGTTGCATTGCTTTGCATACGACTATCTCCAGCAACCTTTGTCCGTCACATACTGATCAATAAACTGTATTGGAGCTCAAACTGTCATGAAACTAGAACACATATATGTGAAGAGAGGAAGAAATTGTAGGATAATTATACTAATCATAACAACGTCCTGAGTGGCTCAGTGTCTGCAGAAATACCTCCTAATTATATAATAACCTTTAAAAAAAACCTATTGATACAAGTCAATCCAATTTACCATCAAAACGTATCTCCAAACTTCCTATCTTAAAATGTACAGGTAGACACCTCAAACATTGCACCAATAACTGCAACACACTGATCGTCATAACTAATAATATTAATCTCTCCATGTATGTGTTCCAGCTCACAACTGGGACACCAAAATGGAGCAAAGTCATTATTAATGTTATTTGGTGCACATTTCCTGCGGAGCCAAAACTACAGGTAATTAGAACATTTCTATTTTTTCAAAAGATTTTTCCATCCAGCCAATTTTTTATTACTTTAACTTTCAAATGATTTTTCATTCATACAATACTGTTTATTCTTCCAGGTATGAGCAACAACAGGTGAAAGGTGACCATAAGCAGCAGGTAACTTCCGGCTGATAAATAGTACATATGTTAATATCCATGGTACACCATTGTAAACTGGTTTTACTTTGCTCCAGTATTGCCATCTTGCAATGGGTGTAATTATATTCAACTTTGACCTCCTATGGTTGTGAAAAGAATGACTTAAGGTTTGACTTGATCATACATGCTTAAGGGTACTGGATTGTGCAGTCAAGTACAGGAGACATCATTTTGGAGGGAAAAGAATGCAATAAATGAAACAATGCAAAGTGTAGGTATCCACGACCCTTCTCCGCACGTGGACGGCGTGCCAGCGACTCATAGCTGTCGGCGAAACTACCGCGAAAATGCTGACAGAGCAAACAGAGTTAACCTGGGGGGCAACCCCGAGGCTGTGTGCTTTGCCTCCGCAGCCATGCTGTCGGTTGGAACCGCATTATGAGCACGCACTAACGCACTAACACGCACTCACACGCACTAAAAGCACACGAGCAAGCCCGGCTATGTCAACAAAGCAAGGACAAGCTTGGATATCAACACACACAGAGGGAGAGCGATGTGTTTCCCTACTCGGGTAGACATTCCTCCACGATGTCTTTACTGTGTTTGCCGCCATATTCATGTCCAGAATGTTAAATTCAGCTCCTATCAAATTATTTTTTGGGGAATGAAGTTAAATCCCCTGGTGCAGTAGCTAAATTAGCATGGTGTGGGAATATTGCTCGTTTTAGTTTCACCTGCAACCTGAGTGGCTTAATTGACTAACAGACACACTTGTGACACATGGCTGCGGATGGCAACTGGATATATATATATATATATATATATATATATATATATATATATATATATATATATATATATATATATATATATTAATTGTTTACTAGGATAGCATGTAACCCTGTCAGCGAGGCCCACCTGCCAGGTGGACGGAGCTCCGTCGTCGCAGCAGCGCACGCGTGGTGAGCGGAGCCGCAGGCAGGGGGCGGCAACATGGCGGCGGCACAGGCGCCCAGACACGCAGTTGGGAGAGCGGCACTCTCACATGCACACAGCTTTGTGTACACGTCGCTGGTCAGTCTGTCCAGTTAACCGGCTCCACACACCGGACTCTCTCACCGGAACTCTCGGGAGTGGATTTTACTGCCAGAGAGTGATTTGTTGTTTGTGTTTTTGTTTTCGCGAGTGTTCTCCTCTCTCATTTCTTCTTTTTTTTTTTTTTTTTTATGCTCCAGAGCAGTGATTGGATTTATCGCCGGGGGAAAGCGTGTAACTAGAGTCTGAAGCCGCCCGGTTGGGGTGGAAATGACAAGCGAGAGACCGGTGACGATGCCGGGCTCGTTGTCGCTCTCGGACCGACAACCTCCTCCCGGTCAGAGGCAACTCGCGGCTGCGGTCTCCGCTGAGACAATGATGATGTCCGGCTCGGGTTCAATGGTGTACCCGGCTGGGATCACCAATCCATCGGTCCCGATCCGGAATATCAAAATGAAATTTGCAGTTGTCATCGGACTGATCCAGGTTGGAGAGGTTAACAACCGGGATATTGTTGAAACGGTGCTGAATTTGGTGAGTAAACGTTTCCCCCTCATCACTCTGTGACTGGACTTTATTGCTTCATCCCTAATCCGAAGTGCTGCAACAATAACCGACATAATTGACATATGGTAAAATTATGCTATTTTGACTTCGAGACGTGAGCAAATGATGATCAGTTGTTTGCAGTACTGGTATTAGTGCCCCGGTACATTTGAGAGTGAACAGCAGTAAACATTCAGAAGTCGCACATGCACACAGACCAGGTGGTTTGAGGGATGAGGGGATGAAGTTTGCAAGTTCAACAAAGTCCCAACTTCCTTGTGTTTGCTTGTGAATGAGGCACACTGATGATGTGATGATGATGATGATGATGTCAGTGAGGGGAAAGGTGCACACCTGCTTGGATTGAACTGTTTTGTGAGTACTTATAGTTTGTCTGCTGGGCCACAATTAAATAAAAACGGTATTTATGTTAAAACAGTGATGCAGGTGAAGAGAAACTGTCGATGTCTGCGGCTGTGTGTGGGAGAATTTCCGGGGCCTTGAGTTTAGGACCCCACAATATGCCATGGATTTCCACTGTTTTCAGGGTGTCCTCTGTGAGCCCTGGATTACTCGCATCCCAGTAGAGCGTTCAATAATTTCCCAATGCTGCTTCTCAGAAGCGTGTTGTAAAGACGGTGAGTATTCTTGCTGGACCCTTTCCAAACTCAAGTCTGAGTATGTGGGAATATGATGGTCATCCCCCTCTTGCCTCATCCATATTGACTCAATATGTGTATCTTGTGTAAAGCTATGCCCTTTCTCCACTTTCCAAACAAGCATGGAGAGCGGCCATTCTCTCAATTCCTTGTATGATTAATAGTATAGCAGCAACAAAGTGAGAAGTAAAGATTGTCGGCAAAAGGTGGTCGGGGGATTGCACTGATGGCACGACCAGCGTCAGCAGCTGACTGATGTGTAGAGGCTGTAGCTCCATCTCACAGCTTTGCCTTGACCCTCTGCAGGAACACCACACTACAGAGCCTGTCTGCAATAGTTGGCCTCCCCTCGTTGGCACACCAGAGATTAATTATGACCTGTTCTGGCACAACAGAAATCCAAGACAAATTGTAGCCTTTGGCATGTTCGGACATGAGAGTTGTAGTGCAAAAGCTGGAGTCTCTGACGCCTTGCCCCCTCTCCCTGTGCACTGCTATATTCACAGGACATGTGCACAAGGAATAACCCACTGTTGTCGACGCTGATGTTTTTTTACAACACTTATTGTCGAGACCGTGCGCCATCTTGTTTATAAAATAAAATATCACTTCTCCATTTTGCTTTATTCTTTATAGCAATTGAAGGCAAATCAGTGATGTCACAGCTGGCTTTTTTTCCTCCTTTTTATATTTTAAAGTAATTTGTGCATGCACTTGTTTGACATCCAAACATTTCTCAGTCACATACAGGTCTCAAAGATTTGTAATACGGATTTCATTAAGAGGTTATTTGTGCTTTGCTGTGGTTAGCTTTTTTAACAATATCAGGCAAATTAGATTCTGCTGGATGTGTTTGTAAACAGAAACACAACCTGCACCCAAATTATGTGCATACAAATGAAGCACATATAATGCAGCAATCTTGGGACCAGTCACCAGATGACACAGTAATTGCTGTTATATCTGCCTCTTCATGCAAACCCCCTTCCTGTCTGTAAAATGCCACAACTACAGCAATTTCTATGCTTATAAATTCAGATTATTTTTGAAGCATAGCAAGAACTCGAAGATCCAGAAGGATGCGTAACTGTATCTCGAGGGGTCCAATTTGCGGAGTAATGAAAAAATTATGTTTTCCTCCTACTCTGAGGAGCATCTTGGACAAACTGTAGTTCGACGTTCAGACCAGGATCCTCCATCATGAAAAAGTGTTTTGTTATTCAGCTGCAAGTCTTGTTGGACAACTTGCCTGAAATGTTTGAGATCGGACATCAGGCATGTCATTTGATTCATGAAAGGGCCACCGCCCTTCAGAAAGGTGAATCTTAATTGAATCGGACACAAAAGCTCCTTCAGATAAAACCACAGCTCTGTGCTTCACTCTTTTTCAGTGTTTTCTTTCTTATCTGAATGACATTAACTAACTCATTCAGTGCATTGTTCCTGTTCAGGGTCTTGGAACACATTACGAGCAGAATACTGGACAGTTTGTTTGTTTATCTTCGGGTTGATATCGATAGACTGGGAACCAGTTTACATACACACGCATAACAAAAGTCTGAATTATGTATATAATGTGAAACACATCTCATTTCAATATTATAATATCAAGAGGATACTGTGCCCTCTTTGGCTTGAAATGTCCCACAAAGTAGTCGGCAGCAACGATCTACTTACTTGGTCCAAATTGGATAGCGTGTTTGATAACCGAGTTATACTATTTCGACTTTGTTGTCCCTAAGGATAACTTGTTTGTGTGTCTTTTCAGCTAGACGAAGGCTGCTCTCAAGCTCTGACCATAAATATAAATCATACACTTAACCACAATTGGTACAAGCAAGACGTGATGGCTTGTTTTCTAACCATGAAGTTGGAAACAAAGTGGATTTATCTCGTGCTCAGATGTGCAATTTACAGTACTCACCCCCTTTGCGAGCTGTCAGCAGACTCGCCGCTATTCTCCGAGATGAGAAAATAGGAGTGGATAGTCCCACTGTGCTAATTGTCACTTGGTATGACTCATTCAATGAACTTCTTTGACAAAAGAGAAAGTCTCATTGCTCAACAGCCCTCGTCGTCATGATTTAAAGTCAAGTATGATCTGATGGATGATGGAAAGAGATGTGAACAGAAGAAAGGTTGACCTATGAAATTAAGAACAGCTTTCACGGCACATCTCCATCTTGATTCTGACATGTGGGAGTAACAAGCTTTTCGTGCCGTCAGTAACTGGCTGATGTTTACATAAAGGGAACGCTGTCGGTACCTTTGGCTGTCATGCCAGGTCAGTTATTGCCAAGCTTATTTCGGCCTCCTTAAACTGATGCTTCACAGGAATTATATTCTTTTAGTATCGTGCGTGTATGTGTGTTAAAAGTGGTGGACTCCTTCTCGATTACGAACAGGAGCTGTGGCCAATTTGAATTTTACACCAGTTGCAGGGATTCTTGTGGTTACACTGTTTACATGGCTGAAAGGAAATGATCAATCCACTCCTACATTATCAACTTATCCGCTATTCATTTGTTTACTCGTGCTCCACCTGTTCATATTTACCCCATCTGTCAAAATATGGAAAAATGCAGTTTGTTTGTTGCTCCTGCACTTAGCTGATGTTAGTTGTTTTCGAATACATTTGCCTATGTGTCTCGTGGGGCCGTGTAAGAAAATTTACAAACGGGTACAGTGTGCAGTGTTTGACAGATTTTGATGAAAATATGAATCTGGATACTGAGCGGGTAAAAAAGAAACGGGATATGAGGATTGTTATGCAGAAGTGCATTGATGCATTTCTACATTATTGGTGTTGGAATGTATGTATATATGAAGTCAAGCAGTCCAGAGCCACTACTTGAAAACTGCCTACATGGTCTTTTAAGCCGAGTGATTGAGACCAACGTTTTCTGATGGATTATCACTTTAATGACATGCTTCACCTTCCAGGCCGGCACTCTCTATCTACCAGTTGCCAAAAACTGTTTTACTGAAAACATCAGGAAATATTCTACTGACGGGTGGATTACTCTTCCTGCTTCCCATCTGTGTCAGTGACGTTCCAGTTAATTGCTCAGTCCTTACTAAACAGAGGCCACTTATTGCTTCTTTGACAGGACTTTTAATTGCCTGCCTGGATATGAGATACTGTAGGAGCGCAGGAATGAACGCAGTCGACAAACATATCTTTTTGACTGCACACTTCTGTGGCCGTTTATTCGCACACTCGCAAACATTTCCCCCTTTGACACTGACATCCCGTCACCTTTAACCCCCCAACGCCATCCCGTCCCATGGTTACGATACCTGCTCTTAAAGAGACACTGTAACTTGTATCGTACGCCATCCCACTAGTCCTGTGAATTATATCCTCCTAGCGAGTCCACTACAATACTTTCAATGAAAGATTTACAGATTCTCAGTATTGTGTATGTCCTCACTGCTTTGTTAGATATATGATCAGCTCAAATCAACGATTTTCATTAGCTTAATGTTATTACACATGCTTAATTAATCTTTAGGTCAGGCACAGTAATGCACATTGGACTACGATTAGTAATCACTTATCCTTGCGGTTTCCGATTTATAAAAATGCACGTGAGATCAAAATGGGTAAGGAAAAGCTCTAAGGGTGAAACACATTTTTCATGTGAGACCTATTGTTGTATCCAAAGCCAAATTAGTCAGGATGCTGGCCTTTTGTAGAAGGGTAATGTAACTAGAGAGGCACTGTGTGACTGCTCTCCAGGCTTGGTGTCAGCAGAGTGCAATGGAGCTTCTAGCTGATTATCTGCTCCAAACAGAACTTTGCCACCCAGCCCGTAATAATTAACTTGTAGGAATCAACCACGTTACTACCGAATTGTTTCCCCAATCACGTTAAACATTGGTGCTTCCTAGATTTTGTTCAAAGCCATGTTTTCTTCCTGAGTGAATGAAGCGCAACACTTATGATCCGCATCACAATGGCCGTGAGCTGGTTGTGGCTCATGACTGGCATACAAAGAGCAGTACAACGGGTTCGCATCCTGAGTCCCGTCTGTGTGAAAGAAAACAAATGAAATCCATTGCCATTTAATTTTTACTGATAGTTACAGTGTCGACATTTTTGCAACTTGCCAGAGAAGTTAATCAACAACATTTCTTCTTTATGTTACTTGAATAAGGAATCCGGTTGGCAGAACATTTCCCTGAAATTGTGTTTGGTCTTGTAAATTAGTTGAATATACATAATATTTAGGAGACAGAGTATTCATAGATAATTTTTGTGTGATTGTTGATTATGTTTCGTTGACCACGTGTGCATGACGTCAGAGCAAGTCGGACACAAATCTATCCGGCATGCATTGCGCGCCGATCGCCGCCGATGCACAGAACTGGCTCATCTCGAACGAGCCTAATCTCTATACCGCCGCGGAGAGTCCCGTTTTCACACCTGCGAAGCAGCTCTAATCATTCATTGGCCCGCAGCTAAAGTGGCGGAGCTAGTCGTCTTCTTCTTCACTTTCTGTTCTCCAAAAAGGGTAGAGTCTATCGTCTCAAAAGTCAATGTTCCGCTCCGTTACCTCAGGCGAACAAGAGAACTACAATTCATTAAAGCGGCAGTCCATGCAGCGTGCAGCATGCAATGTTTGTCTAACATTCATTCACACATTAATAATTTTACAGTAATAAAAGTGACCTTCACATGCATACAATTACACATCCTTCATAATTATATCCCTTATTAATTATCATATTCCATGCATTGCAGTGTACACATAAACAATTTATTTTTACACTGTACAAGTCCAAATGTGACAAACTAAATTATTAAAACCCTTCAATTGTTACATCTTTTTGGAAACCCGAAATGACAACAGTATGTTATTGCAGAGAAATAGCTCTCCCTCCTCTGACAGTAGAGCCGAATGCAGTGTGTTTGGACTACAATTTTGCTCATTTAGGTAAACCGCTCTCTTCCTGTTGCTATTTCCACAATTATTACTTTTGTTCCCTGTCAACACATATTGGATGTCATGTTGTTTGCTTCCCCTCGGATAAAGTTGCTTATAGCTTCACAAAATGTTCTTCAAAGTTATCCACTAATTTGCAGCAGTCCTCTCTGAGGCATTTCATTCAGTTTATTGTGTGATTTCAAAAGGCTTGATTAAATTTATAGATCCACTACTATCACATCTGTCAGATGCAGAAAACCAGTGGAAAAACAAGTGAATAAAGCTTTGTGCTTCAGCATGCTGTTTTACAGTTCCCCTTGGTTCCATATTGTGACTAGATGTGACTTTAGTATTTATAGAGACAATATCTGTAGCATTGCGGTCTGAGAAGTCACTGTATTCATTGTCACACATTGTGACTGACAAGTTTCCTCTGGAAGTTGTTGAAAGTCTTTCTTGAAAATAATGGACGCTTTTCACTGAGGTGGAAATACACAATGCAGGATCAAATCTGTAAACTAAAAAACTACACATCACAAAATTGTCACCTTTCTGACCTCAACTCATCATATTTGAGCACAGGTTCGATCCCTTCCTAAACTCATCAGATGTGCCTCTTGGATCCTGCTGCTTGTCATCTCGTCAGGTCTACATTTAAAACCAAAGGTGACATGCGTTACTATGGGCCAGCCTTCTGGAGGAAGTTTGATCTGTCCTTCTTTGTTTAGTGTACTACAAAAAATATATTTATTGAAATTTATTCATTTTAGTGTGTGTTGTTTTGTTTCGATACGTTTGCCCTTTCGTACCTCCTCCTTCTAGTCAGACCCTGATAGTCCGCCAAGTTCCGTTCTGTGCCAAAATCTCTGTTTTCTGTGTGGTTTGATTATTGGTTGTTTTTTATCCAGAGATTGTATCGGTTAAAAACCAGCAGGCATCTTGAATGTTCCCTCTATTTCGAGGGTGGACTTACATCTGGTAGAAATAGAAGAGTTTGGAACTCTCTTTGCCAATCATAAATACACATTTTGTTTAGATGATGCTTAAAGGAAGACTTTCAGTCTCCTGCTTCTGTCCACCTACTGCCAAGCTGGCAATTCAACAGAGATGTTGTGTCATTGGAGCAATTGAAAACGATGTTTATTAGGTATTGCGCAACATGTTATTCCATAAAGAATGAATTGAAAATAGAATCAAAGCTGCTCTAAATGAATTCACTTTTGTTTCATAGTGTTGAAAAAAAAAATCAATTAAAGCAACGGAGCGTGACCTTTGTCAACGGAGAATCAGCGCATCTAGAAATGTATTCCAGATGAAATACGTGTGTGTGGCCAGAGATGCTTTCAGTTATGGTTGGCCTTCTCTGTAAACATCCCCCTGCTGCTGTAGAGTCAGTTGCACAGTTTGATCAATCTTGGATCGATATCACCTTTAGGCCCTGGTTCAGTTTTTGCAAATGTCACGATTGTTTTCTGTGTCACTGTTGAAACATTACCTTTGTGCCACTGTACAGACAAACTGCATGCGCATGTATGCGTGTATGGCATCACCATTTGACATTCTATACAATCGAGTTACACTTTGTTTTCCTTCAGGGCATGTTCCAAAGCTTTTGCTGGAAAATGCTGGACAAAAGCTACTAATATGTTGACCTGGTTCTGGATTTGTAAGACGACATATCAATTCATAATAATGATAATTGATAATACAAAATAGTTGACCTCCAAAAGAGGGGTCTATAGGTATTGATCTAATCCCTGATCTATTGTGCCATGCCTTAGCTGTACTTATGTCCTGCTGAAATATCCTTCAGCATGGATCTCTTCTTCAGGTCCAGAGAGGCTCTTCTGGCTGTGTGCACTCAGAATTCTGTGCAGTGTGAGTCAATGAAAGATAATTTACATACATGGATCAATTAAGTATCATTTAAATGTTCCTGCAATAGGACCCAGTGTGCTACATGCTCCATATGGGAACAATCATCGGGAATTTAAAAAAACCTTAAAAACTTCAACTTTATTACGTCGTCATATTACATACATACATGAAATTTGCTCTCTGCATTTAACCCATCCATATCGATTTAGGAGCAGTGGGCTGCTGAGAAGTACCCAGGGAGCAACTGAGGGTTCAGTGTCTTGCTCAAGGACACTTCGACATGCAAACTATGGGGAGACTGGGGCTCGAACCGGCTCCCTTGTGTTTGCAGGACGACCACTCATTACCATGAGCTACAGCCTTAGTAAAGGCTTAGTAAAGATTTCATGAAGGTGACCAGTGAAGGGGTCACTAGTCACCTTCATGAAGGCTTTACTAAGCCTTTCATATTTCCCGGTTTGAACCACATGCACCGTAGGGCGCTACAGTGTGCTTAGATTGTGCTTCCTCAGTAAAATGTATTCTATACAAAGCATCCAATTTCTGCCAAGAACAGTTTCCTCTGATCCGACTCCACGATAATCTTGAAAATTGAAATTCTGATTCTGTGCAAATTTGTTTGTTTGAAAGTAATTTATCTGAACTGCGGATTGATTCAGGGACCATGCTGGTGTGCATTTTCTTGCCCTCGACCAAGGACAAAATGAACTGCATTTTCTGTGGACTATGTCAATGTTTTTCTCTCTGATATCGAAGTGCTGTTGTTTTCTAATTTTCACTGTCTCTGTGGTTCTTCAAAAGCTCTATCTTATTTTTAGGATTTTGGTCTTTTTATATCCCTTTTCTATGTTTATAGAGCAATGTTGGCAATGTGGATTTATTTTTGTTGTGGATTTACTCTCGTACTCGCTACTCGTGCTACTTATTGGGATACTCCTTGGCAAATGAAAACAAATATGCATTAAATTGTATTCGCTGTCGATTGTTCACTGTTTGTAATGTTGCCAAAATAGAATTTGAGGCTAGTTCTGAAAGTCGGCCTTCTCCAGATAACAACATTAGCAAAATGGAAATGCTGTTGTGTAAAGAGCGTTAGTGGTTTCATTGATGACCAACAGCCGGTGCCCGAAGGGAAAGCTAGCGATAGGTCAAACGACTGCACAAAGACCACGGCTGTGTCTCGCCTCGGCCCGATTCTTCTCCTGCTCTGCTCATCCCTCTCACTCGCTCATGCAGCCTTACCCCAGAGAGATGCTGATGGTATATCATTTGGCGGCTGCTTGCATTTGTGTTGGGGGGGAGAGATTCCGGGATGCATCCCCCGTCAGTGGGGTAATGTTAAGCAGAGGCTCAACTGACGACTGGTTGTTGTGGCTGGCCCCTGTCGTTTAGGACTTCATTGATACAAATGTGTTGCTGTGTTCCAGTATGATGTGGAAAAGTGTGCAAAGGCCGGTTGAGATGGTGAGACGGCTTGATACATGTTACTGCTCACATTATGAACAGTGTTGGTACACCCTGATATACAGACAAGCACACATGCACTGAGCTGAGGGTTGTTGGTTTGTGACCTTACTCAAAAAAACATTGAGGTCAGAACAGACAAAACTGAATTTCACTGCAACTTTATAAATATATTATATTTATTCATTTATTTAACCATGTATGCATGTACTGTATTTAACTAAGATAGACTCCTATTTAGTTTTCAAATGTAATTTTGTACCTGGCGGAGCTACTATTTTCAAAAGTATGTCACTGTTTCATCAAAGGATGTCTGATTGTGGTTTTGAATATTTTTCGGTTATTGATGCTTGATTCAATTTGGCATCACTCTTCCTCACTTTTCCTCTGCCAACCAAAGGCCATAATGTAGATATTTGTATTTATTCTTTTGAATGGCACTGGTAACATTACATGCCAAAGCTGAAGAACAGGATCTTAACCCACTTTGAGTTGAGTAGCAGGTTTCACACAACACATGGTTAGCGTTACTTGGTCATAGTTACTGAGCTGTTGTTAACCAGACCTGTTTACAGCCAGGGACAGGTATGTTAGGTCAGCAGCAGCAACAATGCGAATACTCAGGCTTCCTCCCAGGTGGAGCTGGTTTTGTCCGTCGACCAAATCCCAGCCTCGGTGTTAATGTGTGTATCTCCCTACAGGAACGAGGCCCTGCGCACACATGCTCATTTCTATGGAGATGAGCTGCAGCTCTCATCAGGCAAACATGCAGAGTCATATTGCTGGCCGCAGCAGGGTGGCAGCCACTTACTGTGGCAGAGTGTCACCACAGAGAGAAGATGCAGCAAAAGCTGAGACTACTTGATAACTCTCTGATCCTCACAATCATCACGTGGTACATTTGTGTTTGAAGATGAAAATCGTTGGGTAATTTGTTTCTGACCGGAATATATGAATGAAAGCCAGGTAACGTGTTGCTATAACGCTTGGCTTTTATTGGATGTGGTCCAGCTCGAAAACAAACTTGTATTTGACACAGAGCAAATTAATCCGAAAGCAGTCAGCGGTGTAATTGGGAGTTCGGGTGTGAGTGATTTGATGTTTGAATTGTCTGTGTGGAGAAATTATGTGTTCACTCTGAAGTCCTGAAACCCAACAAATGGATTTAGCTGGGTAACAAGTAAAACACCTACAGTATTTGCTTTTAATAGCAGCAGCTTTCTCACGTTGGCAACAGTCAACCTCTTCTTTTTCACCTCTCTTTCCATTTAGATTTATTCACATTCATTTAAATCCTGTTAGAAAGGAAAATCATGACATTTAAAACCAGGTTATGATTACAAAGGGTGTGGCCATGAAAGTAAGTGAAGCAAAGAAAATATATGGATATCCATAACTAGTTATATCTGGCTAGCTCCATTTGACCCAATTGAGAAGGCATTCAGTTATATATACATATATTGGAGTTGCCGTTCTTTTGATGCTTTTGATACAGTTGAATCAATCATTAATTACAGTAGCATAATTTGGTCACTGATGTCATGGAAGGATCTATATGACATACCTGTTATATTTTCCTCAGGCAGTGAATGAAAGCGGAGACCCGTCGTGTGCATTGACATTAAGTATTTTTCTGAGTGCTGTGTATCATCAAACGCAGGTACTTCAATCCACGTTTCACACAACAGTGGCTTCCCAATGGCAATATTGTCTTTTTGTATAAGCAATTTCTCTTCCCATCTCCTCTAGTGACAGAACACATACGAGAGAGAGAGAGAGAGAGAGAGAGAGAGACCCACGTTATTGGTGTAGCAGCAGAAGGCATCTGGGCTCCGTATTACAGCAAGTGACAGATTTATACTTCTCTGTTGCACATGAGCCACTAGGCAGTTAATGATGTGTGCTGTGAATACGGATTTCTACATTATGCCTGACAAGGCTGTCATTGTTGATGGGGTGGTTCTGTTTGGAAAATGTTATGTTTTGCTGTAAACTTCATCCCTTTTGGTCTGGAAGTGCTGCAGCACCGCCGCCTGCAGTGTGCTGCCGTTAGATGGCTGAGGGCGCTGCGTCCATCCTGCTCCCCTGCTTTTTACAGTTCTGTAAAGGCATTGTTTTTGATGAAGGTTAGTGTAATCAATCTCCAATATATGTTTATATTTATTGCTCCAGTACAGCTGGATGTTTCCATTTCCTGCTGATATTGAAGCATAAAGGGCTCCGTAAGTGCTCGATCACACACTGCTTTAATGTAACTGAAGTAAGGGGGGAATAATATGGGGGGCTTAGTGAGAGTTAGGGGTTTGGATTACAATTAATACTAAGGGATCAGCGTAATGAACAAAGACACCCTCCATTTTTATGGCTCATTATCCTCCCTGCCACATTATGACTGGATCTATTTATAATGAGTCACTTGGACATACTTTGTCTGCTGTCTGCTTGTTTTTTTCCATCTGGTTTAAAGTACTAACTCTTGAAAAACATTGTGATGGACTCTCACCAGTTTGCTGTTGAATATTTAGGTATGTCGTCTCTAATGAAACATCAGTGGAGCATAACTTCTGATTCCACAAAAGTGTTGCTCATACATATATTCATGAGAGACTAATGGACATCTACATGATGTTCTACTTCCCTCGTTTAATTAAAAAAATTGGAAACGGCAGCTTGGCTCCTCCTATATGGTCAATCAATTCCGACTGTTTACTTTTCAGTTGCACTCAGTGTTTTTCCTTCATTATCTGAGATTATAGACCTAAGTAACTCACCCGACAGAATTTTGTGTGCCCTTTCTTATTTATTTTTTTTGTTATTTGTTTAAACATATTATATTTCCTGTTTCCACTCTACATTTGAATGCTTCTTCAAATGCTGCTTAAGTGGAGAAACCCCACAGGAATAGGGTAAAAAAAATAGATACCGCCATAAAACTTCCCTGGTTGATTACTACTTACATTAAGAAAAAAATAAAATGTGTCTAAATATGCAAATTATCTCGTAGTATCACTGTATACATTTAGAAATACTGTCAATAGCCATAACAAATCTATCTCTACCATGTTTTGTGAATATAAATCAGGCTATGAATGTTAAATGAACATACCACTTCAGGTGAATAGGGTAAAAATAGGACTAACAGATATCCCCAGTCGATTACTTGTTTTTTTGTATTACAGGTTTAATGTTCTGTTTAAATATGCAATGCTTGGCGAATTTAGAAAAAATCTCCAGACCCAAATAAACAAAGTGTGATAAGTGTGTATATTTGATGTTTTTCTTTTCTCTAAGAAGCCACGTTAAAGAAGCAAAATAGGCCAAACTCTCCAAATTGACTAAAAAACTGTTTCCCCCTACCGTGTCTCCCCTTAACACAATAGAACAACAGTGGGTGCGTTTGACTGCTTCATACTGCACTGCATATCTTTTTTTATAGCTTTGGGGAGGCAGTTCAGTCTCTGTGTGTTGCACACATGGGCATATTGAAGCCCAATTTCAAGCATAGGCTATGCTAAATGTGTGTCACTGGCTAATGCTATTAGTTGTGCGAGCTGGCCTGCTTTGAAAGGAACATCTGGCTGGAGAGCCTCACTGTTGCTCAGCAGAGTCTCAAGCAGAGAAGGATTACTGCTGTGGCATTTGGTTTAAGATGATTCAGCCTGGAATTAGATGGCCTATATGGAACACAGCTTGGGACAGTGACAGTGTGACAGTCTTACTCCTCTTGTTAATATGAATACAGGGTGTTAGGAGTGGAGAAAGGCTGTGGAGATTGCTGAATCCCGGCATCATGCGTCTGACTGATAATACATGCTTTGATTAATGATTGAGAACTTTATCTCGTATTCCCTGGCTTTGGGCAGAAATGTCCCACTCTTGACACAGCTTGTATTTGCACATTTCTATAAATTGTGTTGACCATATTTTATTTCTCAGCTGGATGGTCATACGGTGTGAATCTTTTTCAAAGCTGCAGGCTGTATTTTGATTCTATCTATCCACAGTATCGGCATCCCAGCTGTCAGTCCTGTCTCTCCCCTCAAGCATTTCCCTCTACACACAGGATACGAGGGATAAAAATATACAAAAATGTCAAGGTAAACAAGTCAAAGAAGAAAAACAGTAAACAATGAAAAGTCCTGATTTATGTGCATTGAAAAAGGTGGACCAGATGGCTTGTAAGCATAAAATAATTAATTAAATAGCATTAATTACATTTTTGTTCTACTTCTATCTGATTTACTTGTGTTCTGTGGGTCATCTGAAATGCCCCCAAAACACACTTACCCCACTTTGGTAAAAGTGTTGTGGGCCCCTCAGCAACCTAGACAGTGGTCACCAACATCAAGTTTGTCAGAGAAAACGACAGCTAGTCGTAGAAAAGTGGTTTGTAGACACAACGATCAGTGTGGCATGCTGCTATACTAAAGAAGTGAAATTACCATATTCACGGTTTAGACTTGTGCTTTACTGCACCTATATTTCCAATCAAATCGATACACCAAGCATGTCTCTCTCTATGAATGTGCAATACTTCAAGGGGTGCAAAGTTCGCGAGCCAGACGAGTAGTGCACATCTGTTTCTTCAAGAGGCAAAATGAAAGTGGCTCTGTATCCAAGGTGTACGTTTTTGGAGGTGGCACATTTTCTCCGAGAAAGTACACGGTCGTCATTATCCTACTGACAACCTTGTCTGCACACAGTTTGAACATGTAAGTCCCTGGAGAGAGTCTGGCTGTACTATTTAGTTTACTTGTGTCACAGTAGCATTGTGAGCCCATGGAAGTGGCGTCTCAAACATACTGGTTTTCACTCGCATCAGGGCCATAATTGCTTTCAGCAGGTGTCCCAGGTCTCAATCAAAACATCAAGAATGGACGATTAGAACGGAAACCAACAATTCTGTTTAGCAATCACTTGCACAGTGTGACGGATAAATAGAGCATTGTAGTCCATCAATACATGAGGCAGAGGTCTCTCTTCCCAGAATCCCTTGATCTGATGGTGCCAGTACCAACGATGTTTTGTATTTTGAGAATGCATTTAACTCTCCCGAACTCTCTATTTTGGGACTATTGAATGAGGCTTCTTCCGTAGAGCGTTATGCTGCCTGCTTTCTGACGGGCTGGTTTTACAGCCACAGCAATGCCACACAGAAGTGGAACATTGCCAGACGCAGGTCTCTATTGCCCTTGGATAAAATTCACTGCAACACCACACAGGGGGAGTAGATAGAGGATGGGGAAGGGGTGAGGAGAAGTTCAGGACGGCCTCATCGGTACTGCAGGGCACGAGAGGACAGCCAAACTAAATCCATGTGGCGGCTGCAGCCGCTTTTTACAACAACAATATGTTCACAATGTAGGCGTTGACAATGATTAGATTGTTCCAAGTTTATCTTCACGGCTAACAATAAGAAGTGTCCCTGCGGCTACAATCCTGCAGTGGTCATTGTTAACGTTTCCAATCAGCCGTGCAGCTCTGTCTATTGCTCACAGCCAGAGGAGGCTGTCTGTAGCGGTCCTAATATTTTCTCTGTTGAAAGGAGGGCATTCTAGTGCCATCCTTCCTGTGTATATATATTGAACCCTTTTACAGGTAGTCTGTTTCTGACAGTCCTAAAGAACGTCAGTATGATTGAGTTTTATAGAGACAGTTTATGCTAGTGGTCTATTGTGGGCCAGTGACTCATGAGTCTGCACTGGAGTCAGAGCCGCTTTTCAGGAACAGTTCTATCTGGCTGACTTTATTAAGAGTGGCGTACAAATTAGTGAGCCACTACTGGTCCAGAAATGTCCTTGAGGCTTAAAAGTAAATTTGCACTGGCAACTCTAACAAAGTTGTACATCAAGTCTCTGAGAGTCTAACACTTCCCAAACCCCCAATGATCCTGTGTCATTGCCGACTAATCTTGTCTTTGTCTCAGCAGAACAACCTGTAGATCCTCTGGCTTTGGTCATAGACACTTTTATGTTTGTAAAGGCTTAAGACTGCAGTTGGAATATTATATTTGAAAGGTGGAGCTGGCTAGCTTGCAGAGACGGTGAGATAGAGTGGCACTCTATTTGAAGAGATGCACTTCTGTCATCAGTGAAAAAGTCTGTCGAAATTAGTTTCCTCATTGAGTAGTTTGTTGCATAAAATCCAACACAGTTTTACTGTTGTAGGTGAGAAGAATGCAAGAAAACATCGACCACTTCAACAGCACAAGAGTGACAGGCCTAAGTGATTTGGTGAATATTTGGTGGACTTCTTTATCTTTCAGCAGACTAATGTCACATAATTGAAGTGGGAGCAAACTAACATTTTCCTCCTGTACTTTTTTTTTAATCTCTACACTGGTGAAAAGATTTATGTGATGTAATTAAAAATCTTCCTCCAGTTGAGGGTATTTTGGCAGATTACATTTTCAATTTACTGACTTGGCCGATGAGTCAAGATGTTAATTTCGGTGAGTTAATATTTGCAAAACATCCCAAAATCTGGTCTTTTGGCAGCTTATGCATACTGAGCATCAACTTTGACTGATCCACAGAGCTCCGTGGACTGTTTGTCCCAGACACTGCTGAACCGGTCCTGAACCCAACCTCATTTTTATATGGAATGCAGACTTAACCATTTGAAGGGACACTTTTACAGGTTCAGTGTTTTGTTTCCTGTTTTTATGGTACTGTACGACTGGGGCTGTAATGGTTACTCTCTTGTACAGTTTAACTTTTTAACTTCCTATTCTTACATGCTATATAGAGTACATATCTAATTCAACCAGTCCTTTTTAAGATAAAGCTCAAGTTTAATTTTGTTATCTTGGATTATGATTACTTGTATTGTCTTGGATTTGTATCAAAACCAAACATGACAATAAAAGAAATTTAACACGCAAACATCAGTGTGAGATAAAACAAACAACAGAATTAATCACAAAGCCATTCGCTCTGTTAAATTATATGCATACATATGAAAACATACACAGCTCAGTGCATACATTACAAACAAACATGTCTCCCTTTGCTTGCACACGAGAGCCTCCCTACCCTTCTGCCCATCCTGCAGGAGACTGACTGAGGGACAAATACATGTTAAGATGGATGGTGCTAACGTAAGGGGACACTGCACCTCCTTTTAATGAAAACATGAATAATCATCCCAAACTGCTGGCTTTTTATAACAATATTGATCAAATAAAGATGAATGGCACGACAGCAACCAGTCACTGTAATGTGAGAATTAGGAGACACAGAGCATTAAGACATTCAGATCCTGTCGTTAATAGTGATGTTTTCTCCTGATCCCAATCGGAGTCTTTTTGATATTTGTTACACTAAGTCCAATCCCATATGATTTTAAATGTACATTTTCTGTATGTCTAAAATATTAATGAAAAATCCACCAGCATAGTTCTCTTTTTTTTAGCACTTTTTGTCTGTTTTTGCAAAACAATAACATCATATAATTGAGGGAATTTGACTCCTGAAACTGACGTAATTGGCTCATGGTCTGTCCAGAACACTCAGTCCTCTTGCAGCCGTACATTGGCGTTACAAGGCGGAGGACGTTCCTTCACAAACAGTCTTTGACAATAGCCAAGTTTAAATTTTGGCCCGTCATCAAGTTACTCTGAGAACAAACATTAATTAGTGACGGCTGATGTGACCCGGCCGGCACCACCGTTTGTCATTCTAACCAGCCAGATGCGATTGTCACTGTTGGCTAAAACGTTGTGTACCCTGCTTTGTACTAGATGCCACACATGCTTTTGGTTTATCACTCAGTGTGTGTGTGTGTGTGTGTGTGTGTGTGTGCACTTAAATGTGATTAGTTTGGTACGATGGAAATAGTGCTGCATGTTCACATTGCACAGTGATTCTCAACTGCATATACTGTGCAATACCTACCACTGAGTTTGTTTTCAGCTGCTGCTTTATGTCAGTGGAAGTCTTGTTCGGTCATTCCCTCTGACAGCTGTCATTTCAGGGAATGATTTCACCCGCAGCTGAGTGTGTTTCGAGTTTGGACCGATGTTCTGTTGCTGGTTTATGAGATTGAGTGTGACCTGTTATATGAGGGTCGGGAGTCATCTCAAGCTTGCAGGGGAAAAAGAGGGAAGTATCTGGTGAGTGACAGGAAAATAGAGTAAGCAGAGGAGGAGAAAATATGTTCTACTCAGTTGATCAACCAATCACCATCACCCTCAAGCTTCTAGTGTGCAATTCAACACCGTTCAACTCCATCAGTGGGATTCAAGTACACACATTCAGAGACAGTCTGGCAGTAATTATTTTAATGCATGTCGAAGAGAGATGAACATTTTGCTAACTTTTTTCTTCTTCTTAATTGAAACAAACACTACGTGCACATCCTTATCAGCATTAGTAAGACTTATTCAACGGAACTTCTACAACTATTTTTGTGCAAAGTAGCGACAGGTCTTTTGGTAAGTGTTTGCTGTACTCTTACAAAATGCAGAATATCGTAGGCGGATGCTTGCTCTGCTGCCATATTTATCTGTATGTATTCTTTGAGGCAGGCTGCAGCCCTTTGACTGTGCATGGCTGGACCATGTCTTGTTTTAATTTGTCATCTGTCATGCAGACGACTTCAAGTTGATCCCATTTTAAATGACTGATCTAAATACTGCATGTATTCTCTTACTGACAGAAGTGCTGAGTTAGTAGTCACTGTCACTGTTGGATCCACGGCTTGTCTGTCTGTATTATCATTAGTATAATTAATAATATTTGTGATTTCTTGTTTCTCACTGACATCAGAATCTGGAAAGCACGGAAGAATGTAAAACATCTGCATTGACCAAATCATTTACCAAATATGGAAGCAGTAAGATGGTTAGAGTTCATTCTACGGTTTAAAAAATTGATGTGAGACAATTTAACCTAATCCTCATGACAGCAGTCAGAGCTTAACCAGGTTATTCTAAACAAGTTAGGACATTTACGAGCGCTGCATGAAAACTGGATTACTTGGGTAAACAGATTAAGGATGAAATTCCCCGTGCCTGTAAGCGTGGCCACTGATTGAATCAAACGCTGACTCTTAACACTCTCAGTTCAGCTCCAGATAACCTTTTGTCTCTCCGTCTATGAAGCCTCCAGAATTACACCTTAGCGGTGAGACAGTCGGCCCCCGTCAGTACATTTGCTCTCAGTCGGAGGGCAGCCGGTGCTTCCGGGTCCGTCACAGACTCAGTGGTGTTGTGGACGATATGCCTGTGTTTCTGCACTGAGCCGTGTGATTGCCATGTGTCAGAGAGCATGGCCAAGTCTCACTCGGGGCATCTGCAGATTAGTGTGCGTTGCCTGAGTGACTACGTTTCTGCCCAATCCTCTCCTTTCCTTTCCTCTCTGTCTTAAGATGCTGGCTGGTATTCTGTGCACACTCAAAATGTGCTATTGTTCTCTTACATTAGCATTACGGTAGCACTGTTTGGAGCCGACATGGTCATTGGTAGGTTCTCTCTTGATGTGCTGGTATCCTGTACCTTTTGTCCCCTGGAAGTACCATTTTGATCCGTCAATGTGTGATAAGAGTGTGAAGTGCACACTTTACATTGATCACTATTGTTGTTTTAGTTGTCACTTTGGCAAATCAGCTGACACACTAGTTTCTGACATTAATTTGTAACTTTTGTTCAACAGCAAATCATTTGGAAAACTCTCTCTTTTTTATCTCTGGGAAGTGCAAAAGTATCACGACAGCAGCTACAACTAAGCATGAGTAAACCAACATAATTAGTTCAGCTTCATTATTAAATATCTGTTTTATTCACATATACCTGCATGTCAACTGCAATATCATCAATAGACGGTAGGACCACATAATGGCCCAAATAACCATAACATTATAATACATGAAAAAAAGCACTTCAGGACTTCACGCTGTAGACCAAGTCCACTGTTGGCAGCATCAGGTGACTCTGCTGTTGCACAGCCATCTAGCTCTTCTGTCTGTCTGTCTGTCTGTCTGTTTCGACTCCACCACACCCCTGTCCATCATCTATCATTGAGGCATGTGCTTATGCTCATAAACTCTAAAGCTCTACAAAATTACGTATGATTTCCATCATATAGATGCAATAACTCCTATACGGTTTGGCACGCTACCATCACCATCAAAAATATGTATGTTTGCCAATGCCAAAATAATATAAATATAACGTTTCTGTGCACGAGAAGGATAAGGATGCATTGTTGATATTACTCCGACTTTCAGTGAGCAACACTCTGCTCGGCAGCCTCGTGACGTTGGGCAGATTGAGGCTGACAGGTTGTGTTGATGCAAGTAATTACACAGTAGTTTAAATAAGACCATAATGGAGCCATCAATCTCAGACCATACCACACCCATACACATGCGCCGCATACCCACATGAACACACACAGAGAGTCTGATGAAAGGACTGCAGTCGTTTTTCTTAGACAACCAGAAAAAGCAAGTTTATGTTCTTGATATATTCTGTTTAAAACCGCAGCCCTATCTTTTTCCCAAGCATCTGTATACCCTGAAATGCAGTTGTTCTTTTTGATTGATTTTCTGAAGTTGTTCCTCAATGTCAATAGACTGTCAATAACAGCGTTTCATGCTAACGGTTCCAGCTTGTTCTTGCTGTCTTGTTGTTTTTTGGTGTTTGAGAACCTATTTGACATTTCAGCTCGGGAGAAAAGTGAAAAAGCGTAGTCGGATTTAAACTGAGCATGGCACTCGCCTTTGTTGTTTTGTATTTCTGTGCCTTGGTTCCGAGGAGCTTTCAGAGCTTGTGAAAATCTCTGCTGCAGTGGGGAAGGGAATAGCCTCCCTCTCCAACACAGCAGTGGATTTGGGTGAATGTATGGTATCACTGAATATCACACCTTCGGGTGAAGCCTGAGTCTGAGTTGTACATGTGCAGCAGCATTTCATCCACCTCATTTTGATGGGCGGGGTTGTAAAAATGTCAATAATTACGTGTCATTTTATAAAAACAATGTATGATAAGAAGACATATTTATTATTTAATTTGAAATGTTTTGATAAAGAATACACGGACCGAGCTGTAAAAGGGCATGGAGAGAAAAGATGAACAGACACCAACCGTGCGGTCACTTCATGTCAACGCCGCATGATGGAGATGATTGATTTAGTTTTTTCTTCCCGCAGTGATTGGCTGAGGCCACTAGAAACTGCAGCCAGTGTCCCTTAACAGGCAAATATTCACCTGTCTGCCGACCCGTTGTCCTAACTCGTCTCATACTGACGCTTGGTCAGTGCTCCTCGGCATCTGATACCGACACACGGAGGCACCCTTGGGTGTGTAAGACGCACCAGGCTTTCAACAACTCCACTGTATAAACCCAACAGCGTCATTATTAGACGTCCAGAGAAAGTGTTTCCGTGACCCGCAGTGGTCTCAGAAGTACTTCAAGGCCTCTGGCCCTTAGCTCTTCAACACGATACTGTTAATTATTATAAGTAACAGCAGATCACCCTCAATGTTCTAATCGGCCTTCAGATTTTTCCACCATTTTTAAAAGATTTTTGTCAATGACGGAAAATATTCGGTCAGCGCGACTCTACTCTACTTTTCTCCAGAGAACACCCAGGCTGAGCTTGAATTATTTATTCTCTTTTCATTTCCTCCCAGCATGAACATGACAGTCAGGGTTGAGGTAGAGGTTGAAGTACAAGCAAGTCCAAAGAAAGACTCTCCACTCTCTGTCCTGACTGTCGGTTCATTTTAAATACAGCATCACTTAGTGAATGAAGTCGTTTGGACTACATCTGCTCTTGAACTCTGTTCCTATTTGGACAACAAGGGTTTGGCTCCACGCTGGTGTGACTGAATGTGAAGTGATGACACAGTGACCAAGAATCAGGTATGGAGCATCAGCTTCGACGAGAATATTTTTACACCACATTAACATTTATATAAGAGTAGTCTCTTTTCTACTATCTATGCATCCACAAATATATCACAAAAAGCAATTGGACAGATCAAGAATAAAGTTGTAAATCTACTGAAATGTTTTTGGCCAATCACATCCAAAAATCTTCATATTTCAACTTGCAACCACTAAATTAAGTTAGTAATTAAGTGCATTTTTAAATAAAGCTAATTCCACAACTAGTACTATTATATTATTAAATAACTACATTGCACAAATATCTTGTGTGGCCATACAAAGGCATGATAGCCAAGCAACAAGAAAACACTTCTGTGCAGCAAAGTTATTTCTGTGGAAGCTCAGTGTCAGAGGGTTATTAAGTCTGCAGTAAATTGAGATTTTTTTTAATTTGCATTATATTCCATATTTATGTGAGATTGGGCCGATTTATTAGCTTATAATATCTGTGATTAAATATATCTGCTTACTTGGACTTGGAAAACATGGTTATTATAATGTTTTGTACTACCTGTGTGTTAGGCGAGAGCGTTTATGTTAGCACACCAGCAGCATGCATCCTTTTGAATTAGGAGGATTTAGGGGGAAGATCCAGCAAGTGTCTAGCCTGCCTTAGATACAATTCTGCTACACTGAATTCATATTCCACGTGGCATGAGAGGAAAATCACAGATGATACCAGCCGCCATAGGTAAATCCTCACAAAGGAGCAGAGATTTCTTCATTTTGCTGTAAATGCTGGCCTTGAATACAGGAACAGTTTATTTCTCCATCATGCAGTCTCCTCCACGTGTGCTAACACATCCAGTGAACTAGTTTTGTATGTGCACATAGTCTGACTTTCAATGTCTATGCATGTGCACTTTAAAGCAGTTATGTTACTGTTTTCCCCGTAAGCATCAAGTGGAGCATACGGGGCCAGCATGGGACGAGATTTGTCCTTTAGTCTCAGGGTAATGACCATGCCTCTCCCAGTACTGACAGGCCAGGCAGGAGGGACAGGCAGTAAGCAGTCAAGTAATTACCCTGCAGCACCATGGGGGAAAAGACAGGACTTTGAGGTGAGGAGATTGCCCAAAGTGGCTGGACCTGCCCTTGTGGAGGGCAGCTGGTGTTTGATGCCAGACATGGTGTGAGTCACAAGCAGTGAAGATGGTGACCAAAACCTGGTCAAAAGAGCCCCGCAGATTTTGAAAGATTACCCAGACTGACGAACCTCATTTCATGTAACACAAAATTAACTCTGCTCAACTATTTTTATTGAAATGTTTTATCAAAGAAAGTGCTCCAGTACAGTTACTGTGCTCTAAATTTAGCTGCCGAATACCTCAATTTTTTGGATGACTACCTCTCCCTTGTTTCCTCTCAACGCGCTCTCATTGGCCGGAGTGTCTCAACAACAGATATTCAACCAGCTAAATATGTGGTGGGATATGAAGATATTGGGAATCCTGTGTGTGTGAGAGTGAGTGAGAAAGAGAGAGAAAAATTCCACCATTTTGTGTTTTACGGATCATATTTAAGTATAGTGGATGCTTGCTTGGTGGCACGTGTACATACAAATTGCATTAAAGGGGACTTAAATATACAGTATATGCCCCAGGTGGGGATTGTGAGTGTGGTATTCAGAGAAATGGATTCCAAAGAAAGGGGAATGTATACTATTATGCTTATCCTTGAGATTGAGAAGGTGCTCTGTTCTTGTTTAAGGGCTCAGAAATTAACATTTTTCCTCTACACATTTTAACAAGGGAAATGTATGTTTTCTTTATTACTCAGCTTATTGTACATACACCCAGTGGTCAAGATCTTTTCTGAACCAGACGGAGCTGCTCTTGAATTCAACAAACACCAAATGAACCGAGGAACAAACACGTCTCCTAATAATCTCACTTTGTGTCGCGGTTTGGAGCGTTTCTCCTGCAGAGCCGGTGTTCTTGCCGGTCAGCTGCGGTTCCTTCGCTCTGACGTACACGCAATTGTTTTGTTGCATTTGCTGCCCGTTGCATTGTTCAAATCTTTTTTGCGAAATACAGCCACACTTTTGACCGTTTACTTTTTGGCATTTTCTCTGTTAAAAGGTTGATGGCTATCTACTGTAGCTATACAAACGATAGGCTATCGTTACCTGCAGGGCAGAGTCATCAGAGTAGTGTAAAAACAATATTTCAATTGGCTCAGGCACCGAAAGGAAGCACCAAAATCTGCGTTCCCAACCCTAGTCATCTGAGGTTTGCCAATATCTTAATGGCTCTGTGAAAGAAAGCAGCATGGCTTGCTGCCAGAGGGTTGATACATTGTGAGGAAAGTGTGTCATTACAGTTGTGGTCAGACAGAGGAAGTGGTGGGATCACCACAGTAAACACTGGACTGTCTCCACCACTTTCTTCCTCTCCCCTCCCCAGTTCTGTGACCTGCATACTGATTCCTGTTTTCTTTTTTTTTAACCTAAGGACATCTTGTCCTAGTCCCAGCCTGGTAACAGAAGTGGCACTTTGATGATGTGGAGAGGACAGTCAAGGGCTCTTCTGCTGTCATTCCCTTCTCATCTTTTGCATTTCTTGCCTTCTATAGGTCCATCTCAACCCTCTCGGTTTCCTGTCTTCCCTTTCTATCTCTGCATTGCAGTGTACATCTCTTGCCCCTATCAAGCAAGAGATGTTTTCTATCAGCAGTGGACCTTTAAACCTCCTCTCTTCTCCAGATGGAAAACTAACAGCACATATTTCTGGATGGATGCTCTTTTTTCCTCTCTTAACAGTGTATGAGACATCCGGAGAGCACATGTTTTCTGACAGCAGAAATCAGCAGGAGGAAACTGTGCTCACTAATCACAAAACCAATCGACTGTTAGGTCTTTCCCCAGCTGTCGCCTTCATCCAGTCTAGATGCAACATGATGTGTTTTGAAATGTGAGCTTGATTTCAACCAAATTATATCTCAAGGTCAATACCAGCTGGGGTTAATACCAGCTCACAACTGTTGCTCCATATCTAATGTGCTTAATTAGCTGGGAATTAGGGTGGCTTGGTTGATACTCGTGTGTTCGGAGATGGAGAGGAAGACGTTTTTGTTTCAGTTGTCCTGTATTATGTGATTACATCACATGGCTTGACTGCGTCAACAAAGGTGAACAGAGGAGAATACTGCACTGCAGAGTACTGTCAAGGTGACTGTCTATCCTAGGTCAAATTTATAACTAAGTTATGGTAGCTGCCAGTTTACACAACTATAGTTTTTGGAGAGCAGCGTCATGTCTCTGCAACCTGTTTTTGGATTAACAGGGTGTTCCTCTTCAGATCAGGTACAAAATGTTTTATTTTTGCATTGTTTGAGGCCTGTGCCGTCCTTCAAATTTGGCCTCGTATCCTCTCTTGACTTTTTTATTAGACTGTACATCATTTATGTCTTGTGTCCCATGAATGATGCGTGTTTATTCGATCAGGGTTTCCTTGTATATGTGTTTACACAGCACACCATCTTTCCTTTTGCAAAATATATTTCCTGCAAGGTTGCCTTTTAATTTTCTTCCTCTCCCCCTCTGGAGAGGTGAGCGCTCTTCTTGTTTTACAATTCCAAGCATTTCAAGGGATTAGAGAAGCGACCAGATGATACAACACAGCAGAATAGTAAACATGCCTCTGTCGCCACACAGTAAGCTGTGAATATGAGATAGGAAAAGCAGTGTGGCTTGGAGATTTTTCCCCTTGGACCTAGACCGCTTTTCCACTAAATGCCCCACTGAATGTGGCCATCTAAAAGGTGTGATTAATTAGTAGAGTGAAATAACGGCAAAGTGCTCTCTTTCCTTAAGTGCTATTCAAAAGCAAACTGACTAGCATTATTGGGTTTGATCCCCATTTGAGTTTATTGCAGTCTGGCTGCTTTAAAGTGTAAGACTGGCAACAGATGAAAGGCTTCACTTCTTTGACCATTGGCTGCTCTCCATGACACAGTTCAGAATGGGACTAATATGCTGAGGTTACACGGTGGAAACACTGTATAAAAGCATTTTTCACCATCATGAATCCATAGAAAGTGAGAACTCTATGTAAAACCCAAAGCGGACCCTCCCGTTAGACATGTCTGAAATGTTGCGCTGATTCTCCACTGGCTTCCACGAACAGGGAGCTGTCCTTGGTGCTGAAGTCAGGACAGGCAGCTGGTGTCCAGCAGGAGCTGAGGGATTCTCACAGTTCAACTATCATTGCAGTGATCAGTCACCTCATGGATCTTTTAGGGTCCGGGTTCCTTTGCCCTGAAAGATGAAGATTTTTTGTTTCACATTTCTTGATGAGGGGGCTGAAAACAAGTTAAGTCAATGTAGGAATAATTTGACATCATGTTCTAAAAAGAGAAACCCTAGGTTTAATTGTGTTTAAGTGCATCTTCAGACTTTTTAAACTCTTTGGCTTTTGGGATCTGAATAATATCCACATCCCATAACTCCCTGGGAAAGCCACCTTTTTTAAAGACTCTCACAACCCTTTTTGCTTCAAATGACATCTGTGCCGTCTTTTTTTAGTTCTGTTCCTGATTAGCAGAGAGGTTAAACATTGTTAAGTATTTTCATTATACCGTTGAAATTATGAATAATGTGATGCCACCCATTCAAATAGCAGGACCTTCATGGTCGTTTGTGCTACTAAATGATTTTACCACACTTGACATGTATTTCCATTTTCCTGCAAATGGAAATTGTAGTCATGCTCTTACTTCTAATTAAGGAATAAGCATGAGCAAACATTCTGACCATTTTTGCTGTAAGTCCAGGCAGCTAGACAAATTGCACTTCATGTGCTTTTTAATAATTGCTACATTTAATGTTCACCTTCATTTATTGGCAGAGAATATGAAAACAGAAAGAGTTCACACCTTTCACAAGGTAAGGCCTCTTACTCTTGACATTGACATTAGTTTTTAATATTCAGGTCATGTTTCTTTGCTCCTGAGTTCTTTTTGTGAGATCAACCTTTGTCTTCAATCCATTTCAAATGGTTTTTAATGTTTGCTTGGAGATTGCTGATTTGATATCATTTTCCCTGTGATTTGAAATAATTGTAGCAGCTGTGTCAGTTCGGGGAAACATTTCAAAGCCTGGAGGGTTTAAGAAAAAAATCAAATTCCAGTTCTTTACTTATCACATTCATGCAACAATTACAGGCTCCATCCAACAACGCTGGTTTAAAAATGTATGAAAAAGAAGATCATGCAAGTAATAACAAAATTAAACGCTAAACATAAAGTAGTGAAAGTTAAAATAAGGGGAAAAATATTACATACATACAACGAATCATTGGGTGGGTGTGAGTTGAAAATGCAATGTATGTTTGTTTGACTGCTCCTCCAGTTGATGTTATTCTCTGTTTGATGTGTTTCACTCCTTGGATAGATTGGCTGTTAAATAAAAGTTCACATGCTGATGTTGTGGCAGGAAGCAGAGACCAGAGCATTTGATACAGCTGTACACCGCCAGGACCGAGAAAAGATTAGATATATGAGGTGGCCTGATGTCTGGTGAGACGCGGCCAGTCTGCTGTGCACAGAAGATGACGGGAAGATCAGATGGGGGAGATGCACTGCCCTCTGCCCTCCATCAGCTGCGTCTGGGCTTCACCCACACAATCTTTCTCTGTCTTCTCACACCGCATGGTCATATTCACCACAAAGTTGTTTTTTTGCGTATTGCATGGGTGGCGTAGTAGTAGTACTAGTAGTAGTAGTAGCAGCAGCAGTAGTAGTAGGACCTGACCTCTCTCCAAAAGCTCCTGTAATCAAACTTTACCCTGTTTTTTTGTGTTTTGTCGGTTTCATCTGGTCCGGTTTATTGCTTTGGGACCGATGCATGCTTTGGACCCTGACTAAAAACAAGCAAGTCAAGAAAACATGCCTTACTTGTCATCAACATCATAAACAATGTCATCAATATACCCTATAAGTCTCTTTTTTCTCTGCTTGTCTCCCTTTTTTCCACTGCACTTACCCTCTTTCTTCTTCCTACTGTAGCATTGTCACATCTTTCATTTGCTCTTTCCATCACAATCAGTATCTTTGCCGTGCTTTTAAAGTCCTAATGCTGCTGGAGGCGTAGCCTGCTGGGCTGACGAGTTCCAAGTCTCAGCAACAGTGCAGTGCGCTCCATATGACTGCTGTTGATCTACACTGTGTGCCTCAATCACACTTTTAATGATAATCTCAAACCTCTCAGTCAACATATTGGCTCATGTTACGCTCTGCCAGCCTGATTTCCACTTTATTCACAAACACACACAATGTATTTGCTTCCCGATAGGCTATCAATAAATTCACACATTGCTGTTGAAGATCAGAAGTTGATTGGATTTCACCTCAAGAAAAGAAAAAAAATCATGCTACCGATCTCATTGTCATGTCTCAAAATCCACCTAGATTGTGCCTCATGAAATCAGACTCATTTGTAAAAATATGATCCACTCCAACCTTGACTTTACTCTGAAGCTGGTACGGTCAAGTGTTTGTTAGACTGTTGACAGCGCTCGAGCTCAGCATTTGAACATTTAGAATTTACTCAAACTCAAAACTTTATTCAGAGTCAACTTTATTGTCATTGCACATAGTACTAAGTACTATGACAACGAAATGGAGTTTGTATCTGTCCAGAGTGCAAAAGAGAAGCAGTTAAGGTGCAGCGCAATGTCGTGGATAATATAATGAAGACAGTATATATATATATATATATATATATATATATATATATATATATATATATATATATATATATATATATATGATGCAGAGTTAAGGGTGTTGACAGCTGAGTGGAAGAAACTGTTCCTGAGCCTGCTCGTCCTGGAACGGAGGTTTCTATAGCGCCTCCCAGAGGGGAGGAGGGCAAACAGTCTATGGCTGGGGTGAGTGGTGTCCCTGACAATGCTGTGCGCTCTCCGCAGGCAGCGCTTGAGGTGGATGGTCTCGATGGCAGGGAGTGGAGTACCGGTGATGCGTTGGGCGGTTTTCACCACCCTCTGCAGTGCTTTCCGGTCTGAGACAGAGCAGTTGCCATACCAGACTGTGATGCAGTTAGTAAGGATGCTCTCGATGGTGCAGCGGTAGAAGTTCACCAGGATAAGAGGAGACATGTGGATCTTCTTCAGTCTCCTCAAGAAGAAGAGGTGTTGAGGGTCCAAGAGAGGTCCTCTGAGATGTGGACACCCAGGAACCTGAAGCTGGAGACACGCTCAACCTCCGTTGCATTGATATGGATGGGGGAGTGTGTGCAGCGCTTTGTCTTCCTGAAGTCCACTCTTTGGTCTTTTTGGTGTTGAGGGTCAGGTTGTTGTTGGCGCACCACGCCACCAGGTGCCGGACCTCCTCCCTGTAGGACGACTCATCGTTGTTGTTGTTGATGAGGCCCACCACCGTTGTGTCGTCTGCAAACTTGATGATGGTATTGGAACCATGTACAGGCGTGCAGTCATAGGTGAACAGGGAGTAGAGGAGAGGACTCAGCACACAGCCCTGTGGAACGCCAGTGTTCAGGGTGAGGGTCAAGGAGGTGTGATTGCCTAACCTAACATACTGGGGTCTGTTGGTTTGGAAATCCAGTATCCAGCTGCAGAGGGAGGTGTTGATGCCAAGCTCACCTAGTTTAGTGTTCAGTTTGGAAAGGATGATGGTGTTAAATGCTGATGGCATTTAAAGTTAAATGTTTATGGCATCTTTCACCCCAATGCTCCTGTGACTTTATATATGCGGAGTGATATTTTTTCATTAACTTGTCATTCATTAACAGCCTACACACATCATGTCTTGAGTTCAGCGGTGTTTGTTATGCAAACTGAAAAAAATAACCATTGCGTATAAACAGTGAAACATACTTAAAGGGTATTGTATTCTGCCGATTGCTGTTGTGTGTTAATTTATTGGCAAATTACTAGAATGGAGGATACAATATATTCTAGACATTGAAGTAATTAAAAACATTGAAATTGCTGCAGCTATTAATCTATGACTTTATGAAGATAAGACACAACCTAATTTACCAGCAATTAAAACTGTGAAATGTAGTTTATGCGGTTAAAATTGGTGATTTTGGTTTGATGAGCACATACAGGGAAATCCGACAATATTTATTGCATCTTCCAAAAGCACAAGTTGTGTTTTATAACATGTTCAAACAAGAAAGGTACACTCGGTAGAATGCAGATCTCCACCACGTGTGTCAACCACGCCCACTGCTGTGTGACTGAATGAATAAAACCCACAATTAGCTAACCCCCTGTCGAGGTACCAATCGGCTGTAATGCATAGATGAAACTTCATGCAAACTGAAACAACAAGCGGCGATGTATGCAGGCAATCTGCATCCCCCCAACTGTTTTCTGTCTCTTGGCGCAGTGTGGCTGCTGGGAGTCGGCGATGCACTTAGCTGCGTTATCAGTAGTGGCCCCTACTGGCCACCTGGTAAGATTAGTGAGTGAGGGGTCAGCGGGCAGTCAATGGCAGTATAAAACAGGCAATACATGTTTTTTTTTGTTTTTTTGTTTTTTTTAAGGAAGTGTGAGTCACCACAACCAAGGTCCTTGACAATGCAGCTGTGACTGGGCTCCCAAAATATTATCCAGTTTGCTGCAGCAGAATAAGAGATTAGCCACGGACAGACACAGAGGTGCACTTTCGCTCGCAGACGGACGACACACTCGAAGGATCGTAAAATTCTCCTGGCTGACAAAATAAAATAACTATTTGTTTGGTTTTTCACATGTAATGAATTGAATCAATGTGTCAGTTTTTTAGTTAATTGATCAACGATGACTCTGCTAAGCCCAGCTGGTAATGAAAAGATGGGAAAACAAGGTTGTCACTAAACTAATTGAGATGTTTACAGACGGATGATTCATTTGTGCCATTCTTAATAAAATTTGGAGACAGGAAGAAACACAGCATGGCTCCATTAACCGTAAAGATTTTCCAAAATCTTCAGTGATGGACTCCCCGGTAGACTGAATCATTATGAACCACCTTTCATCTTCACTTTCCAGGGGGCTTGTTAGCCACATTTGTATGCTGCACACATCCAGTTCAGTGGAGCATAAACACTGTAATCTTTAAATCTTGAGCAATGTTTCCACAAACAATACAGCAACCCTCCTGACATCTCAATCACAGTCTGGTCACATGAAGGGAGTTAGTATAACATTCAGGTCACATTCTCGCTCGGGCCTTCCGTGCTCACTGGTAGGTTTGGGCTGGCCTCTATTTAAATGCAGCCAATGCTCCTGTGTCTGTTCTGTAAATAAAGGCACAGTGGCTGTAGTCACTGGTTGGTGGTGGTATTGACTTGTGGTCCATAAATAGTTATTGTTGATTTCATGGTTCCTTGTATGAATTGTACTCTTTTCTTTCCATGATGTATGATCCAGTTTTTTTCTATTTTTAAGCACTTTCCCATTCAAGTGTTATTACTAGTGATGGCGAGATGAAGCTTCCTGAAGCATTGAAGCTTTCCATCCAATTGGTTCGCTCATGGGCCAAAGCTTCATGGGGCTTCATTTGCTCTACTGCGCCACCAGGTGGACAATACATGTAAAACAGGCAGAGTGATCATAACGACACCATGGCTTTGGTGTGTGAAGCTTTGAATTGAATGAATGATGTTTGTGTCGCCAATACATCAATTCTTAACTTATTAATATTGTGTCTGTCTTTATGATATAATGGTGGGGTCAAAAGTGAAAATGGAAACAAATTCGGGGGAGGGTTGTGATGTGACTGGGTCAGTGTTTAGCATACCTGTCTCTCAGTCAGAGGATCGGTGGTTCAAGCCTCAGTTCCGCTAGTCCATGTTGATGTGTACATTTGATTCATTTTCATAAAAATAAGAACTTTTCCAGTGCTGGGCTTTTTTTTGAGGCTATTTCGCCTGCTTTCTAAACACACGCATCGAAAACTCGACACGAAAAGACACATCACTAGTTATTACTGAATTAACCTCTTAACGTTCTGCTGTCCCGTGGCCGTCCTTTACTGGACATTCTAGTGCACACTGTACCTCCTATTCATAGTTCGGTACGAGTCCACCACAGCAGCTACAAACGAGACTTTTGTCAGACAAAAACAAACAAACAAACAAACGATAGCAAAAGCCAGGCAACTCACTGACGACGCATCATAATGACCGCTGAAACCTAACTTTTCCAATGAAACGTCACTTGAACCAATAGGAGCTTCATGTCCTGACTGACATGCTACATTACCCAACCAGAAGCTACGTTGAAATACAGGCGCAGCCTCTTTTCTTACGGCGATCAAGCCTGTCACGTCGTACGGCTCGGATGACAGGCGTTTTGTACAGCCAATGAAATTGCCTAAAAAACGGGTCTAAACAACAGGGGGTGAAGCTGATACAAACAGCCTTCAGCTTCACCAGAAGAGACAGCTGTTGACTGAGACTCAGTTTGGCATTGAATTAGCATTAAAATGCATTTATACTTAATTTTCTCTGTGTCAGCAATACTGGTTGTAAATGTGAATAGTACCTCTATAAGTTTGCAAGACTATAAGCTTTTTAAATAGGTATATAGTATATATATATCATCAAAATTTTCAGTCTCAAAATGGAAAAACGCCTAGACATTTCATAAGAAAAACGTGTAAAATATTCATTTTCTGTGAGGCAAAGAAATGTTCAGGCTGAACTAAAAACCTTATACTTTAGTGTGTTCAAACTTATATAACTCAGTGTCAGCAGCACTTAAAGTGATTGTGACTATTGAGGGAAAACATCTTCAGATTGTTACCTTTCAAAAGAGACCAAGACCATGCATTTAATCCAAATAGTTCAAGTACAGCTTCCAATTTACTTTGGATAAGCGTTTTTCGGCAAATTTTACAGGAACACCAAGAGGTTAAAGTATGAGGAAACAAGTGCTGTATTTTTTCTTTTTTCTTTCTTTTTTTACACTGCTCAACCACTATCGGGCATATGGACGTCAAATATAGACTTGGCGTGAATCCACACACTCTGACTTTACATGGCAGGAGATGTACTCCGAAATTCAGACACACCAGGTGGCTGCTGTCTGGTAGCTGTTAGACTGAGCCTAATTTCTAGTGAATGACAGGAGACTCTCCAGGTGTCACACAGAAGGCAGCGGGTATTATGCACTGGGTATTATGCAGTCATTGTGTCCTCTCACCTGTCTAGCGAGAGCTATTCAATCGTGTACTATCCCCTCGATGATGTACACACACACACACATCACAGTCTGTAGCAAGATGACAAAAGTTTGCTTCTAACTTCTGGCTGATGCTTGTTTTCGTGTTCAGGTCACTGGTTGATATGATCCCTGTATCGATTTCATTCAGTAACCCACATTTGGCCTTAGTTAAATAGATGCAGTTTTCACATTGTTGGGTGATGGTGGCAATGCAAATATGAGCCCAGATAAAGAAGAAAATGAAAAAGGGGCAAGAAATGGTATCTCTATTCAAGTTTGGCTCATGATTTTACTTAATAATGCCAGCGTGGCTCATTGATCCTTTCTCTTTTTACCCCCTCTGTGTTTTTTCTGTTTTGTACATGATTATTTGCTTTTAAAGGGACAAATTATTATTATTTTCTCACCCAGTGTGCAGCTCTGTGGTGTGCTTGACTCATCATTTAAGCAGAGTGGGTATTCAAAGTGTGGTCATTTGCATGGTTCAGCATTGACGTGAAGACCATTCATCAAACTCAATGGAACCACAGAAGCTACACATTTGACACTCCCCCCATCAATGTTCCACTGCTCTGTTCCTGTTTCCTTGGCCTTTTACTTTGGTGACATTTTCAGGGTAAAGGAAGAATGGCCCGAGGTTGACTTCCAGCTCAAATCTTGATAATAGTTCCCTTGAGTGACAGTGCCATTATGTCCAAATATTTGCATAATATCTTCACAAATCTTTCTTTTTAGGTCCTTCGCTTCAGCATTGACACTTTGAAGAACGACTGATCTAAATGGTAATGATGATTGTCAGCTTAGCAATTGGTCAACTGGAGATAACGTATGCTTTAACAACAAGTGCAGTTTGCCAATTAATGGAATTTTTGCACGTCAGGGGTGCGAAACAAAAATCCAGATTCATATCATCCTCTTCCTGTGCTTCTGGCAATTGCTTTTTGCTTTAGCAATACACAAGTGTATACTGTGTACACAAAGGAGGGAATGAGATGTTAGCTGGTTATAATCTAACAGACAAAAAAAAATCCCTTCTACATATGGTTATGAACACCAATTAGTATGATGGATCCGGCCATAATTAGTCACGTAATGACTATATTGGCAGCCTGATATAATGGTCTGTTAAACTATTAACGTTCTAACCTTCCAGTTTCATAACTTAATTCTCTACTACTGCTAAGATAATTTATTTGACACTTCAGTTTCCACATTCAAATGACTTATATCAAATACTAATACTCTGTCGAACATTTTTTCCACTCTGTTCAATTTCCTTTTCTTTTGTGTTTTTTGTATATATAGTATTACCTGCACTTCAAAATACAAAAGTATAATGTTTTCCATACTATACCAAAAAGTGAGTACAAAATATCTGTAGAAATGTAAAGTTATTAATTCTTGCCTTTTTGTAAAGCTGTGAATTAATTAGCATTAGATAATTTCTCTTTTATGTCTTTCGTTTTTGAACAGTTCAAACGCATTCATTTGCCTTTTCCTCATCATGGATGTAAAATTGTTTTTTTAGAGTGGCTGTGAAGTGAGGGGGGTTGTTGGAAAATCCAAGTCTTCGACATGGATATTGTGTTTTCTCCCTCTGGTGCTGCTAAACACTTGGCTGCATAATGGTCAATTATATGTTTTCCCCTCTTTACTTTTGCATCATACTTCATCCCTTTGACTGCATTCTGCTTTAAATGTTAGCTGCAGGCTGTTCTGACTCTGAGCTGATCCTTGTTATTGTGTTAAGTTAACTGTTACATCCACTGGGAGAGTTTGCCTTCTGTATTGTGTTGACAGTGTTTAGTTTTGTTCTGGAATAAGTCAGCGAGTTACTGAACATGGTTCTTTTGATGACAAAAGACAACACTAGCAATCATGATTTGATGCTTCATGCTAGCACACAAATGCACCACACAGAAACTTTTTTTAGTTTTAGTGTTCCGTGCCCATAATGAACACTTGAATCGAGTGCAAAACAATAGCAGGCAAACCTTAAATCTGAGCTTCTATCAAGCCAGGGCCTTCTCTGGTTATAATGATTTTGACTGGGCAGTACAACAACCCGTTTTATTGTGATTGTAGTCATTTTAGTGGCAAAAAATGGATTTTGGAAAAGGGGAAATGGCTTGTTACACGTCTCTTAATTCAAAGTAAAAAAATAACGTGGTGGACTGGTGGTGGGACCCGCTACTGTCCACATCTGGCAGACTAGATGAATGTTTTTCTGAACCTAGAACACTTCTCATTTTATTCATTCAGCAAAATCTGGAGAGAGAACCATCCGGAGCTCCACATCTGCCCCCGAGAGACTCCTTCACTGCAATGTACGCACTCCACCAGCAGCCTTTGTAAATAGGACATCAGTTCTATTTATTTTCAACCCATTTAGAGGCCACTGTAGGCTTCCCTTGGAAACTGTCTCAAGTCCAATCTTCGCTGCCTGTCACCATGGCGACGGCGAGCCTTCAGCCCCGGCCTAATCAGAAGCAGTCGAAAGAGGAGGGATTCTCGAGGGCTCACATGTAACTCTCTTAATTCTCTTCTTCATAGCAATGACGCACAAATGAATTATTTCTCAGAAGAAAAAATAACGCACTTGATTGAGGCTCATAACCCTATCCGGCTAAAAGAGAGGAGCAGGGGGATGAACAATTAAATAAAGCACACACCTTAATGGCTTTCACATAAACACTTTTTGGTTTTGTCACACAGTAAACTAATTGCTTTCTTGGTGGAATTTAGAATTCCCAGCACATTAAAGAATCACAATAATGGCGAAGGCTTTTTCATTTCCTCAGACACAACACGCTCTGCTGGGTTTCCTGCAACATCACAGGATCTTCATCTCTCCTGGCCAGACAGATGAAAGCGACTATAATGCTGCATTCACTTGGAATCAGGCAGATGAACAGCTGCTGGACAGCATGTGAAAAACAAGCAAAAACAAAACACGCATGACGATATGTTGCTATTGACTTGAAATAAAAATATATTCAATAACATTATTTTCTATCTACTATTTTATTTAATATTCTAGTAATGCATGTAGATATGAAATCCCGCTTTCTCTTGCAAACACCTTTCACCTTGTGTGAGGGAGCTTCGTCCATCCCCTTGTAAAATCCAGCGTGGAGGATGCCAATAATTCAAACTTTGGACAGCATTACTGTTGCTGGTGTTCTCTGAAGGCCTCACCTAATTTTTTACCATCCTGCTCCAGCAGAATTCTATCCTGTAAAAATGATATCCGGTAGGGCTGGGCGGTATGACAAAGAATTCATACCACGGTATTGTGTAAGATTCTGGCGGTTTCATGGTATTTTTTTCTGGGTAAACTCATTCATTAATTGACGCCGAAAACGACCGCCGCCGTAGTTGTTCACCACTTGCTGGCCAACTCGCTCGCAACTGGCCAGCAGCTGATTGTACATTGGTAGGGACTTAGGACCCAGGGGAATGTAGGTATGAATTTTCATATACGTCATACCCGTGCATAGCAGTAACGACCGTTGTCGCTCTTCGGCAGGCAGTAACATTGGTACAGTGTACAAACTTCCGTCACGGTGATACATTTATTAAATACACCGCCGAACTTCATGCTCCGTGGGCAATCTTACCCAGCATGCAGTTCGGCGGTGTAATTTTATAAATGTACCACCATGACGGAACAGGCTATGCACCACTGGTATGACGGTATTCATACTGTATGGAAATTTGAAACCGTATACCGCACAGCCCTAATATCCGGTTTGCCATCTTCCTGATTCCATGTGAATGCAGCATAAGCTTGTGAGCAGTTCACTGAACTCTAATGCTAATGTGCAAGATTGACTGAGAGGCATTATTGCTAATCTAGTTTCACCTCCAGTTTGTGAATGGTAAATCCTTCTCTCTAAGTCTCGGTGCTATTACAGTGAAGGGAGCTAGCTGTCACTACTCCGGTGTAACTACCTTGACAGGTCTGCCAGCTCCAGCTGCATAGATATGAGCTAGAGCCTAATTAAAGTAGTATTACTCTCCTGCCTCATATTGTAGTGTTATTTCTAATACCTTCCTCTCTGCTTTGTAAATCGACCTGCAGCTCCACTGAGCTTCTGAGCGTCTTAATAATCCGGAACAGATATTCATAATTGAAATAGAATGATTAGCCATAGCTGCAAGAGGCAGGTTTCCTCCTTCCGTTGGCCCCTCTCCTGGGATCAGGGAAATGGGTTAGCTCTACCTCCGTCTGCACAACACTGATTTGAACCAGCACCAGCAGTATTTGCATCATACAGCATGGATTGCTGACTGCTGAATTTGCCTCCCTCCATTACACTGTGCTTCCACTTGTGTGTGTGTGTGTGTGTGTGTGTGTGTGTGTGTGTGTGTGTGTGTTAGTGTTACTCACTCTGCAGTTCGGTGCATTAATACAACATGGAACGTTCACGCCTCTTTGATGTTGAATTATGGTGCATTCAAAGAAATGTCACTAGATTCGAATTCCATTGGCGTTTATGTTGGATGAGTGGAATCGACGTAAATACGAATAGGTTGGTTGGGAGGGTATGTAAAGATAAATGCTTTTGCTGACACTTGACATACTGACTGACAAGTTGTCTTTTACTAGCAATGCAACGCAGACCTTCAAACACTGGTAGCATCTAAAAGACTGCAGTCAGCTCGTCATTTTTCAATTTCCACCCTTTAGTGAGACCCAGATGCAGAAAAGAGCATGCTGTATGCAGAATGATTAGTTGGTTTGACATTTCAGGTCATCGCTCCCCTATGGATGAATGAATCCTGAGGGTGTTATCATCATCCGTACATATATTAACAGTTCTCCCATCCAGAAAGAAAAAAAAAAACAGGTTGACTGCAGGCTAATGAGCTTGTTTTCATTTGTAAAAAACGCAACCTGCCATTTTTGATTGTGATAAATGTTTTTCAGTATTTACTCCACGCTTCAAGCTCAGTTTGAAATCATCGGGTCCAATGGCAACTGTGAAGAACAGAGGCACAACACAGACTGACTGGCAGATTCATTGGCAACATTGTGACAACATGATGAGGAGGCCTGCAGTAATATACTCCAGAGTTCTTAATATGATTCTTTTCTTCTCATACGAATGCTGATGCTATTTAGTTTCGGTTTTCGTCGTCGTTTTTAGTTTTCGAAAGAGGACCTATAAACGGCTTATTCTAAGGTAATTAAAAGACAACAAATCCTTATTTTTGAGTGATTATGCACTAAAGAAAACATACTTATTAATCCACAGCTATCAGTAGATCCTCTGATACACACTGTTCCTTTTTTAACGTTAACATTACTTTGGTTGTTCCAGCGTCTGCCATTTCCGCAACCTCGGGATAATTACTGCAAGCTTTTTTGTTAATTATTGTAAGCTACTTTGTTGAGTTGCTGCCGTTGACAAGCTGGGAGGCAATAAAGAGTTTGCCAACTTGGTTCAGACATCGGGGCCTCGTTGTTGTTGTTATTATTATCTTATTACCTTCATAAGTATCATCGCAACTCGGGCGCTGTTCTGTGCCTTTGTGTCATAAATCAAGGCTTCATTTTCTCTGGTGAATGTGACCTCGTGAAAGCAGGGCTTATAGGGAACCAATCTAAACGCTGATGGTTACATTATTCAATAGCATATATTCAATAGCCATTACATTGTGCTCTCCACATTAAATGCATTATAATACGTTAAAGCAAAACACTTGTATGTTGCCACTTTAATGAATAGATTCAATTTCACTTGGAATGCATACTTACATTTCAATACAGATCTAACACGTAACAGTATAAATCAGTAGAATAGCCCAGCAGTCAATGCAGTCTTTGGTTTCTTTAAATATCCGGAATCATTTGCATCTGAATCTATGACAATTGTTTGTTTCCCAAAGCAACTCTGGCTTTATTGTGCAGATCACTGACAGGACTATCATCAGAGTCTCAGTGAGAAAGGATTTAGCAGAGGAGCTCGGGCTCAGCAGCACACTGAGCTGCTCTTAGGTCTAATGTGGTAAACCGACCACGGCTAGCAGTGTTCTATCATCGGAAACCATCAGGAGTTGAAGTCAGAGATAGGGGCAAAAATAAACGAGTGTACAGCCACAATCTCTCATTGCCAGTGTTTCCTGCTGTTATAGTATTTTAGATAAGTCCTGGAGAGCCAGCAGGGAGCCAAAAAGCACATGAAATGTATAATTTAGATGGTGGAGTTTTGGAGGGAGTGGAAACTCAACCTGCGTCTTTTGTCTCCCATGAAACATGAGAATTTAGCAGTGGCCAATATTGCAGAAAAGATCATTTACTTGTTAAATTATACTGTACTACACACACACAGACTGCTTCTCCGTGGTATTCATTAGGCAATTGTATCAAGTAAAGTCTAACACCTTTTTTAATTGCATTAAGCATTGCTTAAACTACTAATGCAAAGGGAAAATTAAAATGCATGTTGTGGCAGACACATTTTCAATATTTAGTTGTTATAGATGTAAGTAAAAAGTGTTGCACATCTAGTAAATGTTCACCTGCAGTCCTCAGCCGGTCCCTGGGTCACTCGACACTTAGTCTTGTCATGACGCATGTTGACTTTGTGTTTGCCGAGAGGTCATCGTCATGCCGAACGGTGAATCTTCACCACATTCTGAAGTCTTTTTGCATTTAGCTTTGTTTATTGTTTCCTTAGTCGTAATGGTTCTGCTGCAACCATCATCGTCCTCTTTTTTGAAGTAGGTGATGAGCCGCGGCTGTTTGCCGCCGCTTGGTTTGCCACATGACGTTCAGGCCAATGTTCCATTCATTCTCACCAGACAACAGAATATTTGTGTCTTGTGTTGTCAGGTTTACGGTCGTTAAGTAAACTCCAGGCAGGCTGCCTCATGCTTTTTTAATGTAGGAGAATCTCTCCAACTAATCTACCAAGAAGGCCTAATTAATGGGCTGGTGCAGAGATTGTTGTCTTTCTGATAGGTTCTCCATCTCTGCAGAGCAACATCCAAGCTCTGTTAGAGTGGCCATTTAGTCCCGATGAAGCTGTAACAAATAGTAGTAGATCCAAACTATTTGTTAAACCCTTCCTCAAATTAGTGCCATAACATAGGTTTCTTTTTATATTTTTAGTTTTGTCCTGCTTTGTCAATAGGACACAGTAGACAGGAAATTAGTCAGAGAGATAGTGGTATGACGTGCAACAACGGTCTCATGTGTATGGTATGTGTCTTAACAACACCCACAAACATTTTTCAGTGTGTAATTCAATGCAAATTACTGACACAAATAAATGTTCGAATGCATTTTACTGGTTACGGGTTGTGTTGGCGGAGCATGATGCATTTGAACCATTTTGCTTTTATAGTTGTAACATATAAACAGTTTTCCTCTTTTTGCAGATAATGTGGTGATTTACCTCTGAACACTGATTATGGGCTTTACATCAGTGAACTTAAGTGGTATTCAAACTGCATCAATTTCCTCTGCATAATTCTTGTATGTCTCTGAGAAGCTCTGCTCTCCACATATTAAGTGTGTAATCAGTGATTTCATGTCTTTATTAACCTCTCGTAGCATAATGTGTGAAAAATATTCTGAGGATCTGAATGTGCAATTAAACCACTTCTCAGGGTCGTGGTGTGCCTGTAAATAATGTGAATGATGACAATTGGCAGTGAATGACTTGGTTTCGTCTCTTGGTTTCGTCTCTAACCCTAACCCTATTGACACTATCTCATCATTTATGACAAACGCAGCAAAAGTCTTCACTCAAAGATACTTACCTTAAGTTTCTTTGGTAGATTCAGTCTACCAAACAGCAGAAGAGGGTATAAATAGGTTTATTGAACCAGAATACTTTGTTTGTTTTCAGCCACTTACGAATGTGAAGGCCAATTTTTATTAAAGTGTATGTCATGTTATCACATATAACAATTTAAATTCAATGAAACAGTTTCAGTGTCACATGCAACTGAAAAGATTGATTAATTCTTATCCAGATTCCGAGCTGGTGAAAGCACACACTTCTCCTGTTAGCGGGTTTAGGGTTTTTTCTAAATAAGCTGTCCCCAAATCAAGTTTTAATCCTTAAACTAAAAAGAGCTCTAAAGTCCAGTCTAGGTGTCCATGAGTCTTCTACATAAGTGTTCCCCAAATCAAGCTCTTGTTCTCTTTTGGTAAAGGAACTTGTTTAAGTCCAGACTCTAAAGCTGGGAGCCCTGTCCCAACCCCTAAGAGCTGGAGTGAGGGCGAATCTGATTTTTTTATTCTTTTGGTGAAGATGCTTATTAAGTCCAGTTTTCTCAGATCTGGTGAAATCCCTATACGGACACAGATATCTGGTGAAATGTGTATGTCCTCTGCTCCATGCATCAGCTCTTGTACCTCACAGACACACTTTACCCCTCCTCTTTTTCTTCACGGGTCAATCCTAGATCCTGTCTCTAAGGTCAACCACAGGAGGTTTGTTGTTGCTTTATATGGTAACACTGGCTGCTGTATTCTATTACTATACAATACCCATTATATAGAAAAGATTATACAACATAGCATCCTATGCATTTTATATGGTCTAATCATAAACTATAATTGATTTAAAACAGTATATATGTTCAATGGATATACTAAACAGAAAAAGGTTACATATAATAATAGTCATACTCTTTTATTTTCATACTTTTCCACGATTTTTCAACAGTATCCTTTTAGTCCACAAAAGGCCACACAATTAGAAGCATTGGGGTAGTGGAAGAAAAGAGAAGTGTCTGTAAAACCATTTAACGTCACTGTAAATGTATAAAGCCATGGTCGTTTTCCTGTCTTCAGCAGCTTGATCTGGATGCCTTTGTCCTGGCATTAAACTGCACTTTTCTCCTTCCTCACTTCGTAGTGCTGCACTTTAGGTAGCAAGACATTTGCATTTTCACTGGAATTCATAAATGATTATAAAACAGGAGGCAGCTTAACTTTGTCATTAGGTTTTTGCCCCTACCAACATTTTATATATTAGTATAATGGAAAATATGTTTTGATTTTAGTTCATGTGAATCTTGTTTGTCTTAAGTGTGCTTGGTTACACGCATCTTTGATAGTTAGAAGTATGTTTTTTTTTTGCCCCACATTCATTTCAGCAATCGTAAAAAAAAATGTCAATGAAACTTGTGTAGGATTTCAGATATGTGTGATATGTCCACTCTATGTGTTTGATGCCAAATGGATATCATATCCTGTAATGCTCACGATTCAATTAGACCAGATGCAACATGTGTTACCCGACAGAAGGATGAAATGGCAACATGTTGCTTCACCGTGTTTGGCTTTCTGCAGCAGGACATGCATGGTAGCATTAGGCAGGTGGTAGGAGGAGTGGGCAGTCTGGCAAAAAGAATTGTCTGCATATCAACAAACGTTCCACCAGTCTGTTCATTTTCCATACCAGTTAACATAGTGACTACATATTAAGGCAGACGTGTTACACATTGCTCGGCTTTATAGGTTTCATTTGCAGATTTTGGCCACTGAGCTGACTCAGATTTCACATTGCACCCATCTGTGGAATTTCTGTTACTGTTGGTGCCTTACTGCTTCCTGTGCTCATTGATAAAGATGTCTGGTTTTCAAGCTGAATTTCAGCTTTGGACATGGTTTTAAAATTTGCAGCAATAGCTTTGCCATTTTGTCCAGACTAACCTCCCACTGTAAATTGCTGAAAACGTCTTAACATTCACTCCATCATTTACTGCTAGGATCTACGTATCTGCCACAACAACTGAATGCTTGATTAGACGTCATTCTCTAAATTGGTTTAAGTAGGGCTGACCAATGTGGAAAAATAATCAAATTGTGTTTTTTATTGTGACTGATATTGCGACTGATTTGGTATGCAGGTCTTTAAAACGTTCCTTATCTTCTGTATTATTCAGCATACAAGCATTACATAATTCTCTAGTATGACCAACACAACATTGGATACAGTCAACATATAAATTGCTCTTTCATGTCGGCCAGACTTAACTGTTATGATGGAATAAGATTAATTGATGCATGCATTGATATGAATAACATATCTTTGTATGGCTATTGTAGTAGAATATAGTAAACTGTATTTCAAGCCTTGTAAACATGTCATATAATCACCATGACTTAACTTCTTTATCAAATCTAAAAAAGCACAGCAAAACAACAGGCCTGGTGTTAACGTTCATATTTGAATCTTACTGATCTCCAGTCAGTTGTATTAACAAATCTCACAAAATCTAGAAATATAAAAGAGCAAATATCAAAACCTGATTATGGCTGTGCCACTCTAAAACCTATTTTGATAACTTATATCCCAATAGTAACACGTGAACATGTTGATTTAACTTGAATGAATATGATCTGACGGCCCCATCTGAATATTCATATATAAATAGGAATTTTAGTGATCTTCAGTTAGCAACAGTATTGAACCAAATCACACAAACTAGTGCTCTACCACTCTAAAAAAATGTAGATAACTGAAAGCCTTGTTGTAAACATGTTGTTAACAGTTAGGGCTCCAGCCTCCAGACCCGGTCGGGGAGCACAGGGAGATGTTGTATCGCCTCCAAGGCCGATGTTGATGCTCCCTTCAGGGCACCGCAGGAGCTACTTTACTTTGGTCTTGAGGAGCTGCAGCATTTAGTTAGACAAACTGAAACCTGCACTGTACATTTACTCCCACTTGAAAACTTGACTGCTAATTTCCTTTTTTGCTTCGATCGGCAACACGTATCTGCCCTGAGCACATCCACTATTTGTTTCTCTCTCTCTCTCTCAATCAACTACACACTCACTACGCACACACTACTACACCGCACACACTCGACTATTCTCCAGAAGAGTTACACTGTTCTAATAACAATTTAATATGCCCTTAAACCCGGCCTTGGCCTCAAGCCTTCAGAATCATATACTGGGCTTTGTCCGGTGATACTTTGGGGCCCACAATAAGATGTTTTCCCCATAAACTTGCATTGGGACAGAGACATCTGTAAATCTGCGGATATTTTTTTTTTTTTTTTTAGGAAAATCAATTTTCCAGTAGGAACACTTAAATAGCCCTTATTTGCATAATTAGGTCCTAAAAGTTGCAAAATGCACTAATAGCAGTGTTATTTCCCTACCTCCATCCATGTGAATGAGCCAGAGACTGAGCTCTGGGAGGCGGGGTTAAAGGAAACACTAATTAGCTTGCTCTATGGGTCCCATGGATGTGGAAGGGCCCTCTGCAAAAGCTGCGATTTAGAAAAACAACAAATGACTTATTACATAGCATGTCTGTTTGAATCCAATTAATCGATAAGCCCTAGCTTTTAGTGCATAAGTTCCCATAAAACTTTCTTTCACCTGCACGTTATCCTCGAGAGAATCCAACCTAGCTTTTGCAGGGTTACTTTATCTTCTGTCTGCACAACAACTGCCCTCCATGCAGTCCAGTGACAAACATCATTGAAATGTAATTGCTCCCAGATCTGATGATGACTGAGGTTAGGGTCCATTTATAACTCCATGGACTAGTCTCTTTCCTCTACTTTAGGCTGCTTTTGATTTCACCTAGCTATTACCTGTCAGTCACAGTAATGTGCAGTGATATCAAGGCCCATTTTCCACTTGCTTGCTTTGATGCCCACCAGCAGGTTGTCAGTGCTCAACATATATACCATGCACTTCTTTAGAGGGCTAATTTCATGCTTGTTGAACTCGAAGAACTGCATTATTGATTGTTGTTTTCTACTTGCTTAGTGATTATCATTTATGACTCAAAAGGGGCAACAGGGCTGTAGGGTTTCCCTCCTCTTTTCATTAAATGTCAGGCTATTTTGTTTTCAGGGGTGTTTAAATTCTGATCAAAACCTTTCAGAAGGAGAGAGATCTCCACCTCTCCAGTCCAGCTCGTTAACATCACAGCAAGTTCCCGGAAAACATGCAACCTCTTGGTTAATTCCACCTTAGAGAAAAAACCTGATCGAGAACAGGGTTGAAAGCCGGGTCAGGCGACAATGTTCAGTGCGAAGGTTTAGTTTAATCTGTGTTTCTACATACTGGAGCATTACATCAACAGAATAAAAAAGCATGTGAAAGGCATAAATATACAATGTTTTCTTACATTCCCTGTCTGTCCCTTCTCATTATGCAGTTGGTGGGTGGTGAGTTCGACCTGGAGACAAACTTCATTGTCCAGGATGCAGAAGGCATCGGCTGCATGGTGGAGCTGTTGGGGCACTGTGACGTCACCTGCCAGGCTGAAATCTGGAGCATGTTCACCGCCATCCTGCGGAAAAGTGTTCGAAACCTGCAAACGAGTACTGAGGTGGGCCTCATCCAGCAGGTGTTGCTCAAAATGAGCTTGGTGGATGACATGATAGCAGGTATGATAATGGTAGCAGTGGTATTTCATTTTCAGAGTGATTATTATCATGTTGATGTCCAGCAAGTGGCGTATACATGGCTTCTGCCAGCTTTCAGTCAGGCAGCCCACCATCTGATCGTCTGTATCTTTAATGGATCTGCATTTTTAGTAACAAATAGACTATATTTTCATAGTATTTCATTGTCCCTTTCATTTTTTTCTGCAACGGAGTGCCTCAGGGATAATGCATTTTTGTTGGCCAATATGGAAGTTAGCATCATCCTGAGTCCCTTGAGAAAAAGCAAATGGTATTTTTCCATTCCAAACATACACATATGATATTTACATTTGTTCTGCAAGATAATCCTCATAAAGGAATGCCACTTTAGGATTTTTTAAGTGTGATTGTAAAAAGCTGATGACAGGCTATAAACAAACTAGACCAGGGCCCTATTTCTCGTACCTGGCTAAACAAAGTCAAGCAAATGTCCTAATCTCCATCTTAAATTAGCGAGATGATTGACGTCAGGCTATCTGGGTTTCTTCACGGCTGATCCGCACTGAAACTATCTCGTTAATTCTAGCCAGACGTCAGTCATCTTTATAAATGAGCGTGCCCGCTCCTCTACAGAAGGGATAATAATCGAGCACTGACACTCATCCCTATATCCCTATACAACTAATATAACTAATATCGCTCCTTCATCAATGAGGAAGTGAGCTGCCTTTTTTGTCCGTGGGAGTGGCCAGCTTATCCAGTGAATTTCAGTAAGCCTGCCTGGGAGCAGGTTTACATTTTTGGCTGTGTTGCTATGGTGATTTATCTAAGCTTGCTTTGAGAAACCGAGAAAGCCTGACCTACGTCATCTTATCCTGATAATTAGCCCGCTAACTCAGTAAGCCAGGTACGAGAAACAGGGCCCTGTAGGGTTGCTTTGTTCTGTGTGATGACTGTCTGTAGGATCATTTAGCCACATGTTAGCAAAAGCTTTTTTAAAGTTGCGTAGAAGCTTCAAAAATCTTGAGTGGGGTTTCCTGACATATTTCATATTGTAGAACACAACGTTGAAACCTCTGAAGCTTGGGTTAACCGCAGACCGTATTTCAGGCATCTAAATCCGAGGGAATTGGAAGTGCAAACAAAGTCGACTCATTCCTGCACCACTCTATTATATTCTATCAATTCAGACAATTCCTGGTCAACTATTGCAAAAAGTAAATCTTGATTAAAATTTAATTTCAAACAATTGTACTGTATTTAATAATTGCTATTAGATAACTTAAGTATTTTCTTTTTAAAAATTACTTATTGGATCCAGAATATTTTAGGTATATACAAGTCAGTTTCCATGTAATTGTAGTGGAAGTGCTTCTGTGTTAAATATAATGGGATTTAACAGACAAAACAGTTTTTGCTTTAATTTAGCTTCATTCTCAGTAAATGTATTATCTTAGGAGTCGATGCATATTAAATCTTTTCACCGTGAGGACCCCATGTGCAGTGTGGATGATTTATAATACCTGCAAAATGCAGCTGCATATGATAATTGTACTCTCTCCCCTCTTTCTTCCCTTGTGTGGGTGGGTGGGTGTGTGCATGCTATCTTGCCTTTTCAAGACTTGCTAGTGGACATGTTGGGAGTGCTGGCCAGCTACAGCATCACAGTGAAGGAACTGAAATTGCTTTTCAGCATGCTACGAGGAGAAGGAGGCCTCTGGGTAAGTGATACCACGAACCGAATGCAGCGAGTTAGACACAAGTGTATGTTAGTTTGACACTCTCGCTTGAGTCGCCCCCAGAGAGCCATCACACTGATCTGTTTAGGGCTTGTTCTGTAATCGGCAAACTGCAGAATGAGTGAATGAGGTAATTGACAGTGTATTGAATGTCGTCCAATCAGTCAAAGAAAAATCCTTAACTGTTTTGTTATTACTTTTTTTTTTATCTTTGCCACCTGTGCAGCCAAAGCATGCCGTCAAAATGTTGTCGGTGCTGAATCAGATGCCCCAGAGACACGGTCCAGATGCCTTCTTCAACTTCCCTGGTCGCAGTGCAGCAGTAAGCTTTCCCAAGTTTCCGCTCCGCAATCAATGTTAAAGTGACACAAATTTGTGCTTTTCTCTTGAGACAGGTTATCGGGGTAGAACAATTGACAGTGACATACTGCTTTATGTACAGTATTGGATGCGAAAGGTCTCATGTGATGTGTTCATCAACAAAAAAGAAGTAAATCAAAAAACAAAACATTTGCCTCTGATATTATATTTTGATAACATATAATGAGAAAAGAGGTGTGATGTACTTATATACATGTAGTCATATACATAACTTTAGCCTTATTTAAGCCGATAAGTCAATTGAGAACCAGTTCTTATTTCCATTAACGACCTGGCCAAAAAAGCAGCAACAGGAGGCATGTCGTTAAAAATTAATAAAACATAGAAACATCTCAATCAATCCCGACAAAAAGTACAACATCATAATGTGTACACTATATAAAAAAAAAAACCTTGTCCAAACCAATCGTTTGGTATGCGTTATTGAATCAGAGCAACGTAATGAGGATGTGGAGTTTTAGCTTCTTTTGCAACTCATTCCAGTTTGCTGCTCCAAGCGACTGGAATGAGAAACATCCGAAGGCGGTGCAGACTTTTGGATTGACCATGTTGATGAAATTGCTGGAGCGTTACAGTTGGAGATGATGAGTAGAGAGCGGGGATATGTGTTTTTTTTTTTTTTTTACCAATGATAGCTTTATAAATTAACTGATGCCAGTGGATTAGTCTGCAGGTATGGAGTGATGGCCAGTTGACTAAAGAGTAAAGACTGCAGTGATGAGGTCAGAGGTGCTGATAGTTCATCTTGGTCAGATGGGAAGCCTGTGGCAGAACATTCCACTTGTTACAGAGTGACGCATACTGTTCATTACCTTTTTTACATTCTTTTGCATCATGCCAAAGTAAGCGAATGAGTTATCACAGTAATTTCATTAAATGTATTTTTTCACTGAAGGTTAAAGACTTGTTTTGAACTATCCTTTAAAGAATCCTAAAGATTAATAATAATATAATAATATAACTATTCCCAAAAGAAAATAGGTCTATAAATCACAGCTGGATTTATTTTCAAGGAGGCTAGACCCTTGCCATCATAAAAAAAAAAAAAAATCAGCACGAAATATAATGTGATCAATCGTCCAGGAACATTCTGGAGGTCACCACATATTTGCAATTTCCGTTATTTAGTTTTATAGGACATGGAAATGGACATTTGAGTGCCCTCAGACAATATTTTATACATTTTCATTAATATTACTGCACCAAAAAAGCACAACATATTCATATTACACTTTAAGTTATACATTTTAGTTTACAGAGTTGTGCTCTGACTCCTAGTGCATCTTAATTTCACAGTACCTTAATCTAGATGAGGCAGTGCAACACATTTTTAACCAATTGTTTCTCCTACTGCATAATTGCTATTTCTTTGTGTTTTATTCCAGGCCATTGCTTTACCCCCTATTGCTAAGTGGCCTTATCAGAACGGGTTTACATTCAACACCTGGTTCAGGATGGATCCCCTAAATAACATCAATGTCGACAAGGATAAACCGTATCTCTACTGGTGAGTAAACAAGTATTTACATGTGTGCGCTCCGTGCTTCCAATGTCTTCAATATGTGCCCGGCTCTCTCACAGGCGTGCTGTAAGATTATGACACTAGAGAGAAGAAAATTACACTTTCCTGTTTTTCATCAATCTAATTGCTTTAGTATTAGAGATCATTCCCTCTCTACAGAGTCCTATAAAGCTACCAGCAGTTTTATTGACAAAGCAATATCCTGTCTGATACTCTGTGAATTACTCTAGTTTTTTTCATCTAAACAGATTGTGATTGGAACTTGTATTTCAAGGTTAAACTAGTTTTATAAAGCAGTCTTTCACACACGGGCAACACTTATGTAATGCGGTTTGTGAAAGGGCCTCATTCTTTCCAGATAATGTAAATGAATTACCGTGGAGAGGGGAATTAGGTGAGATTATTGAGATTAAAACCTGTGGAAGCATGAACTACAGCGACTGCTGCAGTGGGAGGTATTAATTTAGATTTGAATATCTGCCACATTAGGCCCACATACCTTCTCTTGTTGGGGCTGGTGGGTAATTAGTGCTAAAATCAATAACTAGAAAGTGCAGTGATATTCAGCTGCCGTTCCTTCTGTTTATGAGAGGAGCTTTGGGAGAAAATCACTCAATACAATGGGACATATAAAAGAGTTGTATAGGGGAATGAAAGAGAAAGTGGAATAATAAAGATGAAAGGGTAGAGTTGGCTGACAGGGAAGACTGTTCACACTAATTGGTCAGAGACAACGGTAACGTTAGCTGTATCGTCTGCCGGCTGCCATTGCTTTACCTGAATCACACCGTTTGAATGAAAGAATCTACTCACCTTGGAAGGACTTGTTCTGCGTCTCTCTGATGTATAAAAATCAAAAAGAAGAAAAGAAAAAAAAATATTGCCTAAGTTGTTGGTATTCATGCGGCAACGATTCCTCACTGACAGTCACAAAAAAGGCTGCGATATACCAAGCTAATCCTGTTTTTATGCATCGCTCCGAGGGCCTCGTAGCTCAGTGGCAGGGTATGTAGACAACAAATAAAAGAAGTGTATCTTCAGAAGCGGACCACGGTTGCTGCTTTCCACCTGATGTGTAATCACAAGCAGGCTTGTCCACTGGAGCGTCTCGGCTGGCTCAGTGGAAGCGCGGCGTGAGGCTCTACATCTCTCTGGCCCCACATGTGCCCCACAGTATTAAAGCCCCTGCTGTCCTGATCTACTTTGTCAAAGAGGCCCGTTTGTTTTAGATGGTCCCAATGGGCGGTGGTGGTTGGAGGCTTTGAAGATAGTAGCCTGCTATGGACCTAAAGACTGTGGGAGTGTAATGAGTACATGTCGGCAGTGAAAAAGATGTTCAGTACAAGCAGGGAATGAATAGAGAACTAGTGTAGTATTGTGAGGTTCTTTGTGCGGGATGTACAGAGTCTGCTCATATTGTGTACAGGTGGCAGTGTTGACATGTCTTTTATCTGTGGAAACAAGGCGATCAGAGTAGAGGGATTAACCACCACTGAAGTGTTCTCCTTGTGTCTTCGTCTTTGTCGTTGTTACCATGCCTGGACAATTTGCAATCGCTGCAGTCTCACCTCAGGATCCCTGTTCAAGTTGGTTAAGCGAAATATCATTCTTCTCACAAGAATTGTAAGAGATTCCTGTCATTTACGCCGCAAATTGCTTTGTGTCCTGTCTAGCGCGAAGCATTAAAAAATGATGTTGGCCCCAATCTTATAATGCTGAACGAAGCCACGAGGTCATTTCATTTATTGGTTTTGTGAAGGAGGAAATATCCAATTGAATACTTAGTAGTGGTGTGAAACCTTCTACCTTAGCGGTGTTAAAATACATTACATATATACATTAATTAGATTTAACCTGTCAAGTTCGCAGCTCATGATATACTGTGCATGTTTCTATTCACAGCTTTCGGACCAGCAAGGGCATTGGGTACTCTGCACATTTTGTTGGTAACTGCTTGATCGTGACATCACTCAAGTCCAAAGGAAAAGGTTTCCAGCACTGTGTGAAGTACGATTTCCAGCCCAGGAAGGTAAGAGCAGCTTTGGCTTTTAATCATGCTTTAATCATCAGCTGTTATACGACATGCGGTTATGTTATTTAGACCACAGCCATTCGGATTGAAACAGCGGATCCTCAAGACAGACGTAGCAGCTCCTGCGAGTATATGTAAGACACATCTGAATATGGTTTGGATTATACCAACCACTAAATGCTATAATTGCACATACTCATGGCCTGAGCTGAAAGGAAAGTGCAATGCTTCAGATTTCATTTGGGGGGAAAAAATAAATTACAGTGCTGTTACAACATACCCTGCAGTTTTGGCTACACTTACCCCTGACTCCCTACCCACCACCACCTGGTCTTTTGTTAGCATTACAAAGTTGTATGTCTACACATCTACCTGAAGTGTTTAAACCCCTCAGAGTAATCTTACATGTGTAATTGGATGTAAATGCAGATGAGAAAATGAAACTTAATTTAGCGTGGAATGTTAGAGTTGCGTCGCTTTCCCAGCAGAGAAGCGAAGCAGGCTCAAAGCATGTGTCAAACAATTAACGCCTTCACATAACACCTGGGAATCCATCCCATTCCTCCTGCAACGGAGCAGGTATCGTTTTGCAGTAGCTCTTCGAAGATAAAACATGTTGAATTAAGTTTTTAATTGATTTTGGGCTCAGACATCTGCGGATAAGTGTCTTTCTAATTTATCTGTGGGCAGCTTGCACTCTTCCCCTCAACCATGAATCCTCTTTACCTTTGTGTGTCGACGGCTGTAATTTTATTAGACTGCTCCCAGTGCCCTTCATGGGTTAAACTAATAAAAAGTGGGCACACAGTCACAGATGATGCCGTGAGTGGTTGTGCCAGTCCTACCCAGTGTTCATACTAATATATGAGTCTCTTGATATTTGAGTGTTTTGAGTCAATTCTGTGTTGCCAAATTGCATTCAGGTAGTCTGTAGGTCTGACGTTGTGAACGGCACATCTTGTGTTTTGCTATGTTACAGTTGTTTCATTTGATGAAACAAAAGATGATGAGGGCTGAGCAATTCTGAATGGCTGCAAGCTCTTGACCATCTTGAGCTGCTGTTTATGTTTATGACAGTGTGGTTAGTTGATGCTACTGATGCTGGTCTGAAGACAATAGAAGAAGAACCCAGCCTAAGGTATCCATTTGTTTGTCATCAAATAAAAGAGATTTTAATTGTACTTGTATGTGACTGAATTTTTTTTTTTGTTAAACACTAAACTTTCCAAAGAAAAGCTATAATATAATATGTGACATTTTGTATTTATGTGCAATTTTCATCACTTCTCTGACAATAACCCCACTTTAATGTCAAAAGCTGACTATCTCTCACGGCACACTGGTGTGCTCTATTTATGTTTTTCATATAACTCACTGTGATAAAATCCTAAAGTTTAGACTTAATTGGCGAAACTGACCCCTCCGTTTTCAGCTTTACAATTCAAAGAGGCAAAAAGATGATCCGAGGAAGGAGAACATTTTTTAAAGACCTTCATCAATGTTAAATCAAAAGAACAGTGCTACAACTGCTGCATCAGCAACACAAGGATGTACGGTAAAGCCTTGGATAGAAGCAGAACATTTGAACAAGTGAAATGCAGCTACAAAATGTTCGTGTGAATAAATAATCAACAGCTTCTGCATTGGAAATTGCGAGCGAAGCAAATTAAGTTTAGATTACTAAACATACACGAACAAACACATGTTCCACTTTACTGACTTATTGCATTCATTAATTCAATTTGGGAGCGCTGTTGACAGACATTGAACTCTGAAGCAAATCACTTTTTTATTTTACATTTGTAATTGTTGGAATATTGCCTACAATGAAAATGTTAATAATAACTGAATGACTACAGGCAGCATCTGTTCTGACATGGCTTTGTGCGGAGTGAAAATGACTCTTGCCTCCTGTCTTTTCTCTGATGTATTATTCACAATGTTCCACAGATGATTTCTGAACATTAGATAACGAACCTCACAGCCATGGATTTCTAGTATTTTTTTAACCGGATTAAAAAGAAACAATTTGGAGAGCTGACCAGAAATGTTGTTGATGTTCAATAAATCAAACTCAATTGTCGTTTTAGTATGGTCAAATGAATTAAGTGTAAAAACGTTCTTTAATAATGACCCACTTTATAGGTGATCTGTTCTGTGGTTTACTTTAAATGTTTTCCCTCCGACTCTTTTCTCACCCTCAGTGGTACATGATTAGTATAGTTCAGATCTACAGCCGCTGGAGGAACAGTGAAATCAGATGCTATGTTAACGGACAGCTTGTTTCTTATGGAGACATGGCCTGGCACGTCAACACAAATGATGTAAGTATTCATTTTTTTCTTTTTTTTTTTACTCCTCCTCTCTATTGGCACCTTCTTTTCCCTTGTCTTGATGTTTTTTTGGCTAAGGACTGACTGAGGCTGCCACATTGGCGTCTCTCATGGCCGGAAACGGTGTCATTCATACATGTTCAATAGCGCTCATTGGGCAAAAGGAGTTTTACTACGTCAACATGGATTTCTCTCATATATATATATATATATATATATATATATATATATATATATATATATATATATATATATATATATATCTTGTATTAATTTACATATCTGCTCTGCAGTAGAGAGTGGAAGATGGAATATCAAACATTTGGACAACAGATTTATGTACAGAGTGAAACATTATTAAATGTCAGCATCTACTGTAAATATGTGAACAGAAATTGCGGATGCCATCAGACGGAAGCTTTCTTGTTTAAAAAGTATGATATTTGCACACTTTACTCCGAGCGAAAAGGAAACCTGTTGTTAGTCGTGGCTCTGTGAGACGGGGTAGAAAAGCAATTTACACTTGTAGAGATGAGAAATATTTACAAAGGTGTGCTTCACACTGTAACTGTGTATTTAAGGAAATATTGCACAAATGACAGGTTGAGATCTAAGTGTGGTTCATAAAATATTCCCCCACATTAACTAAAGCTGCTTTGACTTGTGATGGATAGATTTTGTGGAGAAATGTTCCCACACCTGAAAAGAAAGGTGGCATTCTTCTGATGAGGGTTTTTATCCTGTGAGGCTGCATAACCAGCTGCATCACAAAGACACTGACAACAACAGAGCAGCAAGAGAATAGTTTAGATTAGATTAGCCTACAGCATTTCAACCAAGTGAGGTGGCTTAAAAAAAAGCACACAAGCTTCTCATATGCCATAGAGGGTATGGTCACATAACTAGTTAACTATACAGACGGTACTGTAAGCCAACGGCTAGACTGGTGCTACATGCAGGCAGTCTCTGGTAAAATATAGGAACATTGAAACACAATTGTATTATCTATATAATATGAATGGTCTACTATTGATGCTGATATTAAAACCTAAATGTTGCCATTTATATGTAATGTTTTCCTGTTATTGTGTATTTTGCCTATTCACTTAAAAAACATATAGATTACTGCCATCCCTCTGTTCTATATTAGTATGAATGGAGCTAAAAGTCTTAGTACATGTTTCACATATTTTCACAAGCTTAGTTATTATATTTTGTAGGTATTGCATCACTCATAAATCAGATTAGATGGGCTATTCTAACAAGACAAGCTTGAGATTCAAAATTGTAATTGTCAACAAATATGATATGTTTTCCCCAGTACCACTTGTACTGTATAAGCCTTCAAATGGACTTTTTGTCTGCTGTTAAAAAGCTTCTGCTGTTGTAAGTTCTCCTTAATTGTGATCCTGATTGCAAGCACAGTACGTATTCTCCCTATCCCAGAGGTTATATTAAGGTTTCCTATCTTTGTCAATCAGGGATATTGTTCTCCTCTTTGCGATTGAAATTGTCATGGTAGACACTGAAACAACACAGAAAGGGATGTTGTTTTAAATAGTTATATTGAGAATACAATTTCCATTTCCAAAACCATTAGGGGAATCAAATATTGTACTTTTTAGCCCTCTTCCTAAGTGTGTGTGAGAGGATTTGGGTATATTTTTTTTCCTTCAGTCCCAAAGCATTAAAACGGTGTGGCCTTTTCTTTCTTCGTCTCTCTTGCAGAGTTATGATAAGTGCTTCCTTGGGTCCTCGGAGACAGCAGACGCAAACAGAGTATTCTGCGGGCAGCTCGGAGCCGTCTACGTGTTCAGTGAAGCCCTCAATCCTGCGCAGATATTTGCAATTCATCAGCTAGGACTGGGCTATAAGGTATGTACTTGAGGGTGGCTAAATTAGATCACATGTAAGCAGTCTGCATCACTTATCAGTCTGTGAAATCAATGCCCAGTGCTGCCCCGCCACAGTTCCTTCGCCATGATGTGTCTCTGTCCTCGGAGCGATGCTTTTCCTTCCAGATAAACGGCTGCATAAATTACCTTCTTCTTGGAAATAATGGCACAATGCACCAAGGGAAGCGGCAGGCCCTCTGAGGGGATAGAGTCCTGAGCCGACTTATATCAGCTGCAGCAGGTGTAGCACTCCCAAGCTTCTTGACAAGGACCAAGATAGGGGATATAGAAAGATGCTGACCAACCCAAAAGGGGATTCAGTTAATCACGTGGGGACTATTGTTGTTTTTTTAATTATTTTTTAATTTCACAGTATTTACTCTCTATACCCAAATGTTCCACTAATCTTGAAAGAGATACAGAGTGTGCATCTAGGTTATTATCATATTCAGAGATTGCTCTCACTGTCTCACTTTTCCTGTTAGGAATGACACACACTGCCAAATCAGTTTGGACACAGGATGTGTCTCAGACAGTTTACAATCATTTTACACAAGTTATGCTTTTCTCTAGCTGCTTCCAGGACAACAATAGGCTTTTTTTTATGGCAGGAAGGAATATCAGTCATTGTCATTGTAAAGCCTACACTGTGAGGATTGTGAGATGGATGTTTGGGATTTCAATCAGTTCTATTAATGCATGGGGATTCCCAAGAGAAGTCTTTGTTTGGTCTTTTCGACTAATGGCAGGCGACTTGCCATTTACCTCCTTAATTGTGGTTCTAGACCTTCTATTAGAGAGGTAACACACAGCGGAGCAATCCTCCAGATTTCACACAGTAATGAAGAGCATGTCCCGGGGAGACAATTACCTGCATTTGATGAAGCTGTGAGTGGTGTTGGTACTGGTGAGTATGATCGAACCAGCCAGGTCAGTTAGGGAGGAAGGTCAGAGAGTTGTCAGGCCCACTGATTGGTTGTTGTAATGGGAGTGCTGTCCAGGCTACGAGAGGCTGTCTGTTTTAATTGAGAACTGCCAGAAAGAGTCTGAGTGAAGCAGATCACATTTACAGTTTGCACGTTGGACTTTCTTTATGTCTGTTTCAACTCGTCTGCTCAGCTCCAAAGCCAGAGGAAAAGAAAAAAAAAACATGTATGATTTATTTTGTGATCCACGGTCCTTTCTTCCATGTTTGATGTCTGACACGCTTTCCATTGCCCACACGGTGTATTGAATGTAACTCCTGCGGTTAGTTGAAATGCAGTGATTATTGCAGCCATGGGTTACTATTTCTACTCTACGTTATGAATTATGGCTGAAAATCGGACACACTTGTTAGTAGAATCTGTTCCCTGGGCTCAAATTACAGTATGGAAATTATACTCTGAGATGGACTCCCAGTTATTTAATTCAAAGTACCAACAACTTTTGCTGTATATTGCCATCTCTATGACTTGAAACCTTCCCAGCTATTCAGAGATAACATCATGGCACAGTGTTGGGACTACACACAATGAGGCTGACTGTCATATCGGACTGGCATTCATCACTGCTGTTTTAGCCGAGTTCATTAGCTTTGGTGAAAGTCCAGAAAAGTCTGGGCTGGAGGATTTACACAAGAGAATTGCCTCACAATTCTGTGCGATGTAACTCAGGATAAGGAAAATAATTCGCAATGAAAACTGGCAAAAGAGTTTTTCTTTTTTAATGTTTATTCTTGATAACTACTTACACCCCTTTCCAGCTCTGGGGAAGAAGCCTGGTCTGCAGTCATAAAGTAACGTCTGTCAGCATAATATCCAAAGACGGCTTCCCTGAACACAAAATATTAGTAATTTAGTTGACTAGTCAAAACGATTATGCCATAACTTTACGCCTTTTCATATGATGCACTCAGCTATTTCTGTCTTTGCCCTCTATCATCACGACCATATGTGCTCTACATGCGTCAGATTAACCCATTGGATTTGTTCCAACTCTTTTCTGCAGTATGCACCACAGCTTGCTGTAGACGAGACTGAGGAGCTACACAGTCCTGGTCCCCTTGTCAGGGAAGACGAATGTTATCTCTGGATAGCCGCCATGTAATGATACAATATTGATGTAGAACATTAAATGACAAGCTCACAGATGACAAAACATTCTGAGATACTATACAGGCCGACAAATGTAGGCCTGTTTGCATTAAATAAGCAATGGAGAAGCAATTCAGTTTTTTCTGAATTCAATATTAAAGAATACCACCAATGTGCCACAATAGGAAATGTTGCATGTTTGATGTGACATTTTCTCTGATCTGCATCAGAATACACTTTTGGGGAGGCTATCAATGGATACACGAGCAGGAGTAAGTGCAGTCATGAGGCGAGAGCCAAATTGTTCAACATTCTTCTGGCTTGCAACAAGCAAACAATCAATAATTTCCTTGGATCGGCATCTGCAACTAATAATAAGATTGCTTCCTGAACAGATTAAACTGCAGCGGATTAATTTATGAGAAGTTTAGCTTCTCTAAAAAATCACCGACGGTTAGTGGTTAGTTCGTTCATTTGCTTTCACACGACAAACAAAACACACCAGAGTCTGCTTTGAAGGCCAAGGGTTATCTGGTTTTTCATTACCGCTTTCACACAAGCCCAAATAATTAAAAAAATACTAACCAGGCAAACTAGCCTGAGTTTGTTTCAACTGAAAAGAACGGATTAGGTGTACAAGCAGCATAACGCTAATCACTTCACCTTGGCAGATTGACAGATTTAACATTGAGTCAATACTGAGAAAACGTTGTATCCTTTTTTGATATTAGGAATTTATTGGAAACGTTTGCATCATTGACGATATGGTTCAGCCTGTTAGTCGCACTCAGACTGCAGACCACTGTGTCGTGGGAGACTCCCCAGCTTGTCCAGTGTCTGCCCGTTTCCTGTAGGGAGTTGTGGGGATGCCCCTGGTCGATGACAGCCCTCGGCACTGGGAGGAAAGGAGGCAACTGTATTTCTTTTATATGGCTGGCCGGTGGAATGATACTGTCATGCTACAGGGTTTGTTACAGTAGCCACAGCCCATGAGATCATTATTTTCACACTGCAGCAGGTCTCACACTAATGTGCAGGGCACTAGAGCTTGTTATTTCTTGTCACTTGGGTTTCATGAGGAGGAACTTTTGAAGGATGTTAAAGATTACATGATGAGATGCATGCTGGCTGCCGTGTGGACTCGATCACAGCGGATGAACCGAATGCCTCTTCTGCCTTTTTATCATCTGACTTTCAGGATATGTCATTAAATGTAGCTCAACCCTCACCCTTTCTGAAACTTCCCTATAAAACAACTGATAGAATAATGCTGCCAGGCAACAGACACAGTACTGTATAGATATAAATGGGTTTTGGCTAATATTGTTTAGAAAATGGCTTGCCCAAAGTAAAAATGATCAGAAAACTTACCTTATTAAGATTGGAAACTGCTTTGATACAAACAGATCTATGTAGTGTTGTGCGATATTCATAGCAGGTATACATAGTAGAAATAGTATTAAACACGTTGTATGTTTCCTCTAAAACTTGCCTCCTCTTTTTATTTTGATTGCCCGTAGTCATTGTTAAATTGACAACATGAGTCAGCTCACCTTTATATCCGATTACGTCTTCGCTGAACACAACAACCCAGATTGAAATGCCTGTTAGGCGGGTGCATGAACCCTGTTTGCTGGTGTTGCATACTGTATTTATCTCCAGTCCCTCTGGGACCAGATGGATGTTTCCTCACTATTACTTCAGCCCTCCCTGTCCCTCTTTATCTTATCAACATTCGCTTGCTGTTCATGATTCAGAGAGGGAAGGAAAAACATTTCTCTCATTCATTAATAATTCAACCCTCCTGATTAGAGGACTTGATTTCCGTATTAAGCCTATTCCATTCACACTGCATTGACGGATTAATTCAGCAACATCTGTCTGCAGCTAATTGATTATGTAAATTAAGACGAGTCTGTTATCGATCAGCTATTTGTTATGTCCGCAATAATGAATGTGGGGCTGAGCTATTGACCAATGGAACCTCTCGTTCTTTTTTCACAGCCATCAAATGTCTTCAGACATAATGCAGTTTCATGACCTATGTGACACATTAAAAGCATATAAGACACTGGTTGATCCCGATAAATCATCACTGTAATCATTAAGTCATCAGCTTTATTTATTCATGAAAATTCAAAAGGGTCATAGAAGAATATGTAGATTTGCTGTGAAGTTTGTAGATGTATCTCAGCTTGGTGTAATTTAGTTATAGTTTTTCCTTCTCTTTGGTCTGAGGTTGGTGGGCTGAAATTCAATAAATAAATCTGATAGATAAACACTGAGTATATATTTTAATCTCAACAAGTATCTGCACAATGTTTTGACTCAGAGTCTGGTTACTTTGGATGTGAAGTGACACAGGAACCCCATGCTAAATTGCAGACGGTTTTAATTTGAAGGTTTTTTCAGCCATGCTGAATAAACTCTACTCTTATTTGCTCCTTTTTCATGAGTGCAAAGCGTATTTGAACAGGAGATGCCTAGAGAGGATGTAAAAATATAGAAAGAATATATACATATATAGAAATATAAATACCAGCAGAAGGAAACCTATGCTTTGTTGAACATCTTAAGGTGTGCTCAGTAGAAGACAGCAATCATGGCACACACTCCTTTTTTCATACCACGGCGTCTTCATGAGGATTCAGCAGTGACTGCTTGGCTTGAGATTGCTCCAGAACAGGCTAGAGTAAATGACTGGTTGAAGTAATGCAGATAAACAATCATCTGTCCCGGGTCCTCCTGATAATTGTACTCTGCAGTAGAACGTGAAGATTGTCATCAAACAACGTCCCCACACAGATCAAAATGGAAGGCTACAGCTTTAACATTCAAAGTAAAAAATGAAATGAAATTGACTGAAAACATATTTGCAACATATACTTACAAATAGCATATGTCATATTTCATGAGACATAAAGATAAAAACATTAAAATGTCTGCCCTGCAAAAGAAACATCTATTATTGTTACATGTTATGCCTATTTTATTGAAAATGGAACCACTGTCCCTTCTGTCTTATTGTCTTACACCTCTAATGAAGCTTTTCTTAAGCAAGGTAACTTCGTACTGCAGCTTAATTTCGCTATGTGCCCTGACACAAACCTGTGCTTTGTTGTTAAGAACAGTTTGCATCCCTAAAACGCAAATACATTTGCTTTGTGCTGGTGGTTGCAGCATTGCAGAATCGATCAGATTTTATTTTTTACTGTAATACACTCAATTCCAAGAAAGAAATCTTGACCTCTAGAAATGTGTGGTTGCGAATACAAAAAGCAAAAGTTATCATTAAAAGATAACACCTAGGAGACATCGATGGGTCTGCATGTGCAGGAAGGAGCAACTCAATCTCTCCGTCTCCCTCACTCATTTATTTGTTCTCTCTTTCTTTTCCCTAGAGCACATTTAAGTTCAAGTCAGAGAGTGATATCCACTTAGCAGAGCATCACAAGCAGGTGTTGTATGATGCTAAGTTGGCCAGCTCCATCGCCTTCACCTATAACGCCAAGGCCACCGACGCCCAGCTCTGCCTCGAGTCCTCGCCCAAAGAAAATGCCTCCATCTTTGTCCACTCACCACACGCGCTCATGCTACAGGTCAGTTGCTTTATCCAAGCAAGATATACCCTAAATATCGATTCATTAATTTCTGTTGCACTCATTTTAAAATGGCAATACAGAGTTCTGTTTTGTTTGGTTTGTGTTATCTGCACAGGATGTGAAAGCCACAGTGACTCACTCCATCCACAGTGCCATCCATTCCATCGGTGGGATCCAGGTGCTCTTCCCGCTCTTCGCTCAGCTGGACTACCATCAGCTGAACGACAGCCAGGTGGAACCCTCTGTATGGTAAGAAGTATACATGTTGTTACTCTACAAAATCATTTCACTTCTTGGATGTCTGAGTTGATGCCTTAGAAATTGTGCACGTGAAATTGTCAGTGACAGAAGCTCAGTTGTGAATGTTTTTAATCTTTAAATCCTGAACCCTTTTAGACTTGTGAATGAGTGCATTTTGCAGATTTTATTTTATAAATATGTAAGTATCTATATTATCAGCATCTTGTAATTGTAATGTCATAGACTAATTATTATCCCTATTTTGGTGGTGTTGTGGTTGCAGGCAGTACAATTAAAGTCAGAAATAGAGTAGGCAATCTGTATTACATCAAGTACTTATTTCTGCTTTGTACTGTATTTTTCCTTCTGTATCTTAGTCAATATTTACACCGATACCAATATTTCCATGGTAATCCACTGCCTGCTTACAATACCAGCAGATTTCCAGCTTTCATTATTATCTGTACTCTCTGGTTCAAGACTCCTCTCATCCCTGCCATCCTGAGCTGGTCAGTCCAGCACTTCCCCGCTGTGCCCTGTATGGAGCCTGAGCTCTGCTGTAATCCAACGACAGCAGTGGCCACACAGCAAGCACAAACCTGTGATGCCTAAAGCTCACTGCCTCTGTAGTTTCCTTTCATCTCTGCTCTCTGTCCCTCTTTCTCCCTCGCTAGCATGTCGAGGGCCTTTCCCCATCGCACTGTCACTCTCCCCAACACAGTTTGTCCTTGCCTTGGCTTTAAGATTGAGCTTTTGAAACAATTCACTCTATAATGTCCATGAATCTGGTTACCAGCAGCCCCCTGGAATATTAAAACCAACCTATTTTTAGGCCTCTGCTCAAAAGTTGCATACCCAAACTAAAAAGGGTTATCTCAGCAACCACTAGGGCTATTTGAATAATTTCGGTGTTATAATAAAAGCCTACACATGTGAGATTTTGTTCAGATGTGTGAATATCAGTCTATATGTTACTGGTTAAGAGTAAATGAAGATGACACACAGCAAAAATGAAAAGGTTTCAGGTCCGCCGAGAAAAAAAGCACTTTCTGGATGATTATTTCTTTGAAATGATGGAGCTGTAAGGTCTGACTATAACCCACATCATAGCACAATATGTGAACATTCTCTCTGCAAAGGTTGACTTTGATAAAGTGAAGCAGCATTTAGGCAAGGTCTCCAAAATCAGCATTTGCGCACATTTGACATTTGAATTTATTCATGTACCAAACCATATATTTTCACTTGTATATTACTTTTATGTATTGGGGTTCAATGCATCCAAATAGTTTGGGCTTTTTTTTCAGAAAACAAGCTATGATTTAAAGTTTTATGTAACAATCGCTCATTCTCCCCCCCTGGTTTTTAAAAGGTTAAAAACATTCCTTTTCCTTGTTATATTAATCTGTGCCACGTTGAATTCCAAATTGGAATGAAGCTGTGTTTGCAGTAAGGGATCATAGGCTAAACCAAGAGCACAGAGTTGACTGCCACCCACGTTTGTACGTTGTCTCCTTTGCTCAATTATAGCCAAGTTGGAGCCTACTGCTCCAAATGCAAAGAGCAACTGCAAACTGACAACGTAGACAAACAGACGCAGTTTGAAGGTCACATTCGACTGTATGAGTTTGAATGCATGTGTTTGTGCAGCATCTATGGTCCAGCCTGCACAAGAGTGATTGTGGCCTTGCGATTGTTGCGCTAGAGCGAAGGCCACTAGAGGATGTGAGGGAAAGCCGATTAAGAAGTGTCAGCAAGCAACACTGTTGCTCAGCCAAAGGCTTCAGCTGAAAAGCCCTCCAACAAAGAAAAAAAATGTCTTCATTGCACTGCTTTGCCCCAATGAACCTGTTTCCCCCCACACCCACATATATACATACACACCCTGTTACAACTCACCCCCCAGACCACTCTGTCCCGAGAAAACCCAGCAAGCCCAGGCTTTCTTTTGAACTGAAGAGGGATGAAAGCGGTGAGCTAGAGTCCCCAGCTGATTGCTGACATCCTCTGAAAATGACCTTGTTTTTTAATTTTTTTTCTTCCTGCCACACTGTCTGCTCATGCTGCTGTAATCTATAGAAGTCCTTCACCCGTTCGTGTGTGTGTGTGCGTGTGCGTGTGCGTGTGTGTGTGTGTGTGTGTGTGTGTTGTATCCTTGTGTGAGATGTTGTGTTCTTGTTTTGCAGTGCCACTCTCCTGGCCTTCCTGGTTGAGCTGCTCAAGAGCTCTGTGGCCATGCAGGAGCAGATGCTGGGAGGAAAGGGCTTTTTGGTGATTGGATACCTGCTAGAGAAGGTATGGTAAAGCCTCCTTTACATATTGCTACTGTTTCCTCACCTGAGTGACACAGCAGTTCTCAGGAACTTTGCCATTTTCTAAATTGACTCATTTCAGCTGACCCATACAGAAACCGTCTTGTTGACACTTTTTCTCTCTGAACATTATACTATAGACTAATAGTCTGGGAACAGGCTACTCATCAAAGCATCTTTTTTCTCACTTTGAACTCGCATGAATATGTCCAACTCTTCATTTCCGTCTCCAGTGAAATGATACATGGGAAATGATACACTGATGTGCAGAGTTTTGACAAGTGCTTTTGAAACTCCCCACCATCGAGGTCTTGTCTGCACTCTCCAAGCCTTGTCAACAATCTGATCTTCCAATGCCTGTAGCAGAGTCCTGACTGTGTCTTTGAACTAAACAGAGCCGGAGGAAGAACAACACAAGACTGCTTCTCTTCCCCTTTCACTCCCTTGGTTTCTCTCTTTCCCCATCAATCTTTATTTACCCATTTTGTGATGCAGATCTAGCAGCTTGCCGGCCTCCCCAGAGTGCTTGCTCTTTTAGAGCACTGAGAAATGACTCCACTTTGTCACTCAGTGACTTGCCTGCCTGCTGGCTTCAGCTGCTGTTAACTAACAGCCAGGTAGAGTCGACACCTGAGAGCTGCGTTTTTATTTTTTTTCCTTGCTTCCTTCCCGCTGCCAGGTTTCACACTTCCGCGTATCGCACCATCTGTTTGTGATCTGTTAATGCCACACCTTCCCTTCTCCCCGTGCCTTCATTTTCCCCACTCTCCTGCCCCCACCAAGTCCCCACCTGTGCAGAGAACAGGTGCCAGACAGGAGCGGGAAGAATATTCGTCAAAGTGAAATACTCTGCAAAGTCAAGCTTATATAACTTGCCTGAATTTGTTTGAAACAATTGTTTTTGCCTCCGTGCTGGTGAAAGCTGTGCCTGGAGGCATTATGTCTTCAGGATATCTGTCTGTCCAACTGCCCAGTCTATTCTTGTGAATACGATATCTCTGGAACGAAATTTCTTCAAATTTCCCACAAACGTGAACTTCGACTCAGGGAGGAACTGATTAGAATTTAGATGGTCAAAAGTCACTGTGACATCACAAAACAGACATGCTGCTAATTATGACAATTTCACACAAATATCTAATAGAATGAAATGATAAACTTCCTGCTACATAACATAAGTAAAATAATAGACTGCACATGAGAGGTGGACGTGGTTATCATGACGTCACTCATTGGTTTGTGTAATGCCGTTTTGAAGCCTCGAGTTCGGCGACTGTTCCGCCTCCTACTTGGATTACGGCTGTGCATGTTGGCTTTTTGCAACCAATGAACGTAAATTATCATATTTGGAATGCGGAGGAGTGACGTAGAGACGCCGTATATCAATCACAGTCAGCCCGCCCTAAAGCATACTCCTCTTTGTGGTCTATTTTACCCAACATTTACTAAATGAACATCATGCTGTATTGAAGAAGACTTGAAACCAGCGATTGAGACTATAGTCATGTTCACAATGTTTACTGATGTAATTATCAATTACTGATTGATAATTACTGAGGTAATTATTATTAGTGAGAAGTGAGATTATTAGTGAGAAGTAGTCATTTTCTCGTAGACTTCCATACAATTGGACTTCTTTTTGCAACCAGAGGAGTTGCCCCCTGCTGGCTAGTAGAGAGAATGTACTTCCGCATTTGCGTCACTCGGCAGAGCGCCAGAGGTTGCACATGAACACATGAAACCAAGTGATCCCTTGGGGAAGAACTTAATTATTTCAACAGTTGCTTTTTTCAGAATACTTTTAATGTATTGTATGTTTTCAATATGTATATACCAAAAAATGCATGCCGTATTTAAATGGCTTGCAGTAGAAACATTTAACAAGACGTGAAAAACAACAACAGCGTTTTCCTTTTCAAATTTGGAAACTGCAAACCGTTACTTAAATCGTGATCAGGCTTCATTCAACCCAAAATGACCCACTTTGTGTTACGGATGTTGCTTTTGTGTGTGACACCAATGTTTTCTTCTATGGGTACTGCAAAGAGACATTCATTGAACAGTTATGAATGGGAGATGCGCTCCACAATGCAGTCCATATCAAGAAGGATAAATACATGCTTACAGCAGAATAGGCTTGTCAATGTTATTATTATTTAACATGCCTTTGTACTTCTCCCTACAGTCATCACGTGAACACATCTCCAGGGCTGTATTAGAGCAATTCCTCTCTTTTGCAAAGTATCTGGACGGTCTGACACACGGGGCACCGCTGCTAAAGCAACTGTGTGACCACATCCTGTTCAATGCTGCCATCTGGATCCACACCCCTGCCAAGGTGAGCTCCTGCAGGTAATGCCCATCCATGAAGGGACAGGCGACTTGCAAATGAGCTGAAGTGGATGTATATCAGGAGCTTTTAACCACAGAAGGCTCTCATTGCTTCTGTAAAGACGAGAAAGGAAACAAGTCTTTTTCACACTGGTGTCAGATTCCACATGGCACCCAAGTAGAGGTCAAATGTGATTGCAGATGGATATTTTTCCCAAAATTGCAACTCATATTAATGAGCCAAATGCAAAAGTTAGTTGACTCAGTTGAGTTATTATGAGAATATTATGCAGTTTTACCCCTTGATCATTTGTATTTTGGGCACAACAGACATCGACCAAACCCAGTGGCGGCTGGTGTCAATTTTTTTTGGTAGGGCCATCTAATCAATTTGTATGATTCAATGCAAAAAAAGGGTATCACGCATTACTACTTTGCAGTTAAATGTTTAACATTTATTCCAACACTTTGACATAATAAGGACATCTTATTCATACAATTCAGTATATTAATATATATTATGTTGCATACCCCTCCGAAAGATAGTCCTGCACTTGACTGATGATTTCAAATGTATTGATAAATTCCCAAAACCAACGTAAGAACTGTGTACAAAGGCACAAAAATTCTAATTATGTGTTTGCTTACTCCTCGTTTGCATTAAACGCACGCACACACACGCGCCAATTCCCTGGAAACACACAGTTATTACAACTTTAACTAACCGTGTGCCTCTTCCGCGGAGTGCTAATACCGTTACTGTCTAATTACTTCTAATTTGTATAAAAAGACCATATTTTCCATAGCTTTTGACATACAATGAGACTTCCTTTTTTATCGTCGCGGGCAGTCTTCAAAATAAAAGCATCTCATCTTAACGCATGTAAAACACATGCAACAAAAACACATGCAACAAAAACAACAACCAAGCCAAGTATGTTTTAAATGTTCCAGACTCGTCGTCCCCCTCCTCCCCACACAGTTTTTTAAATAATGACCCATGAAAAAACGGGATGAGGTATATCAAAGGAGCTGAGTTTGTGTGGCAAATACATTTGCCTCAGGAATGCTGCTTCTGGGCCAAGCCATGAATAAATAAAAGGAGGAAATAAATACAAAGTGTCTGGAGGCCTGCCTGCGACAGTCCTCCAAAATAGAGCATAAAGAGAGAGGGAGAAGAAATGCGAGAAACACTGAGGTAATGAAGTGGGTTAGAACACTTTTAGTTCCATCGGCACATAGAACTACACATAGAACTACACTACTCTCTCCCTTAGGACATGCCACAAAGTCCCAGTTCCTCTGTCCCAACCCTCAAGCTGCACGGGGTAAAGAGAGCCAGCTGTGTGAATGATGGCAGCATGCAATATGCATATATTGCATGGCCTTACTGACCTTGACCTAATAGACAAATACGATTTTGCAAGTGCATTTTACTTTCCCGTTCTTATTGAAATTAGATTACCAGCCTGGTGTTCCCTTATCTGCAGTGTTTAATTTCAGTAGCCTCAAACCATTTCACATAATGCTCATACTGTAACCACGCAACGGTCTTTCATCAAGACTCACATTTTATTCGTTAATATCCTATAATTTATGACATATGGGAAAAAGCCCTCAGTATTTCTAGCTGGAATGGCTGTGGTGGAATTAAGGATTCTTGTCAGGTCTTTTGCTAATTACAGAGGACATGCTAATCATCACTGAACAGAGTGGAGCTGTGCGATTTATGAAATTGAGCAATTTAGGGTCAGTGGCCATCCCTACCATACACCTGCAAGGATAATAGGCTCAGCTGGTGCAATCCACTACAGTACAATGTCTTTGTTAGTCTAAAATGTTTAAGGTTCAGGGGATTAATTACACTGTGCATTTAATAACATGTATATATGTGTTCCCACTCCAGGTACAGCTCTCTCTGTACACCTACCTTTCTGCAGAGTTCATTGGCACGGCAACCATCTACAACACGATTCGTCGCGTGGGCACAGTGCTTCAGCTCATGCACACGCTAAAGTACTACCACTGGGCCATCAACCCCGCAGACAGCAGTGGCATCACGCCAAAGGGTCTCGGTGAGCATATTTATTATTTGAATTTTTCTTTTCAGCAAACTAGGTTTATTCGCTTATTTCTCGCAGTGGAATATGATTTGGGTTGTTTTTATATACACTGTATTCCATCCATCTCATTCAAGTTCAGTGTTTTGGAAAGGAAATCACTGGGAGTAAACCAATCATTGTGTACAGTCAACATCCTGATATCAAAGTGTCTTCAGCAGCTCCCCCACATTTAAAATGACTCATCTCCACATGGAAGCGCTTGCCTGTCAGCTGTTAGGACCGTGGCCATCACTGCAGATGACAGTGAGGCAGACACGCCACATCAATACTGTCATTCCACGAGGAGACTTGGTGTGGGTGTCAGGCCTCTGAAATCTGGGCCAGTAGTATGACTGGCATCCTCTCTCTATGAAACAACCATACTTCACAGAGCAGGCTGGAAGTGAAAGTGTCCTTGAACTGTCATTTCCTTTTTGCTGCTGAAACTGTCTGTCGCAGTATGGGGTTGGTTAACAATGGTACGGAGAGCTCAGTTTATGCCGCACCGATGCCTAATGAAATCTGATCCCTGATGGTTGATATCTATGATTGTGGGATTGCCTCCACAGGGCCCTCGACATGCAGCTAACAGTGCTAACAGCTTGAGCAGTGCAAACAACGGCAATAGCGCCAACAGTGCTAACTTGGGCTGGGACGGAGTTATGAGCTTTAACCGCTGTATGAGTGGCGGTAATTAGCCAGCGGGTTGATAAACCCACACGGCCGAACTTGACAACGTTTATGTAATTCTTCTCATACAGTCATTAGGGGTTTTCTTTTCACCCGTCGACATTTTTAGCACCATTAATAATTGTCTCTCAAGTGAACATCCTATTTATGAACTCCAAGATAAAAACAAATTCTCCCCAGTATTGTCAGTTGGCTGAATGTTGCAGCATTTTAGCCTATTTTTATGCCCCGCCAAAGCACTTGGCCTACATTCTTTATCTTCTCAAGCTGGGAGTGATCCTAATTGATTTCCTACTAATAGTGGTAGGGACTTTGAGACCGAGGTTGGCTGGGATAATATGGGCACATGCATCTGAATCCAACGGTTCCTCACTCATTTTTACAGATTTTAGTTTGTTCCTTGTCTCGTTCACCTCCACGGTGAAGTGTCCCTTCTTATGCTGTGCGAGGACACTTAACAAGACGAAAGCTCAACCTATCCAGAGCTCATGTTCTCGGACAATGAGCTATATTTAGCTTGGATGACAGCTGAACTCTTCGCTTGACTTTATTTCTGTCACGTCCACTACGTTGGACACTCTTGGCAGAGCTTTCACTACTGTTGAATAATAGATTTTGATGTCGGAATCACTTGTTTGTGAAATCTGTTTCTGTGTAGCCTCAGGCTCTGTCATATTTATGTTGTGCTTTTTCTAGGCGCATCAAAAGACAGAGTAATATTCTGATTTGTCAGAGACGTCAACAGGGGTTGTCAGGGTTAATACAACCGGATGTGCTATTGTGTTCTTTCCGCGATTCTTGCATTTTGTTCACACTACACGAGAAAAGTTGCACAGTAATAATGAGTGCAAATGTTGATATGTCTGTTAGTGTGCTATGTGGGCCTACCACCTGCAAGGCTAGATGTCTGGGTTGGGGGCCAGGTGAACGCAGGATCCAACAATGGATCATGACAACTTTAAGAGGGTTACAAAAATAAGTGGAGAAACAAATGCAAAAAACAGAACTCAGTCCTCTGTGGTTATGGGATAGCACTCTATATATTATGTTTTTATTGTTAAGAAATGCATATTGTAAAAAGCTTAGGTAAGAATAACTGCTCAACAAAACGGTGAACACAAAGACCGGTGCTCCAAGGCTGTGATGAAGAGACTTGATGGAATACACACCAACAGACATCTTTTCATAGTTTTTGATTGCAAAGAGCTGCACAAATACACATATTGGACTCCATATTTTACTACCTATACCCATTCTTATCCTTCAACAAGCTTTATAGTTAAGCCTTACCTGATGTTGCCCTCTAAAAAAAAAAAAAAAAAACTGTATATGTAGTGCTGACTGTTGAAGTCTTTGAAAATTACCCACAGCAGTGATCCATTTAAAAATATATTCATATTTTCACTGGCCGTCAGTCTCCAGAGTGGGGTCTGGTTCCACTTATCTGCGTGTGATTTGCCAGGTCAGTTTTTTCCTCTGTTCTTCTAAACTGAGAAATGACCAAACAAAGGAGGGAGAGAGTCAAGCAGATAATGAAGTGTTCAATTAGAGGGACACAGAGAACACATGAAAAAAATGCAGCTCCTCCAGCAATTCACTCGGTTTCTGGAAGTGCCTCTTTTCTTTTTTCCTCTGGTCTTAAAGAGTGCTATCAAATTAAAGCCATGTATCATCCAGTTATACACATACTCACTACAGGTACTCGCAGCAAGATGCCCATTGCTATACTTCTTCCAGTCTGTGACATGTGCCCACAAGCCAACACATAATCTGTCTCAATCTCTATCACTTTCTCTTTGTCTCAGCCCTGCCTCTGTTTTACTAAATAATGAGATGATGTGCAGCAAAGCTGTTGGCCAGTCGCCATGTTCAATTCAAACTGGTTCTGTCGTGTTCCAATTACAAGAGAGATCACCAGTGACAGACATGGAGGTGCTCCAGATTAATAATCTCATCAAACCTTGCAGGGGATTTTTATGTGTGTTCATTGTGATTAATGAATCTCATGTAAGACACAATCGACCGATTACAGGTAACAAGAACGGTTTTGCACATTCTTTCAGCACTGACTTGCTTCAGATGTACACATTTAGAGAAATCCACACAGATGGATACAAAAGCTATGAGAGGCAATTAAGAAAATAAATTCAGTAGATCCAGTCTGTTCTAAATTGTTTTCGCTCACTTGGCCAGGATAATTTTTTGAAGTTTCTCTTTTTTCCATCTGTGAAACAGGTGGGGAAGTTTTAATTTCTCCATGCACATATATACACACACACACACAAGTTTTGCAACTCCAAGAACCACCATGCCGTAGTGTCCTTGGCTGTTGACATCCAGTTTAATGGTGCATGTTCCTTTACCAGGGTGAATCCTCTGCCCAGGAGGTAATATCACAGCTTGGTTAGGGCCCATTTAATTGCCAGACATTCCTTCTCTACAGTTGAATAGTTAATTTCGTGTTTTAGCAATTTATGGATAATATAGGTCACTGGGTGTTCATCCCCTCCCATAATCTGCGACAGCACCCACCCCTGATCCTGAGGCATCTGCATAGACGACGAACGGGTCCCAAAGTTTGGTGTACTCAACACTGGCTCGGTGCATAAGGCCTTCTGAAGGGTTGCAAACGCTTCGTCTGCTTCGGCACTCCGGGGGTGCATGTGTGGGTGGCTGCTCTTTGTCATTTTGTGTAAGGGGCCTGCAATGGTAGCAAAGTGAGGGATAAAACATTGATTACAGCCCATCGGACCCAGGAACGTTTTTACTTGCTGGCTTAGGCCAGGTGGTGATGGCTTCCACCTTCCGGAGTTGGGGCTTTACACTGCCTCTCCCAATAGTGTAGCTGAGGTACTGTGCCTCTTCTAGACAAAAAGGTGGCACTATTTGGGATTGGCAGTCAGGCCAGTGTGCTGTAGGCTTCCCAAGACCACTCTCAAGTGGCCTACGTCACATCGTCCAAGTAGGCAGCTGCATACTCACGATGAGGTCGGAGCACCTGGACCATCATCCTCTGGAAGGTGGCTGGTGCTCCATGGACCCCGAAGGGCAGGACTTTGTAGTGATACAGACCTTCCGGGGTAGCAAAGGCAGTCTTTTCCATTGCTCAGGGAACCTGCCAGTAACCCTTGGTGAGATCCAGAGTGGAAACAAACCGGGCGTTCGATCAAGTCATCTACTCTCGGCATATAGTAGGCATCAAATTTAAGAGATTTCATTAGCTTTCCTAAAGTCATTACAGAATCTATCAGTGCCATCTAGTTTGAGTCAGAACAATTGGGGTGGACCAGGCACTATGCGACTCTTCTATAACCCCCCCGCCCCCATTTCCAACATTTTTCTCACCTCTTTTTTGATAGTGTCCCTTTTTGCCTGTGGGATGCAATAAGGCCAAAGACTCACCTTCTTTCCTGGCTCGGTGATTATGTTGTGCTGAATCACATTAAGTTCAAGGATGGGTTTTCTGACCAGGTAGGTCAGAAAACACATCCTTGAACTGGCTGATCAGTTCCACCATGTCTTGGTCGGTGGGTTGATCCCAACTGGGGGCCTAGAGTTACCTGTGAAGGGACCGGATCTGGGACTTAAACAGTTAACGCTGGCATCGGAACATCGTCAGAGGCATGCCATTTTTTCAAGAGACTTATGTGATCAATTTTACAGGGTTTCCTTCTCCCAGGTTGTCTCACTTTATAGTTGACCTCACTCACCCTCTCAATCACTTCATAGGGTCCATGCCACTTGTCCAGGAACTTGCTGTTGGAACCAGGACCAAGACAAACTCACCAGGCTGGAACTCCCGCAATTGAGCGCGTCGTGCTTGCTGCATACACTCCCGCACTAGGGGCCATATTTTAACCATCCTCTTCTGCATCTGGTCAATGTGGCGGAAACAACAGTCAACATACTCTATCACGGCGCGGTGGGGTGATGGCTGTTGTTCCCAGGCTTCTTTAGCCAGATCCAGCATGCCCCTGGGTCTCTGGTTAAAACGTTCTACAAGGCCATCCGTCTGTGGGTGGTACACAGAGGTTCTTATTTGGCTCACCTTTAACAGCTTGCACATCTCCTTCATTACCCGAGACATGAAGCAGCTCCCCATGCCAGTTAGGACCTCTTTCACAATGCCTACTCTGCTAAAGAGGAACAGTTCTCTGGCAACTGCCTTAGCACTTGCGGTGCATAATAGGACTGCCTCTGGGTAGCATAGTCCATGATGTACTAGTAAATATCTTATTGTGGAAAACAATTAGCAATTTTTTTTACATATTATAACGGTTGGGGAAACACTGCACTCTCTGGAAGGGAAACTCAATTAAGGGTAATGGGATCAAGGGATTATGCTAGTGTACCTTTGGAGCCGTCTTCTGGCACTCCAATCCTGGACCACACTCTTCACCCCTGGCCAGTAGAAGCGCCCCAGGATTCTGTCGTAGGTCTTCTCTACTCCCAGATGAGCGCCCAACAGCTGTGAATGGGCTAGGTACAACACTTTCGGAACTAGCAACTGTTAAATGACAAATTTCCCAAACTTACCTACCCTAAGGCCATTTTTCACAGAGAAATGTGGCAAGGTGGTAACACTCAGCCCTTCTACCGGGTTCCCCTAGTCAGGGCTTCCTCATCCGTGTCCCCTCCTGATTAACCGGTCGGGCTAGATGGTGCTGCACAGGCATGTACCAATTTGGCATTCCGGGTACTCCGACAATGTTGGTTGTACGGCTTCTACTGTTGTCAGTTGTCCTGTGGGCCCACAACCGCCAGAATATGGGGCAGTCCCGACCAATCAGCACTGGTACCGGCAAATTATCAACCACTCCCGCCATGACTTCAAAAGTGCCCCGCATCAGCTCCACTGTGACCTGGTGGTTTTCCAATAGCTCCACTAGGTCATCCACTGTCTTTGGGCTGCTTCGGGAGGCAGTTTGGCATCCCCTGGTAGTGCGCGAATACAACGGTCCATTACACCTCTGTCCAGGGCTGGGGGGCCATCTCCTGTGGTTAATGTGATTATAATATTTCTATGTTTGATCAGGAGGAGAGTTGTGGTTCAATTATTCATTTGTAACAAACAGTCTTCAAAGGAATCAAAGTTGTGTTTGCCGTTTATTAGCTTGCAAGCGTAAGAAGGTTCCTCAGCCATGTATCCGAGTGTGCTGGGGAAGGATCTTCAACAATTCAATGTTGTACACCGTGATTTATACATGCATGCGTAACCCTCCTCTATGGCCCACAGATGACGACAGAGAAGGAATGTGTAGGTCTGATGGTATACCACATAAGGAATTAGGAGAAGATGAGAGTAGCATCTCAAGACAAGGACTAACTAAGGTCATGTTTCAGTCCTCTGTCTCTCTGCAACGCCACATTCCGCTGTGCCTCTGCTCTTAAACCTATTCATACACAAACACATATTTTACCATTACATTAACTATGTAACTATGTGTTAGACGCATAAGGGTCGCAACCTGCGGCCGCGCTGGGGTAGTAGCATCATAGGACTAGGAGTGGAACTGTTGCAGGGTTCTCAATAGGCTAAAGTGGCTGCTTTTAATACCACATAATTGTTCACTTCGGCAAGGGAGAGGCCCCGACAGGCTTTTTGCACGTCACCCGTCAAAAAAAAAAGAGGGGTAAGTATACCTGCCCACTCTGCTTCAGGCCAGCGCTCCCTCTTTGCAGTTATTTAAAAAACCTCTAGGTAGGCTTCAATGTCATCTTCCCCAGTCTGCTTGGTGAGCACTTAACTGGGTTGTGTAGGCCTCTCTGGTTTGATCAGATGCTGACCCAGAGCGGTCATCGCGTCCTGATTCTGTATCAGCTGGGCTAGTGCGTTCGCCATAGCACTGTCTTCCTCTCAGAGTACTTATTTTATTGTGAATCTTTAGCGACGGATTATTCCACCCACATTCTCCACCAAATGTGGCAACCCAGGGGACTTGGAGGCAAGATTCAGCAATAAAACAGGACTCAGAGACAGTAATACAAAAAGTGTCCTTTAACAAATAGCTTTAGGGTTAAACTCAACAAAAGATTCCGCCCGGTCGGGGTCTTTGGTCCTCTCACAAGACTCTTCCTTTGCCCTGTGTGGGCAGATCAGAGGAGAGAGGTGAGTACGCGGGTTTACCTCGTGTCGTTGCGGCTCCTCTCCAGAGGTTCAGGGGATCCTCCTAGCCTCCTGTCCAGTCTGTCTTTTTCCTCCCTGCTGCTTCCCAGTTCTGAAAATATATGCTCCCTCTAATTACCTGATGGGCTGCAGGTGTGTCCAATGCCATGTGCCGATTGGCTGCAGCACCTGCGCTGGGAAGTACATTCCCTCGATCACCTCCCCCAACCTGAGTTTGGGGATCCGCCCCCTGCGCTCTGTCTGCTCCGCCTTTCCCCCTAGTTTGCCACTATATATATGTGTGTGTGTGTGTATGTATATGTATGTATGTGTATATGGATATATATATATATATATATATATATATATATATATATATATATATATATGTACATATCATATATATATGTACATATCATATACATACACATATATATATATATATATATATATATATATATATATATATATATATATATATATATATATATATATATATATATATATATATATGTGTGTGTGTGTGTGTGTGTGTGTGTGTGTGTGTGTGTGTGTGTGTGTGTGTGTGTGTATGTCAGATGCTAACCAGAGCAGTTTAAACAGGCAAAGCATTTGTTAGTTACAGCTCGGGAAGAATCCTGGAAACCAATTATTGAGGCTGTGAATAAAAATACTTGCGTTAGAGTATTTTATCAGCCACTGTTTATTTAAAAGCATTTATGGATTTATTAGGATTTATATTGAACGGTTTGCACAATTATGCAGGACGCATTCTATGCGTATGCATCACTTTATTATCATAAGTTATAAGCCGTAATAAGATTCCTGCATTAATCACATGGACATGAATTGTTTTTTCAATAAACTATCTCTCCTTGTGCCCTTGGGATACAGGAAGTAAAGCAATATGTGAATGTGAAACAAGAGCAGTGCAGGGCTGCTGAGCATAATTGGTTGTGAATAACTTGGATGCAGTGGTTGCGGTAATAATGTTCTTATCACCCCTTCCATGTCGGGCTCTGTCTCTGCACTGGGTTTTCCTCTTTCCCTCTATTAATCAGTGTCGGCATGCAGCAGCCCTCACCATCCTCCTGCAACCTCAGGGAGCCTCATCATTGATTACATTGACTGGTTGTTGGAGGAGCAGGATGGTCAGGTGTCTGCTGCCGTTGTATCTTTCATCATACCACTGTCCCCCTTTCAAATAAACATGTGTCCAGCCAAGGAGGATGTTGGAGTTTATCATGACTTAGAGGAGAGGGGGAGACATTGGGCAAGGCGACCAATTTCCCCTGAAAGACTGTTGCTGTTGTATCTGGCCCAGTTACTGCCATTTAATACCTCTGCAAATGTAAAAGATTGTGTCAGTGTGTTTCTACCTGGCTGGCTGCACAGGATGAATAAGCGATGAATGACTATATGCCAGGTTTTACAGCCAAAAGGTAGCCTTTGTGCTACAGTGAGAGTGCTGCTAATCTCAAGGGGATTTATGTTCGTATTGTTATATGTGGTAATATATGCCATATCCTGTATTTTTTTATGTGTGTGTGTGTGTGTGAATGAATAGCTCTATTTTGTATTGATCTCTCTGTTGCTGCAGCCCATTAGTGTGCGTATTCAGTGTACGTGCAAAATAATTTTGGTGAAAAACAAAATAACTCGGCATATTGAATTTAGGATCTGACCATGTCAAAATGAATCATTGTGCCAACCAAACCAATGCAGCAGCAGCGCTGTGATATGACAGTTAATCAATGCTTTCTGTCATATTCTGTCATTCTTCTATACTTGCACGGCAAACGTACACCTGCTGACAGCGTTTGGCCCGTCAGATGTTGAATGAGGTTCATGACAGGGATTGATTGCGACCTTAAGTTGGTAGAGGCATTCTGGGTAGTTTTAATGAGTTGTTGTCCAGTGTGATGGGCAGGTGTGACTATGGTGACCTTGGGCTGGCTGCCCGAGCACTACGTTGTGACCAAGGCTGCCTGGAAATCTGGAATACACTCAGCATGAATGATGAATAAACTACTCAGAATGACCTCTCCTTCATCCTATTTATATAAAATATAATTTACTAATTGTTGATGTGCAAATTCTTATGCGTTTACAAAGTGGAACATTGGCTCCTTGTGCCACACTCCCTGTCAAGGTTGTTAGTGAAACCTGGGAAAACCTTTGATACGCTCGTTCAAGGCGAATCCAGTAAGTCACTACAAAGCTGATGATGGAGCGAAGGAAACTGAAGATGTCATTCAAGGTGTCACTTTTTGTCTGCCTTTTTTCTAAAGCTCAAAGGACGAGAACACAAGACGACAATGAGATAAATATTTGAAGGCTAGGTTACCAATCAAAAAAACACTGCAAAGGAACTTAAGATCTTGTGAAGAAAACCAAAAATAAAATGTCAAGTAAAAACATAAAAATATAGACAAGACTGGGAACAAGACAACTGGAAGATATATTGTTGTCTTACTTTCTCAATTTTATGGCTTCTCTCTCTTTTTAAACTACAGATGGTCCACGGCCGACCCAGAAAGAAATAATTTCTCTGCGGGCATTCATGCTTCTCTTCCTCAAGCAACTCATCCTGAAGGTATATCCCACCTGTCTTCATGCCTCGCAGCCCCTCACACGACTTGATTTTGAGCTGTACAGAGAAAATATGGAGATTGTCAACCCTCCGTGTGTTATGCTTTAAAACGTCCTGCCGGTCTGCTCCTCAATAAATTCTGTTTCCTAGAAAAAGTATGGGAAAGTAAACCAGTTGTACTGAAACAATTCAGTGTTTTTTCTTCTAACTACTTTATCAAGTACAGATAGCAAATGTGTTCAGTCATTTCTTCTTTTTTGGATATTGGCAGACATACTCTGCCTTTTTGTAATGCCCTTCTCCAAGTATTTGCTTTATACATCATTTAATCTTTCATCTGTTTTTGTATTTTCAGGACAGAGGTGTGAAGGAAGATGAGCTGCAGAGTATCCTGAACTATTTGTTAACAATGCATGAGGTACATGAGTCTATACCTGCTGCAGGTGAATTTCTTCAGCGCGTTAGTGAGCCACTTTGCTTTTTTTTTTGCCCAGGTGCATTCTACAATTACAGGTGATATAGATGCCAAGCATATACATTATGTCTTTGCTGCAGCTGCAGTTACGGTCTGCACCAAGAACAAAAACTATATTCTCTTTCTTCACCTGCTCACTTTTCTATTTTTCTGTCTCTCCTTGTCTTTCTCTCCTGTTGTGTCTGCAGGATGAGAATCTGCATGATGTGTTGCAGCTGGTGGTTGCCCTCATGTCTGAGCATCCAGCCTCCATGATCCCTGCTTTTGACCAGAGAAATGGAATACGGTAAGCCCCTTAGGGGAAGGCACAATCCCTTCGCTGCTCAGGCTCAATATGAAGAGGTGATTCCACAAAATATACTTAAGCACCTAACACGTGTGCTTGTTGCCTTGTGCATACGTGATGCATGAATAATTCCTAAGTTCAGTGAGAGAGAAAAAAGCCTCTGCATGGAAAAGTAACAATATTAACATATTGATTTTACAATATGACACAGATGATCAAACTAACCACGTGTGATCCTATCAAACATAAGAGTAGCACAGAGTGTAGCACTTCTTGTGAGAAATTCATCATGGAAGGGCTGCTCCTTTCATTAGGACATTCCTTTAACGTTAATGTAAATCCACTCTGAAGGAAAGTGGTTGTCAGCTAACCAGTGCAGGGTCTTTTCATCAACAGTGCTACATTTTATTCTGTCAAGCCAGTGTGCGATTGCTAGCTTTCACTGCTTGTGTCTATTCCAGGGTAATCTACAAGCTCATGGCCTCTAAGAGTGAAAGCATTCGAGTACAATCCCTCAAAGTCCTTGGGTACTTCCTCAAGCATTTGGGCCACAAGTAAGTAACCAATTTCAGAAGCTGTGTAGTAGATTCTAATTACACACTCTTAAGTGTTTTTATAATGAATATAGTCCAAAGATTAACATATTATCATATTTTTAAGAATGGGTTTCTGAAACATGTTTAAGGCTGTATATCAACTCTTGCATTGTGTAAAAACATGGAGAGTCTAATAGGTTCAAGACTGAAAAAGTGAGGATTTACATCCAGAGAGAGGATTCTGCCACTCTTTTGAAAAGGTGGACAATTGGAAAAGCCCCAACACTATTTTGACTTGTTGCCAGATTTCCTTCGAGCCCTAAAACCATTGCTTTCCATAAGAGAATGTTGGAAGAGGTTTAAGTTGGTGTCCGTCAAAGTGAAATAAATAATAAACTACCCACGAGGATGTGTCAGCATATCTTCAGTTTGCTGCACATTGGAGAAGAGAGAGTGGGTCTACGGATGGAGAGCCTGTGTGATTCAAAATGTGGGATGCAGGGATGGATGGGGAAGATATGTGCTCACAATGGTAGGGCACCAGGTGTCCCTGCTGAATGGAGAAAAGGGCAGGCATTGGCCCGTACCAACAACCCCCGCACTAGCGAAAAGGCCTATATCCTCAAGGGACACGAGGGCTTCATGAAAGCCTGCCTTCAGCCCTCACTTTAACAGCTTTCATACATTTTAAACCATCCTGCTCACTGTGAGCTCTAGTGCAATTAATAAAGCATGAAACATGTTTATTCTGTGCTTTGTTGATGTTTTTACTTTTGGTAATTGTTGTTTTATTTTTATTAGTGCGGTGACGTTAGATATTGTTAGTTCCGTGTGGATTGATGAGTCAAAAATAGTCATTATGATGTGATGGATAGATTTGTAAGAGTTAATTCTTTTTTTGGGACCATGCTGCACAAAACAACCAGAATAAGCACTAGAGAAAAGCCACAATATATGACATAAGCTTGGCAGAAACTATACAACCATCTAATCATCAACTTAAAGATAAAATATAAATATTTAATTTCAAGTATATTGTTTTAGAACCAAATATGCTTCCTGCAGTATGATTACCTCATCCCTCTAACGCAGGGGTCAGCAAGCTTTCCTATCCAAAGAGCCATTTTGCCTTTTTTTCCACCCCAATTTTTTTTTATTAATAGTCATATTATATATACAAAAACTATAGTTTGTTGTATTTACGAAATTATAGAACAGGAATAAAGACAATTCAGAATTGTAAGTTCCACCTCAGCTTGCTTTGCATCATCAGTCTGCCCTTTTCTCCCAGATTTCCATATTTATGCAGTTTAGAGAACATGCTACTCTTCTCCTAAGGGCCCTTTTTGCCAGCCTCTGCCATAAAGAAAATAAACAAAAAAATTGGCAACTTATTAAGAAAGTCCCAACTCGTCTTGAGGCAGTAGCAGCAGCTTTGACAAAACATTGTGACAGCAGTCCTTATGCTGTTTGTACAGGTAGTTTGTTGCTGTTGAACCCCTTCACCTGTGGTATGCTTCTGTTGTATCTTGGAGCCATTCTTAGTGACAGGCCAACTTCGTTATCCTACATACCTCCAACGAAATTCGCCCTAATTTATGACAGCAAGCAGTTTCTGACACTTGTCTCCAGAGCCCGGCTCCCTGTGGGTGAGAATAGGGAAGCAAGCTGCTGGCACTCACTGATCCTTTCAGTGGCTTAGGGAGCTCTAAACAAGCCACTTCACCATTGTGTGTGTGTGTGTGTGTGTGTGTGTGTGTGTTTATCCATCCACAGGAGAAAGGTGGAGATCATGCACACACACAGCCTCTTTACTCTCCTGGGAGAGAGGCTCATGCTGCACACCAACACTGTGACCGTTACGACCTACAACACTCTTTACGAGGTAACAACACATTTTCCTCTCAAATGTTCCAACACTACTGCACAATTGGTCTCTGTGCACAGAATGTGTGACTGAATGTCTTCTCACCACTCCCCGCACCAGATTCTGACCGAGCAGGTGTGCACACAGGTAGTTCACAAACCCCATCCTGAGCCCGACTCCACTGTCAAGATTCAAAACCCAAGTAAGCCTGTTATGTGCCACGTTGAGTTTTAATCTTTAATAGTGCTCGGTAATCAGTAACAATTACAGTCTGTATGTGTGTATTTATGTGTTTGTGTTTGCTTGCATGTGATCCCAGTGATTCTCAAGGTGGTAGCCAGCTTGTTGAAGAGCTCCGCCCCCAGCTCAGAGCTGATGGAAGTTCGGAGGCTCTTCCTTTCAGATATGATCAAACTGTTCAGCAACAGCCGCGAGAACAGACGGTGAGCAGAACTTGAACCGCCTTTTACTCACACACTCCATCAGTTATCTTGCTGATTACTGTATCAAAGAAAAAAATGGCACTCCATTTCCCCCTCTTTGTACCACGTTTAAGAGGCTCAAGTAGCTACACTCATATTGGTGCTAAATCATCCTAAGCCATGCACATGCTCTTCAGCAGATGTTTCTGTGACAGTTTTTGACAGTTGCTCATTGCTGTTTACTTTCTTTTTCACTCCCACCAACCAATCTCTTCTTCTAATACACACATACACGCTTAAAGACATATTGCAATTACATTACAAGTCTTTCGAAACCGCCGACCTAAATCAACAACATAATTAGCCTAAAATTAATAAGCAGAAAATGCTTCTTCCAGTTATACTGTTAAATTGAAAAAAAGAAAACACACTTAATTGGTTTTCACTTGTCACCGCACCTTTTTTTTTAAATCTTCTGTCATTTTGTTTTGCTGATGCCAGTTAAACAAACAAATGAATATATGAATGGCCGAATGATCAAAACAATCTCTTATGTGAATAACAAAATGCCAAATAGCACTGGAAACATGTTGAGGAGAAGCAGAAAGAATAATTGGCCTAAATGCTTTTTAGGTTTAAGTAGAATGTTGTCGAAAATGATTCCTTTTACCACTAACATCAAATGTGAATGTTAAACTTGTTAAAAATAAAAAGGTTCAGAGTTTGCTTGGATTACTGAAATATTTTATTTGTTGATTGTGCGATGATGTGCGTATTGCAGGTGTCTGCTTCAGTGCTCGGTATGGCAGGACTGGATGTTTTCTCTTTGCTACATCAACCCTAAAAACTCCGAGGAGCAGAAGATCACTGAGATGGTGTATAACATCTTTCGTATTCTGCTCTACCATGCCATCAAGTATGAGTGGGGAGGATGGCGCGTGTGGGTGGACACACTCTCTATAGCTCACTCTAAGGTGAGTACTGCACTGTACAGCCAAATGGAAACACTGACCTCTGCTGTTGACGGAGACATTTGTATCTATTTTGTCTCATCTTAACTGTTAAGCTTCTTCTAAAATGATCCTCACAGTCGTTTCAATCATAAATATCTGGCTGACACTGTCTATAATGTTGTCCTTTTTATAGGTGACATATGAAGCACATAAAGAGTACTTGGCTAAGTTGTATGAAGAGTACCAGCGCCAGGAAGAGGAGAATATTAAGAAAGGAAAGAAGGGTTTTGTCAGCACCATCTCTGGTCTATCTGCTCAGACCTCTGGCATCAATGGCGGAAGTGAGATCGGAGAAATGGATGATAACTCCCAGACGCCTGGGAGTAAAAAGGACTTTGAGAGTGCAGACTCACGCAACCTGCTGGCTGAAGGAAAGGGGCCTGAAGAAGCTCTCAGAGGAACGGAGGATACAGTAGATGGGGTCATGGTTGAAGTTCATGACCTTCTGGTGGACATCAAGGCTGAAAAGGTGGAAGCTACTGAGGTTAAGATAGATGATTTGGACTTGTCGTCTGAAACTCTGGGAGTATCTGAGAATGGAGCACTGGTGGAGGTGGATTCTCTGTTGAATAATGTGTATTGTGCTGCCGTGGAAAAGCTCAACAGTAATGTCAACAGTGTGTTGTTGCCAAAGTGCAGCATGGATGACCGAAACGCACCCCCTCTCATTACTCTAGATGACTACAAGGACAGCATCCCTAAGAGCAACAATTTCCTGTTTGGCCAGGTGACAGGCAGCATGGAAGACAAGCCACTGCCTGATCTTAGTACAGCTCAGCCTCTGGTACTGCCCAGCCCAGAGCCTCCAGTCCACACCAGTGCCAGTGATGAACTGGGCCTTCTTGCTCACATGACAGGCAGCTCTGAGCTTGGCTCCTTGCCCAGTATTCTGGAGCAAGACGAGTTTGAACTACAGGGTGTCTTGGAGGGCATCAGCTCTGTAGCAGGTAGCAAAGCTGAGGCCTCCAACTCAAGGCCAGAGATCACCGAGGGTACAGCTGCAGCTACATCCGAAGGGCACCTTTTATCTGTTCAGACCAGCAGTGCAGCAGAGTCAACAAGCAACATGTCTGACACCGAGAGATCGGATGATGGCAAAGACAAGGAGACGAACAAAATTCAGACGACAGCCACCACACAGGTTTGTCTGAAGTTAAATCACAATGTACTTTCTTCATGTACATTGAGTTTAGTAATATCCCATTTTTAGACTTCCACATGAAAGAAATAGTAGAGGTTTGCTGACTCCACCAGGTTGAAAATATAATGAAAAACGTTGTCAGAGGGAAATGTAACATCAGAGCAGCGCCACAGTCAAAGAGTGGAGACCAGACTAGGGAGACCATTTACCATTGTCAAAATGTGTCATCCTTTTGTGAACAGTTTTTTATTAGTAGACCCAGAGGGACCCTTTCTTTTCCCAAATATGGTTGTACTAGGGAAATAATGGCCTGGTGCACATCAGGCAACATCCCTCTGAGACTCGGGGAAAGTGGGCTGCTGGAATAGTCGGATGAGCCAAAAGGAGGGCAGAAATAGACGAAGCATTATTCTGCAACCATCGCCTGGGATTTGTTCCTTGTTCCCCTCCTCTCGTATGAGCTGTGCTCTTTCTCAGAGGTCAGGCTCTTTTGCCCAGACTGGGTCACTGATGGAGTGCCAGTGGGAGTCAGGGTTTATTTTTAAACCTTACGCTGGTGTTGCGTAATTGCTCATGTTCCATTCATCACCCCTGCTTTTTTGCAGCACCTTGCTGACTCATTCAACTTAAAGTTAAAGGTTGCATTAAGCTTGTTTTATTTTTCCTCACCCGCCGGCAGGAAGAGGTTATTTGAGGACTCTGGCAATTCATTATTCAAAGTGAATAGTATGACTGTAGCATTGAATCTCATTATGGGTGCACTATTGATTTTTGACAGATGAATAGGATTAGTAAATGTTGATTGAATGTGCGATGCCAAATGTATTTGTTTACTGTATTTTACTGATGTATTGGTCTCCCGTCAGAGTCTACATGGCCACCTAGCTACTCAAATGGAGAGGGACATACGGGTGGACTTAGGCTTCAGGGGGACACCCATGACAGAGGAACAGAGACGGCAGTTCAGCCCCGGCCCACGCACCACCATGTTCCGCATCCCAGAGTTCAAATGGTCAGCCATGCACCAGAGACTGCTCACTGACCTGCTGTTTGCACTGGAGAGTGACGTCCATGTCTGGAGGAGGTGTGTAAAAAGGTTTTATGAGAGGGAGTGTGAGGGAGTGTGATGGTGCTTATGGTGACACCAGATCAGAACTAAGATATCATTTTGATGCTGTTTTTAGACATATATTTAAACTGTCTTTTTCTAAACGTCCTATACATGTTTTTAGTTTACTGGAGAGTAAAATAGCCATGTGATTTATAGTATGTGAAAAATGCTTTTACCCATAATAATACATTTTTCTCTCTCCATCCCCTGCAGCCACTCCACCAAATCTGTCATGGACTTTGTTAATAGTATTGAGAACATCATTTTTGTCCACAACACCATCCACCTGATCTCACAAATGGTTGACAACATTATCATCGCTTGTGGAGGGATCTTGCCCCTTCTCTCAGCGGCTACCTCTCCCACTGTAAGTGTGCCTCACTGACTTCACTATGGGGAGATAGTGCCATCTAGTGGTAGTTTATTATAGCCTTTTGGTCTATGGCTGTCTGTGGTGTAAAATAACAATCATATGTGTTTATTTTTTTGCTCAGCTTCACTCTGTTCCAAAGTAATGTCCTTAGCATGAATTGAAGCAGTTTGTATTTAACTTCCCTGTGTGTCATTAAGGTTTTATTTTATTGATTCACCGTAATTATCACATTTAATTGGTTGTCTTGAACTAAAATGGATTTTAATCATCTTATTTTGTTTACTTTGTATATGCAGTCTCTAGAGCGTTATAGTTATTATTGTATTGTCTTTCTCTCTCTTAATTACTGTATTCACAACCCTGTTGTGCTTAATACTCATTAAATAGATCAAAAAAATCCCTGTGGAATGGTGCATATTGCACCATTCTTAAATATTTTGAAAATCTTTCTGTGTTTTAACACAAAGGAAATAAGCTCGAACAAAAGTGTTTGCTTGGGCTCAACCCCTAAAAAATTATTTGATCAAATGTCAGGTTGGGTGGAGTCAGCTGAACTCGGATCAAACTCTCCAGGAATTCTACCAATTTTGAATATAATCTCTGCTTCCTCAGAGATGAGACGCCACTCACACTGTAATAATAAAGGCCCCTTGTTGCTGCCCTCCTCCTGACCCGCCACTGAGTGTCTCTGTCCTAAATTCAGCAGCACCCACCCCTGTGTTAATACCTGGGATATTCCATATTCAATTCTGAAAAAAACAACCACAATGATTTAATCACAACTAGAGGTAAGAATGTGGCAGAGGATGATATTGCATTTTTTGTATGTGACTGATGTCTTCTTCCTTGTTGCTCGTGCAAGACGGAGGTGGAGAACATCGAGGCAACGCAGGGCATGTCCTGCGAGACCGCCATCACTTTCTTGTCCCGTCTCATGGTTATGGTGGACGTCTTGGTGTTCTCAAGCTCCCTCAACTTCAGTGAGATTGAGGCCGAGAAGAACATGTCCTCCGGTGGCCTGATGCGTCAGTGCCTCAGGCTTGGTAAGATCATGATTGTGCGTTTGCTGCCGTAGACGTGAACATCAGTCAGTGCAGTGAAACGGTAACACAATTACAATATCCTTATGCGAGGGTGCATCTTTTGTCAGTCACACTGGAAAATTGATGAGCTGGAAAATACCATGACAGTATTCTCTTCACACACTAATAATTCTGCTAATCTCGAAAAATCCTCTATTTGATCGGCAAAGCTAATTCCTTTGCTAATTGTGTGGTAAATTGAGGAATGTGGAGGGTTTTGCTGCAGTTTCCACCAGTCAGAAATGACAATCATCAATTTGGAATTCATAACATGCAGAGAGAATAATTTGCAGTGCAATCGGGTACTCTTTGCAAATGGTAGCCTTTTGTGTCATTGGTGTGTCTCACAAGACTCACAAGGTCCTCTTTGCCCTTGTGGGTGTTTGAATGTGTCTGTGTACATAATATAGATTTGATGAATTCCATTTGAATGCAAAGTAGATAACTCCTTTATTATAATTAGTTAATTGAGTTGTGTTGAATCAACTGTAAAATGTAGAATACAGTTGTTTTTAGTGGAATTATTTTATGCATGAATCATATCATGGAAAGTTTGTGTATTTGTGTCTCTTATTGTCTCGAGGTGCGTGAGAGTGTTTCTGTGTCTATCTGTCTACGCCTGTGGGTTTGTGTGCGTGTGAGCCTGCGTTTGCTGGATTGTTGACTCCAAGTTGTGCTCTGGGTGATGAGAAATAGCCTTCAGACTTCAGTGTCCTTGTTGCAAACATACAATTTCTCATCACTGGGTTCAGTGTGAAATCAGTCTGGCTGCTGATTTCACTCCCAGCCTCTGTACCGACAGCCTGGAACAAATAGTCATCAGGGATAACTGATTCATTTTAAAGAGGTCATGCATGTTATCAACATTTAATTTCCATTTAACTCTTAAGTGTGTGTGTGTGTGTGTGTGTGTGTGTGTGTGTGTGTGTGTGTGTGTGCGTGCACAGTGTGTTGTGTGGCTGTTAGGAACTGTCTTGAGTGCAGGCAGAGACACAGAGACAGAGGGAATACGTCTTCCATTCCTAACAACAACAACAAGACTCTGGAATTCCTGCAAAATGCTGTGACTTCTAACAAGGTAGGATGTCTGGCCCTAGAAAGTGCCATTCATATAATGCACGTTACTGTAAGAACACACAATCCTATGTGTAATAATGTGAGAAAGAAAATATTGCACTGTTATGTTTTTTGATGCTGTATTGATTCTCAAAAACACTATATCAATTTTAAATGAATAGTTTACATGCAAAGATTCATTGCAGGCAGTGGTTAATTTTGTGTTGTTTTTAAACCTCGACTGCTAGATCTTCAGTTTTTTTACTCCAATGCATCAATGTCAACTGAGGACAGAGGCAGCCTGACTTTTTTTATGCATATTCTTTTTACTATGACAGTTTTCCCCAAAATTTGATTTCAACAATCCCAATATTGCAAAATATTGAATTATAACCCCTTCATCATGGTCGTATAGTATCGCCAGATTCTTGCCAATACACAGCCCGACTACGCGTCATACCCCCGTGATACTAAATCTGTCTTTGTGTACTCGCATACAAGACCGTTTTATAGTATCTTGAATTATGTTAAAAGAAAAGTAAAGCAAAAACTAGTTTGATTGAGGTTTGACAGGACAGAGTAGCATGTCATATTGTGTTATGTTTGCTTTAGAGAGCCATAGAGACTGTCTCTAGTAACCTGTCTCCCATCAAGGACCCTGATCGCCTTTTGCAGGATGTGGACATCAATCGACTGCGCGCTGTGGTCTTTCGTGATGTGGTGAGTGCTGATGTGCAGGGCGTATTCATGCACAACATGCATGTGTTTGTCATAAAGACTTGGCTGCAGGTAGAGAGGATGAACATAGGATTTATTTATTTTTGGCAGACAAACAGCTGTGCAATGTAATGCCCTTCAATCAACAGGTTAAACACGAAGAGGTGCCCTTGACGAACGAGCTGCTGTCTGTTGAACACAAGCCCACACAATTTGAATGGATATATATCAAAGCAAGTGTTAGAAATGTGTAAGAGAGAATGGCAGTACTTTGAATGTGTTTTCATGCTCCATGCAAGATGTATTAGCTGTGAGTGAACCAATTCAGACAGCGGCAGTGGATTGTGTGAAATGAGATCTTCTGAATAGAGAGGGGCATAACTGTATTGTGATTCCTCCCCACAGGATGACAGTAAGCAAGCCCAGTTCCTGGCTTTAGCTGTGGTGTACTTCATCTCTGTCCTCATGGTCTCCAAGTACCGCGACATCCTGGAGCCACAACGGGAGACTTCCAGGATAAGCCAATCGGGCCGCAGCATGCGTCAGGAGATCAACTCCCCGACCAGCACAGGTGTTGACAGCTGTGCCCTACCTTTCTTACATCCATTCTTCCTGCTCACTAATCTTAGCTTGTGGTGACTGTCTCATATAGATGAATAGTAGATGCCTTTGGTCCTTTCTGATGCACTGCTGCTAGCTTGAGCTGAAAGCTCAGCTAGTAAAATAGCAGGGATACCCTGCCTGCTCTCCACTGGCTCACCTATGATTTATTCATGAGCTTTGCTAATTGCATCGCGCAGAATTAAATCTGGCAGCAAATAGAGACTGGCGCTGGAGATGGAAGTTATGAACTTGATTAGACATCATCATTCTCTCAGAAATGAAAGGTAGTATTTGCCTCAAGTCATAAATCATACATTAAGCCACATGAAAAGAAATCAGTGGTTGCCTACAAAGACTTAACGCAACGTCTGCTGCAAAGCTAACTTGCTATTATGAGATGCACGAGTGAGCATACATCATCAACTTCCATCCAGACAAAAGGTGAAGTGAATAAAAGGAACTAGAGGAAGAGTTGAGAGACCAAAGGAAATATAAAGGCGTAATTTGAAGAGCTTGGAAACACACAGAAAATAAAGAAAGGGAAGATGAGCAGTGAGAAGTTGAGAGATGGGAAAGAAGCAGCATGCTGGCCAACTACTGTGGGTTTTTGGGGCAGTGGAGCCAGGCATGCTATTTTCAGCCCCATCTGTCAGTGCCCATTAGGCAAGCAATCCACCAGAGGAGAATGGGATCATGGAGGTTGCTGGAAGGAGAGAGGCACACTGCCGCCTTCATAAATTTCACCAGAAATTGGGGGAATTTTCCAGACGGCATGTGGCAGGCGATTGTCTGATGGACCAGGAAGCCAGACGACTTGCTGGCTAAATCAGGCCCTGCTGACCTCGTTAGGAGGGCATGTGATGAATATTAATGTGGCCGGCCTTGCATCTACTGTAGGTAACTACTAGGTTAGAGTGAACCAACATCCGACTAGAAAGGCACCTCTGCAGGTTTCTGAGGATAAAAAAGCAAAATGTTGTTTGCTATATAGATAAAGTGTTTTCAATATATGAACACACAGAATGCAGCAGATTTACAAAACAATTGTTGGTTGACACGCGGCATTGCACGTATATAGAAAGAGTGTATTATGTGCCATAAGAAGAGATCGGCTATCTGACTCTGTCACTGTTTTTAACCCGTTCAATAGATAGACCTCCAAGCCTTTAGACAGGAGTCAGCTGAAGAAAAGGATTCATGTATGTTGTATTAGCATAGAAGAAGAATAACAGAGAGATAATCTCACCAGAGGACCAAATCTTCAGGATAAAGATCTAAGAAGCTGTGCTGGCACATGGCTCTTTCTAGTCATACTACATTAACTCTTTGACTATGAATGTAAAGATAGTTCTGGAATGCAGTATTGGTTAATGCTATTGGTTAATTATTCAGTTTAAAATCCTAATTTCTTACTTCTCTTGACATATTATGTTGATTATAGGGATATATAGATAGACTCACTATGACAATATTTGTGATATGTTGATCAATATAGTGGAGGGATTCACAGAAAATATAATTATTGACTCTTTTAATCACTGAACTCGCTTGTCTAATTAATATTAGTGTTGTACATGTATTGTTTTGTGGCTGACTCTAGTCTACCGCTCACTCCCGGTTTTCCATGTGTGGATGTTCTGCAGAAACACCAATAGCATTTGACAGCAGTAAGGACCATCCTGTGCCATCAGACCTCCACATGGAAAGCTCCCTTCCCCACACAGACTCTGGTATCGGAGAGGAGCAGCTCGCCAGCATCCTTAACGGGTCTGATCTGGACCACACCGCGGGTCTGCTCATATCTACGCTGTCCTCAGAGGTGAAGAAGTCGCAGGAGAGTCTGTCTGAATCACCCAGCGTGGAGGTGCTGAAACCACCCTCCTCCATCATTAGCCAGCCCAACAAGGGCATCAATGTGAGGGAGATACTGAAGAGCCTGGTGGCAGCTCCAGTGGAGGGCTTGGAGGCTGGGCTGGAGGCCGTGTCCTACCCAGACCCTGCTGCCAACACCCAGGCCCAGGCCATGCTGCCCATGCAGTTTCACTCCTTTGACAGGTGAGGGAGTGGCATTGGTCGTTCAGAAAATCACTGTTGTTGTTTTTGTTGTGAAAGAAGTGTACCAAATTTACTACACATCCTATACATTTAAACTTTCAGGTGAAGTCACTAAACCTCTTGGAGGCTCCATTAATAATATTTCTAATTATTTTCTTTATATGCTGACATTAGCTGTTTAAATGAGTCGACCCCCTTCTTAGGAAGCAAATATATCAACCAAACACAGACACACTAGGATTGCATCCCTAGTTAAAAAAACAATCAAATTCACATTCTCTGTGCTTAAAAATCATGCCATTAAAACACAATCTTTAATATAATATATGTAACTTGATGTGGACAAAAGAAATCTAAACTATACAACTGGACAGTAAAGTATGCAGTACATGATTTGTAGTTCCAGTACGAAGTAATAACTTGCTAAAACCCCAGTATGGTCATTGAACTAAACTTTGTCAAAGGCAAAAGGAAATCTAGATGATCTAAAACAAGACAACAATGAATTATCTAAAACGTTTGTCATGCTCTGAGATTTAAACTAGCATAAACATTTCATGCCATAAAAGATGTTTGTGTACGTGCGTGTGTGTAAGTGCTATCACTCAAATGCTGATGTTAATCCTCTGAGTTTATTTTAGTTCACCAGTTTACCACTAATGGTTTCTAAGTAGCATGCAACACATTATTCATTTCAGGCCACTTGTATTGTACTCATCCCCAACGGTGAGGAATTCCTGTGTTTGAAAAGGTCTCTGGAGCACTGAGGCGCTGCTGCGGTTTGTTTACGTTCCTGGATTAGATAAAACCACACAGTAATCCGTATGGATTTGGGAGTTTACAAACCTGCTCCTGGAGGGATTTCAAGATCCATGCGTCTGATCCCTATCTCCTGTGGTTGATAACTTTCTGAAAATCATAATTAAAAAAAATAATATTTTGAGTCGGTTTAGCACAAACAAAATCTCCTCCTGTCCTCTGAACACCACTGGTTTGTGGAGTGTTTGTGTCTGTCCGTGTAATCACCGCCGGGCTCTAGAGAGACGGCAGAGGAAACACAGTCAGAAGGAACAATGGGGCCTCCCTTCTTTTTAATGCATGCTGCTGCTGCTGAGCTGGGCTGAGGTGAGCCTGATGAATAGGGGAGAAGATGGAGGAGTGTGTGTGTAGAGGACAGCTGAGAGGGTGGGGGTCTCCAGGGCGTTGATGACAGATTAAACAGAAGCGGCCTCACGCCACACCATGGCCAGGCCTGTCGCCCTCACCGCTCACACACGTAATGGGAACTGGCAGCCTGAAATGAGTCGCCACTGCAAAGTGTATTATTTTTGAAATGCTTTCACACAAACCCTCCTGACCACATATACAACTTTGTCTCATGCTTTTCATGTCGCTCCCCCAACCCCTTCTAGCCTCTATTTGCTGTGTCTAATTGTTTGCCACCTGCCAGCAAAATGAGCTGCCAGACACGGACAGGCCTTTCATTTGTCTGTCAGGGCAACAATAGATTGGGAGTGACAACATCAAAAAGGAAAAAGGAGGAAAAAGATGGCTTAAAGTGGAGCACACAGGAGCAGTCGTAGCAGAGGCCCCTCCAGTAGAGACTTTCATAGAGGAGGTTTGAATTGCTTAACATCCAGATGTCCATTTGACAGTACATAAATACTTCCTCCCTTTCCTCCTCTCCTTTACCAGAAGTCTCCATATGAGCTTCATTATTTGTTCTTACATATTTAATTTTCCCCGTGTTGTAGAGCCATGATAATTAGTTTTAATTGAATTTGCGTATGGAATGTACAGTGAGCACATTTCATCTGTGTGCTTTCCTGTATTCCTGAATAAAGCACCATTAGATTAGATTCCATCTGTTGGATTTATAGAGGCAACATTTCTTTGGTTATACTTTACTCAGCAGTCATCTCCCACAGCCGCAGACCTCATTAATATTAACTCCAAGATTAATCCTTTCTTTATTCTCCGCAACTCAATTAAGACATTTCTATTAATAAAATATGCGCTGGATAATCTATACATGATTCATGAGTACCGCTAATTAATTATTCATTAAAAGAGGTCCATGTTTTATCTAAGTCCTGGAGATCAAATGTAACGTCCCGGTTATGTCAAAGAACAGACAGGCATCTGCTGGAAGATGCACGCAAGGGATGCATTTGGAAAGCAAGATTAATTTCACGCCGACTTCCGGCAATCAAAACAAAACACGCTCCTCATGTTCTGATGTGTGTCGATGAGATTTCACAAAGGAGAGCAGCACAGAGATCTACTAAATAAAGTATTCCTGTCATCAGTGTTCTTCAAAGCACAGCTGTATCGCTGGAGATAGAATTCCAGTTCGCTTTTAAGTTGTTCTCGGTCTCTCTTAACTAACAGCAGATTTTGATCTGCTAAATAAATAAAAAATATATTGTACGACTATTTTTTATTTGCTAGCCTCTTCGGTGGTTATCATTGAAACAACAGTGTAATTTAACATGTAGTATAATCTACTTTTTGCATATTTGAGAGAGAAATTACCGGTGCAGAGATATTTCATTTGTTACATAAAACACCATTGCTTTGAGTATTTTGAGAAAGCGGTTGAACAGGAAGCACGATAAATTACAAAAAAATCCCGAAAGCCAAGTTTGATTTGTTTACCACGGAGTCTAGCATACTTCATTCATAACATGGACTCTGGTTATACAGTGTAATTGCAACATGAAATGGTAAAAGTCTGTGTTGTTTTGTTGAGGAAGGATTTCTGGGGATTTTCTTCAGATGACAGCAGTCTTAACTCGTGACAGAGCAGAGGCCTGGCCTGTGTCACCCAGAGTAACTGCCGGAGATTGAACAAGACATTATCTGGCACCCTCACAAACCCTAAGGCCAACTGCAGACCTGATAAGGACAAGCTCTCCTTCTCCTTCCTGTCAGAGAGCTCTTGCAGGCCCAGGATCACTGCATCATCTTTAATCCTTGGCCAATCAGATTGCATGTGAGCAGAGGTCTGGTGGGCTAGTGGTGTGTCTGTGTTTCCTGCGAGGTCACAAGTGTTTCATCTCAAGGCTCCACAATGTGTTTTTGTTGCCATGTTTATTTCATGAGCTCTGTCCCTTCTCTTTTAGCACCATGTGATGTTGTGTACAGTAGCTTTCACAAATAAAAGAAAAGCCACTGCTCATTAATAAATTACTATATTAAGTTGTTTTCCATGGTCTTAGCTTCTAAGAGGATTTTTCAGGCTGGCTTTGTTAAGAGTCTTGTAGCTTCAGATGATATATGCTGTCTGCTCGATGTTTTCATATAATATATATTATAAAACCAATCAACTGAAAAGTCAGAATAAACTATGATAATAGTCCAGAAGGAAAACAAATTCTGTTTCTATCGAGGTATTACTTACATTACCCACTGTACAGTGTTTATATCAAGTATGAAGTGTGTGTGGACAATGTGTATACTTGTATATTTGGAAATGGAAATAATTATGCAAATTTATATATATGTGAGACTAGGTACGCACATTCACGTGTGCATGCATGTTTTTTGACTTAATGTACCTAATTGTTCATCATGGTTATTCTGACTTTTCAGTTTCTTGGTGCCTTCTGGCATATTCACTGTCAAGTGTCTGTTCCTTTAGAAAAGTCTTCTATCGAAAAAATGTAAGCCCTAATCCGTAATAGGTACTAATAGGTAAAACCAGATGCTGCTCTGTACGACTGTACGTCTGCCAAATAGAAAGGTCTTGAATCTCATGCTCAATGAGCTGTAGTTCTGTCAGTACGAACACAGGTGGTAGCTATGTAGCTATGCAAATTTGTGTCTATAACAACTGCAAAAATGCTCCTGGAGAGCTTCTTATTAGGGCAGGGGATGTTTTCAGCTCTTCTGAGCAGAGCAGAGGGCTGAACAGATGTAAGGGAAAGTGTAGTAGCTGGCTGGCTGGCCTCTTGCCCTCAGTTTTTTTTTTACTTCAGCCTCTTGCGTGCAGGTGTGTGTCTGTGTTTGCATTGCATGCTGACGAATGGAGTTACAGGTCAGGATGTTTACCTTTCCCAATGTCCCGACTAAAGCCTGTCTGGGCATTCTCATGCTGGCAGGGCCCGAGAGCACCAAGAGACGATGACGATGACGACGGCTACTCCCTACTCCTCTTCTAAAATATGAATTCTTTTTTGGGGGGTTTTCAGTTGAAAGTCAAGGAAACCATGGATTTTCTTTCTCAGACCTCTATTTCAGATGCTGTATTTACTGAGAGTCAGTTTTATTATGGCAACATTTGTCTAACCTGATACAGACAATACCCACACTCTTTTTCTCTTTACTGTGCCACTCAACTGCCCCTTTTTAAACATTTAGCATTAGTTGTTTTCTCTGAAGTAGTGCAGTCCAAAAATCTGAATTTCTGTTTCTAATATTCTGTTCAGTTCAACTTGTATGTGCATGTGTGAATCAAGTTGTGCGTGTGCGTGTGTATGTGTGTGTTTCCTGTAGGAGTGTGATGGTGCCTGTGAAGAAAACGTCCCCTGGCAGCCTCACAGTTAACACAGTGGGAAGCGGCAGCAGCACCTCCTCTGGGCTGACGGCTGGCAGCACCCCCAACATCTTTGCTGCTGCCTCTGCGACCCCCAGAAGCATGATCAACACCACGGGTAGGTCAAGCACAAGGTTACTGGAATGGGCTTGTAATCAAATTCCTGACTTCCACCCAACTAATGTAGTTAATTTCAAATACAGCTATTTTCGAGCATGTTGAGTAATTACTGTTCGTTTTCAAGACCTTGCTTTGTCTGATGGCAATCCGAGAATAGAAACAAAGCACTTTCCATCAACTGGATCATATGATCATGTGATCCTGGATGCTTCTGCAGTGGCTCAGTGTTACCACTAGATGGCCCTATTTACCTTCCCATCAGTCTGCAGCAGCTCTGTGCACTGTCATGTAAATACTGTATTCCTCCTGATCCTGAACAACCAAACGAAACGGCTCCATTTAAATCTACCTGAATTATATATTAAACAAATGCCTTTCATAATCGTGAAAATGGTTTGTACGCACAGCTTTTCCTGTCTACTGTGTGTTCCTGTGCGATTGTCCGCAGGCCCTCTAACCCTCCCCCTGCTGTCACGTTGCTTCTCCTGAGTCTCTGCTGCATTAAGCCAGTTCCACCTCAGGGCTCCTGTAGTCTGGGCCTCTGAAAGGACCCACTTAACACCAAGAACCATTAGGAGCTCCAACACCTTTTTAATGTGCTCTATTAAATAAAAAAACTGCCTCTCCTCTGAGCGCCTCACAAGGAATGTGAGAAATTTATCCAAGTCAAAGTGTGCTTTCAGCTGAAGCCACAGGCCTTCACCCAGACCCCATGATCTCACTCGCTCTGCTTTTGACCTAATGATTCATTTCATACTTGTGACTCGGGGCTTACCTTGAAATTACTGTCACTATACCCTAAGTTTGGCTTTTATACCAAAACTGAGTGTAATATACAACAATTTGATCAAATGTTATTTGATTATTCAGCTATGTCATCTTTAGTAAGCAAAATAGTTCCATATGTTGCTGCTGACACCAACTTGAGCAACCAGCGTCGGTGCACTTGGATTTAATTAAAGATTTGGTGCACGATGTGACACTATTGCCAAGTTTGTATTTGTTTGACTTGGTTGAAATTTGCGCTGACTGCGGAAGTCCACTGTCAGGCCAGATTTATAACTTTCCATTATTTTGTCGTATTATTTTTTCTTATTAGTTTAGTCTATGTGCCATTACAGCCTCTGGACAAGAACATATTTAATGGTTTGTTTAAAAAAATGTGTCAACGTAACTGTGACTATTAAACACAAATATCAAATAATATATTATTATTACTATTATTGAACTACTTATATTAATATTTTATTAATGTGTTTTAATTACCTAAAAGTGAATCCTCACCTCTCTGTAAAATGATTAAAGATTATAAAACAAAGATTGTTACACACATTTAGAAGTAATATTTCTGCTAATGTTGCATGTTTCTGGTGGTCTTTCCTGCAGGAGCAACCGATGCAGCCCCCGCTACCTCCTCGTCCTCCAGTTTCGTGAACGGAGTCACCAGTAAGAATCTGCCGGCCGTGCAGACGGTGGCCCCCATGCCTGAAGACACAGAAGAAAGCATGAGGTACAAAAGGGCCCTTTCTGTTCAACCATACTTGTATTTCCTGTGTTCATTAACTCACTTTATTCAAATTGTTTGACTTATTTATAAAAATGTACTCATACACAGAGTTATGTCTGAAGCAAATCTTTCAAACACATTGTTTTTCCTCAAAATGTTCTTTTTGCTTTTCCATTGAACTGATTTATTTTACTTGATCTGATTTGAGGGATAACAATGGTGTCTAGATGCTCACCTTTGATGAAACAATTGTCTTGGCCTCTACATTGTCAAAACAAGGCAACATAAAAATGGGTGTGTTTTTTGTGAACAACATGGCCTAATTCATTGTGTATTCCTGTGTGTTTATCTTGTTGTGACCCTGACTCATCTTCCTCACTTGCTCTTATAGTTTGTGACAGACGTCCTTAGTCCTGTTCTCCCACTGACTGCTGGGAGATCAGGTCTTTCTCCAGAGTCTCTCTCTTTCTCTTTTCAGTTGCCATGGCAGCAGTAACCGACATCACTTAGCGTAACTGTAAAGTCAATGATAGTCGACCTACTGTCTCGCTGCAGAGCCTCATATTTCAGATGAGGAAAAAAACAACATGCAGCTGAACTGAAAATGGCAAATAAACATGAGTATAATTGTGTATTTTATCATATCATAATTCATTCATGAGCCCAACCTTTTAAGTCACAAAACAACATGAAGCAAGTACTGCCTGTGGCTTCATTTTTCATTCTTCTTTCTATTTCAGTGCCTTTTGTGAAGTGGACCAGTGTCCACTGCGCCAGGGACTGACACCTCCTGAGCTCAAACCCTTTAGCTCCCTGACAGGATTACAAGCAGCCTCCAGAGATGCAGGCCAGTGTCTTAGGCAAGGACATTTATGTTAGCCACATAGACCCCCTGTCATCCCTCTGCTGTGTTTTCCCAGGGTGCTGGAAAGCAGATTACACTGCACACTCCATACAAATCCTAAACCAAACCTTCCCTCTCTCTGTTTCTCTCTATCCCGCTGCTTTCTGTCCATCTTAGCTGGGAAAACAAGCATCTCCTCTCCTCATGTTGCCTAGTATCTGTGTTTGTACACATATGTAGGAGCACAGAGATATGTTCCACCTTGAGTCGTATCTCTGCTTGTATACAGTCTGAGTTGTATTGCTGCATGACTCCAGCTCACAGTTTGTCTCAGGTGCTTAGATAATGTCAGGCAGCAGCATGTAGTGAGTGTGTAGGAGATAAAACAAAGTTTGCAGTCAACTGTTATCCCATTTGCAAGCTTGGTAACATGTCACAATAAAGAATGCAAACAAACGGCTGAGAAATCCCCTTTAAGTGCAAAGAAACATCTGTGTTAACATCACCAACATTTTGACAAGATCAAATCTTCTCTTATTGACATCTACAGTGATGGCAACCATGATCTGACGGATATCCAGCTTGGTTTGCATCCTTTGTGTGTTGGTTACCCTCTGCACCCACTAGGACTAACTGGTGTTAGCTATGCGCACTGGGTTTACTGTGAGGCCACCACTGCTCTTACCCTTAATGAATGGGCACAACACTACCTCCCTTACATTTCTACTCTTATCAGGTCTCCTTCTGTGACTTCTATTTTGATGTGTTTTTATTTGACAGCATCACTACGAAGCTGGAGAGGGCTCTGGAGAAGGTGGCACCTCTGCTGAGAGAGATCTTCGTGGACTTTGCACCCTTTCTGTCACGCACCCTGCTGGGCAGCCATGGGCAAGAGCTGCTCATAGAAGGTACAGATGTTGTGCGGTGCATTTTATTCCCCAGGCTGTGTGTGGAGTCCTGCCCTCTTCACTGTACCATTGTATGTAATACACCGGCTGCCTCATTGATGGATGCATACACAGTAGTAGGTGTTGACAGGAGAGTCACTATTTTGCTCACAAGCTGGGAGTCTGTCACAGTCTGATTAAATCTGCTTTCCCTTTCATTCATCTTGTGACGTCTGTGTGTTTTGTCTTCCTCATGATTCTCTCTACATATTGAGGATTATTCTGAGATGTAGTATTTTTAAACATCAGTGTTTCACAGTCACAACAGATGTCATGTTGAAATAATTGGTGGCCTTTACCTCATGCCAGTGATATTTTTAGAATCTTCGGTCACCCTGCTACTTGGTGGATTTTTGTCTTTTTTGGTAAAAAATTAAATAAAAAATTAGAATGAACATATGGGAAGGGATTTTTTTGTGATTGTAGGAAATTGTGAAATTTAACTGCATTTACATTTGAATTGAGGGAAGTTTTTGTTTTGTGCCATAAAGAATCTAGCAAATGGTCTCCACAGTCTAACCGAAATCCAATTACATGGAAAGTAAACTGAAGTATATATTATTACAGAGACCTTGTTAAATGTAATGTCTAAGAGATAATGCAGTAATAGTTTGTTGATGTTAAATTAATGCAACATTGCAAAGAAACTTGGAATCTTGGATGTTTCAGCACAGACTTGGTAATCTCTGTCACAATGAAACAGCCTTCAAGATGAATATCTTTACCATCGAAGCCTCATGACTTTATTTTGAAAAGTGTTGGAGCAGTCACATTGCATATATTTAAAGTGCTGGTCTGACTGGCTTGGTTGTGCACAGTGTTTTCAGAAGTGTGTGATCCTTCTGCCGCACTCCACTCTGGGCTCCAGTCTTATTTCCTGGTGGTTGTGTGAAGGCTCCCAGCGCCTTCCTCAGGCCCCAGGTTGGCAGTCTCTCACAGTGCTACTTGTGCCTAACCTCAGGGACTGTCTGCCTGCATGTGTGTGCTCTGCCACTCCATACCCAATGCTTGTTTTGGCTTGCATATACAAGGACACACTGCTGACACACACACACACACACACACACACACACACACACACACACACACACACACACACGCACGCATGTGATTGTTTCTGCAGACATTTGTCTGTGCATGCACAGTGCGGAATTCATGTGTGTGGCCTACAGTCTCTTGACTTGCAGTTTGCACAAAGTGAAATGATAGCTCTGTGTTTTCTCACTGCCAAAGTATTTTCTTTTAAGTGTAAGCAAAACCGCTATTAGTTTCAGAAGTACATGCAGAGAATGACAGCAGGCTGAAAGAATGCTTTCCCATGACTTTCTGAAAGCTGTATTGAGAAAGAAGTTGTCTGACACGTGTCCACTTTCCTGAGCAGTTTATTTGTCTGTTTGCACCGTTTACACTGCAAGCTACCTTTTTTAAAGAGCTAATTTAATATTATGAATGTATATTATTGATTTATATTATTAATTGTTGCCAATATTATTGTGTTTTGCATAACATAATATATAACATGCTGTGTTTCTTAGCTTATTTTTTGTTATTAAGCAGCTCAAACCTTTTTTTGTATTAATTTGTATTTTGATATTTGAATAAAGCTTTTAAAGTAATTAATTTCACAAGGCTTACTTATGAGCTGGGTCTTTTGATACAATTAGTGTATAGTATGCCGTGCTACAGTACCCACTCCTGTTAATGATTGGTGAAGTGATGAATTAAGTTCTCATCTCCAGACATTCAACATTTAAAGACCAGCAACTAAAGTTCCACAAGCAGCCACATGTAATTCTTCCTCCATGCATCATGCATATACCATTCATGTATCCATATGTAGATAGCCGTGTGGGTATGCCATGCACATGTGGCTAAGGCTACTTGCTCAAACTCAGGGGAAAGGAATGCAAAATCAGGTAGCATAGCCTTGACAAGTGTGAATATGTCTGTTACCCTTTCACTCAAAGTCTGTCAGCAGACTGACCAAGCTGACAAACCAGAGCTGAGCCGAGAGTGTAACCCCACAAACAAGGTCGTGGATAGACAGCTCGGGCCTCAGTGCTCCTCACCAGACGTGTTTAACCCTGTCTGGGTTTGTGAAAAGTGCACTCTTTTCTTGAGATGAATTAGAGCAGGTTTACCTGACAAAACAAACCCGCAGAATCACCGCATGTACTGTAAATCTTACATTTGTATCGAGACACTCAGTTGCAGTATGTTTGTCCAAATGGTGGAGCTGTCCCTCCCTCTTTTTCTCCATTTTTTTCCCTGGCCATTCCCAGGCTCACAGTTGAAATACTGTGCTGTAGTGCAAAAGGCGCTCCATTTACCAGTAATTACCAGTCATCCATCACTCCTTAGATTGCCCTAGGTCAAGCCCCCCGGTGCCCCGTGTGCCCCTTTGCCTCACCCTATTCCTTCAACCCCCCTGCAGACGTGGTCACTGCGGCAATTATGTTGAGTGCACCCTGAGCTTTACACTTGGAGTTGGTGGCTAAGTCCTGTGTGTGAACACTGCTGCTGTTGTGATTGCTGCCGCCTGCTTCTTGCTGTCCCCTGAGTGGCCCAGCCTGCCGGCGCATTGCCCCACAATGCCACATTCACCCGTGCCTTAACCCTGCCCTGTTTACAGGAAAGGACTGGCAGGCCGTGTTTAAATAGAATGCATTTAGTTTGTCTACCAGCACAAGGCCAGGGTCAGTCGGACACCTGACTCCTGTGTCAGACTGAACTGACTTATGGCTCAGTATGTCACTGCTATAACAAGAGGGCAGCAGTGGCACTCTGCGTACAAGAGGAGGGTCACATCCTCTCAGAGTATTTGCAATACGCTCCCTCGGACACTCTTCGCTCATGAATAGAGGCGGGGGTGGAATCAGCGACCAAAAGATCCGTCCGTCCAGAGTTATGACTATTTTGCATTCTTTGTTACATTGCACAGCTTTTACACAAGAACAACCATGTCAATTCAATGTTAATATCACGCTATGATATTAGCTGATGTATTTCGTTGTTGTCCAGTATTTGTCTCTATATAAAAAAACTGGCAACATATTTTACTGTTGCATATGTCATTAAGTCTAATTTCCCCCCCTAAAAGGCAGCCAGATATCTCCTGCATACGTCACTCCCTGAGAATTTAGTCATTGTGATAACAATAACATTAGTGCAACTAATATTATGACTTATGTATATGTTGTACTGTAAAATGCACAAATTGTGCAATAACGTTAACTGAAATCTTAGATTAAGAATATTCAATTCTCCCCTCTGCTCGACACCCATTGAACAATGGCGGCTGTGTGGCACAGAAGTAAACTCCTGCTAGATTTTAATGAGTCCTAGGGAGTTGCATTCTTTCCTTTACCTAATGACTGCACCTTTTAATGGTTCTCGCAAAGTGCAACAGAAGGAGTTGGAGGTGCAGAATACGAGACCAGTGGCAGCCATTGTTTCTGCAAATGAGCTTTTCACACCTGCCCTTGTTTCATTAGAGAGTTGTCTGCTTCTGTGTCTCACCGTCTACAGAATGGAGATGAGGGAAGAAGCTGTGAATGTCTGTGTTCACTTCCGTGAGCGTTTGTGTGTGTGTGTGTGTGTGTGTGTGTGTGTGTGTGTGTGTGTGTGTGTGTGTGTGTGTGTGTGTGTGTGTGTGTTCTCTCGCATATACATGTGTGCATTTGTTCTGTAGGCGTGCAAATGATTATTTTTACAGTTTTATGAAGGGCATCTCTGAAGCACAATGTAGGGATTTATAAATTATGTATCACTGCCTGAAATTGACCATATGCCAAAAACAATATAGCTTCATCCAATTCTAATCAAAATTGAAACGTGAATATTTAATTGTAAATGATTATCTTGTACTGCGGCACAACTGATTATGTAAGGACTGATTACACCCACAGCTATTCTGTGTTAAATACTCCCTTTATAGTTAATATATAATTCCGTTCATCTGTTTTGTCGCTTCAGGTCTAGTGTGCATGAAGTCAAGCACTTCGGTAGTGGAGCTCGTCATGCTGCTTTGTTCTCAGGTGAGTTCTTTTCTTTCTCCTCTTCTTTACAATCCTCTTTCCCAGCCTCTCTTTGTCTTCCTCTCTAAGTCCCCCCTCTCTTCTTTCCCCTGTTATATGCCTTCCTCTACTATGCTTCTCTTGATAACATTTCTGTCAACACTATGTGGAGATCTGCTCGTATAAAAATTGTACATTGTCAATAGTATATTATTTCACACGGCTAACTTTTTAAAAGATATATTTTAAGCGAAAAAAAAAAGAGGTTCAGTCTTTATCCTGTCAAAACTGCAGATACTTTGTTAATGTTTAATTTTCTGACTAATGCTTTGGTTAAATGTTAAGGGCACTGTCGAAACAAGTTGTTCAATCTTTGATGTGAAGATATATTCTTTTGTAAAATGTTCCAGAAGCAAATTGTCCAAACCGATGACGACATACAGACACTAACAAGTCTCTTAGAATCCAGGGTCTTTCTCACTACATCCCAGAGCTTTAATCCAGAGCCGTCTCTTAGAGAATGAGCCCCACCTCGTGCAACGCTGCCAGTGACTGATCACCTCCGAGCTGACCCTCTGAATCTCTTGTTAAGCCCTTGTTTTAGAGAAGGTCAAAGCCCCAATGTAGCAGTTAGAACAGGAGATATTTAACATACCTTCTGTCAGCCCATCAGTCTTGAGTCAGGAGCCCATAAGGAAGCCATTACTTGGTGCCTCTCTGTGGATCCAGACTGCAGGGCCAGAGCCTTGAGGAGGTGGATTGCCACTATGTGCGCTCCGTGGTATCCGTAGTCCAAAGCCCTCTTCAGCAAGGAGCTCAGCCTCTGTTATATGGAGGCCATTATTCAGGGGCTTTCCTCAAAAGAACATACATAAATAGGGCAGCCAGCATTGAGTTATTGTTGCTCTTTTGAAGGTTTTTGACGGGCTCCTTTTTGCACCGCTTTTCTGTCTGTGGAGTATGTGTGGGAAGTTGCTTTTTCCAGCTCTAGGATTTATTGCAGATGAGAGCGTCAGCATGCTGTTAAGGGTCTGAGTCCATCCCCCCTTTACACAGATAGCATTACTGCGACTCCAGAGGTTCCTGCCATTAGGGGCTCTAGGGATGAAATCCTGGCTGAGATATTGATCACACAGCGAGGGCTTGAAGCTGGACATATAGCTTGATGTCCTTCTACAACCTCTCAAATGGAGATGAGCCATTGCGTTGTATTATAATGCTGCATGATCAGTAATGAATCCAGATATGTTGCCAGCTAATATGAGTTTAAAATCACTCTGTAATGATTGATAACTGTTATCAGTGTCCTCCATATTACTTCTTTCAGGTGAAAAAAAACGGATGTGTATGCAGAGCTGTTTTATCATGAGCAGATATCTTTGCTCTGACTGATAATTACATTGCCATATACTCCTAATTGTTATCTTTGGTATTACATACTCTATCTCAAGTGCTTTCAAAAAGTCCAGCAAGTCTTCTCAGATGCAGGATGAGCTGTGGCTGACATCATTACAAAATGCCAACTTCAACATATTCCTCACATATTTCAACATTAATGTTTTAAGACAGCCATGAGGGCACTTAGCTGACCTTTAGTCCCTCTCTGTTTTGTGACCTGTCAGTTTTATGAATGAATTAGTGCTAATGATCTGCCTTTTCTTATTTATGCATACTAATCACAGCAATCATCGTGTGGCTGGCCACGGATGCAGACACTGTGTGTCTCTCCTCAGCCTGGGCAGCTGAATGAAAAGGTCAAGCAGCTCTGTTTCTTGTAACAGCTTAAACATACAGGGGGGATCAAGAGTGGAGCCTCAGAGATTTAGTGATGGAAGGCCTCCAGATGTGGAGAGTATAACAGAGCAGATAAAAGCAAACACTCCTGCACACTGACAGGGTGGATTGAAACACCACAAATACATAGTGCTCTGCTGAATTTTACGAAGATGAAAGTGGGAGGAGAGAAAATCTTCTCAAGGCCAGAAAAGAGTCCTGTGGGTTGGGAGTTTAAGTCTGACATAAAGGTGGTGGTTTTATTGAAGATAGATGGAGGGATTGTAACATTGTTCAAAGTGAACCTACAACATCATAATATCCAAGTGTTGCATGTTGCTTTTTTAGCAGCTTTTAGCAAATTGTTTGGTTTTACACCCACAAGTTCTATAATGTACTGTTTAGTTTCATCGCTCTCATTAACAGTCTCCAGCAGTTCCAGGCAGAAAGAAAAAGCTCAGGAAAACAAATTGTTTACAATATTTCCAAAGCCAAATCCAATGTTAGCAAGGTGTGAGATAATTTTTCTCAGGAGTAAAAATGTAGTGACTATTTTAGTAACTATTGGACTTTCATTCGTCAGCTTACCTGAAACATGACCAAACGTTGCCCACGCCTGCTGAATATGTAAGTGGGTAACTGTTAGGCTGTTTTTTTCAGTTTATTGTTGGTCTATTTAAAATTCCATAAAAAAAAAATCCAAACTACTAAACAAACTTTCAACAGCCAGCCAGAGGTGTTGCATTCTGGTCATGGTCTGCATTTACATCAAGGACCACATCTTTCTTTTTTTAAGAGTTGCATGTCATGTCTAATTCCCTTCAAATGGGCAGCAGAGGAAGCTCATGCAATCAAAGGCAGCCTCCTCTGGGACCTCTGTTCTCCAGGAAAAAAAGACAAGAAAAAAAGAGCCTCTGAAGTGCTATCTCAGCTGTCAACAAGCATAGCTCAGACAAGATACCAAATTTGACTAGTTCATGCAATACCTCCACTGACCTACTGCCATTTTTCTGACAATGCCCCAGTGTCACATCTGCCTTGGTTTCTGTATTTATTTTTGTCACGTGAGCACGGTGCAAGTGGAACCTCAGACGACTGGCTGTACATGAACTCTGTCCAAATCAAGATCAGCTTATTCCAGACAGATACTGTAGCAGAGGAAGGGGGTCATGGGGAACATTTGGATACCAGATGCTCAGCAGTTTGTCAGCACCATCTCCCTGACTTAACGCATCGTAGGGTCAGACCGGGTACTCTTGCGTGAACCGGTATGTGTCAGGCACGACAACTGTGTACAAAAACACATGCCCATACATAATAATGTCAACATCATTTATTCTGGTAATGTACACAACAAATGCTGCTTACTTTCTCCAGACATTGACATAGAACAAGCAGTGTATATCACTGTTTTCACACCTAAACTAAATACCCCCACATATTTTGTCACGTTGTAAATGACAGTGACATTAATTTCTGCAAATTATAAATGGGTAGTCTAGTTCAAAGGCTCCTTATGAGCGTGGAAAGTCCAGAGTTCCATATACATTAGTAGCCCTCAGGACTGAAAACCTTTTTCCTTGACTTTTCCTCTGTTTTCCCTCCTCTTTTGAACTGTGGCCTTCTCTGTTTTCTCCTCCATTTGCACCTCAGTGAGGGTACAGGAGAGCTGGATTCCCACAGTGAAAGGCACGCTCGCAAACTGTTTTTTAATCATTTCCAGAGCATGTTGTGAGACAGCAAGTGCTAGCACTCTGGCCCAGGGCTCGGATCCCTTCCAGTCACACACTGCAGGGCTCAGTGAGCCTGCTCAGTAATCTGTCACTGTAAGGGACAGAAGAAATGGCTGTATTTAAGTAAGAGGATACAGTTTCATCCCACAATTACATCTCTCCTGTGTATACAGATCTTTTCACATAGGATGAAAGGATGGTCACACTGGCTGTGCAGGAATTCTGCTTTTCATAGCCACAATTCTTTTCTCAAAGGGTCGATGAACTAAATGCTGTATTTACCCACTTACATTACAAACTATGCCATGTAATCTAGATTACAGTTGAAATATGCAATTTGGATAATGAAATGTGATTCTGGTCCTGCATTTCTCAAAGATATTGTTGCTGGAACAAAATGTTTTTTGCCGTTTTATTTTTAACTTCATTTGAATTGAAGCTGTTTGAGAAAATATTCTTTTAGCTTTTCTGCCCTTTTGGGTAATCCTTGCTGTACTGACAGGCTTTTTTACTAACCCATATCTAATATTGATTATAAGAACGTATTTATATTGTGTTTCTCTTTTGGACTTTTAATAACCCATTTACAGCCCAAAAGCATAACAAAAAAATGGAGATCTTCTTTAAGTAACGTATCCTAAATTGTTTAATTTCAGGAATGGCAGAACTCCATTCAGAAGAACGCTGGCCTGGCTTTCATTGAGCTAATCAACGAAGGAAGGTAATGTGTCCATTCACGTTAATACATAAAGTCAGCCAAGCAGTCTTGGTGTCTGCTCAGTAGGGGGTAACGGCAAATACGATTGTGGTGACTGGATGAAGTAAGAATATCAACACTAAAGAGCAGTCACCCTCTCCTATCGTCTCCCTTCTTCTTATATCTCTACTGTCATACTGTACATCCCAGTGTCTGTGTTTCTCTTTCTTTCTCCCTCCCTCTTCCTCCCGTCTCTGGGTGTGGCCAGACTCAGGGTTTTCCATAGAGCAGATCAGGGGCGGCTCAGCCTCCTTGCCCATCTGCTGACCCATCTGGCCAGACCTGCTCTGTGCCCGGGCTCTTGCTGCAGCCCGGCCATGATTCTCCGAGTCCCCTGCTGGCCCTGGAACAAAGAGCTTCAGTCAGCAGGGCCACACGGCGCTGTCCAGGGTGCTGCTGACAGATACATAATTTCTCAGTGTTACTCAAGTCTCTGCACACCTGCTCTGTCTAACTAGACAGATCTAGAGGTAGCTAGAGTCTGGTAAATCTGTTTGCCTTACAAGGCGTGGCCGACAAAGACGTTGTTGCTGCTGCATGTGTGACAACAGATACATCAGGTAGTTGTGTGCTGTTCCCCTGTTTCATGTTGCAGCTGTTTGAAAGCAAAGCCACTTTCCAACATACTGAAAATACGCTGAAAGGTCTGAAAGTAAAGGAATCACTTTATTTTAATATGACCACTCTCCCTCTTGCATGACTGTAGCTGTAAGCCACTAGAGAACTGCTTTTGGCTTACTGTTAGTACAGTATTTCCAAATACATGCAGTATTTTTTTACGCACACAGTTACGCTCTGTTAAGGCAGTATCTTCAAATCTCAAAAGCAAAAAATGTAGGGATCACAATATTGTTGACCCAGAAAAAGACAAAATATCAGGTGCTTTGAGACACAATAATAATACACAACCACATTTTACACTTCAAGAGACCAGTTTTACATTTTTTTGTTTGTTTACAGCACAAACAACAAACTTTCAGGAGGTTTTGTCTGGGATGGTCAATGATTTTAGGGGACAACCTCTGAAAAAAAAAAATGTATACAAGTCACATCCATGCCAAGTGTGATCACCTGTATTGATTCGTGTTACTTTTCTCTTTAATATTGAAACAAAAGTATTTTTCCAGTCTCCAAATATCGCTCGTCAAATTGCTTTCTCGTCTATTCTTGGTTTCAAAATGAAGCTTAGCGTTGTCAGCCTCTGTCTGTGAACAGTGAACGTCTGTCTATTAATGGGTGCTTGTCAACAATTAAAGAGGCAATAGCAGCTGATGAATGCAGCCTCGGGATTACTGCCTCTCCTTGGGACAGGAGGGAAATTACAATCTGTATCAAGCACTGGAGAGGAACAGGGGCTGCTTTAATTAAAACAAAGCTAACCTAATGGTGTGTAAAATGGCATGTAATCTGCACACAGTAGCCAGGGTGTTCTCAATTATTAAAGATAGTGGAATTTAAATGTGAATGTGGGTGGAGACCACGGAGCCTCTAGAGTCAGCCAAGTGAGAAGTTGTTCACGGCCTGACTTGTCAGCATTACAGGCACTGGGTTGATGTTCTGGTCAGTGGGAAGGGATGCTCAGTCAATCAGGAGTATGCCAGATAGGCTTCAATGCTCTAATGACACCCCATTCCCTCCTTAATGCTACAGAGGGAACTGTCACTGACCTGCAGCCTTGCAATATAACACAGACAAATGATGCTGTTTACTAGTCTGCTCTTTCAACAAGCAGAATGTTGCACAGTACACAGTATATTTGCCTTAACCCTGCTCCTCCCTTAGGGGTGGCATTACAACAGATTTGAGCTAATAAATAACTGGATATTTCCTTATTAATGATAGTTTGTGTATAAATCTACTCTGCATTTGTCTTTCCCTGTAATATCAAAGGTTGCTCTGCCATGCCATGAAGGACCACATAGTTCGGGTTGCCAACGAGGCCGAGTTCATCCTGAACAGACAGAGAGCAGAGGACGTCCACAAACACGCCGAGTTTGAGGTATAAACTGTGCCATCCTTTATTGAATCTGAACTTAAATGCTACAGTTGGGCACAGAGTCGTACTACTGACAACATATTGTACAAAAGAGAGTATAACCAACAGTAAATAGAATTAATGCTGATCACCGATTCTTTAAATTAAAATGTTTACTATCTTCTATAAAGATAGAATACATTGTCAATTATCTGTTAAACTCAAAATAATAGAAATAAAGTAAGTTATAAAACAAATCTCCTGTTGTGTATATGTTCAGCAATTTGTGTCCCTCTGTGGATTAACTCCTGACGCCTACAATTCATATAAAATAATGTAATTACTAGTAGCAAAGGGAAATACAATTTAAAAAATAATTTAGGGTTTTCATCTGATAATTGGCAACCAACTCACAGGACAGCCTCCTGCGTCTTTATTTACCCGGACCACATCAAACCACTCATATTTCATACAGCGAACACGATTTAGGCAAAGTTGGAATATACAATTTCTTGCAGTAATCAGTATTCAGCTTTTATTTTCCCTTAATGGTTGTCTTTATAGAAAATGTGAGAAAGAAAAACATGGCCCTTTTTTATTTTTCAATGCAAGCTTGTCAGCAAATTAGCACATGAAGCAAATATTCACAAAGATTGATAGCAAAATATAAAGAAGCTGTGCTGTGTTAAAATAGTTTGTTTGGTTATTGTAGAACATTAGAAGACATATCAACACACACACACACACACACACACACACACACACACACACACACACACACACACACACACACACACACACACACACATTCTTCTACCGCCTGTTAGCAGCGGGTACATGTGAGCAGTGATGAGTTTCTTATCTGGGAAAAGCAGCCATCCTCAAACAGCTGCTTGATATACAGTTCTTGAGGATCCTTGACCTGCTAGATAAACTGGAAGAGACGGCTAGATATGCAATGTCAGTAGAAGGGGGAAGTGTACCTGGCCCCATCCGTTCTGTCTGCCAATGCCAGACAGCCTACACTTTTCATCTAGGTCTGATGTTACTTTATTACCCACTCTCCAAGATTGAAGATTCAGGACGCAGATAAGACATTTTTACAATTAAGTTGGTGTCAGGGCAAAGCGTCATATGCTTTAAAGTGATAAATAACGTTTGGTATTTGTCACTGCATCACGTGGAGATGTGAGTTGACAAGCGGAGATTGAGTTATCTGCCGCATGAAGAATATGTTGAAGTATAATATCTGACAGAATTCAAATTTGAAACAGGAAATTCAATTAACTTCCATCTTCTGTTAGCAAATTAGATTTTGAATATTAGCAAGGGTTCCCTCAGGGTGGCATAGTGAGACAATCTTGTTTTAGCAGCAAAGATAAGGTCAGATGTGCTCTTCTAGATTACTTTTAGCCACCTGGAACACTTAGAGAGTTGCACTGACTTCTGGAAATTGATTTAAAGCCAATATCGCCATTTTTCATATTGAGGAATGAATAAAACCCTATCATTCGGACACTTGGATATCCAACATTATTTGGACTATGATATCTTCAATATTCCTATTTTTTACGTTGGCAATTCACAGGAGGCAATATGTCCTTATGGTACATTGTGTTCTGGAAAATGACTGCATGCATTTGACTCCATTCCTTTACCAGGGGACAATAACATATTCCTATATATATTGGCGGTGTAGATTTGTTAACCTTGACAGACTATATTCTTTGTGGATCTATTAGGGTATTTTCCTTTCTCCTCTAATAGCACCATCCACAGCTACCTAGCAGGGAGCCTCATCTGTCCGCAGTTAGGGAATGGACTGCCTTCATGTGCTCGCCATGATTTACTACACTCCTCTAAGGGAACAGAAATATATCTCTCAGCTGTCCACTAATATCTTTATGCACTCAAGTGTGTTGAATGAAGCCATAACATTCTTCAGTGTGACAAATGCTCCATTAGAGGGGATATATTATTCTGGTTTTATTCAAGTAAAACATTCTCAAATGCTATTATTATAATGTCAGACATCACTTTTGGCAGTGGATACTGTAAATATACAAAGAGTTTCACACTATGTTTTTCTTTTTTTCCCCCTTTTGTTTTAAATCCCAAATCAGTCCAACTGTGCCCAATATGCTGCTGACAGAAAAGAAGAAGAGAAGATGTGTGACCACCTGATCAGTGCGGCGAAACACAGAGACCATGTGACAGCCAACCAGTTAAAGCAGAAAATCGTCAACATCCTCACCAACAAGCACAGTGCCTGGGGGACTCTGGCCCAGAGGTGAGCCCTCACACTTGTACAAGTTCACCTTCAGACCAACGTGGGCCCCACTAAGTCTTGAACGTGAACCACAGCTGCTCAACCTTAGGTCCAACCTAGAGGACAGAAGTTACCTGTACACAAAACTCTGCAGTGATGGGATCGGACCACCAGTTAATGTCATTTTCCCAGGATCCGATAGGGTCAGCGATCGGGTCAGCAAACGCAATTACAGTGTGGAGTGGCTTAATCCCCTGGGGACAGCTGATTGGCCAGTCTTCCGACAGACCGGGATAGCAAAGGGGGAAGAAGGGGGTTGGGGTGTTTCTGCAGTGTTGTCCAGGCATCCATTGACCCCCTCAGTAACACAGCGCAGCACCTGGTGGTAGTTGCAGACTTCCCCATGGGCCCTGTTAAAATAACCGCAGGCTTTCCTGCTCGGCCTCCCACTTCTCACCTGCATCCACATGCTCCCACAGATACAGAGTTAAGTGGCAGGATCAAGACCTGATTATAATGCACAAACAGACAGTTACAACTTACTGTGAGTATTTTGTACTGAGCAAAGAGCTGAGAATTTGAACATGTATCTGTTGTTACAGATGTAACTGCATGCCAGCAATTGTTAAAAAGCTTGAATGGGGGAGCTTTAGTTGCTGCTTACAGATTCGTCTGTTGAAAAACAATCTAAACCACGGGATTCAGATGAAGAAATGTGCAGTAAGACAATAGCATGTTCACCCAAACATTAATCAGAACACCTAATTATGCTGTGAGCTACATTCTGCAAGATGGGGCCCTTGAACGGCACAAACCACCACCGCTGATTTGCCAAAACAAATGTAGCCGCTTCCCTGAAACAGTAGCTTTGGTTTTATTATTACATTTTGAAAATACGATGCCGATGTTTAACCATTGTTGCTGAAATTGGGTTTATTTCATACTGTATCTTATACGATATATAATATTATTGCTAGCATCATTATTTTTTACAGCTATATTTTAATGTCTTTGACTGGCAAAAGCAGCTACATTCGGTTTTCTTTTTTTATGGACCATTAGATTAAGCACTGTGGGACACCGTGTCTACTTTCATCATATCAACTGTTTGTATTTTGGCATTGTTCACTCCCAGTTTTTAAGTTTCTAAGCTATGAATGTGTTGTGATTAATTTCCAACTATTGTCAAGGATTTTTTTTGTTTTATAAACATTGTCAAATGAAAATGTATATGTATGTGTTGGCCGTGACTGAGAAGGCTACAGTATTCAAGTACAGATTTTCATAAATCTGACTGAACCTCAGCAGTCGTACCCGTGACAAAATCTATTGCATTGAATTCTGGGCTCATGTTCAAATATTTATGGAGCCCCTCAGAGGCACAGCATTTGCATTGAAACAAAAGGTTATTGAGCGTGGGTGTATTGTAAATGATACCGCAAAACTTCCAACAAATTCAAATTTAATGGTAACCTGCTGGTGAAGAAAAATGATGCAATATGCTCACAAGCTCAAGGCAGTGTTGCAGTTCAGCAGCTTAGTCTTATTCAATGCTACATTAACTTTCCCATTTATGCTGCTCTTGTAAGATATAAAGCCCTCAAGCATTTTGAGGTGGCTGTCTGTTATGTGTGTGTGTGTGTGTGTGTGTGTGTGTGTGTGTGTGTGAGAGAGAGAGAGAGACAGAGAGACAGAGAGACAGAGAGAGAGACAGAGACTTGTCAATGTTTGTTTTCACCATCATGCACAGAAATTGCTTTGCTTTTTACTCCTAAATTCTGCCTGGAGACATGCCAAAATATATTTATTATTTGTCTGGAATATATTATAAACACAATGATTCTCTGGCAAGCAGGGGGCAGAAACTAGTATAATAATGTACATGTTCACAGTTTACCAGTCTGTGATTTGAGCGCCGTTCACTAGAATATGATTTAACTGTCTGACTTACCATGAGATGAATCTGCTTTTGTCTGAATTACAGACATCTGAACATTATCTGCATCTCTGAAGGCGAATCCATTCGGAGCCGTTGTTCTCTTTGTGGAGAACAGCGTAAGAAACTGTGTTGCAGCATCTACGACAACAGCTGACGGAAAGGAAACATTCTGTGCAAGGCTTGGAAACAGCTGCTCTGCAGTCATGCGATCTGAGTGAAGAATAAGCAGATCAGACCCTGTGGTGCCCTGTTAGATCATACTATATGCTTGCTTGATGATGAATGTCCCCCTGTATAGAGTCCGCATGGGAAAATCAATACTCCTCAAATTGAAACAGTATAGGGTTGTATTGATCCGCCGCGCTAAATCAAAATGAGGAGGCTTTGATACATCTCTCCAAGACAGCTCCCTGCCCAGTAATGACACACTATCAATTTTAGCTTTACACTGATAAATCAAGTTGAAAATTGGATGTCAGAGTTTTTTCCAGGGAGAGAGTGATTTTTCATGCCCTCTGGTCCCCTCTGCTGTTGACCTCTGAACCCTGCCAGTGGATTATAAAGTTCAGGCTCGTCTAAAGTGAAAGTAGATGTCAAGGCGAGGCTGATGAATTCATTGAAGAATAACGTCCAGCACTTTTGTGTAGGACTACCTCACTGTGATGATAAGTCGCTCTTGTGCTGCAGTTCTCTCACACTACAGAAGAGTAAATTAGGAAGCAACTGTTCAATACACATCACAAATCTGTTATTCATGAAACTATTTAAATACTCTTTTAGAATTATACAGACAGGTATATGTGCCACGTTTTTACAAGTACATTTTTTTGCATCCTTTTTAATGTTCTTGCATGACAGAAATATTTTTAAACCCACATATTCAAACAATGCATTCTTCATAGAGGTTTACCCCATTTACTTTATTTGAAGGTGATGTAGCCTCACAAAGATATCCAGGCACACCTTCGTACAAGTGAAACTTAAACAAAAATAGTCACAATTTATGTGTTTCATTCTCTACCATTCATTCACCAGCACTCCTTGCTTACTAATTGTTTGGACACAACCACCCTAACAGAAATGTAAAAGGGGCTGATGGAGACAAACCTCCCTTTGTTCCCATGCTGGCGTCCGTGTTCACATCAGCAGCATCGGTGACAGGTGACGGAGGAGCCTTCGCTGGCCCCCACAGCAGACCTTAACCTCACCTGACTAGTCTATTGATTGTCAACATTTCTTCTGTATAATTACTTTTTTGTAGCAGAGGAGAGAAAGGAAAATGGCGGCATATATTGATCTGTGGCAAGGCAGTGAAACAGCCGTTTCCCTTGACTAACAGTGAGTTTCATCTCTCACACTTGATGAATGGTAACAATCTGCCGGTGGATAATAACTTTGTGATGGAATGAACCTTTTTACTCACGATGCGCACAGCATATTTGGTCTTGCCTGAAAGGGTTATCAATTCTAATAGAAGTCCTCTAGCACAGGGGAGGGGGGGTGCACCTTTATGGCCTCGGAGGGTTCGAGGTCTGATGGCCCCTCTGGGGCGCAAAAGAAAGGCCAAGGTCTCTTGTTGGTGCTGATAATATAAACAAAAATCATCCTGATAATATAATATATATGATTCAAAAATAGTATTCCTTTTGACAAATGCATGTTCTCTTCTTCACTTTCATAAATACATAGATTATTGTCATAAATGCTTAGTATTCTGTTACAATTAGTAAGAATATAGTAGAATTGGATAATCCTAGAAACCAATATAAAAGCAATATACCTCTGAGTGCCCATGTTTTGCTATGGTTGCATGCAGAATTTAGAGGCTTCTATTATGCCCACTCCCCCAAAGCTATTTTTGGTCTGATTTATCCTCTGTATAGCCTCTTTTAATGTTTCAGTCCGATAGGATTCAATAAAATGATGCCCCTTTTATAATGGCTTGCAAGTTATAATGTTTTTTATTCTCCCTTTAATTAGATCTTACTTATCACATGAGGATTCCTTTGTTCTTGCAAGCTGATATTCTCCATACTTGCATTTGTTCTTGACCTACAGCAGGCTCTAGTCCCGTGGGCTACTCTTAACCTTGCACACTGTGCTAATTATCTTTGGAAAGAGGCCCACTCACACAATCATCAATTTCGCCGGGTGTTGCAATTGAACTGGGCATCGCCTGACTGTGCCCCATTTCTGATGAAAGATGGAGATCCACAAAGCTGGCGATCCATGGGAGTTCACCGACAGTACAGTACGGCTTTTCATCCCTCGTCTGGTCGTGTACGTCTGTCTTCATTACTCCAGATGACCTGGAGTTAATCTAGTTGCTGCCGTGTTGTTTCCCTTTCGTCTTTGTCCAACCCATTCTCCCTGTGTCTATGCTCTATCTCTCAATCTACAAAAGAAAAGTCCGACGAGAACCATTTGAATCTTAGCTTGGTATCCACACGTCTCCAACAATGTGGAGTGTCGTGAAATTAAAGAGATGAAAGTCTTGTGCACCATTTGGAGCCCTCTGCGATAATCTGATCATGATGTATAGTCACTTCACACTTGGCATTCAACAGACGCAAACTTGATGTGTTTTTATAGAGGTAATTATTGAGTATTTCTTTCTCAGTTTTAAGGTTTCTTTAAAAGCAGTAGGCTGAGAAATGCTCATCACTATACGGTTTCCAGTCACCACTTTTTTATGCACAGTCTTTTTTTTTATTGTCTTTTCATTTATTTATACAGCAGCAGTATGTTGAGGAATGGGCTGTAAAATGCTTTCCAGAAAGAATGCAATTGTTGACAGACATTGTTTTTAGCATTTCCTCGCTTTGGTTTTTAGTGTCTGCTGGCTGCTTGATGGTTTTCTGTATCATCACTAACCCGCATAACTGGTTGTCATTTTAATGTCATCGAAGGACCAATTCCATTAAGTAATATGATTTAGTAAAATGAGAGTTGGTTTACATGCCTGTACTGAATGTGGTGCCAGAATTACCTCAATAATTCTGTTTGGGCAAGTACATGTTAGGTAGGTACCAATGAACTAGGTCTTTTGTTTATTTTATAAGTTTAGATTTTTTTTCTTATTTAGTTTTTCATCTCTACTGGCATCTCAAGCGAATTCCTCATGTCCGTTGTAACTCATAGTTGGAGCCTATTAGGACAACTGAAAATGAAAGAAAAGACCACTTGTCCTCCGAGTTGCACTAAAATCTGACGTGTGTTCAGTGTCCAGTGTGTGTGTGATATAAACCAGTCACTGTGCCTTTGAATAGAATTGTCACTGATTACGGGTATTTATTATAATTACGCCCTACTCATGTCACCAATGGCCGCTTTTAAAAGGAATATAATAGTGTTTTATTGAATCAGCATGTCCCTGTTCTTCCTCCTGACCGCCTCACACAAATCTCCTCTGAGCATAAATAGAATTAAAAAGGAAATCTTTAACCATGAGATCCTCATCTGTCTGCAATCCAGCCCTGCACATGTTGCATGTATGCCATTCTGGTTTAAGTGACTTGAAAAACATGAAGGTAGTTATTACTTTTGACAATATATCTTTGTAATTGTTTTTATTTCAATGATTTATCTTTAATTGAATGGGATTTTATTTTACAAGGCAATTGCATGAATTTGAGTGAGCATGGAGCACTGGCCTAACACACAATGTAGGCCTTAAACAAGCACATTTAACCCAGTAACAGCACATTTTTTTCCTTGCACAGGCTCAAGTTTACCTTTTTACTCTAACACCAATACTATTGTTCGAAAACAAAAGGGTCTCTGCTGCCCTATTATAACAGCAGCACAAAGAATACATCACCCTCTAATCTAATGTGAGCTCTCTTCAGCTGTCAAAAGTATCTCTCTCTTCTAGAATGATGTCATAGTTTCCTATAAAACTGTTATCAATCCTTTTATTTTCCTCCCCATCGTATTTTGAATTATGCCTGTCAGCTTTCCCTTTCCTCTCACAAACAAAACACATTCCCTGTAGACCGGGGTGTTAGATCTGGCAAGTCAAAAATCTCAACACTGGCTGCTCGAGGAAAGGTGTTCTTTAAATACCTATTTGAAAGAAAAGAGAATAGACGATTGTCCTCATACACATTTATCCTACTGCACTTAGCAAGTCTGAAAGCATCCATAAATAATGGTGCTCCTGTTTCCTGTAGGTTATCAGTGCTGGAAAATTAGCTTTTAAAATGCGGTTTGAAATCCATTTGGGTGATTGATGGGTGACGGGACTAATACATTTTGGCAGTTTCTAGGAGGCCAGTTCACAGCCATTCCTTATGGTTGTCATGAAGCCAGACACATTTGATGTGAAAAATAAGGTCCCGAGCCGGCCGTGCTTAATAAAGAATGCTATTGTATGGACATGTGTTGTTGTTTTTACTGACAATACAGACAACTAGCTTTCTATTACCGGTTTCCAAAATCACCATTGTGCAATTGTGAGAATGTGTGCATGTATTTTCCAAGTTACCATTTTATTATATGGTTCCATATGAGTGAGGAGACACTGATTTTCACGAAAAAGTTAACCGTATTACTTATTTCCCATCATGCTTTTAAGAGATTAATGTGCTGTTTGGTGGCTTTGTGCCATCTCAGAAATCCCTTGTGTGACAGCTCAGTTGCTCCCAGCTGTAGATCTCCATCAGGGGTGCAATCCTTCGGAGCACTTTTTGGACCACCCTCAGAGAGGAGGTTCCTTCAGCACAGCACTTTGGCACAGTCCAAATCCGGTCAAGCGCTTACCACATAGTCTAGAACATCACAGGTCCTATTCAAATAGCAGAATACCCCATTGAAACTAAAACCATCTGCACAGGACAGATCAAGGGGAAGACACATCAAAAATGTTGGCATCCAACCCAGGAACCAGTCATTGTAACTAGAGGGTTTGTTATGTTGTGCATTTGATTGCTGTGAAAGACAAATGGATGGCTTAGGCCAAAGTTGGTCTCAAATGAGTGTCCTTAATGAGCAGACCAAATAAAATGCATTAAATGCAGTTAATACTGTTATAAGGAAATCTTCAAAGTGGTGGATTTATCCCCCACTGGCATCTGCTGTCTATTTGCAAGAATTAGGGGACATAATCTTCAGCAGTAATCGCCCAGTTGCCTAGAGTGGATTTACATTTTTCACACTGTGTAATCTTGCATTTACAATATAATTTACGTGGGTTTCTCCTTTCAACCCACTGACATCTCTCTTTTCCGCAGTTAAGCTTTCAGGGAGATTGACAAGGGACAAGCTCAAGGCGTTGAGTCTCGCTTTTGCATACAGCGACTCATGATACTTTGTGCATACAACGTGCGCACATGGACTCAATTTTGATTGATACTTAACTGAGACTGAGCTCTTGTTGCTGTCAAAGAGCAGCTAAGTCTCCTGAGCCTCTTGATTTTTGACATTTTGTAGATATTATATTCATGGAGCAAGGAGGCTGTATTTTGTGATGTGATCCCCTGTAACACTTTAATCTGTTTAGACTGCTTCAATGCTGTGGCAGGGAATGGGGTAGAAACCATACAATGCAATAGACGGCTGCCTGCCAAGTTCTTACAGTGTCCTGCACGCAATGAAAAATATCTCCTGAAGTACCAGATCCAAGGTTTTATTTGGAGCTTTGGGTGGCTGCTTTTAGCATTTTTTCTTTTACATAATACAGAGGCAAAGGCAACATTGTAGATAGGAGCTAAAATACTTTTGTTGTACAATAGCATGTACTTAATGTACCGTGTGGGTATTGGAATGTGCTTTCCTATACACATACTGTAGCTTTTAAAGTTCAACTAAATGAAACCGAATGATGCCATATTGCTTACAATTTGGTTAAAAATGTAATGGAAATGAACCTCATGCCAGGCTGATGTAATCACATTTTACCATACTGTCAACTGCACACTAATTATTTGAATCATCACTATTGTTTACGTATTACGCCTCACTGTCTTGGGTAAATTAAAGCATTTCCCTCTAAAGGAAACATAAAGGCTTTAAAATAGATCCTGAAAGTGCACAGTTGGAACGAGCAGCACTTAGTAACCTAATGCTAGTCCACGTGCGTAATGGTTTGCATTAGCTGCAAGCAATAAAATTATCCTAGGTCCTCACTAATGTTGGAATAATCATTTACAAAGATGGTTACCACATGCTGGAAATGTTTTCTTCTTTTTCTCTCTTTTTTTACGACCCTAATTCGCTGTTATTAATAATGAATAAAAATGCAATTTTCAGCCGGGTTGCTCCAGGGCTCTGGGAATCATTTCAATGAATATTTCAGCACATTATTTTAATCATGGCTCCACATATGCAGGGAGGGGGCTTGTTTTATAGGCTCATGCCTCAACCGCCCCAAGACCCCGATCATTAAACCCCACGCTGTCTGCGTTGAGGTTCCTACCTTTGATTTACAAGACTTGTTAAAAAACATTGTAAAAAAGGAGGCAAGCTGTGCCATTTATACTTGTAATTTGATGCTGTATTTGTTAATGGGAGTGCTTGTGATTTATGTATGCTGTGGCTGCTGCTGCTCCCTGCTGTTCTAATGCTATAGACTTTAGCAGAGGTAACATTACTGGACCTCTGCAGAGCATGCCACTAGTCCTAATAAATCTGCTATCTGTACCCTGATTTTCCTTCTCAAGATGTTTTCCCCTGATAAGGAAGTGGCTGCTGTAATCAGACCATCAGTGAGGGGTGTGTACTCTATCTAACCTGCCTGTCTTCCTGTCTCTCTCATAGTCAGCTGCACGACTTCTGGCGACTCGACTACTGGGAAGATGACCTGCGGCGGAGGCGGAGATTTGTCAGAAACCCCATTGGATCCACCCACTTAGATGTCACATGCAAGTCACTGCTGGAGTATGGTGAGTTTATCGTTTCTTTGATTAGTATTAGTATTAAGGAGTATAAAGTCATCAGAATGAGGGAGCTGAACATTCAAAGACATCATTACCCAATATTAAATGTAGAATATCAATGAAAAATCATGAAAAGGGCACTAAAGCTAGCCCAAGCTTGTCTGTATAGTTTAGCATATTGCTTAGTGGAAGTTAAGAGTCATTTTTATTGGTGACATATTTATGAGTCCTGTGAATTGAACATGACACATGCATTTTATTGCACTTTTTTATTTCCATCACAACACATACTCAAGAACAAATTGGATCTCTCCCTTTATGGTTTCTTCTCTTTGCCTGAAACTTTTTTTTACTGACCCAGGCATTCTTTCAGTGTTGCCCCACCACCTTGTGTACATTTTGCCTTTTGTCATGCAACACCGACCTTTAAAAGAAAGCAGCTTCTTACTATTAAACACCGTTGGCCCTGCTCTCCCATCTATATAGCAGAGCAAATGCATTAACGGCACATGGGAGAATGTATTGATTGTGAAATTAATGGAGGAAACACCTTCTTTTACTTTATAGAAAATGCATTATGGCCAGGGTAGCCTTTTAAAATGACTGTAGACTTACAGCAACACATGAATAAAGATCACAAGGTTCACTGACCCCTGGCTGTTTCAGTGTGTAGCTCGTGAAGCTGACCGTTGGTTGGGTTCAGGATGTCATCTTGCTGCTTCGCTCGCTCTGCTATGACTGCTGTATGAAGCTTGTGGCAGCGCTGTGGATAAACGCGTGCCAGCTGCTGCTTCAGCTGCAGGTGGTCCATATATGAGACACACATGCAATAATTGCACCGTCTGCTTTAGATTTGCTGCTGGTTCCATTATTTTTAGCCATAAGCTAATTCATGGGCTTTTGGTGACATGCTGATACTGCCGATGGGAGGACTAAAAGTAACAAATGTTACCTATTTCTGCAGCATGAACCACCTAGCTTTTGGTCCATATATTCAGTATGCTGCAAACAATCCTTACCCTGCTAATAACGAATAAAGGTGTGCATAATAAACTATGGCTTCAGCTTATACCTTTCAGACAATTATATCATCGGTTTTGGATATCTACTATTTTTTTTAGCTGTTTATTCATTTATTATTGGTTTAAAGAATATTTTATGTTATTACTATTTTGGTGCTCCCTAGAGTGACAGACTCAAAATCAGAAATCAAATTTATTTTTGATATTTTTGACCAAATACCTCAACATCAAAATGTAAACAATATTGAAGGGTTGACCATTGGCCGAAATATTTACAAAATAATATTGTTGATATAAGTGGGTAAAGGCAAATAATAGAACAGCTAGAACAGTCTGGTAAGTGAAATGACATCACGATACTGTAATGCAGCCTTTAAAACCAGGAAAAGACATTATGCTGAATTACGTTTGACAAACTATCGTTTCCCAAATTATGATATTGATATAACATCGAAATATTGCCCAGCCTTGATGCAAATACATTATTTCTGGTGGAGCTTCTGAGGTACACAAACAACAAACGCAATTTCTGTTGATACCTTTGAGGAAATTACTTAAATGCTTGTATATAAGGAGGGGAAAAGATGATGTACTAAAGGCAGATAAAAAAAAAATCCAGTCATTGTTCCACCCGCTTTGTTTTCAGGCTTCATCGCTCATTGGCCTTTTTACCTACACTCTGCTCAAATTAGTAAACGTGTATTATTTATTTTTGTCGCTTATTTGACAGATGTCCTCAAGACAATGCTACAAATATCATATTAGTTCATCAGATCAGGAGACTATACTATTGAGCTATCAGTTTTGTCTCTGTTGTTTGACATTAATCCCTCCGTGGAGTTGACTGAAGCCCTGCTGACATGCAGTAGTTTTAATGAGCAGAATAATGTATAAACTTGTCAAGTGAAAGGGATCGCCTGCGGTCGGAAGGCCCTCTTGCTCTCCGTGAGAGGTGAGCTGCACTTTCAAGCTTTTTCCAGCAGGCTTTGATGTGGTTGCACAGCGGAGGTTTAGTTTTGAGTGAGAAGGATCTTTTGTTCTTTTTTAGAGCTTCAGTCGATTTCTTTGGCAGTTTTAATTTTAAATGTACTATGACAGTGTTTTTTTTAATTTTCATGAATATTCATTTTTAATTAGCATGATATTAAAGATAGGACCTGTCTTCAGCAGATAACCCTGGTGCAGAATCTCAGAGGTTGGATATCCATTAGTCATAACATCCCGACTTTGTTTCCTGGGCTTGACAGGGATTCTATTGAACTTTTTAGTGGGTTGCCGGCTGCATAAGCACCAGAGTAGAAAAACAAAGAGGCTTTTTGAGTTGGCCCTCGAGAGTCATTATTAAAGCTTTAAAATATGGGACTATTGGAGAACCAGTAGGTTGTCCAAATTGAATACACAGTTTCTGGTTTGACAGCAGGATATGACAATATACACTCAGCCACCATCTTGAGTTTGAAGAGGCCATACTTAAACTGTTGTGATCACAGTAAGCGTCAGTTTTACAAGCTCACTTTGGGGAAATAAAAGTTAGCAGGAACGTTTTTCTTTCTTTTTTTTCACTAAGAACATTTCAGCGAGTGGGCTGTGTCGTTTTTGACAGCAGAGTATTGCAAGAGTCTCAGAATCTTTTGTGTTTATTCTTTATAGAATGACATTACAAAATAAAAGATTCGTTGCCATTTTAGGAATTTGCTTAAAGAATTCATTGTTGTGTGGATTTCTAAGAGAGATTACTTGACTAATTATATGGCCAGTTGCCAATTCAAAATGGTTTTAAATCCACATTTTTTAATTTGACCTTTTTTGTAAAACTGCAATGCTTTCCTCGATTTCCCTTACTCCAATAAAAAAAATGTTTTATTTAACATTCTTCCCAAAAAATATTAAGAGGGCAAAAGTTGAAGTGAAACTTTTTTAAATCAAGTTGATTTATTGGCAAAACCAGTGTATTAAAAAAAAAAAAACTTTTAGTGCAATTTGTGTGTCCTTGTGTGTGAGAGCGTGTACATTCATGAACGCGTGTGATGGGAGGTTAAACTGCCTTAAACTCTGCCTCGTTGTCTATTAGCAGCATTGACAGCTTAGCCAGCACATTCTGTCTCTGCCCTGTAATAACCTGCCCTGTTAACAGCCAGCCTCGGCCCAGTATCAGAGTATATTGTTTGGTGATTGGAATTGGGCAAGCATGAAATGGAAGTCACGTTAATATTGATCCAAGTGTTTAACGGGGTGTTTTACCTCCCGGTGTCCTTGCTGTCTCATTTCAGGTGAGCCGCCTCTCTCAGAGCGGATTGCCCTGGGCAGAGAACTTTATAGCTCTTTAGAGGCACTAGTCTCGTGATGTGATATTAACCTTCTCCTCCTTTACAATCAAATATATTCAACTGTGACAAATGACACCCAAACATTTACTAACCTGCAAATACGAACATTTTAATGCAGCCTTTCTAACCTAATGCTCTGGTCCAGATGTGAGGATTACTAGTCACTGCTGTTAATGTTTTGATGGGGTGAAGATGAGGTTGTTTGTAACCTCTGGTAGCATACGCACTGCATATCCCAGGATATTGAATATAGATCACCCCCAAGAGGAAGCTTCTGCACCGTATAAACTCACCCTACATCAAAGCTCTATTGTTTACTTTTACAGTCTCAAAACACATTCTTTGCAAAACGAGTGGCTTGCATCACAGGAAGTATGAAGCTGTCACCCCCTCGTATATACCCCATTTCATCTTTCAGTGCAGAGTAAATAAAAGTGAAGAGACAGAGGGCAGAATTGCATCGCCCTACCGGTAATGCAATCCCATGGACTGGACTTTTTCTCTCCATGTGGAATGTGGAGCCTGTGGAGAGGATGCGTAGGAGGGCAGGATCTAAAACAGATAGAGTCCAGGAAACAGAGGAGATGTATTTAAAACATTCTAAAGAGCTCACGTTATATGGATGCGGGAAATGACTGCACAAAACACTGATGTTGATTAGAAGTTAGGTTTATACATAAGCTATGGAGCCGGGGCTTATCCTAATGCATGTTATCTACAGAGATCTGACAGAATGAGACATAGCACAGAATAGTTCCCGCAGAAGTCCAGACTTTTTTTTTTAAGTCTTTGTTTAGAAAGAGGTCGAGATAGCTGTGTGTCTTCAACTGTGTCCAAAATGTTGTTATTTTGTGTTTTTATTTATGGTCATATATTTGTGAACTCTTTGTGAACACTTGGCAACAGTCTTTTTAAAGGCCTTTCAACTCTTATCGATTCCATACTTGATAGTAAAACTACTGAACATTGAGTATCTGAGATAGACATAATCATTTTAGTTTTATATCCACTGTAACCCGTTGGAAACTTGATGTCAGCACTAATGCGTTCTCTCTGACTCCAGGATTAAACTCAAATTCTGAAAGACTCATTTGGTGCTTATTAAAGACCCAATCTTTGAAGATTACATGATTAAAGAAGTAAAGAATGTCACCCAACAGCATGTTTTTGATGTAAATATATGGGATGTGTGTGAAAAATTGTGCCACAACAAACAATTGGTAGACACAGAGGGAACTCAGGACCATGGATCCTTGTTGAACCCCAGTGATGAGGGCTCAGGGGCGTCCTCCATTGGTCACAGCTGGCAGGTCTTCATCAGCCTCCAATGGGGTCATGAAAGCTCTGAAATGCACTTTACTGAGTGTAATTAGTGCACTCTGAGGCAGTTTTAACTCAGTGATTGAACAAGTGGACCCATGAGACTGGTGATCGGAGGCTCCTCCTGGCACTGTTCCTGAAGGCCTTGAGAGCAGACATGAAATGAAACTTCTGTGATTTTCTTTTTTTTTTCCAGAGATGTGTAGAAGGCAACGGCAGTGGTTGTTGATGGACTGCTCACTTTGTAAGGTTAATTAGATAGATACTAGTTGGCATAGCATCATTGTGCAGTGACGCGATGGAAGGAAACTTTTTTTTTCCTTCTCTTTAAAATATAAATTTAGAAGAATTTCAGCTTCTCACACTGAATGTTTTAATCGGTCAGTATATGATAATGATATAAGTAATATCTACCCCAGCCTGCGCTTGTCCCTTGTTCTTTTTCTCTTTAGTTATATCAGATACTCAAAGGGCCATTCTCTTTGGTTTGCCATTTAGTGGTCAACAGTGAACACGTGAAAATATTTGTAATCCCGCTGCACAGCAAGTCCTTTAATAGTGACAAATAGCGGCCCTTCTCACAGCCGCACTTTTAATACACGAGTGTCTCCGAGTCAACGGGCTATCAGTCATGAGAAAATCACTTTTCATGTCAGCACATTTTCTCCTTCATGTCATAGCTCTTCATTTCTTGTTATTTATAACCATATTACATTGTCTGTGAGAACACAATTGCATTGTGGGTAAAGATGGTCGCCTCCCCCCACAATAGTTGATGTTGGTCATTTGCGTGTAGAAATCAGCCTCGTTTATTTGGTTTACTCAACCCCGCACAGACTTGCCAATCAGAACATCGGCCTGTCTGCTGAACTTTCCCTCATTTACTCGCAGCGTAATGATGGTTTACAGAATTACAGTTTTAAGTTTCAGCCTTTCTGCTTTGATCTCTGACCGCCAGCTGGCTTTTGCCTTTAACATTACACAGAATTTGTTTCCGAAACGCACAGACTTCTTCCCTCTGTCTGATGAAAGCACTCCAGATACGAGACAGAGCAGGAAGCAGACATTTTTTCTCGGTAGCAGTGTTGACAACAGTCAAATGTGACCTCTTCAAGACAAGGTGCATGTTCCTCAGGGGAGGGAAAGGCAAATTAAGAACTGTGCTGAAATGAAACATGTCAGACGGGTGTCAGCCAACTCCCCCTTTTTGGTGTGTTCCTTTCATACACACACATTTTTCCTCTGGTTATTTCCTGTATTGGACTTCAGAAAGACAAATCCTCATAAACGTTGCGAGCAGCCGTGTGGCAGGCACATGTTGGAGATGGGCAGAGTTAAGCTGATAAATGTGTTGCAAAACCGCTTTGTTTTGCAGGATGTATGAACACATCTTGTTCAATGAGCTTGCTCCACCATAGCTATATGATGAAGTCCTGGTGTAAGCAGACTCCTAATTGTGCTGTCTGTTCAGTCTCACTCCTTGTCAAGTCTCCAAAAGCGGCAAATGATATCTCTAATCGACTACGAGCTCAAGATGTATCCCCCGACTCAGCTGTTGGTCTTTCAAGATACAGACTGTGTTTCATTGTTGACCTTGTCTAAAAATAAAAGCTGAAACACCTCTGATGTTTAACCACGGGAAATGTATTCAGTGAACGAACGTGTACCCTGACATTCTTTCATATGCTATGGCAAGTACATTAGTGAGCATCTCATTTCAGGTTCATCCTGCACATATTATTTTTTCATTCAGAGGCTCTCCATGGTTTATATCTTTTTTATATATTTGACTATATGTTATGTATTTTAAGACTCTCTTGTTTGAACTTGGGGAAATGCAAAAACTTCATTAGAATAAACCTGTTAAGCTCATACTGTGGTTATCAGGAATGTGGTTATTTTTTTCTTATTTCTTCAAATGTAATCTAAAAACCCGTATGATTAGTTTAGCTCAGTTTTTTATGCTTATTTATTTTCTGATGATGCTGTTGCAATTTATCTTACTAAATATGTTATATGATTTTATATGTTGTTTTTTATGCATTACTAAAATGTACTGTATATTGTAAATTGTATTGCCTGGCCTTACATTTGAAGCAGGCTATTGCTCAGTCAGTGAGTGCAACAGTTAAACAGTTAAAGCATAGTGATGTATACCGATCTGAGCTTGAAAGGTCAGAGTGCAATATTTAGCCTATTTTCTTCCCCGCAATTCTTTTGACAGGCACAGAGGACGACGAGGTGGTCAAATCCAAGAAAGTCTTCCGCAGCCAGACTGTGACGAGCCCAAACCCCGAGACGGAGCTGATGCTGGAGGGAGACGAAGATGCCGTCAGCCTGCTGCAGGAGAAGGAGATGGACAACCTGGGTGGTAAGTCAGCACACCAGCACCTCCATTAACCCCAAGACTACATTAACTCAGCTGTAGCATCAGGCCTTTACTCGTATCTCTCTTCTTCCCTAATTGCTGGCATAGTTAAAGTGTACATGATTAATGTCAGTGACTCAAATAAAGTGTTTGGATAGTGTCTTTTAATCAGTGTAGTGTACTTACAACAGTACTACTGTAAGGGGGCACTTTGAGATATGTGGCTACTATTTAATATTCAAAATCTATTTGTCTAATGTACTTGAGGTTTGAGTTCACAGGTTGCTTCCTGCGGTTCACTATCAGTGTCGTTCTAGAGTCAAAGACTTTGTCTCTGTGTTCTAATCTGGACAGCGTTGCTTTGCTTTGACAGCGACATAATGTGTCCTTCTCTTTTTTGTTTTGGATCTTGTCAGCACGGTTCCTTCCTCGAGTGTTTATCTCCAGAGGCAAGTCTTGTACGGTTAAACTAACACCGGAAAGATGATCAATCCAAATATGTCACATTTAGAATTTCTCAAGCAATCAGTAATTAAAGTTGATGTGAACCACTGCTTGCTAATGCTGAACGTTACAGTGGCGTTGTCTAACCTTTCATGACCTAATATGTATCTTCACAGGTTGTGTGACACCATTCAAAATATATTCATATAGATTGAGTCATTGTGTTTAGTTTATGTTATTATACTGATATTATACTTACTTAAATACAAACAGATCATTATTAATCAATGTAAATTCTGCTGCGCCGAGGCTTCTGTATATCGATTACTAAACTTGAATAAGGCCACAGTAAAGTGTCACTTATTGCAATCGTAGTGATCCGCCCAAAGACACCTGCTAACATAACTCTTCTTACTCAATCTCTCGATGGTGCTGATGAAATATTATTAATTATAATAATAGCTATTGAGAGAAAATCTCATCCAATCAGATGCTGTATTTCATTACTCTACTGATTTAAATCCCTGTGTATTAATATCACTCAGACAATCAAACAAACGTGTGTCTTCACAAGTATTGCAACATAATCAATCAACAGATTCTCAAAAAATAAATTATTTTATTTCATTAAACTCTGTACAAATGTGTTTTTGCAGTAAATACAATCCCAATCTATTCCATGGAAAGTCTGAAATTACAGCAATACTCTTTCCTCATTGAAATTAATAAACTGTGTTATATTTTAACTGAACCAAGGAACTCCAAGAAGGAGTTAGCCAAGAAAACTGCTTTTGTGTATTTTCCATTCTGACATGATGTTAAGGGAGAGCAAACAACAACTTAATTATCCTAGTGTCAAACTAACCCTCATTCTCTCATACAGTTGACAATCATTTCCATAAATTATTTTCCATTTCAAGTAACTGCCAGGACTTTTTAAAAGGTAAGATATCCAGATTTGACTTTAGTTTTGAGTGTAGATCAAGAACACTGCCCCACAAACTCCTCAATAAGCCCAATCTTCACTTCACGTCTCATGCTAATAGTTGGTGTTTGAAAGAAGCAGACGCTTCTTAATGATGCAGGCTTTTTGTAGAATATAAACTAATACTCATCCCTGGCAGCCATTACCAATTCCAATAATAACTTCTTCTTTCAGTGACGACTGATAATAGGCAGTAAAGAAGTGACGGTTTCTCCTTTAATGGTGAGAAGTCTGGCCCATTGTTGTTGACAGCTGTTGTCACTGGATGTGGTTTTATTTTGGATTATTGGCTACTTCACACGATGTAAATGAACATTCACTGCTCCAAGACTGTGTCTATAGTACATTTTTAGCTCTAAGTCTGATGCGTTATGTATTTATTTTTGATGTTGCAGTAAAGTATGTTGAGATTTTGCTATTCTCAGAGAATTTACTATAATAGCTAGAAGTGAAGACATTTTAAGAGATTCTCGTTCTGGTAATTGCAATACTAATCTAATGTTATGGATTTTGTTACCAGGTTCTGCAAGTTAAATGATCCAGTCTACATATGTAGCAACTTGATGCTGTAAACTGTGTTTTAACTGAAGTGTCACAAGTTTGTTTGCATAACATTTTTACTGTTACCAAAATGTCTTTACTAATCCAGGAGGATCTGCGCTGCAACTGAAGCATGTATTAACAGTAACAAATATGAATGCATGTATCTAATGTGTTCATTCCATGCAGGCACAAATTGTGAGAGAAAGACTCATCGTCACTTAGCCCTGTATACATTACCCGGTTATCATGGCTTAGTACATGAGGCTCAGGCTGAACCAGGGCACTGCTGAGCAGTGAAATCCCCTCTAAGAATCGACAGATGAATCTCAGAGGAGGCCAACCCCTCCTCTTTGTCCCAGGCCAGCAGGCAGCCCAACACTCCATGCCCAATCGAAAGAGGAGAGCAGGGAAAGCTTGGGCTAAAATAAAAGCAGAATGTATCAATTCCGAGAACCAATAATGACCTTGTACAACAGAAATGCTGTGACTGAATATTTATGATACATGTATGATGTGTGCGCTTGTTTCAAATTCTGAACCAAATCTTGAAGATAGACGTCGACTTTTAGGAATAAGTGCTGGGATTTTAGAATGTATATGTATATTTTTTATGTTGAATCAAAGTTGAGTTCATGTTTTTACCAACAGGGGAGCTCCCTCACACTGTAAGATGTGGGTTGTGTTTATACCAGGAAGCACTGTCTGTGTTTGGCCTGTATCTAATCTCAGGCATGAACAGCCTTAATGAGAGATCTGGGACTAGATCCTTGTCAACAACAGGGCTCCTCCTGCCAGCCTTTGGGTCAGTGCCTGCTGCTGCTGCTGCCAAAGGGGCGGGGCCTGCACTCAAGGGCCCGAGCCGTCGTGGTTACTGAACCTATGATTAGTTTTGCTCCCCCATAGACATTGAAAATGCTGTCAGTGCTTGCACTTGCATTAAATTAGCCTTTCTCTATGCACATATACTGTCTCCAAAATGAGGTAACACAGAAACTTAAGATGAGCATGCGTGAGGAAAGCCGAGGAGAGACTGAGCCTCACGAGGCCTTTCTCATGTCAAACAAGTCTGTAGATGTTACTGTTATGCTGGCATACTGGAGCCATGTTAGCCCAAAGTGTGGTTTAGCAGCCACAACCATTTTGTTCTGTCTTAATTTAGCCTTTCTGAATCCATTTTAGTCCCCATTCACAATACTGAGCACTTGAGTGGTGACATGTTGATAAAAGGGCGAAAACCCAGCATAACATTTCTGAATGTGTAATCTCAGGAACAGAAGTGAGAGCAAACCGGGTGTTAGTTCACATTTGCCCCATGTTGAGTTTTTTTCGTATTCAATGATCTACAAGTCCTTTCTGCTTAAAAATGGAACCGTGATATCAAAAATAAAATGAACAACCCTGTGCATTTAATATGTTGTATTTAATATTGTTTTATTCTATGTGTATGGATGTATTTTTATATTGTGCTGCAGCCTTATTAAATAGTCTGTAGACCAGATTTTCTAAAGCTTTTACATTTAATGTTGTTGAAAGACAAATGCTTGGTTTGAAAACGGGAAAAAGAGGCCATCACTTCAGTGACTCAAATGAACAACAAGGCACTGTGCCTCAGATACTCAGCATAATGACTGCAGCTGTGTGTGTGTGTGTGTGTGTGTGTGTGTGTGTGTGTGTGTGTGTGTGTGTGTGTGTGTGTGTGTGTGTGTGTGTGTGTGTGTGTGCGCGTGTGCGTGTGCGTGTGCATGCATCTACTGTACAGTAAGTCAGCATGCATGTTTGAAAGTGAATGATGGTGCTCAGGTGTGCAAGTAACCCACTTCCACTTGTATTGCTCTCATTATGTAAAATATAAAGGCTCTCTTTCTCAAACACTGCAGTCCAGCAGATGGACTGTGGGTGATATTATACCCATCTTTTCAGCACTTCTCCCAAACTCCCACTACACCACCTCATTAAATTGGCCTGTCATTTGATAAATATTTGTGTTTCCTTTAAAAGAAATACTCACGTGTTAGCCTATATACACCACTCATCCTGTGTAAGTTGCCCTTAATTTTGTTATTCTCGTGTAAACATTTTAATGCCATATAGCCTAATTATGGAAAGATCCCAGAGGGATTACTGCCTAATCCTCTTCCTCCCCATGAGCAATGGATGCTGTGGCTTAATGCTCCAGGCTGGTGTCTTACTCTCTTTGTAGCCCTTTAGGGCCGCAATACAATACATCAGCCCTAGAAGTGTTATTTTTAGTAAGAGGTGAATGGGCATGTAATGTAAAGGCTTAAGTGAAAATAAAGACAATCTCCTCAATTGGCAGAAATAATCTGTAACAGCAATGTTAGTTTTACTTTTTAACGGCTTGCAATACAATATTGTCAGCGTGTATACTTGTTTCTTCTTTTGTAAATGGACAACACTAAACGTTATTTGAAATGCAGTAAACCAAAGAAAACTCAAAAAGTAACGCAAGTATTTGCTCTTCGTATGGAGCGTGTGAGCAACGTGTAGCGCCTTGCCGATAGCATCAGCAGATAGGATCCCCGTTAATGGACCCGAGCAACGCCGAGAAGAAGCCCAGAGAGGGCGGTCTGACTGCGCAGCCTGCAAGAGCGATGGAGGGGCGCTCTGGGAGTTGAGACCGAAATCCACTTGTATTCCTGTAACACTATCGGCTATAATTGGCTGAAGAAAGCAGATTAAGATTGATGAGACATTAAAGTGGCTCTTTGGAGTTTAAGGGATCGATAAATATCCTGATTTCGAGAGCTTTCGTTTGAGAGCAGACAAATCACTGTAACGGTGCGCCACAGCGACACTGATCTGAGAACATGGAGGATGAGCAGAGGAAGACGGAGCGCGGGGGAGGGGGGCTGGAATAAAGACGTGATCACTATCAGCTGGGGTCACATCCCGCTTTACGATTCTGGACAAGTAGTTTGATTGTTTTCCTACATGTCTTCATCTCTATGTGGGTGATTAGCGAGTAAAACAGCTGCATTATTTAAAACAAATATTTTCAGAATCCAGTTATAAGTTTCTCCTTTTAAAGCTGAATATCAATTTTGTAAATTCATATTTAGGAACTGCACTGCAAATGCATTTTTGTGATATTACCATGCGAATGTACAATGAGGAATGGTTTTATTTTATTTAACTTCATGAAAATGTTTTCTCTTGTTACCGGTTGTTGTTTGCGTTTTGATCCGATCCTGTCAGGAATCCCTTTATTGTATCAGTGCATCACAGGTACACAAACGGGTACACATACTATGTAGATCTATGTATAGGCCTGTTAAACCACTAGCTATTATGCGCATATAAGGGCATCATGTGCGTTATAACAAAAATGTGTTCACACGCCGTTGTTTTGTGGCGCGATGAATAACACAAGCTATACAAATTAAGACTTTCACGGAGCTCTCATGTGAATTATATTTGAATAAACTACATGAATACATGTATTAATTCCCTAATGTTTACAAGGGCGTTGTGTATCGAAAGTGTGATGCAAACAGGCCGCTGGTGTGATGGTATCGCATTGATCGCCATGATTACCTTCAGCCTCGCGTAATTCAACATAAATATTATCTTTTATTTTATTTGGTGCATGGTACTGATTCCTTGTGTGGCTGCCCCCTCCACTCTGCAGGCCCAGTGGTCCTGAGCAGCCCGGCCCAGCTCGTTGCCCCCGTCCTGGTGGCCCGGGGGACTCTGTCCATCACCACCACTGAAATCTACTTCGAGGTGGACGAGGATGACCCCGCCTTCAAAAGGGTCGACTCAAAGGTAAGTAAGCCGCAAGCAAGTGTGCAGGCCAAGTTTAAAGCGGACAGTTTTAGCTTCCGACATGTTTCACTCTTGTTGTTGTTTTCCCCTTATTTACACTGGAACTGGGCGTCATGTACTACATATTTATTATATTTTAAATACAGACTTCGAACAGAAAGGCGCGGATGCGACTCGCCGCTGTGGCGTGCTTTTTTATTAAACGGGGTGTTGTGCCCATAATGTGGTTGTAAATGCCGATTTATACTCTTATACTTAAATTTGCTGCATTTTGCATTTCAAAATATATCATGAGATGAGTATTAAGGCCTCCTCGTCGCGCAGGTTCGACCATCAAGCTGTGGTGATGGTGTACATCCACGATTTAATATATATTTCTCAGCAGCTGCACATTTGTTTAACTTGTTGAAGATGGAAATTATCCCTTCCTATTTCCCTTTTTAGGTTTCAAACGCATCTACTTAAGGGTCCCCGAAATTAAAGATCCCATAATATTATGATTGCTTGGTAGTAGGCCTACTGTCAAAAACACATTTGAGAAAACCATAATGGGACACAAATATAAAACAGCTCGTTTTATTAGCTCTTTAAATTAGATCAAAGACAGAAAAAAAACAGATCACAGATGTTATAATCCAGTGTATTTCAAGTGCATTTTTTTTTCAATTAAACTGTAATATATATATATATATATCTACTATATATATATATGTTATCATTTTCATTTTTTTAGCATGTAGGCCTAAGCATGGTAGAGATAAACAACAACCAAACATGTTCGAGTACTTTAAATAATAATTCAAGTAAATTGATGGAATGTTTTCAATGTAGCAAATGTTGTACACCTATCAAAATGTAAACTTTCAAAAAAATTAGACAATGTCCATTGAAACAGATGAATCAGACTACGACTGATGCAAGTATAAATTAATAACGTATCTACCAGATAAAGAAAAAGTTCAGAAGTAGATTTAAACAGGTGGATCCTATTTACGTGTCACAGAACAACATTCACAATTTTCAGACCACTTGAATCACAATCTATGAATGTATTTACAGTATAAAATGTACAGATGCGTGTTAGTATTATTATTATTATTATTTTCAAAGTTTGTCACGGGGCTTTATTTTAAAGCATTTAAGGAAATGTAGAATTTAGGCAACCATGTGGCACGGAGAGAAAATAAACCACTGTGGAGGTGGCCTCCTGGATTAGTGGTCGCCAATAACTTAAATTTGCTCCTAAATATTGACATCGGGGGAAATGGCAAAAACAACTGTCATAAAAAACATCTCGAAACTGGCTCGGCCAAATCATACCAGAGGACAGTCACATTTCACAAGCCTTTGCAAATTGGTTGGCAATATTTTTCTGTCCGTTTATTAATAAGAGCTCGTTAGGCCTCTTTACCACAATGTTCTAAGACGAGGTGAACTAACACTTTTTGTTTTACCTCAGAGTTTCTCCAAGCTTTTGGGGTTGGTCAGTATTTCTCTTGCCAGTCGCCAAGTCTGTTTGGCTGCATTCTCTAGAGAAGAGTGAGGCTTTCCTTGAAACAGGTCTAAAGTAGGCAGGAAATAATGCGGGCACCTTCTGCACTGCAAACATGAAATGAGCTGCAATAGTATCCCGTTCAGGCGGTCGCCGAGGCAGTTCTCATCCCAGTCTGACTCCCGGGGATGCTTCTCGCACTCGTAGGAAACCAAAGTTTTCATGTGGTAGTTGTTCAGAGGCGTTCCGGGCAGTTCGAGGTGGCGGTCGCGTAACGTTTTGAGGACCGATAAGCATTTCTTCCGGCATCCACCCAGGATGAGCCGGTTCTCGGCCTCGCCGAACTGCAAGACCCAGGCGTCGCTCTCCGCTGAGCTCTGCTTGCCGTTCAGGGAGTAGCACTCTTTGGATAAAAGATTGAAACCTTCCGCCTTGACTTCTGCCACTCGGTTAGGTCCCGGCCAGGGGATGTGAGGGAGAGGCCAGTGCGCGGCGCTTCGCGGCCAGATCCCAGTGCACTTGAAAGCCGGCGTGATTTGCACCACATATCTGTCTCTAATGCGCAACCTCACCTCACTTGTGTCAGCGATCATTTTGATAACATCTCTGTAGCTGCATTTATCCACTGCCTGCGCCACCAGCGTCTGAAATCTCGAACGGATCTTGCGAGCCGAGAGGTAACCGGAGGCTGTTATGAACTCAACCCAGAGAGACATGCTTCTCTTGCGGCCGTCGCTGAGCTTGAGCACGGCGCAGCCCGGGAGAGATCCGTCATCCACGAAGTTGAATACTCCCATCTGATTCAGATAGAGCACAACCTCGAACTCGTTGGGTGAAATTACCTCCAGTCCCTCGAAACGATTATCCATCTCGCTGAGGGAGCTGATGAAGCGGGGCTCCTGCACCTCGACCTCCTTCAGGACATCCGACACCACCTTGCACACCTCCCGGATGGACTTGGAGATGGCAGCTTTTCGAGACTGGCATTTTTCGTTGTAGTATTTGTTGAGGTGATACACCAACTTTGCCTGGGCGGCTATCATATTTGGGCAGAGATCCGGGTTGTACACCGGAGTCTCGCAGTAAGCCGAAGGATCCAACGCGGCTGTTTGTACGGGAGCCAATTTAAGAGAAGAAAAAACCTATTTAAAAAAGAAAAAAAAGGCTATTTATAAGTCAACTATTTGAAGCTGTGCTCAGAGCACATGCGGTATAATCATATCACAACATTCACAGCTGTTGTACCGCAAACTGCATTGAAGTGCACGATGCAAGTCCTCGAATCTATCAGGATGAGCTGCTTAAAAGTCCATTTCCACCTTGTGGTTCAGTAGCCCGACAAATACCTTTTGGTTTTTCTCTGATCACTGTGCCAGTTCGGAGTCCGCGTAATTGCGCAGAGTAGAGTGTTCCCTCTAGACGCAGACGTCCGGTGTTGCTGTGTTTTACAACAGGAGACACACACACTCTTTATTATAAGGGAGGAGTTGAAACCAAGATGTCCAATCGCTGTCTGATGCGTCACCGCTTTCCAGTTTATCGAAAACAAATTCATCCCCGGGTGCTATACGAGTAAAAAGTACAGGTAGTAGTATATTATATCGAGGAGCGGAAGTACACCTATACGTATTTGGAGAGAAGGAAAAAAAACTGCAATTTCACTGCGTTACGTTGCTTTCCTTGGACTCTATCTGCTGCGTTTAAGTTCGCTATATTGAATCATGTATGAAACAGTAGGTGGATTTAGAACTGTTTAGTATTTATGTGTTTAGGTGATAAAACTTAAATTTAGCCATATTATTTAAATATGATCTTTTCTTTCAGTGGACCGGATCTCTCTTCTTCTAAGGCGCATCAGATAAATACAGACTAGAATGGAATAGTTGTTTAATTTATTTATTTATTTTTTTTATCAAAAATGGAATTGTAATTTATGAATTGATTTTGTCTAATTTGTGCGTTTTGTTTTTGAAGCCATGTGTTATATAAAAAAAAGTATGACTTTTTTTAATAAGACCTTTCAGGATAAATTCAATTAACCGAACACTCTGGGATCAGGCTTATTTCTGAGCGACGAACAAATTATCGTGCTATTTACATTTAGCATTGTGATTATATTTGACACGTTCATTATCTTGGCTGCATACGAGTTTATATCTCGAGTTTACATTTCGACCTTATTTTATAATGCAGATTGTTTTGCTCGTTTATTGTGCGGCAACAGCTTGTAGTGTGTTGTGCAACAATCCCACGTGGTCATTTAATTAATTAATGTATATTGTAATGTACATTACAATAAAACATTTTTTCTTAAAATATAAATCTAATTATTTCATTGCTCAAAATAAAAAGCACATTAATCAATATACTGATTAACGTTATATTGCAATTTGTGTCAATCTGCCAAAATAACTATATATATATATATTTTTTACAATTGTTAGATTACATTGAAAATGTTTGTAATGTTGAATTTGTTATTGTTTTTGTTTTCACATATGTCCACCATCAACATTCAATATTATATTTAGCTGAATAATATGCATTGATATTCTACAACCTGTTATTGGTTATTATATATTTTTCTTCAACAACAAGTTAAAGATAGAAGCAACAAAACAGCACGAAGAACCAAGTTTGAATGTTAAAATACAAGAAAAAACAAGATACAAAAGCATTGATTGCTTATAAATCTAACAATTAAGATCAACAAGGCTGACCATTTTATATAAAGTCACATGATGTGTTAGTGTGATGTTTTTAGGTGCAGCTATGTTGGTCTGATATAGGCAGTGATTCACAATAAAGGGATCTTGCATGCACACTAAACCCTCTCTGGCTCTCATCATTGCACTGGCACTCCATCTCACAAGGTACAGTGCATGCTTTGAAGAGGACTTCAAAAAGATAATGCTGCACGGATCAGATAAGGAACACAAAGGCATTTACACCCATCTCTGCTCTAGTCAGAACTGCATACGACCAGACATTATGAGGGCAAACCGGCACTCGTCAGCTCTGACTCACTCCATGGATGCGGCTGAGCAGGAGGTGGCGTGTGTGGGAAGGACCCTGATAGATAGGTGACTCCCATTATCATCACAGCCTGTCACGGACACACTGCCAGTAGCCAGTGATAATTCCACACTGTTACCAGGCAGACGATACAAATATGGAGTAGCATCTTTTTTCATCTTTTCTTTTTACAACTCTATTCATGAGACATGATAGAGGTCTATATTAAGGTTCATTCTGAGATTAAATCATTATATTTTGTCCATACTTTTGACAGTAATCATATTCAGGTCTGAATAAATTTAACAACCAAACAATGTCAATTTATATATGTGAGTGTGTATGTGTGTGTATATATATGTATATGTATATGTATATGTAATGTATACATTCTGGAGGCCACATAATGGAGGGTTTTCATGTGGTGAGAGGTAGCTCAAAGCCTCGTGCCCTCTCAGGCTTTGATAGTCTTTCCTCTCACTTCACTGTCTCCCACTGTCTGTGGCCCAGCAGGTACTTGCCTTTTATTGAAACCAGACTAGCCTCACTTTCCAGGCTATCTTGCCAAAGATGCCTCCGAATCAACTTCCACCTCTTGAGTTTGTGCTCCGGCCTTTGGTCATATGTATGCGGGATAGAAGGGGGGATTTTCATTGTGATGATCACCTCTTAATCTAAAGCATGTGGCTGCACAGATCTCACAGTAACTCAACCTGCTCTGCAGTCACAAGACGCCAGCAGTTGTCAGGTCTAGCCGAAGACAATTGAATCTTCTTAGCCATATCTTTACCATTACAACATTGCAAGCTTTGTTGCTTCATTCGCTATCCCGCTAGGCTATAGGAGGCCCTCCAGTGTGATATATGGGGCTGTGATTCCAGCACAGGCCTATTTCTGACCCGGCAAAATGCATGCACGATTGTGTAAATCAATACAATGACTTCTACTTCCCCTAATTTTGCACGAGCATGTGACCCTGTTTCCAAGGCCTCTTTGTTTCCAGAGCATGCCTCTACACTTATTCATTTTTTCCCTCCTCCATTTTTCTTTTTCCTTTCTTCTAGCAAGACTGATCGTCCTGTTAACATGGCCGGGCATTAGGTCAATGGTGCTTGTCTGATGGCTGAAATTGCCCTTTGATGACACCACTCATGCTTTGAGTGACTTGAAATGATATTCTACTGATTGTACCCAAAGTCATTAAATGTATGTTGCTTTATTCCACATTTCATCCTCAAGGCTTTATGCAGTATTTATACACGCAAATTAGTAAACACATTCAACTAACACATGTGTTCATGTACAAATGTGTAAAAATGTATAAAACCGTATGTAGCCTTAAGAATTAAAGGAAAATGTTGAAGTGACTCTCCAGAGGGAAAATGAAAAACTCATACTTTACAAACATAAATGTTTATTGGCTATTTTGTCCAACACTATCCTCTTTGACTCTGTTTTTATCCATATTTTATAAACAAAAGGTTTTACCGCAACAATTATGCTGTTTTAAGTTTCAATTTTCTGTATTACTTTACGACTACAAAATCAATGGCAATGTAATTATACCATTTAACCCATTTTAAGCTGGATCAAGACCTTTATGACCAACAATCCTCTGACTGGTATCATAATTATGGATGGCATTTTATGATTTTAATAATCCTATTACACGAGAACAAATAAGGTCTGCCATATGCTTTTTCATTTAATTTCTGGGGTCATTTAGTTTTGAAAAAGAGACTCTCAAGCCATATTCCATACAAAGGGAGTTTGCCAGCTAGCTCCCAAGCTAATATGCAGATTAGTCAAAGTGGACTTAATAGGATGACATATTTCTATATAAATCAGATTAAAAGCAGTGACACTTCATAGAAGTTACATCAACACTGGCTCTCAAACTGTGAGAAATAATATACTTTAATCTCATGGGAGATAGCCTCTCATGTTGACATATTTCCTATAATTTTGTTTGTCACAAAATGAAATTGTCATTGGGATTTTTTATTAACAGGACATTATTATTCCAAGCAATATGGTCTCTCTGTAGGACGCCAGTTAATTGTTGGGCCCGAAGCCTCAGCGAGGACCCCCTTTGGATTGTGTCCATTCATTTGTTTTATTATCTGCTGTGTATTAGTAGCCTCCTTTGGAGAAGTCAGGAAGCTGGACTACATGGCCAGGGGCTCTCAGAGACCCTCAGTGATCACCTCAACAGGCTCTGTTCACTATGGACATTATCCACTATGGCACACACACGGAAAACATCAAACCTATCAACATGATGGGAATTCTGAGAAGACGGAGAGGTAGAAAAAAGTGTAAATTATGAAATTTAATTGATTGTCTCAGCTTCATTTGGCCCCTCACCCCTCCCCTCTGCAATATGGTACGCTTGTCAGCCTTCGTGATAAATTACATGCATGTATTTGCATGAATTTAGCACGAATCCAAGTCTGTTTTGTTTGCCAAAATAACGACCCAGAAAATGTCTGGTTTGCTTCACAAAAGAAAAATAGTTTACATTTTGTTCAGTGCACTTTCTTTGTGCACAGGTCTGCAGTCGAGTGCTGGTACAGTGTTCTCCAGTGGTTTTATAAGCACACAGTTTAGCATTTTGTTTTGTTGTACGTGACAAGATGAACAACGGATGTGTTGGAAACTGGGGCAGGATTGCGGCTGGTATTACTTTATTCAGCATTTTTTCCCAGTTTTTTGCAAATTGGTAGGGCTTGGATTGTTAAAGAATTGACTAGTTTATTTGTAAACATGCAGTTATTTTTCATTTCTTTTTATTCATCAAAGAAAACCCCTCTGCCCGACTTCCATCTTGTCTGTCGTAAAAGGAAACCATTCACCAGCAGCAGTGTGATTAATCTTAATGTCTGCGAGATGTCTGCCATCTAAAGGTTGGCGCTGTAATCATCTGCCCACTGACCCCATGATGCTCATCTACAGTCCTCCTTGCAGCCTCTGTGTCTTATACGTAATTTCAAATCTCAGATTAACTGAATACAGTTCTCTCCCACATATCATGTGATCTCAGAGTAGGAGTACATTGAAGCACAAAACAGAGTGGAAGAATCGGTGGCATATTCTAGGTTTGGGACTGTTGGTAATCAAATACTGCTGGTGAGTCCTGTGATAAAATTAGGCAATGTTGCCTAAATAAGGGATGAAGGGTTCATAATTGCCAGTCCTAGAGATCTGAAGTGCCGGGTGCCAACTGTCAGAGCAAGGCTAATGATGACAAATGTCCCTCTATGCAGATTGCTGCAGCAGCACGGGTGTGCAGCTGAGAAAGAACAAGCAAAGAGAAATGCATAGGACCTAATAAGAGAAAGCATGTGTGCATATATTTAATGACCTACATGGAAGCAAACCTCCCAAACTGATGGGCTGCCTTTGAAAGTATAAAGCTTGATGCTGCTACCATAAAATGGAGGAGTCCCCTCCAGTACCTGTAACTGATGTTAATAATCCATTGTCTCTATGATTGCAAATAATCATTACTATTGCATGCTTAAACTGATGCCGTGAACAAAAATATAAACTATAATTACCCACACATTTGCTTGCGAGCTTGTCAAGATGATTTAACAAAGAAAATGTGTCATGTTAGGAAAGTTAGCTCTAATTTCAGCTAAACAATCCATCAACTCTAGTGTAAGCAAGGATCAGCATCGTCCTTGTGTGTAGTTTTCTTCCTTCGCTCTACTTGTGCAAGATGGCAAAGTTTTGTAAAAAGAGAAATGGCCTGTTACTCTGTGGCTCATGTACAAATAAACAGGCTGTTTCTGGTTAACATAGCTAAACTGTTGTTGGTTAACATAGCTTTAAAAAAAAGTTGTGTTTCTTTAAAGTGTGCTTGATTTTAACCTCTTTGTAGCAGAGAGCCATAAATCTGATTTCTCTTACTGTGACGTAAGGCCCACGCTAATAAAAGAGCAAACCCAGAGTGTTGCATGGCCAGATTTCCCCAATTTGTTGCATGAATGGCTTTTGAAAGGGGTCCCTCTTTGTACAAAGGGAGTCTCGTCTTTGTTTGGTTTCGCCCCATCTGTGTCATCTGGTGGTCTGTGCAAGAGGGTGGTGTCTCGGGGTGCTCCCCAGCGGCGATGCCAGTTGTTTTATAGACTCGCCGGAGTGGTGCTGGGAGTTCATAAGTTGGCTGGCCCATTGTGTGCTGAGCCCAGCTGACACGTGTGAATTGACTCCAGCATATTGACAGATCATTTCCATTAATGAATCGGAGGAGTCTGCCTTGTTTCACTCGGTGATTTATGCCCTTGCTTTATCATCCTCTGAGCTCAGGGTTAACTAACAACCCCCCGAATGACTGAACTACAAATTACTAGATGAAGCGTGTTTGCTTTTTTCAGTAGTTGTGTGCATGCATGGATAGATATACTCCTAAGTGATATTCATGTGTTTTATATCTTAGATTTCAATTTGAATCAAGGGAATTTATTTATGTTGCCCAGAATGACAAGTTTGTTGCGGATTTTACAATGTGTTCAATGTATAACATTCTCTATCCGTAGACTCTCTTTGAATCCTCTTAGCTCTGATAATTACATCTAATATAATATCATATTGGTTAAACCATCATCTATAATTGTTTCTGAATGTAATTCAGAACATTAAAACTGCCCACGATGAATAACTAAGTGATATACAGTCGGTTATTAACAAACCACCTTTAGACAACTAAGTTTACGTTTACCAAAGAACTGTGTTGTTTTCGGGATGGATGGCCGCCCTCGCCGCTGTTTCTTGATTTGATATTGAGCGGCTTTTGTTTGTAACCGCTGGTGTCTCATCAGCTCGGCCCTGATCCTCCATGGCGACCATCCAGATTGTTCAAAGCAACAGCCACACACTGCTGATGGCGCTGGCCTCAGCCTGGCCTGTCACCCCCACACTGCTGCCACATGGAAGGCACATTTGCTCGCCACCATTTTATGCTGCTGTCACCCTCCCTTCAAGAGCGAGGGGAAAGAGGGGAGGTGAAAAGGAAAGGAGGGAGAGAGGGAGGCTCACCCTGAGCGGATGCTAGACAAAGATGGCAGCAGAGACATTTTGTCTACTTTCATTAGTTCTGGTGGGGGTGAGCTGTGCTGAATATTAGCCTGTAACTGGCAAAGCCACACATTGTGAAGCACAGACGGAGAGCATGTCACAATCAAATCTACCCCGCTTCATTTCCATCTTCCTCGCTGAAAAAGTGGGACATATGGGGCAGGATGCCAATTGCTTATTTTATATGGTAATTAACATCCCTCAAACCATGTTATGTGGTAGGTGTGTCAACCGTGACAAAGTTTATCACATACATTTACATATATATATATATATATATATATATATATATATATATATATATATATATATATATATATATATATATATATATATTCCCAGTAAGGTAAGATATTTTCAGATCCTAACGGACTTTAAAGGCTTACGTGCAGTATGTCATTAAGAAATGAATGAACTTTACTGGCCTTCACTCATGTGTAATAGTTTTGTTGCGACAGTGTCACATTCAGCTAAACCCAGAACCATCCTAAATCAGTGCTGTCATTTTCTTGAGTATCTCCTATCTGGTGTATGTCAGCTTAAATTGGGACCCTACCTAAACCCATCCACACAGTGTGTGTGTGTGTGTGTGTGTGTGTGTGTGTGTGTGTGAGAGAGAGAGAGAGAGAGAGAGAGAGAGAGAGCGCTAATGCATGTGAGTGAAGGACAGTTGGGTATGTGATGTGTTTTTTCATACATGTGATGAACTTGATTGTTAGATTGTTTGCTGTTGTTGTGATCAGCATGACATAATCATATTTACCACTCCAACACTCCTTTTTGGAGGTCTGCCAAAACTCTATGCTTGATCTGGTTTCCTCTTCTCCAGCCTGCATCTGATTCTTTTGTTAACTAAATAACAACATTCACCCAGCAAGTCCCAGATTGTTTGCAACCCGCAGTGTGTGTGAGTGTGTGGAGATGTATCTGAATGTTGTTTTGTCCTGCTGGGCTTTCATCTGTTGGACTCATTATAGTAGTCATCTCACTGGGCTGTAAAGAAGCTCAGGAGACGGGCTCCCCATGAAAGAGTCATGACGGACGAAGAAGTGCTGATGTGCTGTTTCTGCCTCTAGGCTTTCACCTGCTCAGGAACAGCCCCAAGGCGGAAAGAACCAGGCCACTCAGACACCGCTAAAGTCAGACTGTGTTAGTGGTGCTTACTGGAATTGATGGGGAAATGAAAAGTTTAGTTAACTAATTAACAAGTGAATTTTCTGAATCTCTTTTTAATGACGAAAACAAGTCAAAAATGTGGATGAAGGCACCAAAAAGATGGATAAAGTCGTGCCGTTCTACCCTGTTGAATTTCAAATGATTTTATTAGAGTGTCAATTCTGTGGTCTTGGCAGGGCTTGGGAGGCGTCTGAGTGCGGGAGAAGGGTGAGAGCATGTCGGCTGTTGACACCATCTAACGAAGGGAGGATTAGGAGTTTACAGAGGCAGTAATATGATAGGTCAAAAAGAGGAGGCACTCCTCCACAGCACTTGGCTCTGTAATGAATGATTGACTGGAAAAGGAGAAGCTGCCACTCGCTGGCTGAGTGCTCATCTTGACGCCTGCCGCACCGCTCCACAGCTCCCCTTGATCACGTTTCGCTGCTCCCTTCTCATCTAAGGCACCAGTCTGCAGGGAAAAGCTGCTTTCCCTCTTATTTTTCCTCCTAATTTACACATTTAAGACATTTTTGTTTGCTTATTTGCAATTCCTTTTTTTTGTCAGTGAGCCTCTCTCTCAGTCCTACTCCCAGTACAGTCCTGAAACTAGACCCCCACCACACACACACACACACACACACACACACACACACACACACACACACACACACACACACACACACACACACACACACACACACACTTACAACCTTCCCTTTCTCTTCTGTTTGCCTTGAGGCAATGAACTAATTTCAGGTTCCATAATTGCGGTGTGTTGTACACCTGTCTACTATTAATTCTCCCCTGTCTCTCATTCTCTTTCTTAATGAGATATTATTATAATTATTGTCATTATGCTATTTTCTGTAATAAACTTGATGGATGTTGTTGCTATGGCACTATTTATTATTTATAATTGGTGTAAGTGTTTAGAGAACTTCTGGATTCAGGCTCTAGTCTGAGACTGTTATAAGTGAACTCGGCCCCTCATTCACTCATCAGCTGACCTCAGAGTTCCCGCTTGGTGCAGAGTTGGTCTTGGATATGGAGAAGAGAGCTGAGCAGCCTGGTCACCACTGAATAGGGCCCTGCTTGTAGCCATTTTAAGACCATTACAACAGTGAAAGGCTACACAATGGCAAGGGCTGGGCTTTGTTTCAGCCTGTCACTTGCCCCCTGTGAAAATCAAATAGTCTTTGCCTTTGAAAAGGTGAAAAAGGTTTTGCCTATACTCCCATTTTTGGAAAATGGTTGTTTTGAAAAGGGAAAAAAAAGTTTTCAGTGACTTGATTTTCAATGTTATTGTTGGAGAGGCAAACTACTGGAAGGAATGCTGAAGAAAATCTCAGCTGAATGAACAATGTTGAATATTTTTTCTTAGCTGCTCTCAATCCAATTAGGAGTTTAATAAGGGTCATGCATAGGGACTTCACGCTGCATGTTGGTTTCTTTTGGATGCCTTTGGGGAGTAGGAAGGGGCTGAAGCTGGATACGGCCTGACTGAAGGCTGGTCCCTTTAATGTGTAGTGAGGGGTCTTGTGCCCTGGTGAGTCATTGAAACTGTCTGGGGAGCACAGATGATCTTTTCCGTTATTCTGAAGGCGAGGTCGGGAGATAATCTGACACTGTGGTTGGATTGGTTTCTCAGGTGGTACCAATTACCTGAACTCTCACAAGCCTTTGCTTTCCCCCTTATGTGCCCCTTTGGTGCAGTCTTGTTTGCCTTGAATTTTGCCAAGGATTTAGTACTTTGGACTTAACATATTTTCAGTGATTCTTATCCAAGTCAACATCATACAGCTCCTAATAACTAATTTGTAATCCCTTGTTTTGGGGTTTAGGGTCTTACCTGGAAAACTGTAACCCTTAACTTGGAATGTGAGTAATAATGCACAAAGGCTATATGGGCCTTTAAAGAGGCCTTGGTTGATCTTTAATCTCTGCCTATGAGAGGGAAAGTGGGTAGGAGGGCCCTAGAAGTGGACACGTTCAGCCATTGTGGGTTTGTTCACATGCTGGGGAGCTTTGAGTGTCTGACAGCCGTTTAACTCCACACGACCTGGTTCTCAAGTGCCATCATTTGGGCGCTCTTGAATCCTGTTAGGAGCCATAATTACAATTCATGCACTCCCTGCGCTTCTTTGAAGAGGCATTGAGAGAGCAAAGAGGGGTGCAGAGAGCCTGAGAGAGCCCTAGCAAATATGGGCCCTTCATCAGCGTGGAAACACTCTCAGAGGCTTTCAGTAGACTGACCAGAATGCATTGTTGTAACTTAGTTTGACGATGCAGGACAAAGTTTTATTTAAGATCCACAAAGTTATAAATAATTGGGATATAGATTGGCAAATGGTATTAAATATGTTCATGAGTAAGCACACATTCTAATTTACAGAGATTGGCTCCTCATAGTGCATATGGAAATATACAGTTCATATTTCATGACATGTTTTATAAAATTGCCCTTTCCAGTATACAAACATTTTGTAATTTTAAGTGCGAGTGAAGTGAAGCACATTCATTGATTTTCAAAGGAAAAAAGGAGACTGGGTGAGCATAATGCCTAATAGGTGCTTTAGTAATTTCTGAGTTTTCATAGCTTAATCCGTTCTGAAAAGCTGAGGAGAAGAAAGGCTGCAAATGGCCCTCAGTATTAATTTGATGTGACTTCTGTACAATAAGGGCTGTGGATCCCAGAAGCCCATTTTCAAGCTTACCTTCTTTCATCATTCTCAGCCCTTGGAACTTTTGCCTAAATGTTTCATGAAACCAAGGCTGTAAGCCTCTTTGGTATTCTCTCTTTATAACGCCTGGGTTAAGACTATTATTACACCATGTTCAAGGGAGAGGAGCACATACAAACAGTGAAGCTGCCTCTCCATTGTGTGAAACTCAGATTGATTTGGTACAATTGGGAGAGCACTTGTATTAAAACACACATATTCTATGGCTCATTTCCCCCCTTTCATTTTGAAGTTTTGCAAATGCAAATGAGGGTTGGTTTCCCTCCTTCTTTGTACAAAGTATTCTCTGTGGTTTTCTGAGCACTGATCTACTCTTTTTTTAAAACCGATCAAATGACGTGTCCTTTATTATTTATACTTATCATGGATTTCAACACACAATTTTTCCAGAAAAAAACTATTCTGTGATCAAACTACCAGGCCTCATTAACTACCACGCCTCATTACTCCCGATATTTTACGAAGATAAAAATCTAATTAAAATGAAATGTTGATCTGTTGTTGTCAGCATGCTGAGACCCTCCTCAGCCCCCTACCACCATCAAATGTGTAAAAAACAATTTTTTGAACTTTGGGACTTCATTTCCTGCAAAAAGATAAAGCAGGCAAAGGATTCGGTTTGTTTTCAAAGGATCCTGTGATGATGTGCCTCAGGAAAGTGCAGTTTGAATCTCACAGCCATCTCTGCTATTGATGCTTTGAAACACATTCTCTCCCATTATAAAAATAACGTCAGGGATATAGATACATGTCCATTGTTTTATAATTTCAAGAAACAAAGAGGCTTCTTTCTTTCTTGTATATGTTTTGTCTACACCAGATAGGGGGAACTAGCAAGGGGCACACTGGGTGGGTCAGTGACCCTTGAGAAAACAGCTTGCATTAATATGGTTTAATCCAATGTAATTAGTCAAATTACAGCACGCCAAGCAGCTTGTCAGGGGCTGTCGGCTTTGGCACACAAGATGGCCTGGAATCCCACTGGACAGCAAAGCCGCCCTTCTGCACTTACTTTTACTCCTTTCAGTGCATTTTCCTGGTCTCCTCCATCTTTCTTTCTTGACAAAAATAGGGAGGGCGCTTTCTTCTGCCACGCTACAATGTTTTCACCTTTTCTGAGCTGTCTCCCATACCCCCAGGCTGCTAGCTTGGCTTTCTGCCTGCCTGCTAAGGTGAATCAAAATGATATGAAGATTCATAGCACGGGCTACAGAAAGTCAGAGTAATTATATCAGGGCTGCACTCCTCCTACGAGATTTTATGAGAGAGAGAGTCAGATGCACGCTAACTAGCGCCGCTAAGAACCACAGACATGGTTAAGACACTTCCTCATGTCGAAGGATTAGCATTGGTAAAAAGATTTAAACTATATAATTACATGAGGATAAAGTACAAATTATCTAGTGCACTCAACAGCCAGATTATCATCCCCCCGCAAGCCCCGTTCAGCCCCAAGGGGTGAGCCTGGATGACAAAAGGCCCTCATTAGCATAAATTTACAAGCCCTCTCATTCAGAGAAGCTGATAAGAACCTGTTCCACCTTTTGCTTTGGCCCTGAATGGCTTGTTGTGCTTTTGGCAATGACAGATAAGTCAGGGTAATTCCACTTTATGCCTGAAAAAAATGATGCTTCAGATTCTGGCTGCATCCCGAAGGTGTCACCCACGATAATCCTCAAAGAGCGTCCAGCAGAAAGGGGGCTGTGTGTTTTTCAGATGATATACTGCAAATGACAGAAAGAATTATACGAAGGAGGCCAAATCTGTAGCATGTTATTAAGCAATTCCCAGTGAATAACAAGGATAAAAGGATAATGGATGAGGTTGTCGTTATTACCTTGGTGCTGAGGGAAGCGGCAAAGCAAAGGTAGAGAGACAAGATTAATTGAGGACGAGTGAGGCGCTCATTGCTCATCAGGCCCTCTCGTCTCACCACTTGCTCTTTCTGTCCCTCTCTTCCTCCGTCTCTCCGCCTTTCCATCCTTGTCTCGTTCTTCCTCTTCTTTTCTGTCTTGCTCTGAGCTCCTATCCCTCCCACGCACCAGCAAAAAGAAATAGAAGGCAAAAAAAGCAAAGTGGGATTTAAAGCGATCAGCTTGGCACTCTCAGTGGCAGCCAGAGGAAGCGGGTACCCAGGCCAGGAAGATTTCAGTCATCTTAAGGCTGACAAGTCCCTGAAAAAGTCCCATTAGGAAAAGCTTGCTGAGAAGACCACATACCAAATGACTGCATCCCTTCTCTCAAGCTCCTTAGTGAAGGCATCCTCAAGCTGTTTATCTGGATGATGTGCTCCCTAAGTGTGTTCATGTATGTGTGGATGTGGCTGTGCGTGGGTCATCACTTGAGCATCTTCATAGTGCGTTTAAATGTTTGTTGTGACCTTTTGTTTGTTTACTTGCTAACTACATATCATTTACTTGAAAGACATAATTAAGTCTCCACTTCCAGGAAGGAGACAACATAATGAACATTTCTGGAAAAAGACTTGAATTCTGAAATATCTTATTCACCATTAGTAACACTGCTACATAGGTGAGTCATACAAGCTAGAATCCTTTCAAATAAGTGTTAAAGCTGTACTTTGATGTCTGCGTTCTTTTTTAAACACAAACCATAAAGAGGCCAAATCATATGCTAACTGTAGGTGGTTAGTTAATAAAAGACAACATTATTTGATTCATTAAGTGGAAAACATCACAACATATGCTCGACAGTAGCAAGCCATTGGAAAATAGGACCTGTGTATATTGAAATCAGCTGAAATGCTCCAGTCTTTTTAAGTAGTTTTAACACTATTTTAAATACCCATTTTGTGCACTAATACTGTGAAGTGTAGAAGTGTGAACATGCCATTGTAATCAGCATATGCATGTAACTACGTGTTCAAGATTTTTTTAAGGTAGTTGTGTGTGCATGGACAAGTATGACTGTATTAAATAGAAAAAATACATAAAATGTGGTTTTATAATTACATTTAGATAACAAATATACATTTTTCTACTGCACGTATGTAACGCACTGTGTATATCTTTAAGGAAATGTGTCTCTACATTTTATTTTATTTTGTGTTGTTTCTTCTGTCCTCACAGAAGCCTTCTGCAGGCATCATGTGGCTCGATGCCAAACTTTGTGTATCATCTCAGTAGGGAACCACTAGTCTGAGTAACTATTTTGATTTTTTTTTTTTCATTGCACTTGAGGCTTTATATTTTAACGTAGACGGATAAAGAATGTTTAAAGAGCCTTGGCTCTTTAAGAAGAAATTGCATACTAGGACAACGGCCCCTCCCACCTTCCCTACCATGTTAGTGTTGAAGACGGCGCTGCAGGGCCTGCTAATGTGCGTGAAATACCATCCCTGACATAAATGTTATTGACAAACCTGGCTGGACATTTGGGGCAGTGAACTGCCAGGATATTTAATGCATATTCATCTCCTTTATCTCACTGGTCTTGCCAGAGCACCCGAGCTGTGTCATCTTGCCACACTCCAGCTACCATCCAAATGTATAGTGACACTGATTATGCAAATCTGTATCTTGTTTTCCCCCAATACCTGCATTAGGAGCTTGCTACTTTATTGAAGTTGAGATATGGCTCTCACAGTAAGGAGCCAAGTAGAATGCTGATTTAAAAAAATTTATATAATCTGAGGGAATCTTTTTACATTTTAGTTTTCTACATTTCATAACAGTTGTCATATTTATGGGGGATGCGATGAGAGACTAGCTTTGATGCTCAGGCATGAATCTTGCAGGATTGAAAAGGATTAATTTTGAAATAAAAGTGTGAATTTAGGCTTGTCCTGGTCAGACAACTAATATTTAATCTCACCGTTTGTTATGACAGTGTAAGGAATCATTTGTCGAAAGAATATTATATACACTGTGCTTTTCCTCAGTAAACTGTGTCAGTTCACTCAAATTATGAAAAAAAATTAATTGTATATTAAACGAAATCAAGAACACCATCTTTTTCCAGAAACAATGTCCATGTAAATTATTGTTTTAAGGAAAAAAAAGTTATTTAGCATTCGTTGTGTTAAACTTCATAGCACTCATTTAGCCTGGTATGTGTTTTGTTTTCAAGCATATTTAGAGATATGTTTTCCCCCCGTGACCCAGTCTACCAAATTCTACATTGCTGATGGTACTCTCCCACTGGGCTGCGAGTTTTTTTTCTCGCCGTTACCAGGCTTTATGATTTCTCTTTGCCTTCTTCGACTGCTCAACCTCTTCTCAGATTTGGCCCATATTGCCTAAGGTCAGCCATTGAATACAGTATATGCAGTGTGTGCTGATCCTCCAAATTGCTATGTGTGAAATCCATCCCGCTCGCTCCTGGGGGAGTAGTCATACCACTCAAAATGAAACTGCCTCTCGTATCCTCCCCTTATTCTTCCACTTCGCTGTTCTCTCTGGCCGTCTGGGACCATACAGTTGTGAGGCTTTATAGTGGAAGCCTATTAGACAAATCTTAGATGAATGCAGCGGAGGTGCTGTGATACCAGGTTGTCAGAGTGCTCCACAGTCTCATATAAATATATCAGTCATGCTGGCTTGGAGTCTCACTGAATTATATTATTTTCCTGTTTTTGTATACACACAGTGGAGGGGGATTGTATTTTCCCATATGGGAGAAAATTGCATCAGGTTTTATAGAAAATGCTTCGTTAGATTTATTAATAACCTCTGTCATAGTGTCTCAGACAATGTTGGGTTAAAGCTATTCGGATAGTCAGATATGATTAGAATCTATTTCCATGCATGAAGTGGCTTTCTATCACTTTTAACTATGATGTGCTCAATTCGAGCATCTGCACATTATCATATATGAGTTTCAGCCTAAACACCGGTGTCACCTGTGCCTCTCCTCATCTCATCTGTCACAATATTTTTCCCGTTCTCTACCTGTGATGTTCAGGCAGAATGCAGCCTGCCCTCTGTCAAATCAGGGAAATAAGAGAAGGGGAATAAAGGAAAGAGAGGACGGAGACGTTAAATTGCATTATGGCTATTATGCTGTAGTGGTATATTTCCCTGCAGCTGGCAGAGCAGCGCATGCGCCTGTGGGTCTTAATGAGCCTGCGTGGAGGGACCTGTGTGGAAACAAAAGGCTGCACTTGTCGGCCATACCAGACCCCTCCACCCGCCTCCTCGCTGCTCCCCCAGCCCTGAGCGTGACAGACCAAGAGCAGAGCGCCGGTCCCTTCCTGGTGGCGTGATTAGATTGGGGCCGAAGTCTCCAGCTGGCAGGCCTGTCTGTGACTGGAGGCGGCCGTCCCCAGCGCTTGTCACTAGCTGACACCTCTGACAGGCAGGGGACAGCTTCAGCAGACAGGTTCATTAAATGGCATTTTTTACAGCTGGGCCTCCAAAAATGAGGGCTGGGCTTTGTCAAACCTCCAAGTCTACAGGGGCCTCTGCGTGTTGGTTTAGACCAAAGCTTTGTTGTTATGACAAATTTTTTGATCTGGGCTGTTTGAAATCCGCTCTTTTTTCTCCTCTTTAGCCTCTCTTTTGTTGACAGCTAGCCCTTTGGCCTGCACTTTGTCATGGCAGCAAAATGTTCACTTACGCTGGGTAACAAGAAACAGCCAATGCTAAAACAATGTTATATTTATAATCCGTTGCCATATTATAACTGTTTTATATATACTTTTTTAAATCTTGAGGACCTGAAGTGATAAACTTGTGTAAACAGCATTATTTATTATCTGTTGGGTTGTTGGTTACATTTTTTTTTTTTTTAAATAATACATGAGGGGAAATTATGGCACTGTTAGAATAAAATAGCAAAAAGAGACTTTGAAAATGACAAAGTATCTAGACATCTACATAACTTAATATGTATTCAAACAACAGCTTGCTAGGGCCTTGATGGAGTAAGCTTTTCTTACCTTCCCATGATGCATATCTGTATGACTTGCCTTTAAGCATTGCACTCAGAAGACTACTTCCACAACATCTGGCTGAGGGGCGGGGTGGGAGGGGATAAAAGCTACCCTGCCTCCTCGTGAGCTGCTGCTGGCCTCAACAGTGTGCCCGCAGCTCCATAGCATCCCTTCCTCTCTACTCCTTCTCCATTCAGCACGCTGCCTCCTCTGGGCCGTGCTGTCTCTATGACAACTGTTTGAGTAGGGGGGTTGCAGAGGTGTCAGGCAGGGCATTACTGGGAGGAGAGCACCAGAGATGCTGTGCTGCACATCCAGCATCTCCACCTAATCCAATTTTAATTGAGCTCCAGAGATTTTGGATGTGGCACGGAGGTCGAGCATGAGCTATTCCAGGGAGAAATTAAGGCAGCCCGGCTTGCTCTGCACTCTTTCAGCCTGTCACTATTTTAAATGAGCATTAGCATCAGACCTAACCCAGCTGAACATCTCACTCCGGCTTCCCTCCCTCCTTCCCTACCTGCTCCACCTCAATCACCTCCACACACACATACGGACACCCGCCCACTCACACGAATGTACTGTATGACCTCACCTTCTTAGTATACTGTTATATCTTTATTCTCTCTAACACACACTCTCTGAGCTGAACCTATGTGTGATTATAACCTGGGGAGTTGATGAGGTTGCTCCTCGGCTCACACTGTTGGACAAAATTGTTCAGTCAGATGGAAGTGAGATGGAAAGAGGGGGAGGTGTGTGAGGGGACCATTCTCACCTGTCAGAACAACTGCCCTGGTTTTATATGTGGACCGCAGTCCCAGTGGTGCTGCATACACTAATGATCCATTGTCTACTCTCTCCTCTCCTTGGCATGGTGGTTGTTATTGATTATTTATGTCACTAACCCAGGGGGTCCTTTTTTGACCACTTGGGTTTTATGGACCAACTGAAAAAGTGTGAAACACGTGAAGAGAATCTGTGCCTCAAGTGCCTTGAGATATGCTATAATGTCTCTGTAATGTTTGTTTGTGATTTAAGGATGAATTAACTGGTACTTGTGTGCTATGTATATTCCAATTAGAGTAAAACTGGTGCAAAAGTTATTAAGAATTTATTTTATTAGCCTTATGCTTAGAGGAATTAGTTTGCGAGCAGTATATACAGCAGTGTATAGGGCATCAATGTCTCACCAACTATGGCTGTGGTGCCAATAAACGAGACGGCTCACAAAGTACTGAAAAGTGCAACAGCTGCCAACCTTTTAATAGTAAAGCAGTAAACCAATGTTAGACAATGATCTCTCTTTGTAGAATTTTGATCAGGTCATATCTACTGTCATGTCATCTCATACAGTTTGGAAAAAACAGTTGGCTCACCAATTGCGTTTATGTCCATGTTGCATCAAAGCAATGGCTTAGTTTACACCAATACTTTGACTAGTTCAAATAATTAAAATCTTAGAGTTTGCCTCATTTCAATCGTGATATAGTGCTGCACTACCATTGGCATTGTAGAGAAACATTACACAATAATCAAACAGCCTGTTGCAACACTTAACTTATCTGTAACTACTATACTGTGTTGGTGATGCGTTCTTGTTTTGTCATATGCAAATTTAACATTGAACACAATGAACTGGACAGTGACCTGGCACTATCTCTGGTTTTATACAGCTATTATATCCTAAGGACTCTTCTTTCTCTGCCCTTCTAGGTCTTAGCATACACTGAGGGTTTACATGGAAAGTGGATGTTCAGTGAGATTCGGGCGGTATTCTCCAGACGCTACCTCCTGCAGAACACCGCGATGGAGGTCTTTATGGCCAATAGAAGTACGTTGAAGTGCCAATTAAAGCTTTTCAAATCCATGCTTCTCTTCTTCTTCATCGCTAAGGGATATCTCTCACTGTTTCACAGCATCAGTTATGTTCAACTTTCCTGACCAGGCCACAGTAAAGAAAGTGGTCTACAGTCTTCCTCGAGTGGGAGTGGGAACCAGCTATGGACTTCCACAGGCCAGGTGGGTTATGTATGCCAAAAGAATATTAATTCTGTGCTGTTTAATACTTCCAAGTTTGTAATTCCTTCAAAGCCGATGCTACTTCATCTGTATTGTGTGTTGGAGCATCTGTGCAGCTTAGCCTGCAGCAGAGTCATTTTAAGTCCCACTGGTCCAGTTATTGAAGTTGATGTGCACTGACCCTGACTGAACTGACCTAATTCTCTGACAAAAAACTATACAGCAGAGCTGCAGCCAGTCCACTGACCACTCTTGTGGTGCTAACAGGCCCATTTATACACTGTTACAAAACAAGCACATTTCCTTCAATCTTGAGTGAAAATTGAGTGGATGTGAAGCAAGCCATCCTGAATTATCACATAGTAAATTAACCTATCTTTCATTTAATCAAATGGAATCAAAATTGTGTAATTATGAATTCCATTGTTTTGGTTGTCATAATTATTCTCTAATTTGCAGCTTGACATTTTGTGCATGCTTTTTATTTCAGTGTGTTCATTCTAAAACTGACGTACTAGACAAAGAGCTGGTTATCAGCTATTAAATGTCATAATTCTTGTCCCAGTTTTCTGGGATGTAGCCAATTCATTGCTTCATATAAATGAGTACAGGTTTTATAATATCGTAACTAATACAAATTATACCTTCTATTTCCTGATTTGTTGTTTAAATGTTTATTTTCCAGGCGTATTTCCCTCGCCACCCCTCGGCAACTTTTTAAATCCTCCAACATGACCCAGCGCTGGCAGAGGAGAGAGATCTCTAACTTTGAGTATCTCATGTTTCTCAACACTATTGCAGGTAAGAACTCACATTGCTTTACAATGCTGTGATTCCCAAGAGAAACTCTATACTTCAAGTTTGGAAGTTTGGATAGCTCAAAGTATGGAAATTATATACAGTATTTTCTTTTTTACAGCCATCAGTTAAATAGATTCTGATTTGTTTTTCTCAACCAGTGAAAGGGTGAAGTTTTAATCTATTATCTATGTGAATCACTTCACCATTAGAGTCTTAGACTTTAAGTTTTGCTATCATGATCAATAAACTTTATGTGTCAGTGGCACTGGAAACATACTATAAGTGGCCTCAGGTGTGTCAAATTTGTTTAAGAATCCATGGTAACCTTAAGTGGTGCTCATAGTGGTAGACTTCACTGTTCATGTGAGTGTGCTGTTTGAAGCAAAGAGCAGGCACAGCAGACTTTTCCAGATAATTAGTGCCTGGCTTTGTGAGAGCGTACACGTGTGTGTCTGCGGAGTTGAGAGGTTCTGTTGTCGACTCTCTGATCTGAACTGCAACTAACAGGGAAGGCGAGAGCGACTGCACGCTACTCTGCTCTGAGAGGTGTCATCCTCTCTCTCGCTGCATATTCATGCATATTTATATTTAGCTCGTGCTTGAGTTCGATACATTATTGCCAGCTAATTATATGTAAAGCAGAGAGAAAAACATGCCCAAAATTCATTAAAAATCCCTGGTAATGACCTGGGCTGACAGGGATGTCAGAATAGTGTGGGGCGGCAGACAGGCGGGGGGTGAAGTGCTGGGAAGAGGTGCGAACGGGAAGTGGTCTTCTAATTAAACACTATTCTACTGTTATTAACATCCTGCCACCCCAACTTGGGTCAAACCACACCAGCACATCCAACTCTTCTTCCACACTTGGCTCGCTGCTTCCTTTTCACTATGTGGCATTAATCTGGGTAATTATCCTCTCTAGCCTCACTCAGACCCTGGGTATTCTGCAAAGCCTCTCCATTGACTAACCTGACACACATTATCACTCGCTCAGCTAGATTTAGATTATCTAATGCTAACCTGCTGCAGTGCAGGAGAGGACAGAGTCACCCCTGCTGGACTGGTGTAAGTTGAAGGTAATCATTAAAAACTGTATGGCTCCAGCAAGCAGTTTAAGGATGAGTTTTTCCCATTTCATTCTATTGTATAATATTGTATTCTTATGCATAAGCTTTCATATAGATGTAATAAAACAGCATTTATTCTGACCTTCTAGTTGGCACCTCTTGATTATACCTTGATTTGAAACGCTCAGAGCTTTTAATGTGCTGGCCATTATTAGATAGAGCCATGTGCCATCTTCAGAAGACAATGTTCTTTGTGTCACTGAACTTGTTGATCTAAAATATTCTTGGATCATGAAATTATGTAATATTATTCATGTTAAAGTGTGAGTGTCTCATTTCTTGCATTGGTCCTTGTAATGATGTAATAATGTGTAACTTGGAAGTTTAAATTGACCTCCAGTTTAAAAAAAAACTTTTTCTGTATTAGTCTTAGGATAGCGTGGTATACTAGTTACCATCAACAATAAACAAAATAATAAATCATGGGAAATGTTTTTAGAAAAAATATGGTAATTATTGTATTCTATTAGAAAAGGATGTGGTCGGACCTTATAATTAGTACTGGTTTCTTTTGCAGTTTATATTTGAATATTTTCTTTGTGGGTGAAATTACATGTTCTTGCCTTTTTACTATCAATTTGCTTTGAGTCTACATTTTTAGTTTGATTTATTGCCAGTCGTAAAAATACCGAACAAAACCATCTCTAGCAGCCCTATCCAAATCCTGGATTACAACTGACCACCACCTGACCTCACAGCTGTATCAGTGTCATCTTCAAAAGGAAAATAGAGCATTAATGACAACATGGTACATGCTCGTGGCTTTTCCCATGGATTTCCTATGACACGTTTTGCCATCTGAAACCCATATTTTCGCTGCGAGAGCATAGAGGAAATTCACATCTGGTCAATCAGCGCTTCAGACTTAGAGATACTTATGTTCTCTATACACTTAAAGACAGCCTCCTCAGGCCTCCTGTTACTCCCACAGTCCATTGATAAAAGTGCACTCAGCAGGAAAAGGCATGGGGAGCACAGAAAACATTCCCTCATAGCAAAGAAAGCTTAGCGTTAGTTTGTGTTTCACTGGTAGACGCCATATGAGACAGGAAGTGCGTCTGATTGAGGGCTCAAAGATTGGGGGGCTTGTTGGAATGTTGCATGCTGATCCCCCAATGTAACTGAAGCCATGAGTGTACCCTGCCCTGCTTTCAACCCCTCTGTTCCCTTCCAGTCCTTCATCACTCACAGATTTCTGTCTGTTCTGTGTGTCTAGGGAGGACATACAATGACCTGAACCAGTACCCGGTCTTTCCCTGGGTCCTCACCAACTACGACTCAGAGGAGCTGAACCTGACCTTGCCAGGGAACTTCAGAGATCTCTCAAAGGTACCGAGGCCTCTTGGCCATGCACCTCAGTATGACAGCAACACGGGGAGGGGGAGTATCTGCAGCCGACTCTTGACGGCAGGGGATTTCCTGACTGTAAAATGATATTATATTTAATAGTTAACGAATCATGTTCAGAATATAAACTCATGAGATGGAATGCAAAAGTGGAAAATGCAGATTGTAACATCCTGAAATGCTCTCAAATACGTAATGTAATACGTAATCTTCCTCACTTATTAAGTACTGTATTGTCTCAGCACATAGTTTTCACTTGACTCTAAGCTTAAAGTGGCTTCCTGGTTTCTGCACTAGAGAGGCTTGTACATTTTATAGCCATATGGGCCTTGTGTAGCAGACACTACAGTATAATATTCACAATTGACAACTATTTCTGAAAGATGGCTTTACATGCATTGTGTAACATAATAGTAATGCTCATGATCTCAGGAGGTTTGGGCCATGTGGTTGAAACCATTATCACCACGTTAAAGTTAATATTTTACAAGACTACTTGTAAGTAAAGGGCTGGCTCATAGTGATAAACCCAAAGAGAACTATGATCAACTCTGCAGTTTCCCTCGTGCCAGACAGACAGTTAGTGACTAGCTGGTAAACATATTTGAGCATTTAGCTCCTTAAGAGCCAGATACTTAACACAGGAGTTGATAAAGAAAATATAATATTGGATTTCCCAAGTGGCAAAACACGCGAGTCTAAATTAATGCTAATGTTGTTACATATCTGCTGGATGTGGCTTGATACAAATATTTTCCATTGTCGATATACTGCATATCTTGATACACCAATCATGCTAGAATTATTATAAAATAGATGATGTGCAGTGTTTGAAATCAAACTATTTGTATATGTGAAGGAAAAACATAAAAAAACTAGTTTAATTTAATTACAGCTTGCTCAAAATCATTTACAAAAAACTGTTGAATGATTGTCCAGCTTTAAAAATGTATCACACACTGTATTATTTAAAGATTATAGCTGGTAATTGTATTAATAAAACATAGTAATTTAATAATTTAAGTTTATCCTTGGATTAGACTTTCAAGGTTAATGAACTGATAGGAGCAGGTCATAAACTCAGTGTGGCGGTGAAAGTCTTTCTAAACATGGCTCATCAAAAACGCATCACGCTGTGACAAGCTAAGACACAATGACACTAATGCCCCACAACAAGTCCAGCATTATGTTTGCTCTGCCTTTGACTGAAGAGTAAAAGGCAGCAGATCTCTTTACCACAAACAGTGGCCTGGTTTACTTGTTTACCACCCCCTTCTCTTTCTCTGTCTCTTTCTCTCTCCTGCACATGCGATCTGCAGCTCACTGACCTGAAAACAGTCACATTCCTGTCTGAGCTCTCTTTCTCTCTCTCTCTCTCGCTCACTTTATCGCTCCCTCATTCTCCCTTGTTTCTTGTTTCCCTCGAAACGCCAACATTCTGACTCAGAGAATCACTTCGCCATCTCAGCTCTCAACAGTTTGTATCATTTTTCAGCTTTTCAAGGCATGCGTGTGCTGTGTTTTGTAGTGGGAGAGTAGAATAACTTTGAAGTTAAAAAAAAAATAGGTTGCTATGTTGTAAATTTGAAAAATGAGCACCAGCCGCTCTGGAGCACTTCTTCACATTTCAGTAAACCCAGAATGTTTTGGACTAACAGCCCAGATGTGTATCTTGCCACCATCATCTCAGCACTTGTCTACTTTCGGTGGCTCAAGCCTGTGGGGCATCCAGGTGGACTGATTGTGTGTGTGTGTGTGTGTGTGTGTGTGTGTGTGTGTGTGTGTGTGTGTGTGTGTGTGTGTGTGTGTGTGTGTTTGGGGGATGATCAGGGCTGAGCCATGTGCAAACCTCCTGCCCTGGGGAGACAGTTATGTATTGTAATGTATTCCAGTGACATCCTCCCATGCTGTTTACAGGGCTGAGCTGCCTTTATTAGCATGAGTTCACAGCCTGTGTCTCCTGACAGTTGTCCTTGGAACCCCAGGGCTGTTATAGCTCCAAAAGTTCACAGCTAGTGTAGCAGGCAGGGACAGAGGCCCCCACACTTCTCCTCTCTGCTTGGTCTGCCCTTTTGTTCAATTATGGATCAGAGGTAGCAGCACAGTCTCTAGAGACTTCTTCATTGTATATTAGGGCTGTGTGTGTGTGTCTCTGAGGTGTAGTATGTCCAGTGGGTGTGGTTGTGTACCACACAGTGTATGGTAACAATCCTTTTTTTCACTCAACAAAAAAAGCCTAGATTATTGAATATTTCTTGTGCCAAACGCAAACAGTTGCACAATAACTGAATTATTGAATATTGAACTTGAATAATACAAGAACAAAATTATAATTTAAACAAATATCTGGTTAAAGACTAAGTAAAGAAGAGGACAAATATAATAGCGGATTCAATGCCAGTTTTCAGGACTTTGACACAGCTTTTGATATATGGTGCTGCAGACACATCAGTGTGTTTCTGTTTCTCGTAGAAGCTACTACATTACGCTTTTTTTAAAATTGTATGTCTATTTTCTTTCTGCATTTAAATAATATCTGTCACTCCAGAGCTCAGTGAGCTGCAGCATTATGAGGATACATTGTCATATCATTACTCAGGTCTTTGACATACGGACATGTCAATTTAGCTTTATCTTACAAAAGATAAAGCTAAATTGTTATTGCAGCTAAACACTACAAACTGAAGCATCATTAATACTATGAATTATTCTCATACTCCCATGCTGGCATTGCACACTTTGGCAGGCTTTTTTTCCCCACAGATCAGAGTCATACCTAGGACCTGTTTGTTAATTAGAGGTGACACCTTGATGGACGGCATTGTTCAAATTGTTGGAGCTCTGTGCCAATCTTCCAAGTAATATCCTCCTAAACCTTCTGCACACACCTACAATTACCTGCTGGTTGGGCATTCAGTCAGCTGTGAACAGTGCTATTGAACACTGCCTTGCTTTGCCTCGGGCCAGAGTTGTGCATATTTGGATGTCAGACACATCCATGCAGTGAAGTGTTTCATTAGATTCTAATGATTATTTCTTGATGAAGTGACAAGTGGATGATAGATAGGGGAAGCCAATCTTCCTCATAGCTGTTAACTGATGTGATGGACATTCATACAATTGCATAAGAAGACACAAGACGCAGCTATGGTTTAACATTGCTTCTTCACCAACGGACGAAAATGTATTAGATGTGTCTTTTGTAAAATATCATTTCAGAAGACAGGCAAGAGCAAAAAGTGACACAAGAACATTTCTCAACCCATGTCATTTAAAATGTTGACTGAAATGGCTGGCATAATGTTGATTTACCCCTGTAAGCATACTTTGATTGAGCTGTGGTGGGATAGAGAGAATACGTTTCTTTCTCAAAGCTCCTGCTGTGGCACTCAGTGAAAGCTGAGAAACACATTGAGTAATAAACACAGAGCATGGTTGCTGTAAATACCCCCTCCACACTTTTGTTTCCATAATGGAGCCTTCTTCACCTTCACTCCACTCCAGTCAGGCAGTTTGGAAGCACATCTGCTTCATCTTGAGTTTGAGCAACTTGATTGCATTAGACTGGAGCTGCATGCAGCCCTGCCTCTGAAAAGGCAAGCAAAAATGACCGTGACTTCTCCTGACAGAGCACCGTCGCAACATACTGTAATGTAATTACTTTTGAAATATAAAATGCAATATGCGTCTCTTTGGGAGGTAGCTTAGATACAACCAAACAAATGGAGCTACTCTCTGCACGCTCATTCACCAGCAGCCGTGCTCATTTCCTGCATTTGGAAAGCAACACCAGAAATGATCCTGATTGAATCTGAAGCCAAATCTAAGTTTGATCATACTTTGTTTAGTTGTGTTGATGTATTTCACTGGGTGAGGTGTTCTACAAGAAATGAACTCCGATGGGAGCAAGTGTGGACCTGTCTGAATCAGTTGTTTTCATTGTCTTATACCTGTGATCAGTATGATATGCAATGCAGGGAAAAGGGAAGAGGGGATTATTCTTTGTTGAATAGAGGTAAGCAAAGCCTGATTTGGGATTATTAACAGACGTGACTATGATAGAAGTAAAGGTAGTAAAAGACTGCTGCAGTGCTTATTCTATCTTTTTATAAATAGGGTTTTATTTCCAATTGAACAGCTAATCAATCAAACTTTTTACTCATATTAGCTGTGTTTTCATAAGCAAAATAAAAGCAAAACCCCACGCATACATTCATGTTTGGACAGTGTTATTTTACCTTGATTTGAGATTTGTATCCAGAATATACCTTTATATATAGTATGTTTCTTTATGGCCAATGCTGCACACACACGAGTCTATGTGGAGGATACAGGATTTAGACTAGCCTTGAGCCTTAGTTCATGTTATGCTTACTGCAGCCAGCAACAGTGTGGAAGCCACTGCAAAGCTGAGAGTACGTTGTCTTGGCAAACCTACTGTGGAAGTAGTGTCTCTTTCAAGGCACTACTATTACAATTTGACATGGTTTCTTTTATTGGTGTGCTTTGGTGTCAAACACTGCTTTCATACTATGGCACATGACATGCATTTGATTCTAAAAACAGTGACAGTTAGGACAGATATTGTCTCAATTGTTATATAAGATTGTAACATTCCACAGAATGAATGAGTTGAAACTGTGTGGTAATAATCATCACCTATTTTAATTTGAACTGTAATCACAACCATTGTGCAGTTATAGAGTGACAAAGTTGCATCGAAAAAGAACTGGAACACAAAGATGTTAAATTCATACAACCATCTATTGCTCAAGATTTGCTGGGACGGAATTGCAGAATTCTCTATCGTCTCAGGTTGACTTTGGTGGGATACAATGAACTCTCTAACCAACACTAAAGACTTTGGTTTACGACCCATTTTTAAAATACAAAAGAGACCACACACCGCCAGAACGGCTTTTATTTTCCTTCCACTTTACTTCTGCTTCAATTATTCATGTTTTTATCTTAATTAACAGCCCTCTGTAAATTCAATGTATATTCATAGACGTAAGTTGCATATGTAGACATACTACATATGCAACTTACGTCTATGAATTTACATTGAATTTACTTCATTATTTGAATCAATGCAACTGTATTAGTTACCTGTGAAATAGCCAGTTGGCCATTTCTTAGTCTTACTTTACCTACATTTTGTTGTCTTTTCGTTTGTTTTTTTACATTTCATTGAGTTGTATTTTTGTTCTATAACAGTCAATTTGAGCAGTGTTCAACATTGTGCCAGGTGCACCCTGGGACGAAGAATAACTCTTCAAGGATGTAGGTGAACTGTTTTGCCTTGCAGTCAGTAAAATTATCCTGGCTCAGCAACAACACACCTTTTCATAAAAACAAAATATAAGCATTACTTTTTCAAGTCACATAGAATACTTTATATTTTACTATAATTATGTTTATGCTTTCACAGCTGAAAAACACGAGAACACTGTGAGAACATTTTTGCGTCATTTATGTAGCACCAAATAGAAGAATTAATGGGTTATAACTTGTCAGCAAACATGTCTTCACATCCCTTCCTTGTAACTTGGTGTTTCATTTTAGAAGTGTTTGTGGTTACTAAGTCTTAGGAAAGAGTTGAAAGGTTGGGGCCATCCAAATTGAGTCTAGATGTCATTTTTTGCGTATATTGAAAATAAATTAAATGTCAGCTTGTTATATCCATGCACAGTTGCATTTTTTTATATCAAATATGACTAATGCTAATATATCTTTGTTTGTTTTCCAGCCTTTTCTGGTACAATGATATTTAAACAGGCCAGTCAAACATTTAATAACACTGTAAATCAAAATATTTGCCATTTTGTAAGTTTACGTTACCTGTTATGTGGATTGTTTACTTTTTCCTCTCACGTATTACTAATATATGCAGCTGTCTTTTCCTTATTTCTCTCCCTCTGTACCTGGATCTTTCTACTGCTCCAACCGGCATTAGTTACACTAGCGGCGGTTTTACAGAGTGCGAGACGTCTTGTGGTTTGCACCCCGATCCAGCTGGGCCAAGACGTCACATGCAAGGCCATTATCACCCCATAAATCTATGCAGATCTCAATAAACTTCTCTTTCAGTCTATTCAATTGTGCTAACACTGATGTGGACTGCCATTAAATTCTAAGGAAGAACCCAAAAAAACGGCCCCATTTAATTTTGACTTGTAGCTTTAGGCATGTGCACTGTGCCACACATGGATATGACTAATCTTCAAAATGACCAAGAGAGGTGTCTGTCGCACTGAGGTTGCATACAAACTGTACCCAGCCAAAAGAATAATAGCGCAATTTTAATAATGTTAGAATAAGTGCATTTTTAATTGAGGGCTTTTATTTTCTTTCTTTTGACCCTTTGAGCTGCAGCCTTCAGGTGGAAAAGCTGCCATTGATTACATTACCAGTCTCCCTTTCCCCTCAGTAACTGAGTCAGTGTTACTGAGTATATTAATATTGACTGCCAATATGCCTCCAAGGCTCTTATATTGGACGAGGTGATTGAATAGGCAGGGAAAGCAATTTCTTCACCACTAAACGTATGTTTAATGGGAGTAATTTTGTTGCCCTAAGAACACATGAAAATTAAATAGCCGCCAAAGGGCAAAAACCCAATGATGGTGTCAGTACAATATTGAAATTATTACTGAGGCTGCGGTTAAATAATTAACCATGCAATCCAAGGTTAGCCTAACTATGAAATAATTGGATGGATGTCGAATAAATATTGCAGTGATGTTCTTTTTTCTTATTATACATTTATATCCTCACAATAATTTGGCAGCAGTTCGTCAAATGCAGAACAATGAATAAGAGCCTTTTTATGACCATAAAGGGCTGGTCTTTAGCAAATGGGTTTTCCTCTACTTCTTGACTATACATTTGATATAACAATCACATTTTCAGTCATGATTCAATCCTACAGATATAAGACCATAACCTGTGGTGTTGCATTATTAGATTGCACTATATTGTATAGATCATGGTAACTCCCATCATCAATGCCCAGTAGCACAGAAGGGCTCCGAACACAGAGGGAGTAGCTGTGCGATGGGAGTAAAGTGTTTGGTGCGTTGGGTGTAAATCAGGTCAGCCGGGGTTAATCCACATGGATTACCCACAACATTTAGCAGGAGGCGCGCATATCTCCTCCTTCCATCCTCAGCGCGCCATCCTGCTCACCCCTGCCACCATACCCTTGTAAATTTCAGACAGAAGACAGCGCAACAGGACATTTTTAGGGTTCAGGAGAATAATGGGGTCTGACGGACAAATCCCAGAGTAAAGCTCCTTGGCTGCCCTGAACTCTCCCCCAGCCTGTCTGCCGGCCTCACCACATGTAGCGTAATGGGGAACCACTTTGACTCTGCAAGTCTATCTTAATTAAACTCAATTAAACTTTCCTATCCTATTTCCTTGGGCTGTCCTAACAAAAGAAATGGGAAGGCATTAGTTTATCCTGCTATGCACCCAACACAATATTGTTACCTGTAAATCATAGGAGAAGTACTGTAGCTTCATTTCCTGCTCTGGTCTTTTACACATTTCGCTGCAGCCATGTGTTTGGACTATCACATGAACCACTACATGAGATTACTGGCAGCAAATGGTCTGTGTCACCAGGCAAAAACTCTGCCGCGATATATATACAAATTACAATGATGCCTACAAAGCATAGTACAAGAAAAAAACAACCCTTTACATGGTATGGGCTTCTCGAAAAACATACATTTTCTATGGATGAATTTTGCACTCTAGTAATCTATTTTAACAAGTATTCCATATACTTGTTGAAATATACGTGCACATTTCCAATAATTATTTCATGACTGTCTTTTCGTCACATGATCATTACAATTGATTTAGATGGAAGACTGGCCACGAGACCTGCTGTTAGTTGTAACGTTTTCCATTTTGAGACTCAAAATATATTTGCACTGGGTAGTTCATGCAGAAGATCATGAGAAAAAAAAAGCCAGGCCCCTCATGCATGAGGCTTTGAGTGTCCTTGTGTGGTTTTCCAATAAGTATGTCAAATGAATTACATTATATTAATAGTTCAGCACTGATATTATATATATATATATATATATATATATATATATATATATATATATATATATACTTATGAGTAAAATATCACTGAAGAGTAAAATATCACTGAAGTTTTACTTATGAAATATCAGTGCTTATTATCTCCAGTTACTTAACATACTCTATGATAAAGCATTATCTTGCACAGTTATATACTGACCCACAGAGGTCATTTTGGTGATTTGACCACAAACCAAACTCCTTAAAATGCCTTGTGGTCTTAACCTTATCTATGTAGTATGAAGTATCATGTTTCACTGAAAATGACAACAGTCTCTGCTTCCAGTATTTCAATAACCCATATATTGGAGCAGCTACACACACAGTTAAGTTTTTAGTAACCTGATGACACATTAATGTAAGTTAAGTCAGACTGTGTGGTTGGGATGAGTAGGCTGTAAGAACAAAGACAATAGCTCATATCACTTCCATTATAAAGGTATCACACTGGCTTCTGGTTACTCAATATATATACAAAAAATACTTGAACTTGTCTATAAATCACAACTTGTCTTTAACTATATTGTTAATATGTTGCCAGGCATGTCTGCGCCTGGTACAGTACTCAGATCTATAAACTTTCTGCTGCTGACTGAACCAAATACTCACTGACGCTGCTTTAGTTTTGTATCCAAACCCACAACAGTGTAAAGATAGGAATTAGAATATAATTATTCCTTAGAATAAGGAGAAGGATACATATAAGTTAATTATTCAGTTTGATGTCAATATGACAACTGGTTGATCACTTTGATAGGGTACTGTAGTTGTTGGGGTTTGTGGTTTGTGCATGATGGGTGTCAATACGGATAGATGGACATCAACTTAATTAGTAATTTATAGGTTTTCTGCTTGTTATATTTAAACAGTATTTTTGTTGTGAGGTTTTCAGCTTTGGTTGTATATGCATATGATTTTTAAATCCTTGCAAGAGAAAATGTGTACAATTTCTTTAGGGAAAAACCTTTGTTTTACTTCCACAGACAAATAAGAAGAAGATGACATATTTGCAAGAACCTAACGTTATATTTTCTTGTTTTCTTTCTAGCCTGTTGGTGCTCTTAATCCGAAGCGCGCAGCATTCTATGCTGAACGTTATGAGACTTGGGAAGATGACCAGACGCTACCTTGTCATTACAACTCGCACTACTCCACAGCTGCCTCCACCCTGCACTGGCTTGTCAGAGTAGTGAGTAACTCACTCCTTCAACCATCTTCACACTCATTATTTGAGTCTGTTCAAAATCCCCAAATTAGTCAAATATCTGAATAGGAATGAAGTCTAGCCCATAACCTCAGACAGCTTTTCATTTTTGAGTCTGCATTAGTTGATTGTCACTTGTCAGACTTGATGATGCTGTTACTTTGAGGTCTGTCGGTTTCTGCACAGGAAACGGCTCAACATCTCAATTTGATTGGGCCTGAGTTAGACCAATGGCGCTCAGAAAACACATTTCACAGGCCAGTAAACCGGCATATGTGAACTAAATAAAGAGTGGCTGGGTAATGATTTACAGAGGCTGCTCTGACAGGTTTATGTGTTTCAGGCAACCTAGTGAGCGCTGGAGACATGTCCATCAAGGTTACTGAGCACTGTCCTCATTTACTCTGAGAGAGAAGGAGGAAGCATACACACTCTAACCCAATCTGTTCCCCACAAAACAGGCCCTTATAAACTGCACAGCTTCTTTGAGTTGGTGTACATTTGATTTTGAAGTCAGCTTATTAATTTGAACGAGCTTTGTACTGTATTTATCCTCCTCCTTCATCATTAGTAGGAATGGGCTGATGAACTCAGGGAGCTCCCTTGACAGCAGTTAGATTGGCCTCTGTGGTTTTTCCCACAATCCCTTTCTTCCTCTGGTGAGTGATCCATCCGCTTCAACCGGCGATGGTCGCCATCTCAAGCAGAGAAATCCAAATTTGAGCCAATTATCATTATGGCTTACTTTATTCAGGAAGCACACTAATTAATTCTCCCCCAGGCTTGGATACAATGAATGACAGAGATCCCTTAGTCGACCGCTGAAAAGAATAACATTGAAATAATGCAAGTAATTCAGAATATTCAGATGTATTTTAATAAGCCGCATGGTAATCCAGTAAATTCAAAACAGTGCTGATATTTTCATGACGTTGATTATGATGGTTACAATTAAGATGCAGATCAAGAGGGTGGAGAACTTTGATCTTTTTAATGTCTTACTTGCTTTCTCTGTAGGAGCCCTTCACCACGTTTCTCCTTAGTGCCAATAACAACAAATTCGACCACCCGGACCGCACCTTTTCAGCCGTTGCCCGCTCCTGGAGAAACTGTCAGAGGGACACCCATGACGTAAAGGTGAGAATCACAAGAAAGCGATAAGTAAAATTACGATTTACATTTATAAGGATGCAAAGGGCTCAAAAGTTTTCCCTTAAACAAGTGGAGGTCAAATATGTGATCATTATCTACAGTATGTATACTTGGCCATATAGCCATATCAAGCCTCCAATTTGCTATACTCCCCTCCTCAGCCAAACTGCAAAAATATATACCATTAATTATAAATGCCTTATCCAAACAGTGAATCACAAAGACGCATAGTGTACAGGAATACCCTAAGCAATTAGAAATTCACATTTGATTTATCTCAGGCAGAAAACAAACCATCTTAAAGGTAGACTGATCTTGTATCTGTGCATGCAAGCACTCATGAGTTTGAACAAAGGCTGTGTCTGAGAGAAAGACAAAGCCCTCCCACTGCAAATCCAGAGCAGTCACCGAAAACGCTGAACCCTGCTGATACGCCTCCATTTTGCCCACTGCATAACACGCAGCAGGAATACGCACTGACCTCAAAGTGTCATATATTTCTAGCACACCCTGCATCGTGTAGTGTTGCCCCAGGCAATTAATAAAGCATTAATGACAAAAGCTATTTAAAATGTAGTCTTTTATGTACAGACAGGGCTTTTACCCGCCAGGATGGGGGGAGAGCAGCCAACTATGTGAGACAGAGGCAGAAAGCTGCGAGCCAGCGAACAACTGAATAGTCAAAGCCACCCTGTTAACAAATACAGCCTACTTTAACTACTTGTATGTCTGCATGCATTTGTTTTTACACACATTGGATGGTTAGTGATCTATTAGGAGAGGCATGCTGGATTACTAACAGTATTTCATAATGTATTAGAAGCAGAAACATATTATGCAAGAACTTGTTTGGTTTACTCATGGTGCTATCGGGGTAAACTATGAGGCAATGCAACTTTATTGACTGATTCCATTTAGAACGTTTCTGTGATCCTTTTCATGATCATTTTAATATCAGGTATTTCCCTTATTTTAATACTATCTATTAAAAGGGCATTGCTCAATATAATAATTTCCAGCATCAAATAAAACAAAATAATACGAAGTCATAGGTTTCCATTCATGCCAACTGAAAGGCACTCAGACAGACACACAAATGCCATGCATGGCCACAATGTAGAAACTGAGACTGAGTGGAGAGACTGGGGTTAAGGTCAGCTCCGGCCCAGTACATCAGGTCTCTGATTAAAAGGCTGCTTGCTTTTACCAGGGTCTCCCCTTCATTAACCCCGGCCTCCTCCAGCCGTAATGACGACAAGACCAAGGGAGGCTGAACCCCCGATGGGGATGACCTCCTAAAAGAGCAAGTCAAATGGAAACAATCCAATCCCGACCAAGCCCTCACCTCCTCGACCACCCCGTCATTATTGTGCATCCAAACTTCTCATTTATTTCTATGTGCGTACACAGCTATATTAAGCTGGCACAGCCACCATGGGCAGGGATAAACCAACTTTTCTTGCAAGTAGTGGGCACACACACACACACACACACACACACATATATACTGTCTCATACACACACACAAACTGCCACCATGCTGTCTGAAGGAATCCAGCAGCACTCCACCGGTGACAGATTTTGACGAACATGTCATTAAGGTGACACAGTGTAAAGCAATGGAGGCATGTGTGATTGACTTGTTAGCCCATTACGATGCTGTTGCAGAATTAATGGCTGCCATGGGAGGCTGGCTTGAAAACAGAGCTGGCAGTTTTAACGGCTTGGCGGTGAGTTACGGCAGGAAGTTTACGGACGAAAAAGTGGAGGGAAAGTGCGCTTGTGTGTGTGAGAGACAGAGGGACACCGAGAGGAATGGCTACTTTACTCCCTTTCCTTTTGTGTGCGGAGGGTGAAATGTGACCAACAGCAGACCAGCAGGGTTATTGGCCTGTACCATGTCATGCTAACTTGCTCTATCAAAACCCTGTGATTTATGGGGGTCTAAAAAGCTCTGCACGTTATGTATCCCATAGGCAATATAAAACTTCATTGTACCACCGAATCTGACAAACACAGCATTCATAAAACAAGCCTGTTACAAGGAGTTTAAATACTGTCTTGCACCCTCCTTTATAATCTCAAGCTAAGAAACAGACAACAGCGTTTAACTTGTCTTGTGCGTATGTTTTCTAATGAGGACAGAGTGGAGGATCTACATTCCTTGTGTGCATATGCCTCATTGTGCAGAGGCTTTACTAACTCATCCTTTCTGAGCTGTATGATTAGGAGAATAAAGGGTCAGAGTGGGGACTGCAAAATAGCAGAGAGTATACGTACAGTAATTTAGTAGTTTGGTAGTTTTGCATGTTGAACCCAATACCTGTTCAAAGCATGCCATAGTTTTGGGATTGACTGCTTGACATTCAGAAAGCCACCATTTCATTTCTGATTGCTATGGAAGTTGAAGCAAAACAATATCTTTGAGATCATTAAATATCATCAAACTTCTTTTTTTAATCAAAGTACATTTTCGGTAGCATGATAATGCAGATGGAAGCAAGAGCTGTATGTCACAAGTGTATTACTTTCAAGGACAGTATGACATCTACATGTACCTGACAAAGAGCTTTGTAAAAGATGTGTTTTTGGAAAAACAACCCCGGATGACATAAACAATAAGCATAACCATAAATGTTGTGAGAATTTTAGAACAATCTCTGGTCATGATATATAAATGCTTGACTAAAATTATTTATACTTAGTACTTAAATGTAAAAATACCAGTGTGATCATTTGACACAGGAGAAATTCCCAGAAATAGGTAGTAGGAATAGTCTTCAAAACACAGGTAAATATTTGCTCTCTTCTTCAGCGTATGGAATCACACCAGGCTTTATGTAAGGGCTCCTTTACCAAGCTGACTTCTCCTCTGCTGCGAGGTCCTGACCCCATCACAAGAGCCCAGAGACCAGGCAGAAAAACCCAACTCAGTTCCAGTTTCATTTAACACACATTACACCTCTGCCTGGAATAACTGGACTAGCACCTCTCACCGCCTTCTCGTGGGCTGCTGTTAAGTTTGTTTGTGTTACCTTTCCCCTTGAGTTCTCACTTCATCTCAGTGGGATAAAGGGCCTCTTTTTTTCGTGGCTCTGTCATCACATGTGTTATTTCTTGCACTTTGTTGAATTGTTAGGCGATAATTTGGTGAAAATTGTGGTACTAATAGTTGTGGTCTCGTCTGTGAGCTGTACAAATGGAACGTCTCTCTTCCTTTTAAAACACAGGAACTGATTCCTGAATTCTACTACCTTCCGGAGATGTTTGTCAACAGCAACGGCTATCATTTGGGTATGAGGGAGGGCAGGACCATGGTTTGTGACGTGGACTTGCCAGCCTGGGCCAAGAAGCCTGAAGACCTTGTTAGGATCAACCGAATGGTAAGGTTTAGACATGTGTCAGGCTAAAATGGTAGACTTACTTTAGCCCAAAGTATCCTTGAATATGATACTACTCCCTTTATTATTATTACCCAAATATAAACTTAGGAAACCTAAATATTAATGACGAAACATACCACCTCATTCTTGTCCATTTTCTGCTTCTTTTTTTTGTCTCTGACAAACTTCTCCTACTTTTAATCCTTGTCAATTTAGTTTGCAGGAATGACACTAATAGAAAATAACTATACTAACTCTTCATAATGTTTACCAAGATTACTCATTCACTACAGTATATTGCACTCTACATCATGTCATGTTACGTGCCGTGGTGTATTTATTACTAATAATACACCTCAACATAGCCTATTTTAGTACTAAACTGAGATTCAGTCAATGTTATGTAATGTAGATGTATTGTTTAAATACATTATTTGCATTTAGCTCTTCTGCCTTCATCTCACAGCAACAAAGAAATCAATTTCCCACTCTTCCTGCTAACCTTGCTATGCATCTGTGTCTCCTTGTCTTATTCATGAAGCATCTAATAAAGTGCACCGCTCAATACTAACACTGTACCCCTGACCCCAGTGATGTCACTAAAGGACAGGACTGAGGGCAAGTTTGCCCGATAGTGTTACATTCTGTAATGTCGGGACTCATCACTTTGGCAGTGTGCAGGGCCCTTTCTCTGTGTATGTGTGTGAACATCTGTGTGTGCACGCTTAAAACCCACAGCCTATCAACATGTGGTCCACCATTACTCCCAGCAGATTTCACGAGCAGCACAGAGAAAGAAATGGAGATCCAACATATCTTTTGCCGTCAGATAATCCTTGTTCTCCCTTTAATCTGGAATCACTTACTGTTGAAACTCAACAGCTCACCTCAATTTCCTTCAAAATGACATGATGAATGGCCATATGTGCATTATAATGTAGGCTTGATGAGTAGTTCCTTCTTAAAACCTCTGAAGCTTTAATAACACTGCTAGGAAGACACTGTTGTATGCAGGTTATGTATCCTGAGGTTGGGGGCCACAGTGTTTCTGGACCAGAGGTTGAAAGAGGCTCTGGGAACACATTTGACCTTTTCAGCTGGAGTGACAGAGCTGGGCTGGTCTTATGTAGGTGACCTTTCCCTGTGCTCTACCCATGCTGCTTGGTTGAGCTCTATCAGGCTTGTATACCGGCAGTTTGGGGGGAGGAGGGGAGCGAGACGGGAGAGGCGGGGAGCTGTTAAGGGCATGTCTGCATCTCCAAAACAAGGAGAGAGGATGACTGAAAAAAAGGATTACAGTGGATATTTTCCCACTGTTGAAGGATACATGTGTGATTCTGCCTTGCATTGCTACATTCGCAGACCAGTGTATTCAACACGCAGACGTTCATAGTCCTCCATTTTTTGTCTGTCTTTTGTTCTGATCCCTAGCTAGCCCACACTCTCGCTTCCTCTATTATTTCATTTCTGTCAGTGAATCTCTCTCTCTGCCTACCCCTCTGTCTCACTCTTTTTCCCTTCCCTCCATTTTTCTCCCTCCCTCTCTCTTCCTCCCACTTCCCATCTTTGCATGTGCCACTTTCAATTGAAGTGATATGCCCTGTGGCAAACTCTGCCTCTGTGTGCTCGAGCAGGCTTTGTTGGTAATGGCTGTTATTCCTGACGGGAGGGGAGGAGTGTAAATTCCTCTTGCAAAGCCTTACAACACGATGCATAGGAATTATGTTGTACCGTATTGTAGAACAATACATCAACACCATGCATGGTTTCTATTGGTATATGTATCATTATTATTAGCATTGAATCATATCCCAAATCTCCCACAAGAAATCACAACTTCCTTTTAACTCTCACAAGTAATTTATCAATCTTGCTCTTGTGAATGGTTTTACATCGATTTGGACCAATTTCTTTGTCTCCATTCAAAACATGGTCGGTGTAGACAGAGAAATGTGATATGGAAGGCTTGTCCTGAGTTAGTTGGTTACATTATAAGGAGGGAGTACAGTTTATTTTTATTTTCTTTATTATTATTTTATTTTCTGTAATATCTATGCACAATAAAACAATACGTTTTGGGTGGTTGTATATGATGTCATGCCCTGGTAGATCATGTGTGTAAAAAGTAAAGTTTGGCTGCGTTTTGTTGTGTTCATTTTGTAATTTGTGGTGTGTCTTTTGGCTCATGTGTTGTGTGCTACTGGTATGCCTCTCACCTCTAATTGCCCTGTACTTCTTTCACAGGCCCTGGAAAGCGAGTTTGTGTCATGTCAGCTGCATCAGTGGATTGACCTTATTTTCGGCTACAAGCAGCGAGGCCCGGAGGCTGTGCGTGCCCTCAACGTCTTTCACTACCTGACGTACGAGGGCTCTGTCAAGCTGGACAGTATCACTGACCCTTTGCTCAGAGAGGTAAGGCACACACACACACACACACACACACACACACACACACACACACACACACACACACACACACACACACACACACACACACATTGCTATGGAGATAAAGCCCCTCCCATCTCTCTTATTCACCATAGGCACAACTTCCTGTCTCTATTTGTTCTGGCATGTGTTGGAGCTCCGGGAGCATTCATATGACGCATCTGTCAATCAATTATTGTGTCATGCAAATGTAGCCCGTGAGAGAATTTGGCAGAGCTGCTGAGTCATCGAGTTTGCTTTGAGATTAGCATCATTTTGTGATGACCTGAGTTATGAATTTTCTCTCTTTTTCTCTCTCTCAGATAAACGGTAATCATTTAATATCTGTCTGCATTATTCATAAATCCTCCTAACATCAGGATTATTTCCTCTTTTCTTCCTGATGCTCAAAATACTGTATCTTCTGTCCCTTAATCGGATCAATGAATCTCATTGAGCTCTTTGATCAATCAACAGAGGTCACTCTGTCAATGGATGAGGGACTGAATCCTCTTGTTCTTAACAAATTAATTGAAATCTGTTAGCTCGGCTGTACAACTCGTGAATAGCTTAATTGCGTAGAGGGGAAAGGGGACCAGAGACTGCAGCAGCTGGCATGCATTGTGGTACTTTCCAGTTTGAGCTTGTCTCTCCCTGTGATATCCACCATCTGCTGTCTGCAAAACAAGTCATTTATATACTGTCACTTCCAGGGGCGCCTTTATTTATCAAGTGACCACTATGCAAATCACCTGCAGAAGATTTGGCTGATCTAATTACCAAACCATATTGTGAGAGGTTTGGTTTTCATCATTTTTTAGAAAGATTTCGGTGATGCCTTTTTTGTTTTGCATATTTTGCATGAGGGGTTTTAGCTGTCTTCCACCCTGCCTACTGTTACCCTGATAGATGACAGTACTGTTAGTTAGTTGCACATTAGGAAGCCTGCTACTCAGACTCCCTAATTGTGCCCAGTTGATGTTGTCGCTATTGTGACATGTGAATGTATTTGTGCTGGAGAGAGAAATTGCCTCAGCTAATTGCAACTGATGTAATGCTGGTATGATGAGCACTAATTACGACAAGCCTTCATACCTTCAATCATGTTTCTCATTCCAGATATATTCTTCCTCTCCCTGTTGCACAAAGTATAACCTTGTATATCTATACCCCACACTAAAACCAAGCAGTATCCTAAGAATGCATTATAAATAAATCTAGACAGTGCAGTTAATATATAATCATTTTCTTTCCTGGCACAGAAGATTTACTGGCAATTCCAAACAAGATAATTGTAATTTGTTATACTTCAATACTCCAATACTTAAAAAAATGTAGTGTAGAAAAATAATGATATATATACACTACCGCTCAAAAGTTTGGGGTCACTTAGAAATGTCCTTATTTTTCATAGAAAAGCACTGTTTTTTTCAATGAAGATAACATTAAATTAACCAGAAAAACATGATACATTGATAATGTGGTAAATGACTATTCTAGGTGGAAACGTCTGTTTTTTAATGAAATAACTACATTGGTGTATAGAGGCCCATTTCCAGCAACTATCACTGCAGTGTTCTAATGGTACATTGTGTTTGCTCATCGCATAGAAGACTATTGGATGATTAGAAAACCCTTGAAAACCCTTGTGCAATTATGTTAGCACAGCTTAAAACAGTTATGCTGGTGAGAGAAGCTATAAAACTGGCCTTCCTTTGAGCTAGTTGAGTTTCTGGAGCATCACATTTGTGGGTTCCATTATACACTCAAAATGGCCAGAAAAATGTGAAACTCGCCAGTCTATTCTTGTTCTTAGAGATGAAGGCTATGCGAGAAATTGCGAAGAAACTGAAAATGTGTCTGGGTGACCCCAAACGTTTTTAAACTTTCCAGTATTATGTTAGACGTAGGGTTTAGATTCATTGTCCCAGAGGGATATTTTTTTCAAAGCTAATATTATAATTTTCCAAGTACAGTATTTTTTCCAGGCTCATTAGATTAAAACAGTTTTACTGCACTTTGATTCTCTCCTATGAAATGATTGAATTTAAGCTGAGCTGGTTCGTTCACAGTCTATGGGGAAATGATTGATTGGTGATTTCTGCAGCATTTATCGTACCATCATTCACATTAGTTTTTACCACACGGTCTGAGTCATTAAGGTGGAGCATGGAAAAATGCCCAATGAATGTCTCGCTGCTGAAATGTGACGATTGACTCCGGGGTATTGATTCATTTTGGCCTGACAGGTGAAGCTGCATATCTGGCGTTAGTCATAACAATTAAAGCATTTGAATTGTCAATAAATTAGAGGTCATGAGAGATAATTTCCGGCCCGTGTGTCAGATGGAAATAATGACACCCTCTGACATGCCGTTGGGCCTCTGGTTGAGGGAACGATGACAGCTCCACTGGGCACGCTGCCGGAACAGCAGTCCTTCTATGCGATGCTCCTCCTGACAGCCTTTTCTTATGGAGAAACATGACAGCAACCCCTTGATTCAGACCGCTGTGTCACTCAGAAGTAAACAGACAAATTATTCATCAGTGGGACTCCATTCCTCCTCAGCTGCCACCGTCCCTCCCGTCCACTCTGAATCGACAGAGACAACAAAGTGTGCTGTAGCTAGCCAATGAAGTGTTTGAAGCAGCTGAGGTATATTTAAATTGATTTCACCTTGATATTCTCATAGTGATGGGACACAAGTGGTTAAATGCTTGACCTTAATAATAAGAAACGTCTTTCATATGTATCACATAGAATAGGATTTGGTGTGCATTGTCATTGATGATAACTGCATTAGAGAGAATTACCTACTGGTAAAGGCATTGTTTGAGACATTTCTGCTCCCACATACAGTAGTGCTCATTTCAACTCCAAGCTGTCACTCAAGAAACACCCGCAGGCTAATTCTTTGTTAATACTTAAGGATTTAAATATATCCAGATAAGCTTATTTTGAACAAAAAAAGGATGGGCAGCAGTGTCGTCACATGAGAGAGTATCACAATCACACAACAATTACATTAATATGTTTGTTTATGTGTATTGGCATGGGTCAGTAGTTGGGTTTCTGTTCTCCTTTATCTCTTTGTAGAATCAGTTTAACTACTTAGAAGGACATCTGCAGAGTCTGTCAAAAGGTTAAAGGTTGAGCAGCTTCATATTTGTAGTAGGCATAGCTGATCTCAGGTGTTGTGACTCAGCATGATCCCACGCTGCTTAGCGGGTCAATGCAAGGCCATGTTTGCATTCTGTCTGACAGAGCTGTTGTGTTGCTGCATTGCATGAGTGCACCGGAGGATGTTGTTGGGGGATCATCCTCCACGGTGTCTCTCTGTCACCAGTTTGGGAACCAGGCAGCAGATAGAGAGAGAGCTACAGCTCGCCTCTGAAGCCTTTCGCTCATGACAAAATCAGATGCGAACAAAGTCACAGAGACAGACATGCAGACACAGGGTGTTATGATGGATGTTTGGTGCTCATCCAAGCAAGGCAGTTGTTGCTGGGAGGGGAGATCATCCAGATGGCTTTGGAAATAAGTGTCACTTATCAGCCAAAAAAGCAGAGCCTGAAGTGACTTAAACTAATGAACTGCCTGTTAAGTGCTCTCCATCTCAAACTGAGATAGAGGTACGTTTCTGACATAGCTCAGAGAGGATTAGTGTTGAAGCACCTGCGAGATATTGACATGTTTTGATCATACAGAGGAGGAACATGTACTTGAGTTAACCTTCAACAAGTCAGACCCCTTTCCCCCTACGCACACAAAAACACAAACACGTATGGACATATCTTTCCCCTTGCACTCTGGAAACAATTATTGGGTGTCAAGGTTGTCTAATACAACCAAAATGGTATATGCAGCTGCCCAGTTTCCCTGGTAATAGAATCATCACAAGAAAGTTGGTGATGTTGTCCACATGGCCTCCTCAGTCTTTCTGATCTTTGTATCAAATTTCTTTATTTGAACAGACATCATGACCCTCACCCTAAACCTAACCCTAAATAGCCATAATGTCAGCTGCTTATCACTTGACGGACTGCGTTGTAAAGAAACACTGACTAGCACTTAATGGTTTCCAAATGTGCTCACCAACTCACATGAAACTTTCACTGCAGTGTGACAGCGCTCAACCGTGTGGACAGCGCCTTTTTTGGTGCTGTGGAAGATAGGAAGTGACCAGGGGGTGTTGGGGGAGACTGTTTAGCTTGCAGGTGGCCTGTCCTGAATCAGTATCACCTCCAAATTTCCCTTCCCACATGTCCCTCTGTGGCATGTGCTACCCAATAGGTCTTTTTGATTGTGAGTGGTGTGTACAGGCGGAGGAAAAATGAAGGCTAGTCACCCAGGCAGTCAGAAGGGCAGGCGAAAGGCTGAGCGATGTATGTTCCATTGTGCACAGTGGCATTGACGGACGTCTACAAGCTCCCCTCTGATGGTGGAAGTGGCTCCAGTCACATCAATCACTTCTACCATGGAGTGCCCCACTTTCAGTTAAACTCTCACTAAACTCTCACTGCCTATTTTTCCTCACTCACTGGAGGCAATGGAGATATTTTGTCTGAAGATATTTTTCTAATTATAGTAAATGCTTGATTCCTCCATTTTTTTTTTTATTCCTGTACTCGGGGTGCGACATGTTGTTTTTTCTTTTTTTCTTCTTTGTCTCAAGTATCCATACTCATGTTGTATAACCAATAAGTCATCCTTCATCAAGGTACTCTCGGCCAAATTGCCTTGGTGTGCTTGTGTGATTTTGTGCCTCTGTTTCATACTTATGTGTGTGCATGGACATGCTTTTCCCCTTTGTTTCAAGCACAAGAACATCTAAAAGCAGGCCGGCCTGCTGCAGTCTTAGCTGGATGTCACTCCAGGTTAACGTTTATGCAGTGGGGGCCCCTGCGCCTGGAAATGGGAATGGTTAACTGAAGCATGTTAATAGGAAAAGGCTTGTCTCTTCCATACTAACACTTGGATGACTCTGCAGGCTTGGGGGGAGGGGGAGCACCCAGGCGGATTGGGAGTGCTCCCCTTTCCCTTTACCTCCCCCTTTCCTCAGAAGCACGGCTGAGTTAGGATTTGCTTGCATTGTCAAGTAACGCATTGACCCATCACTTTGATGCATATTGATTGTGACAGCCGCGCTCTCTCTCTCCCCTTCTCCGCTCTCTCTCTCTCCCGCAGGCCACAGAGGCACAGATCCAGAGCTTTGGACAGACGCCATCTCAGTTGCTTATTGAGCCACATCCTCCACGCAGCTCCGCCATGCACCTGGTGAGAACCACAAGCATGCTGGGAAAATTCCCTGCACCTCTGGTTGTGGTGTGAGTGAGAGAGGATGTGTTGACCAGTGCAAGGGTGGATGGTGTGCGTGCCTGTGTTGTTCCTGATTTTTTATTATCCTTACATATATATATATATATATATATATATATATATATATATATATATATATATATATATATATATATATCTCAATAGACTCTGTTATTACAAAAGTTAAATATTTCAGAGGGCTTACCTCATGTAGGTCACAGACCCACAATATAACAACTTATTTTCAGTACCAGTTTGGCTTCCTTATTTTGTAGTTGTTACTTCCTACTTGCAGTGTGGTGTAAAGGGAAGAGTGCTCCCTACTGGCCTACTAGCTCCCCTCTTCCGTCATTATCCCTACATGGTTCTCTCTTTGTAGGGCAGATCCCTTTCAGACCTTTTAGATACATTTTCTATCTTTGCAACAGGCGTGAATATTTTTATACACTCCTGTCAAAAGCTTTAAACAATTGGGACAAGATGAGGGCTAAAACTGGTTCACAACTCAGAGTATGGTCAGGATCACCATCACCTCCATTACTTTTACTATACATGAAGTATAATCCAGTGCTCTAAAGGTTGAGCTGAATTTACAGTGGAGAAATAAGCGTATCTTCAAAAACTCATGCTGTCTCTTTGAATGCTTCTTCTTTCTGGACAAATCTCAATCTGTCTGATACATGTGTATCATGTATGCACCATCTCATGTTTACAGCACACACCATCTCAGTTTTCCATGTCTTACCCTTGTCTGACCAATCCCTCGTCTGACTGCACTGTCCAGAGGGGGCAGTGCATGAAGCTCTCCTCTGTGTCTGAACCTAGTTTTTCCTTCAACCTCCACACTAATTGGCTCTTTCCATTCTTTTTCTCCGATCTTTTCATACCTCTTCTTTTCCTCTTATTCATCCCCTGCCTTCCTGCTCCGTCCCCTTCCTCTTCCTGCTGCTCTTTCCTTGTACTCCTCCTCCTCTATCACCATCACATTCCTCCATCCTATACACCCCGTCTTTTCTCTTTTCTACTCAATAGTGTTTCCTTCCACAGAGTCCTCTCATGTTCAAAGATCAGATGCAGCAGGATGTCATCATGGTGTTGAAGTTTCCATCCAATTCGCCAGTAACGCATATTGCCGCCAACACTCTGCCTCATCTTACCATACCTGCCGTGGTCACTGTCACCTGCAGCCGCGTATTCGCCGTCAACCGATGGCACAATACCGTTGGTGAGTGGAGCTCAACACACATGGCAGGTGCTGTGTTCAAGCATATACATAAGCCCTTGTAAAAAAAAGTGCTATACCACATGTGATACCTACCACAGCAGTGGCCCTATAAAATCACTTCATCACTGTCTCACACAAACCTGCCCACCGCTCATAATAGAGCTGTAGCCAGCTGGCTATGTGAGAGGCTAGCACCTCCTAGGTAAGCTGACCATGAGTGTTTCCACATGTTCCTTTTCAGACATGTGTGAACAACATTACCCACAGAGCCCCCTCCCTAAGAATCAGCCTCACCTCAGGGTCAGAGGGCCAAAGCAATGGTTACTAGGAAATTAGGCCGCAACTGCACCACATTCTCCTCACACGTCCCCATCTGTCACTGTAGAGACACACTGAGCTCAGGACCAAAGAGTCCGCACTGTGTGGCTGCTCTGGCTGCTCCCACACTAATGAACACAGCTGCAGCACCCTTGCCATCCTGTCGGAGAGGAGGGAAATGTGGTTTGGCTTTTCAGAATAATGATGATAATATGGTTCCCATATTTTCAGGCATGTTGCTGTTTCAAAACTGGCTCGAGATACAGATTGTATGGATGAAATGTCTCCATTCAGTTTGACACTTCTGACAAAAATGCCTAGTAAGACAGATGGAATTTTTTCTGATCGACCTGATGGTGTGTGTGATTGATTAATTTCCTTATTTATCCCTGTCTGAATCCAGGTCTCAGAGGAGCACCAGGCTACTCTATTGAGCAGGCCCATCACCTTCCTATAGAGATGGATTCTCTGGTTGGTGAGTAAGCTTCCTTGTTTTGAATTAAAAAGAAAAATGGACCTTTTGGCTTTTATATCCTATTTAGCTATAAGGGGCTTAATTAATAGCTTGAACACTTCAGGTATTGATATGAGTTCTGTTTTTGCCAACAGCCAACAGTACTGGAAGCAACAAGCGTCAGATCACGGACCTAGTGGACCAGAGCATCCAAATCACAACACACTGTTTTGTGGTGACAGCTGACAACCGTTACATACTGGTGTGTGGCTTCTGGGACAAGAGCTTTCGTGTGTACTCCTCCGAGACAGGTAGGTTACAGTGTAAACTCTATTTTCTATAGAGGTGTGCACCAATGTGTGGAGGGCTGAGTGCTAAGATGGGAATAATACAGTATTGTCATTGCTCTCTCCTGACAAGCTTTGTAGAAACATGTATCAATATACTGTAATACACTGGAACTCATTAATAAGTAAAAAAGGTTGTTTCTGCTAATTTCCTTTCCTTTGACAATAAGTCCCCCACAGCAAAATGATAATATCAGTAACATACCTGTTTAGTTATATAAATGATCATCACTGCAACTTGACAAGCAGCATTTACTAAATGGTTCTAAAGTTGGGGGTTACGGCAGCCCCAAGGGGATGAGATGACTATCACAAGAAGATTGACAGGATGGGGAAAAAATCTGTTGTTTATTTTTCTTACATTTTTCTTTTCTCAAACACTGGATAGGTTCAACTCTTCCCGCCTACCAAAATCATTTAGAAATTACAAACTAAGAGAGCAAAAACACTATTGTGAGTTGGACTGCTCAACTCAGTCCACACTAAAGCCATAATCGGCGATGAGGGCCTAAACCAAAAGTCTGGGAACTACCGATTTAACATCGCAAACATTGTTCCACTATTTCATGCCATCCCATTGGGGGTGCCTAGTGGGGCTTTGATAAGCCAGCCAGCAGTCGTTATTTCAGGAACATCTGACTATCAATTATTTTGCTAACGCCGAAAACATGTTTGTACATATTTTCTTTAGGCAAGCTGACCCAGATAGTTTTTGGCCACTGGGACGTGGTGACATGTCTGGCCAGATCAGAGTCCTACATTGGAGGAGACTGCTACATCGTCTCTGGGTCCAGGGATGCTACACTTCTGCTGTGGTACTGGAGTGGACGGCACCATATAATCGGCGACAATCCCAATAACAGTGAGTAAGAGAGAGACTACACACGTGCCATGCGCACACACGCACACATAGTGTGCACAGTAGCATCACCCTCTGGACAAGGTTACAGGAATCTTTTTACATTGATTAGTATTTCAGCCGTGAAAAATGCGACTTGATTGTAAAGCAAGAGCCTTTGATCAATAGTGGAAAAAGGGCATCGACAGAGAGAGAGGATCATTTATCGGCACTGTAGATATGAGATATTAGTGCTGCTTTCAAGTAGAGGACTCCAGATGTCTTGGCATTCAAAATGGTAGGCCCCGGTGTTATTTCTTCTGCTCAGTTCTTTCAGTTGCGTATTCTTGCTGATTGTCTGTGTTCAAAACAATCCATCAGGGGAGGGAAAATGGATATACAGTACATTTCAAGTGAGGAGCTCCATATATGGTCTGGAATTGGAAAACTGAAGATGGGGAAGAGTATGTGTGTGCAATTTTATATTTTGAATTGTCACAGATTCTAGGAGCTCTGGTTTAGTTGCAAGTGTTCTCTAATTAACTTCACAGAGGCTCCGACAGTTAATTAAGAATTTCAGCTTGGTTGCCTCCAATTAGCAAGGGGCAAAAGCACTTGTGTTACTGCAGCAGGAAAACAGTATTCCCCTGATATTCACACTGCTAGTGCTTACAATGTATCTTCAAGTAGACAATGGAGAAGGAAATGACATCGCTCATCTCAAGAAACTAAACACAGGATGGGTTTTCACTCAATCAAATCACTTCTAATGTCTTATAAATATCTAATCAATATAACGTGATGTCAGAAACACTTTGGAGCAGCATATAATAACCTAGCTTTGTTCTAGAATGCAGGGCAAATGTGTGGGCACCTAAACTATGTGAAGGAACGGGGGTAGTGCAGAATCAGCTAAAAACTTGATATATTATATGTTTAACATGGCATTGGACACACAGCCAGTCATTATCACCCATGTTCAACTCTAAATGGCAGGCATTTGCAAGGATCCTCAGGGATAAACCACGACTGCCCATCCATGTCTTCACACTTGAAGACCTCAAATGAATGTCATATACCACATAGAGCACCAGAGTCCTCTTCATTCCTGCACTTATTCGCTTTTTCATTGAACATTATTTCACTCATTCTGGTGATTTCATACCTATTACATTTTCTATTTTGCTGGTTGAAGGTTGTGTGAATATGTAGCAGCAGCCCTCCGGATCACTGCTTCCTCAACCCTGTGGCGTACCAAAGAAATTGATTCCACAAGCGCTCCAAAAGGCTGCATGTGTCTTAAATGTGTAATAATTAAAATAACTTCCAGCTCAATCATGGCCCTGCCTCACAGACTCGGCCCATCACACCGGTGCAAGGGGATATTTGCACTGGGTAATTGTGGTGGGTGACTTCGGCTTGTCCCAAGGGCTAGGAGAGGGTGGGGGTACGCAATGCAGGCTGATTGAATCTTTTGTCGGTTAGGTGAGCTGCACAAGGTTCCTTTTTCCCCCTGGAGGCTTTTTCTGACACTTGTCCTATTCAGCTTCCCTCAGCAGTGGGTGCCGGGACTGACAGCGCTGCTCAGGTCCTGGTCTCTAAGGGACTGTGCAGCATCGATCACAGTCCAGCTCACTGACTGGACCGCTACAGCTGCAGAGGCGATATGCCGAGCTAGACGAGGAGATGATGGGGGAGGAGGAGGGGATAAGAGAGGAGGAGAGCGGTCTGACATGTGTCCACATCATCTATCAGGACTAAACTGTCATCGTGGTGGATAGAGAAACTTTCACTGAATTGGCTGAACTTTGAGTCACATGTGGATACCAACAAATAGTGTATAGTCAATGGTGATAGTTGAACATAAGTGTTCCATCACACACTGTAGTGTGATTATCTTATTTAAAAGTAACAATACAACATAAATAAACTCATATAAAAAATATAGGTATTTTTTTTCTGTTTTCTACCCCCTCCTTACCCTACCTTTATGGTTTAATACTTCATGTACATTTATTTGCTTTTCCTTGGCTGCATTTGGTCTGCATTTATTTATTTGTTGTCAAATACAGATAATTTCCCTTGATTACATTATTTTAGTAATGGATTCAATATGTTAAACTCTCCGTAAGACGCACCAGTATTTAGGAACATGATGCCGGTTTATTCAGTATTGGAGATCAGTGCATTTCAGAATGAGCCCAGAGGTCGGCTGCGGTGTTGCGAAACTCCCATCACTAACCTCTCCCCTGGCCATCATCAATCATGTGACACACGGGATGAAATCAAGTGGCTCGGCTGCCATCAGTGGGCATCCTTGGATTTACATGACAATTCAAAGGGACCTCCCTGCTCGCAGATGTGTGTCACAATCACTGTGCTTGTGTTTTTGATTTGACTTTATTCCCTGGCGAAGGTTTGGTGGTTGTTGTAGACCATTGCACAGAATTCCCAATTTTGGAAATTCAGCCATTGGGTCAATGCCCAGTACATTTAGATCACCTATTCAGGTATTCAGATTTTTTTGGTGACGTTTTTGTTGTAATTAATTTAAGTCAAGACATTTATTTTATTATATTGTGTATGTGTCCTTCTTTAGGTGACTATCCAGCACCACGAGCAGTTTTGACGGGTCATGACCAGGAAGTTGTGTGTGTGTCAGTCTGTGCGGAGCTGGGCCTGGTCATCAGCGGAGCCAAAGGTTAGTGTACTTTTCTGTTTCCCTTTAATGTCATCGTCATAAGGGAGGAAAGAGCAAGTCAGGGGCACGCGTGGTTTGAGCTGGCAGATTGGAATACAATACTTTAAATTACCAGTCTATTACCAACCCACATCGAGAGACGGGTATTACTTTAAATGAAAACTCTAGACCTCTAAACTCTTACCCTGCTGAACAACATGTAAAGGCCTCACAGAAAGTGGTGGAACCAGGAATATATCTATTTGCACACTGTAGAACTGTAGACATTTTAATGTCTGATTTATAAAGACACCATAGATGTTTTACATGATAGTATTATTAGTATTATTATTATTATTACATGATAGCAGTTTGGTCATATTTGTCTGTGTATGTTTTGCTTCGACAGAAGGTCCATGTCTGGTTCACACCATCACAGGGGACCTGCTTCGGGCTCTGGAGGGTCCGGACTACTATCAGTGCCCACGGCTCATCTCGGTGTCCAGTGAGGGCCACTGCATCATCTACTATGAGAGGGGGCGCTTCTGCAACTTCAGCATTAATGGAAAACTGCTGGCACAGATGGAAGTCAATGATTCCACCAGGGTAGGCTGACTTTTTACATCAGTATAATCCATTTGAGGTGTGGATGCATATTTGTTCATCTGCAATCTTAAATACTTTAACAATTTAAATACTAGGCCGCTACAAATCTTGAAGTATCAAACCTTGGATTCAAATACTGAGCCATTTTGAAAAAACAATGCATATGTGATTGCTTGGTGAGTTTCACTTTGGATAAGATGATGATGTTTTAAGGGGGAATTTTAAGTCGTCCCTGCCAGGTTTTGAGGTGTAAATGTTCTTATTATAATTGTATAAATAGTATTGTATATATCGTAAGCAACTGCACATCGCTGCTGCATGCTATTCTGATATTGCACATGAAGCTCTACAATCACAAATGTTAGTGTTTAATTTGTGTACATAGCCATTTGTCATTCAATTACATCTTTTACATGCTCCAGCAAGACAACTATCATTAGAAGGTTACAATAAAAGTTAATCTGGAAGTGAGATGTTGAACCACTCTCTGTACCAATTGTAGGCTATTCTCCTGAGCAGTGATGGCCACAACCTGGCCACAGGTGGGGATAATGGAGTGGTGGAGGTGTGGCAGGCCTGTGACTTCAAACAGCTCTACGTCTACCCTGGCTGTGATGCTGGTATCCGAGCTATGGACCTATCACACGACCAAAGGTCAGAGCAGGCAGTTATGGTAGCAGTTTTGAGGCCACAAAGAGCTGAGACAATGTAGACAGAAAACTACTACTAATCACCAGTCTCCCAATCATCATATACAGCTTCTCAAAGTGTGGCCAACAGGATAATTGCGGCCTTCTTAAACATTTAATACAGACCATAAATAATTAGAAATACATATATACATTATATTTTAATCATCCGTGGTCCTTTTCAATACTTTCACTCAATAGCTTGCATATATATATATATATATACACACACATACAGATTATATAGACACAAAAAGTTATAGTATATCACAAAGAATCATGTGAATCAATGTTACAGTATAGTAAAACTTCATTTTATTGTATATCAATATAGTTAAGTATTTAAAATGCCATAAAAAGTCATGACACATACTATATCATTGTACAGTTTCTCATTAAAAATGTCGCCAAGAAGTTATAGTACAGTATGTCATTAATTATGGTCATTTAAAAGTGTCGTGGTATAGAATGTCATGAAAATGTCGGTCATAACTTATATACTAGAAGTAAGTCACACACATTTCAGTGTTTAAGACACAAGTCATAGAATAATAACTTAAGTCATTTAACAATGTAAAATATAATAATAAATTCACAAAAATTCATATAGTAAGCCATGTCCACTCAGTGAGTTGACATTAGGTAACACAAGTGAGCCATGGGTCGCAACTTGATTTACAGAGGCACATTCTGCTGTAGCTGTGTTCATTGTGCTTGAGCATTTAAGCCCTCGGGCTGTAGCAGTACAAGACGACCCTGTGAAATCAGCTGCTTTTCCTACATACCAGCCAGCCTCGGACACAAGAGCAAAGTGGTTGCAGTAAGATACTAGGACTCAATGGTCTACTTCACTTGTCAGAGAGCCCCTGATGACCTCCTGTGCTCAATTCATTCAACACTATGGAAATACTCTTTTTCAATGAACACATTTTAATACATTAGTTCCTTGCATGTATGAACACACCTTTGACATATGAAAACATAATGCAATAACTCACAATATGAAAAACTAATGAGATTAATGTAGTGATTTTCTATTTTACCACATTTTAAAAGGTTTATAATCGGTTTCTTGACATTAGTTTGAATTTGATTTCATGGTTTTGTTGCTCTTCAGGACTTTGATCACAGGCATGGCCTCTGGCAGCATCGTGGCATTTAACATTGATTTCAACCGATGGCACTACGAGCATCAAAACAGGTACTGAGGAGAGGCGGATCAATGCAGCAGGAGAGAGCGTGGAGGGTTAAGAGAAACACCTACCAACCGGTGGCCGAGGTGTGCCGCAGAAGATGGAGATCCAGTGGGTCAGCGAACATCCCCATGGTGACACTAATAAAGAACAAGGTGTGCTTACATGTCGCTATGTGTCTGTTGGTTTTCAGGTCTTACCCGAGCACCAGCTGATGCATTTCCCCAACAGGTCTGTTGTTCTGGGCAAAGAGAGACTGAGACTGAGAACACAATGACACAGTTACTAAAACATACATGTAAGCATTAAAGTTCCTCTTTTAAACTGTGAAAATGCAAAACAAAATGAATCCTCAATGTTAGGAACATTTATACAACATTTGTATGGCAGATGCATATCTCACTGGGAATTTTTTTCTAAAAAAAAGAAAGAGAAAAAAAAAGTTAACCTGTACTGTAAATATGGACAGTGTAAAATGTTTCTTCTCTGTAAAGGTTGAGAAAAAGATCTAAATGCTGTTAAACTAGCCACCATGTTACCGATATGTTCATCACACAAGCTATGTAAAATTGTCTTCATTGAACTTCCGATATTAGTTGGTTAATAATACATGTATATGGCCATTGTTTGCTCATTGTTATTAACAGTGGTCAAATGTATGTGTATGTGAAAAGACAAAATGTTCATTGTTAGTTTGTTGTATTTGATAGTCTATGTGGAAAAAAAGTAAAATTCAGTGTGAGTCCTTTGTGAAATTTTTGTTTTTAATCATATCAACAAAAAGGAGAATACATTGTGATATTTCCATATAAACTTTTATTCAAGGACTATTTAGTTTATCAACGCCAGAATCAAAGAATTAAAATAATTCAAAGGGGACATTTGAAACTTTAATCTTGTGTTTGTTTCAGCTTCTTCCACAAAACATATCCCGAGAATGTAATACCAGATTTGTTGAGTAGTATCTCATGACTGTTACGGTGTTTGTTGTAGAACTGTAAGAACGTTTGTCAAAGGAAGTGTTATTTTTAAAGGCAGTCTACAATTGTAACTGCAAACATAGTACTGTTACTTGTGCATCTCAGTTGTTCAGTTTGCCTATTTTTGCAAAAAGTTTTGCTTCTTTACTTTATATATGTGAATTCATTGACACCAGTTTATGCTGCGACACCGTGCATTGGTAAGCAATAATATGACTTGGTTGTTATAAAGGTCTAAGGATTTCAGCTGCCTGACAAATTATCGAGAGATGGATGAAGTGTTACAAAAATGACTATGGTCTACCTTTGGTGATGTGAGAGCTATTGTGTCTGCATTTATTTTGCAGAAGTCTGTTGCTGTGAGCTGATAATTTAAAATGAACAAAAATATGCAAGTAGCTTGAGTTTGCATTCAGATTTTCCAATGGTGCTACCAGACACCACCATACCCAAAGCTGATGTTTTACGTGCTCAGAGCCACTCAAGGCATTGGGTGTACACTTTTCAAATAATTTTCATTATTGTGAATTAAAATTTGTTTGACAAAAACAATTTTGTTCACACGTTACAATTAAGCAGTGCATTTTCATTTAGTGTAATACATTTTAAGATATCATATGATTTATATATACATGTTGCATTACCAATTGATTTTGCATACTTTTTGAAAGAGGTGGGATGTTTTAAGCTTTTGTGATTATATCAAAATTGATAACTAAATTCAGCTGCTTTCATTATTTTTTGTGTTTATAATAAAACTGAATACATATACCAGAGCTTAAACTTGTGTACACGTGTGCCTGCCTCCAAAGCATTCATGCATGTATTAATGCAATTCCATTAAGTATGTATAACTAGAGCTCAGTAAATTCATGCTATAAATGGAATTATATTGAAGATGTTATAAGCTTGTGTTTGATTATACTGCCACCTACTGTCTAGATTTGTTGCTGCAGATTTCTAGGTCCACCAGTCTTCTTGCAAAATGATACAAGGATTCACAAATTAATTAAATCATTTTTATTCCCAGGTTTGGTTTCACCGCAGATAGCTACATTGTTGAAATTGTTTATTTAACTACAATCGATTTTCCCTCAAAAGATTTCATGTTTTTTCTACTCATTTAAATTGTTTTAAACATTCTTACATTAATGGAATATGGGTGACTATAATACAGCATTCACATTCTTCAGCCGCTTCCACCCAATACTGACATTCCCAGTTGTCTTAAGAGTATCATTTTGTCATACTGTATATATTAACATTAAATGTTTTTCAGATGATGAAAAACATTCTTGAAAGCATAAACATTCCCAAAAAGTCACTATCAGAACTTTCTGTCCTTGTGCTTTTTGGTTAAATCCCTTCTAGTCAAAAACTTAAAAGCCCTTTTACAACGAAGTTTGTGGTGTGATATTACTTTTCTGTTAATACATATACACGTTTTAACTTAGCTGTGGTATGACTATAGTCTGCCTTAACTGAACTGCATTCACCAAGACGGCATGTACAAAGACAACAGAAATGACTTCATATCTGACAGGCGTATATCAAACAATAGAACAGCCAAAACACTGATTTAGGATGCATATTACCACACATGCAAGTTACAGTCTTTGATGAAGGAAACAGGCCATTCACGGCCACGAATATTTGGTCTCTGGTGAACCAATGTATGAAGTGGACAGAGAACACAGACTGGTGAGCAATACTTCTTAGTTATGTTGTATATCAGAATAATACAAAAGTACTGACTGAATGAACACATATTGAAATAATGTATTTTACTGGAAGCACTGTTGTGTTTAACAACATTTCTTAATTCAGTGTGTGAAAAAAAATCCACGTTGCACAAGAGCCATCTGACAGATGGCTGCCAATAATACCAGCAATAGATCCATTCGCACTCATTCCAGCATTTGGAAAGACAAATGTGATACTATGCTCATTGGGTAGTACACCCAATTGTACTTAAATTCATATAAGCCAAGGCCAGGTTTTAAACATGCACTTACTACCAACTACACATCACTGACATTCCTCTGTACCACCACTGACTTACAATCACTCTAACAGACATGTAACAAATCTACCGTTTCAATAATCATCCTCAAGCACCCAGGTGATCTGGACTATCAATAGTCAAATGTTAGTACCCTCAAAAGAGTAATGGTACTGGGTGGCAGGACAATATTTGCCCTACACAAAAAACAAAAATGTAAGTACAGATAATGCTTACGATACAATATAGCAGCATATTATTTCAGTTTCTTCAGTCCTGTTAAACAGTGTGCCTAAGGTGTTTGCACCAGAACCTTCAGCACCTCGACACAGAGAAATCTAAGTCATAAAATACAGCAGGAAGGTGGCTGTTACTGTTGTATTTAGAGTAATTATTAAACAAGCATTGGTGTTTAAACCACAATAAGTTAAATGTACCATCATAATACAACATCATGTAATTTAACATTTAAAAACTAAGGTTTGAATGTTTTTTTATTTACATGGTCCATTAACAGCTTCATGAAGCAGACGCTTTCCTGTAGTATACAATACAAACCAGTAGAGGGCTCTAGGGTACTACAATGAACTAGTGTTAGTGAATAAATAAGGCTTTTACAGTTTTGTGACTTTTGGAAGAAAAAAGGGAAAACAAAAAATTGTTGCATGCTCTCAAGGTCTATTCTTTGATCTAGAGACCAACTTGTCTCTTACTCAGATCAATGCAGTTCATAATTAAAGTAAATGTATAATGACTGGGGGAAACTTAAATAGGTGCAGGTAGGTATGCAGCCTGTGAATGTCCAGGTCAGCAGACTGAACCCAATGTTGGGCCTTTCCCACTCCCAGAGCGGTAGATGTGGGCTGTGGCCTCTGGGAGACTGTTAGAATGGAGCCGAAGTGTCAGCCGAACTTGGGGAATATTCCCCAGACTCCGAGGTCAACTGAGCGGCGGAGTAGATGGGGTTGGCAATGCGGGAGGCGCCGGCACCGACACTTTGTGGTAGGTGGGGTGCAAATTTCACATCCTGGTGGCGTCTTCGTTGGAAAACTTGCTTCTCCTTGTCAAGTGGCGTGGTCTGAGAGAGGGTGACACAGCAGCTATTGTTAGGTGCTCCACAAGAGACCACAGATGAGGAGTGGCATCCAATCAATGGCAAATGTTAGATGAGCAAAACTTTGCATGCAGCTGTATGTGGAAAAAGCTGCATTTACCGTACTACTATTCTCTAGAGTTTACTTTATAACTAGTGTAGCACGCATCAAAAGCAGGGGCAACCACAAGAGGCAAAAGGTCTAGTATTTTATGAAATATTTGTTTAGACAGAAATGATTTTGTCAACAGAAGTAAAAAGGCTCTCACTCAGATGTTGTATGTTATTATGATGTATAGTTACGGCTGATTTGGCATTTTCCTGTTGGTGTCAGAGTTAAGCTTTGAAACTATTTAAGAAATCCTATCAACCAAAACCTAGTCATTGTAGCACAACTTTGTTATTCATAAGATATCCTAATGACAGTGCTGACAGTTCATCTAAAAAGAGGTGGATGAGAGACCAGAGCACACACAGGGAACCCTGGCAACAAGAGGCAGAATGATGAACTAATGTATACAAAAGTCACTCAATTATAAATGACAACAGATAAAATATGGCTAATGGATTCAGTTGCTGCTTTGCCAGACATACAATGTTAGTTTCAACTGAACCACGACTGAATTTCAATGACATCCAAATGCATAAAGATAAAAAGATTTTGCACAGAATGAGGCATTAAAATGCAGTTGCATTAAGAGGGCCACTGGTTCAAAATATGTGTTCTCAATTTTGAATGACATTCAAAGTATCATTACTAAAGCACATAAAAAGGAGCCCAAATATAATCTACGGCTGTAGCGATGAATGCGGTGTCTGTGTGTGGAGGGGTGCAGATCAGTGCTTACTGTAATGACTGACACTCCCGCAGTGGTGCTGTTGAGCTTGGGCCCGGTATTGAAGTGCTTCTTGATCTTCCCAGCCACAGGCAGCTGGTGCTTGTTCTCTGACCCACCATCATCCTGGAAAATTCAAATAACTAGGCTTCAGAAACTCTACTTGCTGTATCATAGTGCACTCTTTCATAGCAGTGTTTGCATGTACACAGGTGATTCTGGTGAAAGGACAAACTTAAAAATGATGAACTTACATTGACCCAGCGGTGATCAAGCACCTGTACAGCCGTGCATCTCTGATCCACCTCTACCTGCAGCATTCCAGTGATCAGATCCTAAATAAAGACAGACTACATTATTATACTGGATACTCATGGCTAATGTGAGACACCACCACAACACACCACTGACAGACTGTTTCACATGAAGAATAACAATGGCAGATGAGGAGACCAACCTTGGCAGGGTCAGAAACACTGTCCCAGTATGGTGCAGGAAAATCAAGCTGGGCACTCAAAAGGTGTTCAAAGAGAGCCTCCTGATCTTCACCACTGCTATAGAAAATAAAACAGGTATTTTATAAGCTCAAACTAAGCTTCATTTAATAGTCTATAATGTGATAGCATACAATAGACATTTTCAATAATGGGATTAAGACAATATAATGTGGTTAAAACATCATACTTCAAAATAAACACACTGATACAGGAGCACATACCCACTGAAAGGAGGAAAGCCACACAACAGTATGTAAGTGATGACACCAGCTGCCCAAATGTCCACCGGGAGGCCATACCTGTAATTGAAGAGGAAGATATCAGTAAGACTTAGCACATCTGCAAGTAGCAATAGTTCACAAGAATTACTGTAGAAGTTTTTGATTGGATGAATGGTATTTGTTTCTACTTTCTTTGTACAGCAAATGCCTTAATAATCATGTCTCGGATGAGGACTCTGACTCACCCGGTCTCAGCGACAATCTCCGGTGCTACATAGGTGGGTGTACCACACACAGTAAAGAGGGGCCCGTTGACAACAGTAGCCAAGCCAAAATCACCTAGCTTCAGAGACTTACTGCCATCATTGTGTTCAAACACCTGTGAAACACACAATAAGAAAAAGTGAGAAACCGCAAGCAAAGAGGTCTCCAATAATTATGAATGCAAAGGCTCAAATAAAAGAGTGCAGTTGAGACTGACTTTCATGTAATAGAGTATATGTAAATGTATTTATCCTATGTATGTTACATGCCTTCATGCATGTGTAATTGCACAAACTTGCGTGTACAAACTTTGGAGAAAGATGACAATGGAAACGGGAAAAAGATAAAGGGAACATGGGAATATGGGAAGCATTTACAATTTAGTTCCACTCACTGCCAGTACAGAATCTTTGTGAGTCATACTTACCAACAGGTTTTCTGGTTTTATGTCTCTGTGGACAATATTGAGGCTGTGCAGGTACTTAATGGCACTTGCCAGATTGAACAGCATACAGCTGGCATCTCGCTCTGTGTATTTGTTTGAGGAGATGATTGCATCAAAGAGATCGCCGCCCTGGAGAAAGAGTATTTAGGAATGTAAAAGAGGACCAGTTCAACCATGTTAAAAGGGTTGACACAACTTCATCCAGGAATCAAGTCAAATCCATCTTAATGGACTAATATAACATTATGGTACAAAAAAAGATGTTGAGTAAAAAAAAAAAAATCAAATATTTATTTTATTGATCCCAAAAAAAATATTCCTAAAATTTATATATATATTTTATGGCATTTGAGTGGAAAATTACTTTAAACAATTAACAAATATGTATTACCTTAACCAACTCCATTACAAGATAGAGCTCACTATAGGTGTCCATTTCCTCAATTAAAAGTACAATGTTGGGATGTTTCACGTGCCGAAGGATTGACACTTCACTCTGGATCATGTGCTCCTGGGTAATAAAATGAATATCAATCAAAGGAAGCAAGTCTATCAACACTGTATAGAGAAAGGAATCTATACAAAAAGTGGAATGTGAGACTAGGGAGCCTACTTTTCAGTAAAATATGAAAGACAAAATAGTTTATTTTCCATATTTGCTTTGATTATGAAAAACAAAACTAGTTTCTGAAACATCTTAGAAATGTGGAATGTGAGTTGAAATCATTTTGATCCACGTTAACACTACTTAATGTTAGCTTTATCTGATGGTAAACATGAAGAAGAAAGAAAGATAATTTAATCCCAGAGGAGATAGTACCATCTGCTGATCAAGAAAAATAATGAACGCAAAACTCAAGATTGTACACAGAAAAGAACTTCTTGATAATGAATTAGACCAAACTTGCTGATGTGATAAATGAAGTAAGCAGATGTAGAGATAAGCTCACCTTCCCCCTGCATTTATCTTTGCTGATGATTTTGAGAGCGTACTCTCTTCCAGTGGATCTCTCCACACACTCTCGGACCACAGCAAAGTTTCCGTCCCCTAAAGTCCGCCCCACTTTGTACCGCTCTGCTATGGACGCAGGCACTGTGCGGTACTCATCCACTGGCTCAGCTGTGGAGAATAACAAAAGATCTATAATGTAAAGATATGAACAGTAGCCTTTACATTGCTTGCAACCAGTATTTTTCCACAATAAGTAAGTCTTACCTTCACTGCCAGGCCCATCTCCTTCATCCATTGAGCTGCAAACCTTGGTAGACGCTAAAGAGAGTGAAGAGCCACTGTGTTGAGATCCCTGGAAATAAGAGACAGCCATGATTTGAGAATGAAAGACACACTGATGCACTTGTTTTACACAAACTTGAGAGAAGGCAAAGCTTTCACAAAGCCTATTTGTTCTACTCCAACCAGCCTTGAGTATGCAGTTTAAGATTAGATAAATAAAACTTGGTGAAACATTATACTAACCTTTCCACCAGCATAAAAAACTAGCCTGAGGTTCCAAAAAGGATTGAGAGAAAATAATATCCACCGCTACAGCACAAATACCAAACACAGCCAGCCTTATGATTAATTAATGATGGTATCACTGCTAATTGGATTTCGCTCCGGAGTCGACTGTGCAATGCAATCTCAAACTTGCTTGTCCTCCCCAGATCTGTGATAATCACAGAAAAAAGGTGCTACAGCAGTACGAACATTTTACTCAAGAGATGGCTCTAAACTTTAGATATTCAGAAACATGTGTATGAGCTTTCTCAGTAACATAAACAACACTCGCAGTGCTTCCAGTCGCATTACTGAGAAACAGTAAGTTCAACGATGTATAGCTATTGTAGGTTCACACATATTTGCTCGCCAATATTTTAAAAGGTGAGAAGTCAATAAAGTACAATGCTTCTGTTTAATTCCATGTCACTTGAATACTTTTGAATAATATACATTGATGAAGAGACTTGTTGAACTCCTTCCCAAATGTGCTATTGTATGATGTATGACAACATATCAAATACATCTTTAGGACATTAACTTATGTATAGGAGCATCCATTTGTATTACCCGTCGTCTTCGGAGGCTAGCTGGACTGGTCGGAGAGGGGCTCGGAGACTTCCCAGATCGAGGTGTGGACAGCTGACTGCTTACAGTGCCATTAGCTGTCGGTACAACAAACAATCAGTATAATTATAAAATACTGCAATAGTTATACATAGATACACTATGTATAACTATTGTTATTCATAGTATATGTATACCTACAATCAGAACACTGTGTGAAGTTTTACAACTAATAAATTGACTTTGTATCATTGTGTACGCATGCACGCACACACCTGAACCAATGGATGACGGGGACTTGCTCCTGCGGGACATCCCACCACTTCTTGGCGAGGAGAGACCCTGCACGGAGGGCAGTCGGCCATATGATGCAGACTTTGCTACCCTGCACTCTATAAAGAAAGAAAACACTTCAAGGTGTACACTGCTAGAGCAAAATGTTTCCTAAATGATACAAGGCTACCTTATTCTTTCATTTTGTCCACCTTGAGTCTGTGGCCGACTATTCATTTCATCAATATATAGTGTTTTCTTTTGGGTACAACATCCTATAAACCACAAAGCCACAAAATATGAGTGATGACAACCTCTTTTATTCTGACCTGCACATTCATCAAACACACAAACTCTATACCACAACTATAAACAAGTCAAGTGAATGGTAGTGCCCTGAGTATCATCTGTATTCAATGTGAAGAAAATGTGAAAACAACAACTGTAAGCATAAATACCGTGCTAAAGCGGTGACACCACTCCACTAAAGCTATGCTGACACCCTTTCATTCATAAGTCGCCTTAATAAATGGAAAGTCTGGATATTGTATCCTCAGTATGTTGTATCATAGAGTGCCACTCGGTTTGATAAAGCCTAGTGTCTACATTTTAAAGAAAAAGATTTGTAGTCGGAAAAAGGTAACAGGGAACAAGATGGTAGCAACACCTTATACTGCATTTTAGTAGAGCCACAAAAAGGTATGAGCAACTGCAGTAACGGCAATAAAAAGAATAAAACGTATGAGAACAAACCTGCAGAAGCACAACTATAAAAGTGCCACATGCTTGTGCCCCAACACAAAGAAGGATAGTTTAATAAAAAGCTATTCAGAAACAGCGTTAGTTCCATGTTTTCTCTACTGAGCAACTCAAGTCTCATATAAATGAAGGAACACTTACCAGTTTCATCCAAGTTGAAGTCATCCTGATAACGGAACTTCTCAGGGCCACAGGCAAAGAAGATATCATCCTCCCCAAAAAAGTCCTGGAGGCAGTTGACCTGGTAAAGATGGAGAGGTTTCTCTCAGTTATAGTTCAAAAACAAGTTTGATAAGTGATGTGTACTCTCCCCAGTGACACTGTACATAATATTAATTCCGAAGACGGTACCATTTTCGCCAAATACCTCTAACAATCCAAAATCCAAAAGTCAAATAAACAATCTAGAAAGCTACAAGTGGAGGTATTATTTTTCAATCAGTACACAGCCACAGTCTGCTGCTGCACTCAAATCAAGTTTTGGACCGTTTTCAAACTTTAATCAGGATACAGAGGAGTTTATTATGTAAGACTCTTCACATAGAATATCTGATGCTGTGTATGAGTCAAAAGGACACACAGGTCCACACACCTGTCACCGTAACCAATAATACTGTGAACGGTGAACTTACTGTCAACAAATCACGTTTTGAACCAAGCCTTATCATGATTCGTCATATTTGGGGAAATTTTATCAAATCTAGATTACATAAATGTCAGTACATATGTACACATCTTCTGTCAGGTCAGCTCGGTGTACAAGAGAAAAACATAAAATACATAAAAAAATACATGAAAGAAAGAAACTATATGCAGTACAATCTGTGACAATGCCTTTTCCATCCTTTGTGAGAGATTATATTAATTGCCCTCTAATGTCTGGGACTATTCAAAGTAAAGTCAAGTTAAAAAATTCTTTCAACAACAGTCGTCCATTCTGGGAGTTATCCATCATGTGTTACCAAGACAGAGTATATTGTTCCTCAGATGGAAGCATTTTCATAAAATATTTGGTCTTCTGGCCCAAATCTGGTAAGTGATGGCATACACTTAACTGAATACAAACTGAATCCACAAAACAGGCCTACAATCTCTGAAACTGAAATACATTATTATATGGTAGGAAGTTAAATAGTGTCTTACACCCGTGGATTGCTTTGATCTTTAAAAACTTTTGCTAAAATAACATGGTCACCACATATTATTTGATCTCAATAACAAAGAGAAACAAGATGACCGAGTTGATGCATCTGCTGCCCTCATTAATACAGGACCCCATTGCAAAGGATGCAGTGTCATAAATAAATGAAAATGCTAATGGTAGTCCTGACCTTCTACTCAAAAGGGTTATTGATGTGCTTAACTACAGCAGTGCACCAGCTAATGTAGGGTGGGACCCAGCAAAAGCTCTATCAACAAAAATGTTATTCCATATAAAGTATTAGTCAGTAAGTGGACATTTATCTTCTCTCTACAGCTCAGCAAAACTCTGCTCCTAGCCCGGAGGAGAAGCTGTTGTGGGGTGTGAAGCTCTCATCCTCAAGCTGGCAGTAGGTCGAAGTCTATCTAGGTCTGTCCGTGGTGGGCTGGTTGCTGCCAAAGGCCCAACTGAACTGAGCTCTTTCTGGTCAACCTGCATGATTTTCACCTCAAACATAATGATTTTGTTCGTACAATGTAGTGAGGGACAAACAGATTTATAAAATTAGACAATTGCAAACATCTAATATGTACATGCATTATTAGGTGTCTCATTGTTAAGAACCACAGGGAGTTAAGCAGAAGCCAAATAAGATGACTTACGTGCTTTGACATGAGGCGAACAGACAAGGAAGCCACCACAGTCCGACAACCCAACAGCCTGCTAACCATATTATTAAATGTTATGTTATCATCCTCTTTAGTCATGAATGTGAAAATATTCTGGTTTTCATTGTACAAATCACAGATTTTTGAAGAAATGGTCAATAATTAAGAGAAGACGGGATAGACAGCTTTGATGTGTTTTTATCCAAAATACTGAAATGGTGGATTATTCACTAAACAAAGGGATTGGAAGTACTTTTTTGCAGGCTACAGCAAACAGCCAAAGGTAATTTCCGCCATGAAATGGCGCACAGAGGGAGGCTTAATATGGACATTTTCTCTGCAGATGGTCCACTCCGACAGCCCCTGTCCCCCACCCATCCTCCAGGAGTGTGAGATCCCAAAGGGAGGAAATATGCACAGCCGTTGTCAAGGGAACCAGACAGAATCACAGCTGAGTTTAAGACGACGAGAGGGACACGACTGCTTTAAGATTGTCTTATCAGAGCCTTTCTGGAGCACTGGACATTACAAACTGCAGACAATACAGTCTAGGTCAGATGGAATAATGTACAACATCGTGTCACTGAAGATGTAGGTTGAAATCTGGCTTCAGACCTTTGGTATTGTTAGCGTGCTACATTTAGTGGATGCCTGGTGTAGCCACCACCCTTTAACTCTTAATTTCTATCTTAAGCAATAAGTAAAGCTGAGCAGAAATAAGTGACATTATTTCCCAGTAGGATAAGAGATGTAATCAACAATGTACACCCTCAAAACAACAACAGTGTCCAACTATAGAGTGACGAAATATGGATTGCTTCATTCAAGGTCTTGAGTCAAATGTATCTTGCAGATTTAGCAATAGCCTTTTTGTCTGTTATATATTATTCTTAAATAACTCATATTACATTAATTACATATTGTTCATCTGGAATACTAGGAAATAGTTAAACCCAAACTTATGATGGAGCAGCATATGGGAGGCAATCATGATTGTGTTGCTTTATATTAATGCCTGCTGACTGAGTGACACAGCAGCTCCATCAGGCCTACCAGCGCGCGCACACGCACATCCTGTACAAATATTGATCGTCAGGGTTTTATCTGTTTGAAAAACAATGGGAGGTATGCATGCTTTAGAAGCTATCATTTTGAGCCATAGTAAAGATTATACACACAAGACACAAACTGGTAATACTCCATTGCTCTACCAGTAGACAGGTGACGCTCTCCATGGTGCTGACTCTCCCCTTTGAAACGCAAGACAGAACAAAGCAGCGTCACTCAGAATGTCAGGGAGAAACATGACTCATCTTCACATGCCCTTTTCAAATTGCTCCAGTCAATTTTGCATGGGCTGCCCTTATTTACAGTTTCAGAGCATGTTCAAATTTGCATCCTGTAGGGTTAATAATGTCCAGTAGAAATATAAGAGGATGGAAGACAGTATATTCAGTGACTTACATTATCCAATATTCAGATTGGTTGTGCTGCAGAATTTTGTGACATAACTGCAATTGCTACATAGATAGATTAGAGTAATAGTGGCCTTAAAAAGTGCAAATCAGCAAGTACATCCATAGAGACACACCCACAACTCAAGAATATATGAGCTATAACTCCAGCCCACACATTTTCAGCACTCCTATTTACAATGTTCTAGTCTTGAGTTTCTATATTTAGCCATTAGTAGTTTTAACAAGGTATGATTTTTTAGCAGCAGGTATATTATGTGTCAACATATTTAAAACATGTTTAAATGTTAAATGAATGCATATCTATGTAAAGATATCTTAGTGCTCATTACAAATGTGGTTACATTTCTGCAGTGTACAAATTAAAGTACAACAGAAACTTCCACTTCGGCTCAAGCATAATTAGTAGCCTCCCAGAACAAAAAGAGGATAACACAGAAAATGTCTTCTCTACACACCAAATGCAGTAGGACACTGAGCACGTCATTGTTTTGTGTTTAATAGCCAAGTCACAGCAGTAGGTGAGCAGAAAGCCAGACAACCTCCCAATCTTATTCATCCTTCTTTATACTCTTAAGAGATGTTTAAAACATAGCAGGTTTGAGAATAATATATAACAAAAGCAAAAAAAAGCAAAAAAAAATATGCAAATGTTTTCTGCTCCATCGCACACAAACACAACAGCACAAACACACCAAGCCATAGCATATATTCTTGCCTCAAAGGGTCTGCCAATTGATTGTTTCTCTTTAGCTTTCTATCTACCTTGTACGTTTATACTACTTCTAGTGTGGATAATGTTATATAAATGATTAGTGATCTTAAGTTTATAAAGTACAACCCAAATCACATCAACTTGACTGTGCCCATGTGGCCAGAGATCACAGCCATCAAGCAAAGCCACCTAAGAAGCAGATGTACATGACTGAGTCTAAAACAAATGTGAAAACAGAAATTGTCTGTTGATTTATTTTGCAGTAGCAGCATCAAGAGGAATGGACATGACTGAAAGAAGATATCAGCAGAAATTGTAATATTATTCTTTTAAACTGCAGCAAATACACCAATACCAGACATACTTAACAAGCAGTTATACCATTTTAAGTAAATATGTAGGCTAATCTGTTGGTTGTGTTTGGAAATTATTTTTGTATGCAACAAACCTGCAAGAGAGATAATTGTTTTTCCACAGAATGGCATCGTCTCAGGACCAACAGCACAAGCAGCTTTTTTACCACAAAAGGTTAAACACCCATGAAAACAGGCCCGTTGATGCTAAAGGGTGCTTATTTGGCCATCTGGTGTCCCAACATGACAAAAAGTACAAAAGGCAGGGAAAGTAGAGCACATGGCTGCACTGCCAAGCACATAAAACAACAGCTCATTAGGAAAGTGTAGATGACAATTGAATCACTAATCTGAATAATCAAAGATACCTGGTCAACACCTTGTGTGAGGGAAAAATGGAGAACCACAATAATCAAGTCTAATATTGTATACACAATAGACATAGACCTTTGATCTATTGCAATGTCATGCCTGTTTATGCTTTGCTAAAGAAAGAAGAAGAAGAAGAAGAAGAAGAAGAAGAAGAAGAAGAAGAAGAAGAAGAAGAAGAAGAAGAAGAAGAAGAAGAAGAAGAACTCCTTCATTAATCCCCTTGGAGAAATTAGTCTCTGCATTTAACTCATCCTAAGTAATTAAGGAGCAGTGTGCTGCCGCGAAGCACCCGGGGAGCAAATGGTTCAGTGTCTTGCTCAAGGACACTTCAACATTCAAACTACCGTGAACCTTGCGGTCGCAGGATGACCACGCTACCCATGCGCTACAGCCGCCCCAAAACAATCAGTAAACAATCTGTATTCCTAAAATAATTCAGAGGATTTCTGGAGGCAGATTTGTTTGTTGGTGTGAAAATCCCTAACTTTACATTCTACACATCATCACAGAATGGAATTATACTCGAGCCATGTGCTCCGTCTTGCCGCCATGTGTATAAAAAGGCTGACAGATCCAGCCCTGCCTCCATGAGCCCCCTCTCACTATGACAAATCAAGCCCTGCCTCCATGAGCCCCCTCTCACTACACCTACAGCCCTGACATCACTACTGCACTGCTCTGCCGCAGAGGCTGTTCCTTAGCAACCAGCTCAGGAAACCACATCACCATAGAAACCATCAGAAGAAAATAAAGAAATAATAATATTGTGTGATGAGGATGCTAATGCATGAGGATGCTAATGCAGGTGATAAAGTTTATGAAAAGGGAAGTTAAAAAGCAGATTATTTCTGTAAGATGTTGTGAAACTAATTTGCTTAGTCTCTCGAGCAATGTGTGAAGTTAACACTTAAGTGCTATCCAACCATATCAACCCATAACGGCCCACCTCCCCCATAAATGTGATAATATCTAGAAGATTATTATTTACATACGGGTAAAATGTAGTGTGAAATGAGGCACTTGCGACAGGATGTCAACAAAGTATAATAATGTAAATAGTGGCTGCTGTATCTGTGTGTCTTACTAACTCACAAAGTGAATACCGCAACCGTTCAACAGTGTGCTACTGTTTAGTGGGAATATTAGATAGGGTACTAGAACAGCATTTTCTGGAATACAGTTAGCAAATGTTCCCAGTTGACTTTGAACCTACCGGGTTATGAGAAAGCAATTTTCAGAAACATGAATGAAAGTTATATTTGTTTAAACCTCAAAAGTTCCATAATGCGCTAGAAAAACTGAAATAAATGTGTACCAGGTCTACCTCATGTGCAGTGTGCTGATGTAAGATTGTGTGAGATACAGAACTACAAATGGGAAGACAGACTGTGGAGAGAACATTTAAACTAAAACCCGCAAAATACTACTCTCCACAAACAAATGTATCTCGGTACTGCACACAGCAAAGCTATAAACAGATAAGAAAAGGTCATGCCAGAGACTTCTATCCGACAAACGCATAATTTCTTCTTTCCCACTGTGAGCAATTAATTCACCAGTGGTGGCAAAAGGGTGTAAGATGATGAGGTATAGATAACTTAAGGTTGTCCTGGCTTACGTAAGAATAGAAAGTAGAATATGGGCTATATAAAAGGGTTAACATCTCTTAAAAGTATGGACATTAGGTACATTTTTTAAACTTTTTAGTGTGTAATGTTGGTTACAAATGTGCATGCAACCAGCTTTACTAACCGTTTCCTCTCTGAGTAAAGGGAGCCCTTCAAGTCACAGACACAGGTAGGGCAATGCTGTGACTTTCACAAACTAAAAGTAGATATAATTCCTTAATTTAGTAGACACTATATCACATATTGTCACATACATGCTTAGCTAGCTATAAAACTTAATATTGACTGTGTACTTCAGAGGGAAAGTAGCATTCCACAGACACACACAGCTAATGTGTCATCATATTCTAAACAATGTATTCAATTCTTTGTTTTCCTGAATTTTAAATATAATAATATGAAAACAAAATGTGGGACTTAAAAAGGATAACAAGCAAATTGTTTTATCTAGCCATTAACAAAATGTAATTTTCTGCAGTTTACCCTACTCTGAAAAATTGGCAAAGGTGAGGCTCACAGAATCACCGCTAGAAAAGATAACTTAACACCTACCATCTTGCCGTCAACAGTATATAACCTTTTGACGGCTCCAGAGTCCATCTGGATGGCGTCTGTGATGTCAGTCATGACTTGCTCAAAGGAGTGTACAGTCTTCTTGTTGAGCAAGATCCGTACGGCCTTGCGAGGCTTTACTCCACTGCGGACAATGGTTACAAGTTTGGGCTTAATAAAGTCCTTGATCTCCCTGGTTTCCGGGGATCCAGCCATTGTGCTACCAAGGGAAGAAGGGTCACGGATGGACAGAGCCGTCAAAGCACCAACTGCCCAGTTGGGATTTACATTCTTTGTGTAGTCCAGCAGCTTGTAGGGCTCTATGGATGCACACACATAGCTCTCCCCTGCAGAAAATTAAGACAAAATTAAGACACACAAACAAAAGCTGGAAACATGCAAGATTCAAAAAGTGGATATCACATGATAGTGTGACACTGTCACGCATTTAAAAACAAATCTAATTTAGCTGTACATTTTGGTGGGGTTTGTGGCTTGATTGATCTCACATTACTCAATATAAACGTAATCTGGACAATTCTACTCACCTTCCACCAGCTGGTCCATGCAGGTGATCTTTGCTGTCCCATCAATAGTATATATGGTCCGGACCCCTTGTGGCAAGTTGACATTATCTGACAGAGATCGTGTGAGGTCAGCCAGGAGTGCTTCTATAGACCCAAATCTCTCCTGAGAAATGGCATAAACAATCCCTTTGAAGTAGCGGTCCCCATTGCGATAGAAACGAATCTTCTTGGCTTTCTTTTCTGAGGTCAGTTTTTGCAGTGTCCTGGTTCTGTACAGGCTGCAGTGAGCGCTATGAGTGGGACTGGGGAGCCCATTCCCTCTCGAGCCCCTTCGGGTATATCTTTGAGCCTTGTCCCGCTCATCAAAGTGCTCCAGCTCCATGTCTGTGCTATTAGACCATAAATAATACAGGGAAAATGCTTACTTTTTGAATATGTCATTTCATTTGAAGAATATATTTGTGCAATTAGGCTCTCAGTCAGTTGTATACACTCCTGATACAGGCTTTGTTGCTGCTACTGCTGCTCCTACACACATTATAAATGAACATGTCACACCCATTTCATGCTACCTGGTGATACTCAATTCAATCTTTACAGCAATGAAATTCACATGCGTTTTCAGTGGAGTAGAACATCAACAGTGTATGCCTGATGCAGTACGATGGCTGAAAGCGTATTGATAGGTAAAACAATACAGATATATAATATAGCAAGAAAATGGTGTAGAACATATGGATTTTCTTGTACTGGTGCAATCTCTCTTACCTTTTAGGCCAGGACAAAAGCAATAAAGCAGGTTTTTTTTTCTTTCTGGAAGCAGTACTTGTCTCAATGAATCATTTATTCATTTGATGCCTTGCAGATGAACCATGCGTCTCTTTGTTGCCCCCGTGATGCTGCCGTCTTCCTGCTTGCCTGCCGTGTGTCTACTCCGCTGTGTGTTCGCATGCAGAGAGGAGGCAGGGCTGTAGCCGGTGTCCTCCACCCTCCCCTACTCTCCCATTCTGCCATCGCAGTGATTTACATCAGACCGCTTGGGGGTCAGCGCTCCTCGTGCACGTTTCTGTCAGAACACGCCCTCGCAGAAACCTCAACGCCAGTTCAGCCACATGGTGCGCGTTCACGGCACGCTGACCTGCTTGGAATAACCTCATACCTGTGATACTTAGGTAAATTACATATTAATACAAACAAATCCACAAAGTGCCAGTCACTAATTATCATATGGACTATAAAAACGTTTAATACGCTTAAAACTTCCAGTCTACCCCTTTCTGGTTGACTGGCAGGTATTTCCCAAACAACATGCTTTCAGGCTAACCTTACTGTATCAGCTAACGCTAATTAGCTAATGTAGCACTGACTCTGGGTTAAAGTGACAACTTACTTATTTAAAAATGAACAATGATTGTCTGCTCTTACATTACATCTTTCACTGTGTGCAATTAGGTTAACTTACCATATCCAATGAATATGTAATGTTGCCTTTGGCTAGTTAGTGTTCAGTTCATAGCCAAGTAGGCTAGCTAATCCTAACATTGGCACTTTTGAACCCTCCAAGAGGGTTTTGTTTATGTCCGGTTATATAAACATTACATTGTTAATTCAGCTGCAGAAATGTGGGTGTTAAAGATACCCTCACACGGTAACCGAGCAGTAACATTCTGGGCTTCAGACTGCGCTAATACTGCACTACAAATGTGATATGACAAGGTATCTGGCCTGTTTGAGACCAACCCACTAGGTGTCGGTGATGTGTTTAATTCATTGGTTCACCTGGAGCGCGTGGATAAGTGTGACGAGCGGGTGAAGGACACATTCCACACGGGAACTAATAAACATCTCTTAAGTATGAGCGGAAGACCACCTGGGTAGTTTGCACGTGTTTGCGTATCAAAATCTTCACAGCAGTCTGTCACACTTCCACCGACCAACATCTTGCATGAACCCTTGATGTGTGAGAAGAGGAGTGGGTCGAGGACAAGTGACATAACGTTGCTTCTATATGACCATCAGCATTTTGGAAGTTGTTCAACCTGACGTAACCAATTGCGTTATTATAGGGCTTTTGTCCAGTTGGCCTGCTGCAGGCATAATTTACTTAACCTCAACATTTGGAAGGTTGTTTTCTGTTCAGGCTGTCCAACTAAAAGATCTTAAAATGGACAGACTTGTAACTTGTTCAAAAGTGTACTTTTCTTTCTACTTTCATCTTAAATTATTAGTTGAAAATTCATCTTTTTCACATTGTGTCTTTGTTTATTGCCCCGTAGAGTATAAATAAATCTAAATAGTTAGATACTTAAAAGCTTATAGACAAATGCTCAGAGGTTTTCAGTACATATTTGAAGGTGGGTCTTTAGAGAAGCCCTTTCAAAGCACATCAGATACAACATAAGTGTTCATTTAAAATGATCATTTATAGTTTGTCAAACCTAGGAACAAGTCATTCCAATCATATTAAACCTCAGCACAGGAGCAGTAAGAAAGGATCTAGGGATAGTGTCTCATGCTGTACAGCTTATTATTTCCTCTAGGCAGATTTGTGATAATATAAAAATGTAGATGAAAAGAGAAGAGAGCATTGATAACTTTTCATCTTCCTTTGCTTAAAATGTAAATCAACAGTTTCTTTGTTTGCTGTAAGGACAACGGAGGATCTTAAAGATGAACTTACGAGAGAGAAATGCTACCCCTCTTCAAAAAAGAAAAGTGACATCCAGGCTGCTCTTCATTCTTGCAAGGAACAGAAATGGAGGTTAGACTTAGTCGATTACAGATTGTGTTATCAAAGCAACTACAATTATTGTGTTTTCAGCACAGTCACAGGCATTTTGTGCATTGTTATGTTCTTGTGCGTGTTATTCTGCTAATTTAGGCATAATTATTTTAGTGGTGAAATTGTATAAACAATGATTTTTGGGTCATGTTTACAGTACATATTCACAAATTCTCATAATATTCCCCAGGCTAAATCAAAAAATCTGGTTGACGCTTGTGTGACCTTCTGCCCTTTGTCAATGGTCAATTAGACACATTAGAGCTCACTGAGGTACGTGAACGACCTGAAGGAGACTCTGCCTCCGATGGTCTAAAGTAGGTCTACTGCATCCCTTTGCATGCATGGAAAGATCATCTTTTGCTGTGATCATTTTCATGACTTAATTCCACATCTTAAGAAAGCATTTGAGGAGAAAGTGAGTAGTTTGAGGAAAAACACAAGACAAAAACATAAGCCACAGAAGATGTTGCATACTGTCATATAAGCCATAGTTATTACAGCTGAGGAAGTTATGTTTTTAGTGGTGAAAGTGCTAAATGGGAGATATTTTTACCCAGAGGACCAGTGAGGCTAAAGAAGAATATTTACCACAAAACAAAGCCAGCTGCTAAGAAGTCAACTGAGGATAGGCCTATGTATTTACTGTGTTGTATTTAGTTTATTTTGATGCAGTTCTATTGACTAAGCCTCTCAGCAATTTTCCAAAAAAGGTTTTGCATTGTTTGAGAATCTGCAATGGGATTTTTGTTAACTTAGTATTTCATTTCAGATCATTTCTCAAGAAGATGCGCTCAGCAGAAGATCTGTCAACAAGTACATTGGAAATCTAGCACAATAACCAATCCTCTGACAATGGATCAAATGATTCCTCCTGACGGTCTGACCACATGCCCCGCCAATACTGTTGGACAAATCATCTGTTCTTGGGGACAAATGCTGCCAGTGTGCCAGGATCAATTTCTCTCTGCCTCGTTTCGGTCTGTGGAAAATAACTGGATAAATCTGACCTTGCATTTATTAAGCCAGTCCAAAGGATGGGGCCAATCCATTTTGTCTGGATTTGCTGTTTGATACCAATGGTAACTTGTGCTTCCCTGATGCTAATCTTGTAAACATTGTAGACCGGTTCCAACTAACTATAGGACTGGAGACATCACAGATGATATGTGTGATATTTACAGAGAGTTAGATATTGGTTAAAGTGTTAATTTGATTTTGGTCTATAATGGATACGTAAACGATATAAAGAAAGTTGATGTTTTTATTCTTTCTTTCTCTCCTATATTGAGCTAAAGCTGCATGGCTGTGACTTGCTTAATGTGGTCAACATACAGTAGTTTGGTATGCAATTCATGTCTATATAGTGTAAGGCATAATTAAAGCCAATAAATAAGTTAGCTTGCATTGACAAAGTCCACGAGGTCTCTGTGCAGCATATATGGGCCCCAATAAATTATTTTTCGGTTTCCATATTTTTGTGTTACAGGTGGAACCTCAGATCCTCTTTAGTGCTTTTATTTTTCAATATCTGAAGTAAATAAAGCAGATCAGTCACATGTTATTGTACTATTCATTTGATTTTATTTAATTGTTTGGCTAAAAAGTGCCAACAAGACCACATTTTCAGTTTTTAATTGAATTTGTAGTGAGTGAAATTCAGCAGCACAGAAAATACCACAAAACCCTTAACAAATTACTCCAACCCCAGCTGGACTAGAAATATAAAAAAATTATGTGTTTATTATAATGTCAAAATACTCTATGTAAGACAAACAGACACTAGATGGAGGTATTAAGCTGACATTTAAGGTAGCGTTTCGATTCATATTTGATTTAAACAAAACCATACTGCTCAATTATATAAATACAGAATTTATTGTTTATTTATTTTTTAATTTTCAGTATTTGAGGTGGGAAAGAAATCTCAATTCCCAACTAAAATACTAGAAAGCCATTGCAAATGTACATTAACCTGTTAAAGTCTTCGGGCTGGAGTTTGAAAAGATTACAAACCAGATCACTCAAAAAAAGTCAAACAAAATTAGCATTGCACTTCAAAATAAACATTAATTTATTCTAAACGTTGTCCATCAAAATAATATCTAGATTTTTATATTAAATACTATAAACATCATTTTGAAAACCTGGATACCACTGAACTGAAATGCAGAATATAGCACTGAGCATTGTAGCAGAAAACCCCATACATAGGAGATGGAAAAAAACTCTTTCTAACAAAAAAATACATCATGGACTATAAACTCAAGTTCTACAGTTTCACACATTTTTGTACATCATGTGATGTTTGCAGGCACAGTGGGCAGCAGTGATTATACCTCATTTTAAACAGTATAATGGACACTTTTTGTCTGATTATATCATAAAATATTGACAGATAGTATTTATATATGAATCATTCATTCAAAGTATATAAATTGCACTTATCCTAGCAGGGATAAACTCAAACATACAGATGCTTGACACAGATTAGGAAGGTTTCCAGTGTCTAGTTAGCAACAATTAAATGCTGTCTTAGTACAAAGAGCAGAATTAAACTGTTATCGCCCAAGTTAAGTAATAACTGAATGTGTCAATAAACTGTGATACCATGTTTTCATTTGAGTTATGATATCTGCCTTTTCTCTTCATTTAGGTCATTCTATTTAACATAAAGATTAAGGTGCTCAAGAGCTGTATCAAACTAGGATATGCATATAACAGTAGATGTATTTTAAATATAGAACATGTTTTTATAAATAATGAATATTCAGTTTATAAAATGTATTTTATAGAAGAATACAAATTATACTTTAAAGGTATGTCTGAGGGAATGAGGCAGGGTACTGCCAGCTATTTGCCCGATTTCTCCACTTGCTTCCCAGTCTCGGGTTTCTCCTGGAGTTTGTAGTCCTCCAAAATGGTCTGCGCCGTCTGCTTGCCAGTCCTTTTCACCACAGCTTTGATCCCCAGGTTGTCAACATTGAATGCAGTGAGACCGACATTAATGGCAGAATTGACAGCATGGTCTGTGGCTTGTCCTGCTGCTGCCCCGTACCTTCATCAGAAGTCAGATTGGGTGAGAGGTCAGAGCAAGAGGCGAGAAACAGAAGGATTTGGGGAGAATTAATTAAGATGTGGTGCAAGGATAGCAAAGATGCCATGCTGTATGTCAGTTTTAGTGTGAGGATTACACCCATGCAAGTGCACAACCTTAAATTAAGACATTTCTGACTGCCAGAATCAGAATTTCTGAAAAAAATTAATTTGGGCTAATCCAGTGAGTTGTCAAATCAAGCACTTTCCTGAAAAGACTTAAAAGACAATATTCAGAGCATTCATATAGCATCAAACATGTAAAGATACATAAGAGTAATGTCTACCTGAGCTGAGCATTAAGTTGCTCTCCCTCTGTGTGTGTGTTGTAATCATAGCCTCTATGTGCTTTGCCTTTTAGTTCATGTGAGCACTACTACTGGTAAGCTGCCGCTCTGTACTGGGCTCATGTGTCGGTTACAGCTGATATCGCCTTGCCGACCCGGCAGCATAAAGGTAAACAAGGTTAGCTCTTTCAGCACTGTTGACATTGTTTGCTCAGCCGTGTCCATGTTGAAAGCTGCATGGAGGCAATAGAAATGCTCTGAATATCATATTGAGCACCATTCAAGGGATACATTGTATAACAAAATGGTTGATAAATGGATATCAACTCATGATATTTAACATGATCATCACCCAACCATATAGAAATCAATAATCAGTATATTGTGTCAATATTTTGCTCATCATTGGAACATGTCGCACCAATACATACAATATAGGAGGATATTAAAATCAGGCAGGACAGAAAAGTTACCAGTTGTGAGATTTCCATTAGGAACAATTAAAGAAATCAGTGAAAAGCAGCACCGTCATGTGAATGGCTCAGGGAAGGGCAGTGGATTGGCACAGCATTATGACTTGCAAGAGCCAAATCATTCAGAAAACAGAAGGCATATCATGCTTGTAGGGGTGGGAGTTGAATAGCTGTGTATAATTAGGAAAAATTACACTCGTTTTCATTAGGTGAGTCAATGGTGTTTTGTAGACCCCTAAATCTGCAAAGTAAATTGTAAAGGGAAATAAGTGAGTGCACATTTGGTTCTGCATGTGTAATGCAGGAGGCCATTTGCAACATACACATCACAAACCTGTTTACTAAGCAGTGGTGAGAAAAATGTGCATTGCTTTATATTAAAGAAGTGACAGTGGTCAGACAATTTATCGAAAAGGGACGGGCAGACTTACTTATGTTTTACGGTGGTGATGGTCTCTAATGCAACACTTGTAGTAATGTCCTTTGCTGCTACTTCCAAACCGGTCCACATGGTCGCAAATCCTGAGCAAATACACAAAATACAAAGCATGTTGGGCACATCAAGTACTTTACTTAAAGACTCTTCGAGTAAATAATTTCCTCTTGCAGACTATTAAGTACTCTACCTTGCACTCCACTGGCAGCCACCACCATAGCTCCATCTATGTTGGAACGCCCATCCTTATCTTTCTTCATAGACTCTGGGATCAGCTTTCCTCCGTGTTTTTTCACGTGTGGAGCCAACTCTCGACCCACACAGCCAGCGACCATGCACACTCCGTCCACTGCAGTAACACAGCATTACTCAATTAGAAGTCCACTGCCAAATAATCACACAGGCGAAGTAAAACATGCCAACTGGGGATGACTCAGTCACCTAGAAACTGGCTGACTTTGACAGCTCCTCCTGTCGCTTGCTTGGCAACATGGAGGCCTTTGGTGACTGTGGGGCTGACGTGGGTGGGTGCGTCCTCTGGGGTGATGTGTTCTCGGAGTTTAGATGCCCCTTTGTGAATGGCCTTGCCTGTGAACTCGGCTCCTTTCACCAGGCCCCAGCTTAGCCATGACGCACCTGATAGGACAACAGGATCAGACAAGCCTAGCCTTTCCTCGCGAATTGTGAACAAACAAAAGCATTAAGAGGTTTCGGGGAAGATGCGGTTTGACCTCACCTGTCAAGATCCCACTTGCCACCTTTTCACTCCACTCAGGTAGCGCCTTCTCCTCCTCGGTCACCGTTAGTGTTGTCTCCTCAGGTGTAGCGATTGACACCTTCTGACTGAGATTAATAGCTTCTGCAGTTTCATCTGGAGCCTGATCATAAAGACACATTGTTTAGCTACCTGTAAGACCAAGACAGACAATAAGCCACTGTATGATTAAGACAAACAATGTAAGCTGAAAATAAGACCTGCTTGTCAGTCAAATCTTTGGACAACGTATCTGCTACATTGTGCAACCTGTATACATCTCCGTTCAAATGCTTGTCTGCAAGTAACCGCCCATTCACACAGCAGATCCTCTCATAATTTTGGGCTTCTCGTTACAATGCACTATTTGTTAGCAACAAAGAGATTGTCAAAAGGTCTCTGTGCAGTCTGAAAACAGTATCCCTTTGTGCCAAAAAACCTCCAATCTTCTACTTGATCCAAAAAACTAAAATGTGCATACTTGCTGATAGGGAATTATGTCCATGAGAGAAGATAAGTAGCCTGATTGCATGCATCAAAAATGACCTTGTTTGGCATCGATCCGAGCCAGCGTCTCCAGCTTCATCATGGCTGAACTGGCACTTGTCTTTCAGCTGAATCTCTGAGGTTGTTCTAACTGCTGCAGATAAGAGCATTATGACTGATTAATTCCCCTCACCTGTCTGTCTCAAATCCCCACAATGCTGAGGCAGGGGTAACTTGGAGAAGTGTGCCAGCTCAGAAGTAAGACACAGCAAGAGTTAGCAACGCCAAAACAATGAAACCGTTATATTCCGTTAGTCTGCAACCTCAAGGTATCGCGTAAGCAGTAACTACAACCTTTTCATGGGAGAAATAGATTTAGCGTCTGCAGTGTTTGCAATGATTACATAATGTGTTAGTGATGGTTGGAGCAGAGTGGAGGTTGTTTAGGGACTGTCAAACAGCAATGAAGTTACAAGGCTAACAGTAGCACTATTTTTGTGCATGTGTCAGTCTGCACTTTCATCTGCGTCTCCACACAGAATTTCAAAACCCCAAAAATATATTTATGTGCGAGGACAAATCTAAATAGATGCTTCTATAAGTCAACATCTAACAGCTGAAGGCATTCTGGTACCATGTTAACATGATTGACCAATTAGACTGATGATCTCAGCTTTCAAATAGTATGCAAAAATAAAGATGCATCCACTGTCACATGACTACTATTACCGATCTCTAACCTCGCAGTCTCATTTGCATGAAATAGCTAAAAGCTAAAAAAGGTATTGTAAAACAATTATTTTGTGACTTTAAATACTTATGTAAACATATGTGAATGGCAATAAGCTGCAGATGACCTGTATTGATATATATTCAAATATATTGCCCCCATTTGCATTTGTTTCCTAAAGAATGTCAAAACTTGTCGTGTTGGGTTTTCACAAAACTGACAGCACAGCGACAATACCTGAACTCTGAGATCTGTATTCTGGGAGAGCACGTCCTGGAACAAGTCTCTGTCTGCAGCAGGAAGCTCAGAGGACAACACCACCCCCACAAAATAGCCTGGAGTTGGCGCCATCATGTCCGGAAACATGAACACACCAGTGTTACACAACAACACTGGCGAGTCCGTGGCCATGAGAGGGTATAGCCAGTCACACACCTGCCAGGAAGTAAAATAAAAAAAAAGGTAAGAGAAATAAAGAACGCAACAGCTGGAAAATATGACGACAAGTGGCTAAATGTGTGATGTTTTAATAATGTGAATCAGTCCAAAATGTTCAATTTATTTCTGAACCATGAAAGTTTTGCCATGAAGTCAAATGTAAGAGGGGCAGAGAGCTCTGTAAACAGAGCGCTGAAACATAGGTTTCCAAATATAACCTCAAAATGACAAGCCTTACATTTCTAATGGAGATGCTAATGAGTGCAACACAGTGAACCGTTATAGAGACAAACTAGAGCACACTGTCCCCCTTTGACTGCTGCATGTCTAACAGGATTGTAGGGCATAACAGTGTAAGCAGGGTTTAGATAATTACTTGCACTCATGTGAATCACTGATGTCACCCGCAGGCAACAGCACCTGGGAAATTCCCCAATGAAGAGTCACATTTCAGTCTCATGATCCACTGGTGTCAGTGTATTGGCTGTTAAAACAGCAGGAATAGACATTACCACAAAAAATAAATAAAAGAAGAGTTGAGTAAATAAGATGTTATAATAAGTATTTATTTTGTCTTTTAACAAAACCCTGAGGTTATTCCTTTGCATAGCGTCATGGAATTCTTCACATATAAATAAAAAAAACCCTGGTTGGATTAAAGGCCTGGTGGTCTGCAAACCAGGAACAACAGAACATAACTTTTAGCCGTCCCTGTGAAAACCTTTGCTGTCAACAAAAACTGAACTGAATGATAACCCTCTTCAATGTAGGTGTTATTGTAGTGCTGCTGTATTTGATTGCATCCGATTGTACAATTGTAACTATTTTCTTGTATTTCACTGTATTTTAAGCACCATACTGTGAAAAATTTAGATTACAATATGTTTTATTTTCATTTGAATAGTTCTAAGATAATCTTAGTTTTCTTGATGTGGCAGATATTCATTTTGAATAGGTCATGACTAAGGTACCATCTGTGTCCAATTTTGAGACAGTAATGATCCTGATTTGGGAATTCTCAGGTGGACGACGTCATACCCTGGGGTCTAAGGTACAAAGTAAAGAACGCTCACATGATCAAGTCCACAGAGCCAGGGAAGGAGATAATTAACAAGCCTCCTTGTCACCTCCTGCTGATGACTCACAGTCAAGTATCTTACAAAATCAGGTGAAAGGGCACAACAACAAAAAAGACTGGTGACACTGCAGTGCTGACATTTCACTTGCACTACTTGCATCAGATGGGCATAAGGGGTTGCATATCTATATCTATGGGTTACATATCTAATCCCTTCAGGCCTTATACCAGAGAATGTTTAAGTGTGCTGAAATATTTATTTTCTCTTACCTGCAAAAATGCTGGTGGTCGGTTTGGCATCCGGTCATCATGGTCACTCGTAAACTTCACCAGCCGCAGGTAGCCCGGGTACGATGGGGCGCTCACTTGCCCTTCAGGCGTGACAAAGAATATCTGCACCCCATGAGGGATGTACACCAGCTGCACTCCATCTTCACCAATACTCTGGAGAGATGCCGTTGAGTTAGACGTACGGCTGTAGAATTCATCCCCAACCGATGACAGTTCCCCTGCATCTGTTCCATAGGAGACCGATAAGTGGCCATCAGCCGCCTGAGGGGAGTAAACCGGAGGCTGCTCGACTGGAACCACAGGCGATGAGAGACGTAGACCCTCACTGCTGCATGCAGGCATGCCTCCTACAGCTCCTGCTGCCTGGCCAGGAGCAGAAAGTATGTTTGGTGGAGCTGGCCTCTCTGGCTTGTTTTGGGTGGGAAGCTTTGGATAGAGAGCTTTTTCAGACTCGTTTGTGGCACCAGGGCCAGGCTCACTGCTAATGTTCAGTGTAGGGACAGATCCAAGGTCAGAGCTGGTCTCAATTATGGCCAGGCGAGTGGTGATGTTGTTCAGAGTCTCCTCCATCTTCTTCTGCATCTGTCGGGCCGATTCCCAGGAGCTGCCGACACACTCCTCTCCCCGAGAAGGCACACTGATGGCCCTGAGAAGGTGCTGTCGCCCTCGCTTGTATAGCTCCAGGGCCTGTGCCTTGTCTCCAGCTTCATCGAGAGTGAGCCCTTTATTGATGCACTCAAAGGCCCTCTCATAGCCGTCTTGGATCACTTGAAGTCTGGCACTGTCGAACGCATCTTGTTTAGCCTTCTCCATTCCCTCTGAAAGAACACCTACAATTAGCTTTATTTACAATGTGTATATCCATCCAAACACTGGCTGACAACGATGAGAGGGGGGGTTGTCACCACAACGAGAGTTTACCACACTTCATACTACTTAAAGTTACTTATCGTGCTCCTCTGGCGTGAGTTATACTGTCTTGCTTACTTTAATTCGGCCCCAGTATTAAGATCAGCGTATCCACAACCAGTAGCCATGTCACGTCCCTCAGAAGAGAGGGACACGTGGAACTGAATGTGGGTTTTAGTCACGTTACCTGAGTCACTCTAGTTATGTGCGTCGCTTCGTCTGGTAGAAAAGAGGTCGCAGTAGTAGAGCAGATTAATGTTGATGACAAAGTTAACAACTCAAACTGCCAACAGCTCACGTCTCTGTGTTTAACGTTACACGAGCTCAGCGGTTAACCTAGCAACGCCATTGTACGAACAGCTAGCTACATAAACATAACACCGACGAGTCGTATTAAATGCTAACGTATTATCAGCTAGTTTGCACTAACCGTCGGCTAACGGTGGCCCAGTTTACCCCAGTGAGTAGCAATATCCGAAGATAAGCTCAGTCAGCCAGCTAGCTATCTGACTAGCTAGCTGACGTTACGCGTCAAAACGGATCCGTCTGTCTACCGAACAGCGTTTACTGAAGCAGCTTCCGAAAAAAAGTTGTTCACGACTCACCAATATAGAGTAGTGATGCTAGACACTAATCTCCACAGTATCCACCTTTAACAGTATCGTGACATGACGTATCGATGCTTCGACTCAACACAACAAAATAACTTTTGTTTCGAGCGTGAGCTTCACTTTCTGTTTTATTTTGAAAGTACATACCGGAGGTGCTACCATGGCTGCATCGACGCCAGCTGGACTAACATTCATCTCAATCAATTTCGAGGGTGAACGGATGTGACAGGGTTGAAATTAGAATCGCTGGGTTTTACTGCCACCATGTGGCCACAAGGGGGAACTGCAACTGTCACTGTGGCCACAGAGCAGGAAACAAACAGAGAGGTGCAGCCATTGGGTTCCAAACATAGACTGCATAGCCTAAAATCAAGGAATAAATAATAGAGAATATTGTACTTTCCTTGATGCCCTTCTTAACAGATTCGAGAGAGATACCGAGTTGACCTCCTCCAGTGGGCAAAAGGAATAACTACAACAACATTAAATTTATCAAGTCAGCGTCAATGTGGGTCTGTGATGTGGACATCTCCGGACCTTTATTTTATTTTTATTTTTTTGGGAGTTAGCTACGTACACTGTTAGTGGATTTTCCACCACTAAATTAGTAGATTAACAGATAACAGAGAACGTTAACGGATTAAACTAATGAGAACCACACTGGATAAAGTCAGCAACACGTAACGGAACCGAGGCAAGAACAGCCTGTGCATTTTAATTAAATTCCGTTTGCTCAAGGCCATTAGATACATCGTAGAGGGGTAAAAGCGAGAAACTACAACAAAAGAAAATGTATCAAACCAGCGTCTATATGGACATGGCAGCAAACTACTTCTTCCGGTAAGTTTTTCAAAATACATTTACCAAACTGAAGTTATCGGAAGTGAAAGTACAAAGTTAGTGATTAGCCTTAGTTACGTTTAATCTAGATTTGTTTAGCTGGAAATGTCTTCAACAAAAATGCAAAAGGGAAAGCAAACAAACAAGCTGTATTTGTACTGAACTCAAATTAATCTAAAAATATCTGAGAAAATTACAAAATCCTGCAGTGTGCTGCGGTGTCCACTGGATACGGTGGAAGTGGTGGGAGCCAGGAGGAGTGTTGATCTTGTTTCTTTTTTATTATGTCTCTTCTCATTACTTACCCTATGCTGATGTAATCCTGCAAATTTCCCCACTGCGGGACTAATAAAGGGTTATCTTATTTTATCTTATCTGATCTTATTTGTTCAAGAGGTTACCACTTTACATCAACATAACTGTAACATTATGTTTGCAAACAAAAAATGAAAAAGAGACAGAAAATGAGCACTTAAAAATGAAGCTTGTGGTTTTGTTTAAATTAGACATCAACATATACCGAAGAGCGTTATCATAAGGAGAGGAGTACTGATGGATGACTATATTCTGTCTGCAGAGGGCGCCAAATCCTATCTTAATTGGAAAGATCTGACGAGACTTGGAGATGGAGAAAAAAAAAAGTGCTTATACTACCGTGGGTTCAAGCTTATCAACATCTTTTATAACCCTCATAATTCAAGCATGTGCATGGAAATGATTAGGCCTGCTTGGCATAAATGTGCCACTAATGACATTTAATCACCAGCATATGGGCATTAAACAGAGTGGGCTAGAGGCCTTAAAAGTCAAATAAACATGCATAATATACGAAGGACTTTTTTTTACAACTTTTCATGTGCCTATTTTGTTATTGTGGCTGTCACCACTTTCTGCTGAGTCCACATAGTTGCTGTCAGCCTGAAGGCATGTGATAAACATCGGTCTCATCCCCAGTTTGACAAATTCCCAGCATACATCCTGGACAGATACCACAGCCGAGGGACCAGACTGGACACGCTCTTCACACATGATGAGGTAATACAATAGTGCTTTAGCTCATGTGCATATGTTATTTAACTATATCATACCAAATCCTTCCCATCCGAGACAAAGCATGTCCATGTTCTAGGTATCTAAGATCTTGAAATCATAATCTTTTTAATTACCATTGTCCATATTGTCGACATTTTAAGACAAAGTAAGTAAAGGACCATTTGTTGATGATTCTCCTTAGAATGCATTCCTAGTAAAATACACCACACAGCACTGTAACCTCTGTGTACTTTTACATTTTTTCTTTAGTTAGTTATGTGGCTCTTGTGTATGCACATTGTAGTTTATTATGCATCAGATATGTAATTTATTGTACTGCAAGTATATTGCATGTCTTCATATTGTTGGCTAAGTTGCATATTTACTATGTTTCCTAGTGAGATAAACAACAACAAATGTCTGGAACTGAAGTATTCTGTCTTTCATGAATGTTCACATATGAGCAACATATGGGCCTTTCAAGGTTTTGCAAGGGTGGTTTATTTTAAATATATAGAAGCATAGATGTGGTTTTGTCAGAGCACTAGTATTTCAAGATGACATCAAAATAATAATAATAATAATGTTCACTTTGACCAGTTTTAAAGAAACCACGGACTATCATAATAGCTGCACTGTTACAAGTTATACCATGACCTTTTTATGTTCTTCTCATTGTTATTGTTCTTTATCAACATTTGCCACACACAAAGAAGCCACTTTAAGATTGTATATAAACAAAAAACAGCCAGTCAGGATTCCTTGTGCAAATGAGCAGACTCTATTCAAAATGAGGAACAGGGCTTCTTGGTGGAAAATATTGATGTGTGTCATTTTTAGAATAGATACAAAATTCTGACAACTAATGTCAAACTAAACTTTGAATTAAAAACATGCTTTGCTCTAGTCTTTGCATCAACTGCAGTGGTCACTTGTAATGCATGTTGCCAGTATTAACTTATTCATAGCGCTTCGGGTAAACCCATTAACTGAGCTATTAACATAACAAGGAAGCTATCTCACTGTATTGCCATGTTACTAAGACAGCATCAAGATGATATATACACATGTTGAAATCATTATAGAACCACACATGCTGTCATTAAATAAAAAGTATTCTATCAACAAATGTATGAAAAAATACAAGGTGTAATGATTTAATTCCCAGTGTCTCCTGTTTGGGAGATAAACAGATGTATTAAAGGGTGATGGAGGAAGCTAAACCATAACTATAGACAGAACGAGATAGAAAGTATGCAACCAGGACAGAGGTGAAAAACAGACGACTCCTATTTAGTTAGTGTCAAAACTCAGGATGTCTTTTTTCCCTACATGAAGCTCAGGAAAAAAAGAAAAGAGACAGCAACTGACAAAACAGGGCAGCTGTGTCCTCTGTCTCTCATTTTGTTATATTTGAGACACAATTGCATACCTCTTGAATTGCGCACACCTAATAAAATCCATATAAATGAATGCAGTTCCTAATAAACATCTGAATCTCAAGTCCCAGTTTCCCCTCAACTGTCCGCTGAGGCTCATCATTTGGTAAGTTATTGTCCCCACAGAGTTCATGCTAGTTACACATATCTCCTTCAGGCACCAAATATGTGGTCACCCAGAAGCAAGTTCACAAAAACTGTTCAACTGAATCCTGTTTTGAATAATGTTCCAGTAGTTGTTTGATACCTTTTCTTGTGTTGAAGTGAAGAAAACCATCACGGGATGTACTTATTAGGATGTAATTATTCTTAGTGCCATTGAGAGAAAGCTTCAAAGTGATAGAGTATCACACTAAAACTGACAGAGACGGTCAGGGTTGAGCTCTAAAGTGTTGCCTCAGGTAATCCTATATTCATAACTCATCTTCACCTTGAAAGGGTATGATAAGAAATGTGGAGACCCTCCATTAATCACAAGATACATACATATGGTAAAGGACAGATGGGTGTTAGATCTTTTCAATGGTGAAAAGCTTTCCGGAAGGGTAAATAAGGGTTCATAGTTCTCAGTTGACATCCAAAAAAAAAAAAAAAAGTTTTATTTTCTGATGGTGGATGAAGAAAATAGGATTGTATCACGCTCTCCAGTAAACCTTTTTCTGCCCCATGATTTATGGGCACATAGATCCTGTTTCTTTCTGATTCCAAGAAGCTGCAGTCTGGAGCTATCATTCCCGAACTAAGACTGAATATTTGGAAACACACACTGTCCTCAGAGGAACTGCTGTGTCGGATTAAAAGTGTACAAATATGGAGTGGGGCAAGTAATCTGAAACAGTCTTGAACTAGGAGTGATTAAGTAAAACATGAAGGTAAACCTTTAAGTGCTTGCTCATAATAAATAAATAAATATATAAAAGTTTCTCCAGTAAATCCCCGAGCTGTTAAAAAGTTATGAGCTTTACCAGAGGCTATAGTAAGTCTTTCCAACAATCTGACAGCACTGCACACATGAGCACTTTACCTCAGGCGAAATGACAGAGATAACTGACGTCATTTGCACTAAAAAGGGTTGTTGTGCCTGGACATACTTTAGGTTCAGTGATATTAAAGTAAATGTTGCCCCTGTTGCGGCTTGTTTATATACATTTATAATAACATAAAAATATTGAAGACGGTGGAGTTTAATTTGTGTCTGTGCAAAGCTCAACTAGTGAATTGTGGTCACGTGGTTGTGAAATACTCTCATACTAAAGCACGTAGTTTTGCTTAAGTATAATTTTAGCAACATGATATTTAGATAATATGCATTACTCTGTTTAAACTTCCAGTCTTTGGAGGTAAGTGCACTTTCCCTTACCAGCGAAGAAGTTATCTTCTACCCACTAAAGCTCATAGAAATGTGCTTATTGCATTACCAAAACAGGAACTGCACTAACATAAACTTATGTAATGGCTTTGCTTCCAGCTAGTCTAATGAACCACATATCCTTTAAAAAAATAAAAAGTTGCCTGAGGTCATTACAAATGATCCTTTATCTGAGGGAAGTTCTGTCTTAGCCAGACCATGAGTCAGGTCAAATGCCATATTTGCATTTTTAATGTGTGTGAACCTCAAGTCCCTGGCGATACTGGAAAAATATCAAGTAGATGAGCTATACTAATAACAAAGCCAGTCATGGAAGATTCAAAAACACATGCAAACATCATTGGTACGGTTTCCCAAGACAGTAAAATATCATTGGCAGGAAAGTGTGGGAGGAAGGTCAAGCAAATTGGATCGGCATCAACATCAAGACAGCCAACAAACGATATAAAAGATAGGAAAATAAGGAACATAACGACGGTGTTTCTTGTATTCACTTTTAAAAAAAAAATTTAGTAAATTAATTCATACGTAAAGATCTTTTTGGAATAAATTATATGCTTTTTTTAATGAAGCAGAATACAGTCAAATGTGGAAAACAGAAGCCACTCATGGGAGTAAATTACTGAAATAAAAGGAATCTCTAAATCCAATCCCTAAAAAAGAAAAGATACTGTCATTATCATCATGACTGACAAGTTATGTACAAAAATGTTTAGCATCATTATCAGAATGCAGCATGACACAGTAGGGATTTATTTAAGGAGAAAGTAGACCAAAGCAATGTCCAAAGAAAAAATATTGTGCCACAATACAGCCACCAACACAAAGATAAACTTTGAGGTGGGGTTTCTTCTTTTTAGCTGTTTCTGATACCAGATGTGTATCGTATAAATACTAATCAAATGTATGTATTAACTCATATAGCATAACCCACAATTAAGTTAAGTATCCAACACAAATCTTGCTGTAGAGTAATGTCACCACTTGTCTCAACACATCATGAATCACAACACCCTTGGCTACATTTCCAAGAATGGAAAATGGAGATATTTTTAGCAGGCCAGCACAAAGAGAGGAATTCATCAGCTGCATATAGGTGTGGATCTGCAATATTGTCTCGTCTCAAGGCTACAACTGATTCTCATTTCAGCGGAAAAATGTAAGACATAATGTATGAATAACATGGCAGAAGGAGGTTTTAAAGGTATTGCAATATGCACCCCATAACCCAATGACTCACCAGTTATGGTGTAAATTACTCTATAGTGTTGTGTTAAATCACACAATATTACCTTTGTAGATCTCCTATCTCCTAATCTCCAGAAATTTCCCATAGAGATTCAAAGTCTCCCCCCAAAGCTAAACATGATTTTGTGTATTGTTGCATCACTTGGATGTTTGACCTTTACTGTGCTGAATGATGTACTGTATGTTCAGTCAGCAGAGTTTGAAAGTAGAAGGCCGCTTTCAACTTGTTCCGCCAAAGGGGGGAAGTTTCTCTCTGTTCATATTAAATCTAAGTTTATGGTTTGTATATACGAGCAAGATTGTGTGTCCTCATTCAACCAGTTTGGCAACCAATCAAAGACCAACATGCATCTTCCAGAAGTGCTGTGTGCAAACTCGAAGCGTTCAGAGTACATACACTGAATAGACCGTTCAGTGAAGTAGGAGTCAACTTGTATCCAGCAGTTCAACTTTTGCAGTCAGTTACATATCAGAGGGAAATTACAATTCAAAGCAGATACCTAAGTCTAAAGATCTTTAAACGTTTTCCAAATGCTGTTTGAATTCACCACATATTTAATTCTGCCCGCGGTCTCTAATGAGGTATTCATTTCCAAGTGATCCGTTTGTATGACAATTCTAAATGTATTGTGCATCATTTTGACCAGTTTCTTTGAAGATTTATTCTTGAACTCAAAATAAACTACTGTAGGTTTGAATCATGCTTGAAAACGTCACTATGTGATGATGGATGCCGTCCATGGGGATGATGATGTTAGTTCAGGCATGGCCTTAATGAAACATAATGCAAATTTGCTTCTTTCACCTATGGCATTCTGCAGAGAAACAATTTCTGGGGAATTTCCGACAAACATTCTTCCATGTTATGAAGTATAGTTAATGATTCAGTTAGTTGGCAAGATTATTATATTGTTCACATTTTTGTGTGCATCCATGAAGTTTGTCCTCCTGCAGGGATGAAGAAACACCGAGCCAAGTCCCAGAGCATCATACTTCTGGCTGTACAGTGAGGAAACGGCAGATGGGAAATCTGAACCACGAAGCACAGGGAATCCCGTCTACGTGGCTCATGACTCCCAGAAATTGCTGGAGGAGAGAAGGTGAGTGTTGTTGGCCACCAGCTAACTGATCTTGAAGGAAAAGAGTGAACGATTGCCTTCCCACTCCTATAACCAGCAGCAAAAACAAAAGTCTGATATGTGAACAGTGATTTAACTGTGAACCTGTGCATTAATGGCTTAATTATTAATTAACGTGCAATGGATAGTTTTAAACATAATTCCCTGAGGTACTGGTATTCAGAGTGTCCTTGCTCTGTTCATGTGTGTTCATACATCCATTCTGATGCATTGTAACTGTCAACAAAACAAAACGGTATATTTGGATTTTACTGTCACAGAATACATTATTATATCATTTTAGTTAAAGTTCTTGTTAAAAGAGATCTCTAGCATCTAAAGAGTTGGAGACTCACAAAAAACTGATTGTGGAAAAAAAAGTCAGAAATCATGCAGCAGAGGGCAAGAGTTTCAAACTTTTAGTCCAAGCTCCAAGAATGCATTATCCTACATTTCCCACTATGCAACTTGATAGCCTTCCATAATGCAAGGTATTTTTCCTCCATGCCCCCAGACATTATAGAGATATGTTTATAGAAGGGTCAAGCCAGAATTCATGGGTATTCTATAGCGAGGCCGAAAGTAAGAATGATGAGGTTGCTGTGGAGGATGAGCATGCAGCTCCTCTGACTTTTATGCACGAGATTTGAGTTTGTTTCCCGTTACATACCTGCAGTTTGTTTTTGCCATTGTTTTAACTGTAACACAACTGTTCCCTGATCATGCATCAGGTGCTTATTTGCCTTATTTTGCTGTTCCCATATTATTTGCAATAATCATCAGAAATTATATTTTGAGGAGGAGTTACATCACTAAGTGATTTGACAGGTAACTTTACACCATCTGGATACACCATTCAGATACACACTTGATCACTGCACTGCATGTCTTCCTGTGGCAGCGGAAAATGTCGGGATGTTTTCCATAAGGGTGAGTTTTGAAAAAACACAATTGATATCAAACCTGCGCATGGTCAGTTGGCTATGCTATAATTACAACTGTGTTGCACTTTTCTAATAATATTACATTCCCTTTGCTGTCACTTAAGCCAAAAGTGTTCAAATACAAATCCAGTAAAAATGTGTGTCATGACTCCCCTGTCCAATATATGTAATAGGATGTTGCCCCAGAGGAAAGCACAGTGCTCATTTTAACGTCCCACTAGACTTTCAAAATTTCTATTTAGACAAGTCACCAAATTCTTCTTTGAAGCACTAAAGTAGCACTTAGAAGCATTTACCAGCTGTTGAACTTTATTCTAGGTTGAAAAGGACAGTGAAACAGTAACTGTAGAAGATAATACCAACAAGGCTTCCTGACTGCCATTTATTTTATTATAAAAATTACCATTTGATGACATGCAATGACCTACATAAACTAATTAACAGGGTTCTGCTGGGTTCTGAAATAGTTAAAATCCTCATTGTGATAGGCCTCATGATAAGTACAGACAATTTCACATTATTTGGGTTGGCCCACGTATTGAAAGATGTTAAACCTGAAGGTGATTCATTGTTTTTTAACAAGATTGATTTGATCATCGTATCCTCCATGTTCTTTCATCGGCACGCAGGAGCATTCTGCTGTCAGGTAATAACTCAAAATATGTCAACAGTTCGAAAGCTTGACTGCATATAAATGTAGTTCAGAAGAAATGCATCATTGGTAAGAAGTGGTAAGAACATTTGTCAATACTAAGAAAAATGCAGCCACTTAGAGTTCTTACAATCAGATAATTTGTAAACATGTAACACAACCACATCCTGTCTCTCATGTGCCTTGTCGGACAAGCTGTTTGGCAAGCTGTTGTTGATCCCTCTTGTGCATTGAGCCTGATATGGAATTTGGGGAAAAACATTATACTGCAGCTGCTGCTGGTCAAATTGCTCATATTGATTTTTGTAATTGTACTGCTCTCTTTGTGTTAAGATACTGAATTACAGTATAGTTCAGCACTAAGAGAATATATTAACGTGAGATGCAAAATGAAATACCACAGGAAAACTCCCAGTGACATCTTCAAAAGAAATTAAAGACAGAAAAACTTTAAATAGGAACATTTTGAGAAACAGATGAGGTGGAAAAAGTTAATTATGTACGGATAAAAGGCTCAGTTTGAAGAAATATCTCTCTGCCATAATTTCCTCTGAAACGTACAGAAAGACCAGTCCATAAGCACCTGTCCATGAGCACTCAATCAATGTTACATTTATGTACAAGTATAATGCATAATGCAATCACAAATGTTTTAATATCTGTTAAATAAATCACAGCATCATCAATATGGGATTGTAAATTCCAAAACAGAAAGAAAAATCTTATTAAAGTAAATTTGCTTATATTTTGACTACATTGACCAATAGGGGATTAGTTTTCTTGCTCTAGGTAAAACATAAAACACATAAACATTTAATACCATAAAGTATAATGAAAATACAGCACACAGAAATCACAGAAAACCCAATGTGAAAATGACAGCATATAATCCAACAATAACTATCCAGACCATAACATTTTTTTGCAGGAATCATTATCATTATTTAATAGCATCAAACTGTATACGCCTGAAATATAGTTGTATATATTCACAGGTAGCCATATCTCTGAATTGCTCCCCATATCTCACATTTTGCCACACAGTTTAAACAGTCAGTATATGAATATCAAATCAGAGAGGCCATTCTTATGTCATTTATACAGAACTTTAATTCAGCACCAGAAAAGGAGTCCATGACATATGAGTTACATAATATTCATTTAACATTGAGTTATTGCTGCTGTGTGGCAATAATCCAGTCACTTTCCCATTTGTTTCAGAAATGATGTTCCTAATGCTAATTGAACACTTGAAGATTGGTGGGTGTTTTTGTTTTTGTTTACCTATCTATTGTGTCACATTTACATAAAAGTTGACTTTGGCAGGTGGATGTCTTTGAAAACTAATATGAAAATATTGAATAAAGTGAATAAAGGGATCATGTTTTTTTTGTGTGAGACATGATTTAGTCTACATGTGCTACTATTCATTTTTAAATTAAGAAAATCTGTTCTTTTGTAATCCATTTTCCCCTGGGGATAAACCTATAATCTTCCTCCCATGCATCATTCAAACAGCCCAAATATTATGTAACATATCGGTATTCATGACTGGAAACAGTCAAACTAAATTCAAAGTCTGCATGTTTTGCACATACAGTCATAAAATGAAGACATACTTATACAACACTTCTAAAGAGAAAGATGTTTAGCCACGGAGCATTAGAGTATATAAAACTCTTGGCAAAAGATTTTATTTAAATATAGCGAGGACTATTTATTGGGCTCCATTTACATCGCTCTGGCAATGATTCCTGGCAGTCTGTCAGACCATGATAGGTTATATAACTTTTGAATCTGTTTCTCTGTATAGCACAAATATGGAAAACAAAAGTCACTGTGCTCTACAGATCTTTATCAACTATCTAAAATGTAAAATTATGTTAGCTACTTTGGTTATTAGTGTTATTTAAGATGGTTTAACAGCTCATGTGATACCAAACCGAATAAGAGTCAAGCAAACATTTGCTCAGGTTAGGACAGTAGTCTTAACCTTACTGTTAGTGGAAATGGAGCAGTCTAAATTTCGGAGAACTAATAGTTCCCCAGTGACTATATTGGCTGCTGGGAAAATAACTATACACAGCAATTATAAATTACAATTTTTACTTCAAAATAAGACAAATTAGAGCACTGATAGAAAAGGAATCTGATCACGTAATATGTATATTCTAGATGTCGCGTGAAAATGTATTACATCATAGGGGATTTGAGAGTAGAAATGGGAGCAGACCTACATGCTGAAAAGTATCTTTTAAAAAAGATCTTGAAACCATTCTCACAAAACACCAAGTTTATCATTGACAAGCAATCTTGAAGCCGGCATAAACCTAACACGTGATACCTGAACCCACTTATTACCTGGCTCTGGCAATATGGAATTTACCGACCCAGCGATATGTGCATTTACATCAAGTAGGATTATAAACTAAAATACGAAACCTACAGGACCAACACATCATGAGAAATGCTTGATAAAGTATAAACTGAGTTGTTAATGTTGATAAGCTATCAAACAATGTTCAAACCCCTGCAGATTATTTATAGCAATTTTGTGTGACAGAACAATACAAACGGGGCTTAATTCACATTTAAGCAAACAATAAGTACTTAACTCATTCGTTTTGAAAGTCACCATGTCAATTCAGATGACTTGGTGGTTTACCAGTGATTCAAGGTAAAGAAACACTTCCCTGACCTAGAACAGTTACTCAGAAATTAGTAGGCTTATATTGATTTATGTTTGCTTTTAAGTATATTTCAAATAGCTTTACTGCTAGGGATGGGCACATAGGCATAATTATACCTTGCATCTCATGTGGATAAAGACAGGTTTTATTTTATTGTGGCCAAGCCTATACATAATGGCACGAAGGTGAAAACAAATCCAAGACTCAACCACTGTGCCAGGAACATGTCAGCTCTTTGGAGATGAAGTTACTTTCACACAACTGCATATAAGGCATTCACCGATGCACACATTTAATGACCCAGAGAGTTTTCCTGCTATGCTCATACATGTATGATTGGTTTGGGACTGAAACCTTCCCTGAACTCCAACTATTGTATGTCAGATGAGGTGAATGTCTATTTTACATCAAGGACATTATACTATTCATCATACTTTTCTTAATGCAAATATATAAACTTCCTGCAGTGTGGAGTGTGATTAAATATACTTAAAGCTTATTTGGATCATTCACACCTAAAATGATCAGTTAGATACAACCAAATATATGGATATTGTGATTGCACAGTATGCATATAATACAAATAATTATTTTAATATTGGATTCTGGAACACTTTCTTATTCTGTCGGGCCTGTTTTGGTAATACTGAATTTAATGCAGTGCTATTATACGATGTAACATGCTAATTCTGAAGCAGTAAGAACATATAAAAAAAAGCTGTGTTTTGTACAAAAGCATGTGCAGTGTGATGCAACTTTGAAGGCTGAAACTCAATCATTAGTACATTGTTAGGTCACACAATTACAAACAACTAAGCCCGACAGATGAGTGAAAGCTTATTCGTCATAAGGATACTGAAAATAAATAAGCTTCCTGTGTGCTTGCACTTGAGAATGAACAAACAGCTGCCTATTGGTGATAGCAATGAGCAGTGGAAACTGCTGAGTGAGGTTTGAATCCATTTTTGGTGATACCAGCAGTCGAATAAATTATTTAATAATGGATTGAGAGATTACAGTGTGGACATTACAAAACCAAATGGAAAAGCAATAGGATCTTCCAGCAGATGTTTTCTCAATTTTCATTTCCTGCTGTGCGTCTGACTACATAATGTATTCAACCTAGTAGAATGATTTTCATGTTACTCTAGTGGTTTGCTTAAATAGTTACTTAATCTTTGCTGGTTAATGTAATGCAACAGTGACCGATACAGTCTAAACGAAGAGGCAAATATCACATTCACAAACTAGCAGAAGAATACTTTTAAATGTTGACTCATGGAGACTGTATTTCCAGCCCACCACCAGCATTATACAAGACAACTTAATGTCATTAATGTCTTTATACTGCCATAAAGTATCTGTGCAGCTGAGGATGTTTGACTGAAACCGAATTAGGGCCAGTCACTTGCAACATGACCCTCAAGTCCAGGACTAGACCGTGGACAAGATAAAACTCCCCAAGTAAAGCGAGCAAGTTTTACATAATTTGTTGCAACAACCACAGACTACAAATATGAATGTGTTGGTAGAGGATTTTAGGGCTATCTTTTATTTTTTGTCATACTTATATATCTGTTCATCTTAGCAAACAATAAAGTAAAATATTATCAGACTTCCTGTTTGGTTGGCAGGTGAGTAATATTATTCATTCATGATGAACATATAACAACTAATGAATTGTTGATAGTGTCATAATACCCACTGGAAATAAAATAACAATTACCGATAAATGATTCATTTGTAATCACATTACACACCTGATACAAGTTATTCATTGTGGCTGTAAGCCTTATGCACAGCACACTGACTATTATATTGTGGGCTTAATTGTGGGATTTATGATTCAGCAGAATATTGTTATCCTAATCTTGTTGTCCAAAAACAATGTTTTGAGATCGTTCTGAAAATAAGTTTTCGAAAATGTCAGAGAAACAACAATGTTCAATGTCTTTATTTTTCTATTGTTACGTTAAAAAAAACAATGCTCTAGGAATGTAAGCAAAACAACGTGCCAAAAACGCAAGGAAATCAGTGTCCCAAGAATGTTCAGAATATAAGGTTCTAAGAACGTTCCATGAAAAATTGTACTGAAATATTTTCGTAAAAGTTAAATTGTGTTTAATGTTTAGAAGAAAATACAAATTAAAAAACATGCTGCGCGAGCGTTTCAGAGAACATTTGGAAAATAATGCAGTGAGAATGTTTTGCAAACAATGTTCCAAGAACGTTAGGAAAACAACGTTATGAGAAACTTCAGAAAAAAACCTTCTGGAAAAAATATTCAGTGAACATTAGACTTATAATGTTCCAAAACCGTTGGGAAAACAACTATGGAAAACTGAGTTGTGAGAACATTCCGATAGCAATGTTCCAAAAAAATATCACCGCTAGAGTGGAGAGGAGCTTGACAATTATTTTGTAATTTTTCCAAACAACTTGCTCTTAATCCCACGATTTCCCTCTTCATACATAATTTTAGATAAAAACGTTGGCAATCTATATATAAGTATGTTTATAATGCATTAGAGACAAGGGCATCATACATTTGTAATTTGTTTGTATACAGTTTTAGGTACATACTTTCCATACTTTAAACCCAGTTTATTTAACATTTTACATAATGTCTTTTAAGTTTACAAATGTGGGCTGCCAGCTCCGTTTTTAACATACATTGAAAAGATGGCATTGAGAAGGATGAATTAGTAATCTTAGTCTAAGAGACGAGTTTGTACTTGGAAATACAAAGTGCAGACGTAATATTTAGATTTGACATTTGATATCAAGATTCTCTTTTCTGAACCACAGTCGACTTCCAAGTACATTAGAAATGACTCCAAACAACAATTTATTCAGATGGCCTTGTTAAATTGGCATCTAAGAGAAGGCACTTTATTTGAAGATGTTTAAAAAATAGGAAGGAAACAATCCGCTGTTTGACACGTCGATCCAAATAACACAAGCATAGACAAAATATACATGAAACCTTAAACCATTTACAGCCACAGATACGTACAAAACTGCTGAAAACACACCATTTATTTTTTCTATTTTTATCATGCTGAGATTTATAAATCTTCCCATACCGCTAGTACAATCTCCTTGTTTAAACCTTCACCTAGCCAAAGTTTGAAGTGTAGAACTGAAATGTTTTCATAGCTACTCTCATGGCTTGGATTAAAAGAAATATGTCTACCCTGAGTTGCTCAGTACTTTAAAGTCATGCCAACATATTTATTTTAATGCTGTTTACATATGCTGAACTCTTTTCAGGCATTGCACACTCATAATAGATACAATCAAAGCACCATTACATTGTTGATGAGAATATTTTTATTTATTTTTAAACATTTGAAATCACTGACATGTTAAGGGTATTCCGTAATAAAAAGACCGGTTTCAACCTCTGGGTTTGGTTCTCTCTCTGTCTTTACATGGTTGATATTGTCATCCGTCCATGCTCAGTCCCTTCCCCTCCTCCTGATGCCAGCTGCTAAAAAACAAATACATTTCAGTTCAGTAACTCAAGTGGAATAGATTATTATGAGAATGTATAATATGTTTGCATGGCATGGACGTTTTGAATCTAGGTTCTGATACCCATGAGGGAACATTAAGCTTAGCATAGCAGGAGGTGATGATTATAACTGTAATCATACGGAGGCATATTGACTTCAAGCCGACAGGTGGATGCTGAGATGGAGGTGGGGCTCATACAATTCAATACAGTTACAATGCAAAACAGTATGAACAGCAGCTGCAGCGGCATTAGCACTAAGTGTCAGCAGTGTTCATCTGGACGTTGTGGCCGCAAGCATGGCAGCAAAAGATGGAGCAGCACACAGTCGGCTTAAAGGAATAGCAATACATTTTGGGAAATGTGCTTAATTCCTTTCTTGCCAAAAGTTAGATGAAAAGATTCATACCATTCTTGACAATAGTATCAATCTTCTCATCTAACTACAAGCAAAAACCAACATTACTCAAAATGTTTAATTATTCCTTAGACCCACCATGATGGAAGGGGTGCGTTGGATAAATGATGCAGGGAGACGAACATGCCATGACAATATAGCAGCGAACTCATGATGAGTGTCTGAACGAGCTATCAGGCTACGCTGCATTTATAACAAATGCAGTTTTTTTGTAGACTAGCTGATTTTCTTTACCTAAAACTCTCCGGGAAGCGGTTCTTCTTGAACTACCTGCTATAAAAGGCAAACAAACATAAAATTCACACATTATATATAAATTATTCTTTCCAAGTCACTGAGATAAACTCACTGATAAGACTCACCTTGGATCATTTTGGTAAGTCTTTCACTTTCTCCCTCAATGTTTGAAAGATCAGTTCCTGCAGAAAAAAGAAACCATGCTGAGTGAAACTGGATTATTTTGTACAGAAATGCATTTTTTTGTGCTGTAAGACATTTAGCCTTAAAGAAAATCAAATTGTATTCTGGTTATTTTAGCCTTAATATAGAACTTTGAAAGTTCCAATTTAATGATATGTTTGTCATTAGCATCCATTGCAGTTTGTATTATATTCATTTAGAATTAAGACGTGGGTTTACTTGAACTAGTGTGAATATAACTTATATTATTCCATATTTTAAGAGATAGACAGACATATTTCCCAACAAATCCAATCATATTTTCCACTGCAGGGAAGAGAGCAATTCAACTCTGAACACCATTGATCATGATAGTGACACAGACTATAACAATAAGCCCCAATGCTTAATATAACAATTGACTCATCCTCAAAATTGCTGTGTTCAAATCATAATTAGTTTAACAAACCTTCCAGGGAGATGCTGGTGGTGCCCGTGCCGACGGAGTACTGAGGGCCTGCAGATGACAGCAATTCACAAGTTTGTGAGATGAGGAATGATATAAAACTACTGACGTATGGATTCAAGTAAAACATCTTTACCTTCAATGACCCTTGTAACTTTGGTGATGGAGGGTTCACCTTCAATAACCCTGGTGACCTTGGTGATGGAAGGTTCACCTTCAATGACCCTGGTGACCTTGGTGATGGAGGATTCACCTTCAATGACCCTGGTTACCTTGGTGATGGAGGGTTCTCCTTCAATGACCCTGGTGACTTTAGTGATAATGGGTTCCCCTTGAATAACCCGGGTCACTTTGGTTACATCAGGAACTATAAAAGAAATACAGACATGTTTCACGACATTGAAATTGCAAGCAGCACAGCATTGCGCTTCAAAACAGAAACTCCTTAATTTGCATGCAGGTATCGACCTTTCATTGGATCAAAAAGTTTGCTTTGACAAAAATGTGATTTGTAATAATTGCTGACTGCCAGTAGCAGATAAGAGATACTCTTCCCTGCTCTCTGATTAATAATTACGCTGTTAAACGCTGCAATTGAGTTTTGAGCATGCGTTAACAAAAAGTGATTGATCAGCATGTTTCAATTCAGCAGGAAGCTGACTAGTTTTTCCCCAATTCTATGAATGCAACTGTTTTATTAACCACATACAAGACAGATGTCAATCGTCATTACTGTACCTTCCTGGACTATATGGATGATCCTCTCTAATGACAATGATATGAAGCCATTATTGAGAGTGAAGAATGCCTCTTAAAAATTATTTTTTTACAGCAAAAACACACACAAATAAACATAATAATACTGCTACTTACTCATAAATGTAAGGGGGATTTCCTGATATCTGAACCCTGAAATGTACTGTAAAAAATAATAGTAAAAATGTGTTACAGACGATTACACATTGAAAACATGTACAATATGACCATAGTCATTGTTTTGTGCATACTCCATACCAAATGCAATTGTTAATTAATCTGTAAAAGATAAATAAACCAACGTTTGAGTTTGAGCCCTTGTTCCAAACAACTAGCATGATGCTGTGTACAGCTGGTTTTCAAGCAGGATCTTGTTCTGTACTTTACGTCGAGTCACATGAATTATAATTTTGGCAGCCTATAATGGAATAAGAAACAACAACACCTGCACAGACACAACTGCACCCTATCCTTTAGAAGTCTCACAGCTTTAATAACTAGAAGTAAATGTTTGATATGACACCTTGATTTGCATGTAGGTGATGAACCTCTTCAATAGCATGAGTAAGTCCTGGCTTCCAACAGGGATATCTAAAAGAAAGAGCAGGGCATTAACTTAGGTTGGGCCTTTTACAGCAGTTATAAAAGAAGTTCAGAGAGTACATCTCTTGACAGATTTACAAAAGGAATATTAACAAAATTGACAGCGTAAATATTTTACCTCCAGGATACAAGACGTGGTTGATGAAGTGAATAACTCCATTTGTGGCCATGATATCAGAGTCAGGTACTTGGACAGAATTTACTAGCATAGAGTTGTTTGCCTGTGGGAGACAAAAACACAAAATGAGGGGATTGAATGAACCTGCATTTTAAAATGAGGAATGAATTCTTCAGAAAATAATGATATTAGTTTGCTAAGGTTACTGAGTTTTAAAATTCAGGATGAGATTTTATCAGATAATAATGATCTAGACTATCATAATCTTAATTAATAATTTTAATACCTTTTTAGACCATTATACTTAAAGATAACTTTAATAATATGTTTTTTGGCGCAAGATAAATGTTACGTTTTGCTGTTCTAAATACTTACATACATCACTCTGAGGTTGCTGCCCTGAAGAGACTTGAGAAGGTTTGTCACCCCAGTCTCCAAACCACCTCCAATGAAGATACCATTATTGATGTGATACAAAAGGATGGTTCTAAGAGCATTTATGTCACCTGAAATAAAGGATGGCAAACATGTTAACTTCATTTTGTTGTTGTTGTAATTTTCAACTAGTAACATAAGGGCTTAAAACATATTTATAAAGGTAGTATTTAAGACCTACTCTTCAGCAAAGACATATCACTTTCACTCAAACCAGCAAAAGCTTTATCGCTTGGGACAAACAGAGTAAAGTCTCCCTCCTGTTTCAGCAGGTTTGTCAAGCCAGCATGTTCCATCAGAGACAAAAAGATCCTGCAGCACAGAGAAGGAAACTGTAACTTAGCTGTAACTGAATCCACTGACATATTGCAACAACAGCACTTTCTGATTCCCATATGTGCCATGCTGATTTAATGGAAAGATACAGAAATATGTGGTTGTGCTGCATTTTAATGCCACAGTCCATTTCCACTACACAACATTGCTCTTTACTTACTTGAACCCTCCATTTTCTGTCAGAATCTCAAACATAGATTGTTTCGCTGGTTTCAGCAGAGTCCTCATGAGATGAAGGGCCCCATTGCTTCCTTCTTTACTGCCTCTTACCAGACAGGAATTCTCAATGCACACAGCCTGCAGAAATAATCCACAAGTTAAAGACAAGGGATTCATTATGTCTCAAAGATTGATGGTCAAATAACAAGGGTAATGTATATAGTGTATGTTTAGTGGCACACAGCCAACATTTTTGGCCACAACTTCAGAAAAGAGAACGCACTGTGCGATAGATGAATACTCTCAGATATTTTCCAGCAATGGTCTCCAGCCGCTGGCCATTGAACAACTCTCCCAGGACAATCTTTCTTTTCAAGATGTGGTTCTCCAGGATAATCTTGAGCAACGTCTGATCCATGGACATCACTTCATCTGTAGATTTCCCATTAAAAACAAAACACACCAGCGACATTGCACATTTACATCTAATGTTTTGGTTTTTGTATCAGAAATGTAATTTATATTTATATTATTTTGAGCATAATGTCCAGAGCGCAGTAGCAACAATACAAAGTATCCTCCTTTATTATATAGTCTAGACTGTGACTGAGTGTGGAGCAGCCCAGGTTCATATTTAGCCAAGTGCTCACTGAAAAACAGAGGGGTGTTCATGATGTAATGAACAGTATTTTGCTCACCATTGAAGGCAACATTGAGGGGAGCTAGCAAAGTGTACTCAACGCCTGGTCTCATGGCAGCAGAAAGGCCCAGCTCGGACACCATGTCACCAAACGTTGACTGGGAACTTCCTACCAGTTCCATCACCTGTTTAGCTGAAAGGACAAAGATAATTCCACCAGCATTAAAATATGGATTCCAGAAAAACATGAAACACCTGGTGTAATATATATTCATATAGTAAACCAGGTATGTTTAAATAAGAGGAAAGGATGGGAGTCTAACCTGAGTCTGGCATGAGCACTTGGTCAATAAGATGGATGACACCATTGGTGGTGACAATGTCCTTCTTGCGCACCATCTTGATGCCGTTGACTGTTAGACTTTCGCCATCACAGCCGATCTCAATATTGTTGCCCTCCAGGGTCTCATAAGAGGTGCCTGCCATGATGGCCTCAGAGCACTGGACTGAGTCCAGAAGGTGAAAATTCAGAAGAGCTGAAAAAACAAGACAACGTTTTGAATTCATATATAGTTTAGTTGTAGGTAGATGTGTAGATGCATGTTTCACTGCAGCTGAGGATAACATGCCTTGGGAACCTGAGGACCCTTTGGATCCCTTGGGTCCTTGAGTCAGAAGACTTGTTATTTTGTAACGGTTCTGTTTAACTTTGTCTGAAATGGTCTGATCTCACATCTTAAGGCAAGCTGTGGACCAATAAAAAGGCTTTGGGTTGTTGCCAGTTTGACCAGCTTGCTCAATAAAGCAGATGTTTCCTTCTTCTCAGTGTTGACACAAAAAAAAAGTTGAGATTCTGCATTATTTCATTGTTTTTTTTCCTGGATTTTTCAAGAGTTTACGGTCACTGTATATTTGAAAGCTTTAACTTGCTATGATTGACGATTATGGTGGTACAATTCCTGCAAAATGTCTGAGAAAATACTAATAGCTCCAATAGATCCTGACTTACTCACAACATGTATACCGGTAACTCTTAAAGTATCAAACCAAAAGTTTAATGATGTGATGCATTGTTTGACTATCCATTAACAATTTCATGCGTGACTTGAAACTTACTTTTTGACCAAACTCGCTTGCCAAATGTGTGTAAATTCCAGATCAATTGTGGCGTCATCTGTTTTAAGTTGGATGAAGTTGAACGTGTGAAAAAAAAATCCCTTAATGGTTGACTTAGTCGAAGAAAAAGGCTGCCAGGGAATTACAGAATGTATTTTTCTGTACCTCATCGATACATACACAATATTTTACATTTTGCAACAGTAATATAAATCCTCAGTCTCCAATGCAATGTTTTAGAATGCCTTGACCTTTATGAATAAAAGTCTAGTTTACCATTGAGGACCTCCTTGTCGCCCTGAAGTCTCTCTAGCACTTCACTGCCCAGACTCTCAAAGGCTTCGTTGGTGGGGGCAAAGAGAGTGTAATGTCCTGGTTGACCCAGCTTCTCCAAGAATCCGGAGTTTTGAGCCACATCCTACATAATGATTTTACCAGCAGGATTATGTTCAATGTACTTACATATACAATAGACTACAGTATAAACATTTTGCAGGAGAAAGACAAAACAATCTAATCATCTGAAAAATATATTTTAAAGTAACTAAATCGCAAATGCAGACTCTGCATGCGTTTTTAATTCCCTATAAATCCCTGCATAAGTTTCAGTCCAGTTTTTCGTTTTTTTTTAGTAATGTACCTGCAATATTTTTCTAAATTGCTCTGCATGCTTGCATTCTATTTGAATGACTTGTAATGTGTTTGCACTTACTTTAGAATCCTTATACTTGAGGTGTTTACATTATTTTGTCTATCCCTCTATGTATTTACTCACGCTCAGAGTTGTCAGGTCATCGTCGACCTCAATGACATCCTGGATTGTGTTTCCAACGGCGCTGATAACACGGTCAATGACATGCACAACTCCATTGGTGGCCACCTGGTTGCCATAGATAATCCTAGCGCAGTTCACAGTCACCACCTGCACACAACATACACAATGTTATACCACAGAAAAGTGTTTATAGCACAACTACAACAGGACCGCTATGGTAATCTTGAATGACTATACTCACCCCATTGGAGTAATGGTTAATTTGGAGACCAAGGTCATTGTACATGGAGTTGACTGTCATTCCATTCTTTAGATCTTTAGTCAAGAAGCGTTTGTTGGCCATGTGATAGTGCAGAGCGTTGTACAGTTCAATGTTGACATTGCTGACCAGTGCACCCCTCATTTCCTGATAGGTGAGGAAAATGAGATGTTAAAACCTCACAGACAGAGAGACCTACTAGTTTTTCATTTTGTTCTTGACTCACATCATCCAAAAGATCCCAGGCCTCGTTGCTGGGGGCAAAGAAGGTGAAGGATCCAGATCCCTCAATCTCAGGCTTCAGCTTTGAAACCTCAGCGTATTTTTGGGTTGAGGTGGCCTTCACCAGACCCAAGGTGCCATACACATTGTCAATTGGGGCCACTAAGAATAATATTTACAATAAGCATTTTTAGATAAGTCAGCCTGCCATTCTAATAATAGACTTAAAAAGAAAGACTCTACATGTGTATGCTTCAACATCCTCTTCTAGTTTATTTGGTATAATTTCAAAACTAGCATACAACTGTTCTACAGTTGGAGTGTATGGCCTAATTTAACTGTTATACATAGACTACAATGTAACATTTAACCCACTGTACCTGCAGGGCAACCACGCATGCCCTCCAACTTCATGTATCCTGGGCAGCACTCATAAAGCACAGTCCTGCAAGCAAAATACACAAATTACAAATGTGGGCATCATCCTAAATAAGTACCACATGCCCTAACAGCATCTTTCAATTTAGCTGTGTAATAATGTTTTTTTTCGGTCTTCCATGTTTTGAGTTGAATCATCTTTCCACTTTGGTGTATTCAGTGCTTCCAGATGTTACTCATTATCTCCTTTATAACCCAAGAGACCATGTGATAATACAGCTTCGGCCAAAACCTAATGGAGAGGGGGCCTTAAGGATTATGCTACCATTACAGTAGTAGATTTATAGTAAGACTTCCTTTTTGAAGCTAAGCAATTAGTTTGAACGATTGCATTTATTTGGTTAACCTCAGAAGCATTTTGGCCTTGAAAAACTACAGTCTAATTACAGTTGAGTTTTAGGATGTTTTGGGTGACAAGGATCATTTAAAGGGTTTGGTGGTCTTTATGGAATTGAGCTAATCTGAAAAAAAAGCATTATTCAATTGTCACCAGAGGTTTGAGAGCATTTTTCCTTTACTTTTATAATTTAGTGAGATAACTATTGTGATTTATTTTATATACAGTTGACACAAATTATACATGTTTATTTGCTGTTGGAAAAACATGTGAGAAGCAGTGTCTGACCTCTACTGTAAATAGTGATGGACAATGTAGCCCGAGGAGGGTAGTAAAATTCAAAGTGCAGCTGCTACGTATAAACATGACTATACCCCTTGGGTCATCAGGTTTGAACACGTTGGAACTATATCATTGTTTCCAGCTCTTGGAAAACCAGACATTTCCCCTCAAACAACTAACACCAATAAAAGAACCACAAGACATAAAGAACAGAGTTGGCTGGGGAGTTCATTACTGTAGACTGCACAGTAGAATTGTCAGAAAACTCAAAGCTGCTTCTTTTCCCCATTAATCAGCTCAACATGAATTAAATAATCATGACAAATAGTAAAAACATTATTAATTTTGTTGTCTTTTGCAAACTGATCACTTGTGCATAGCACAATGTAACAAGTAGCATTGTATATGGTTGTGTATGAGAGTGAACAGCGCTGGTTCTACTTGACACAAAAGGAGGAGGAAGATGAGGACTGCATCAACATTGAGCAGTTCCTCTCAAACTGCTGAGAGGTGCACACCTGGAAAGCTCCATATGTAGTTCAAAACAGACAATAGTGACTTTGTCGGCATGGTAAGGGACAAACAAAGACATAATTGGGTTGAATGGTCAGATGACTAAAAGATGCTACACGTGCAGTAATTGTTAATAGTTGCTAATGGACAAAACATCTCTAATAGTGAGATTCCAACACAGCAAAAACAAAAGAAGAAAAAGGAAAACATTTTTCATCTTGCTCAGACAGGGTACAGACTGAGGCTTCTGGGCATGGCTCACTGCAAATCTTTAACAGCTGTATTTGAATCAAAGTTGAATGGAGTTGGGGGATGAGATCACACAGGCGCTACTGGGGCAGAGTCAGCAAAACCCTCGCTCTACTGCTTTCCCACACAGATGGGTTGTATCTGGCCATGGCGTAGGAAACGTTTGACTTGTCAGCATATCTATAAAATAACTATACCAAGAACCATGATCATTTTGTCAAACATATTATTAGCTGTATGTGGCTTTATTCCAATTCAACCCATCACTAATGGGCAGTTTGGATGTTCGGTTGTACAACGTTTTTTCTTAGAGAACGACTCTGGAAACCGAAATTATCTAATTTGTTGATTTAAACCTGGAACAAGTAAAAGTACTTTGGCTGGCTAATTACAGTTGCACAGTATCAATTGCCAGACACCACTGTAAATAGTGCAATCTAAGCCATATTAGATCATTGGTCGGTGAGTCAGTGAGATTTGTTTCCATGTTCAAGCTTTTTTTGCTGCTTCTCTGGTGCAGTAGGAGAGAACTCTTGTTGTATTATATATTATACAAAAGTTAACCTTGCTGCACAAGTTATACCAATTCCATTTCGAATACACTTGATTGATTATGTTCTGATTGGTCAAAATCAGGGTGGGACATAGGTGTATGTACTCAAAATGAACAGCTGATTAGCAAAACTGATTTCTTTTCAATCAACATGCTGACTGAAACAATTATACATATAATTGAACTGCAATGCAGATATTTTTAGAGTTGTTTGGGATGATCTGTGTCCCAATAACTATTTTCGATTTATCTTGATTCTTTACAATACCCACTAATGAAAAGTACACTTCATCAACTAATTAGAACATGTCTGTCTCCAGTGCAGCTCTGTTTTGAATAAATAAGACAAAGAAATGGGTGTAGCTTAAACTTGAAATAACTAGTTATATGTTGTAATTTCAGGACACCTTGCGTCATCATACTATAATCGGTGTAAATCAGTAATCCAGTCTATTGTGTGAATTGAACTTTGGCCCAGTTGTCTTTTAAATTGATTCCACAGTCTCATTTCAGGCTACCATAGAAATAGATCAAATGATTGGTCTGTTTCCAATATTATAATTTGTCAAGATCAATGAGCAGTGTGTATTCATCATGAACAACTAAGCCTATTTTGAGTGTCAAGCATGACTTATGCATAATGAAAACGTCAAGGGTAAGCTGAATGTGTGTGGCTGTGCGTGAGAGAGAGAGAGAGGAAGAGAGAGAGACTGTAGAATAGGCATGGCTTCAATCCATGTTTAAACACAAAAGTGCTGAAGGGGCTGGAATAATAAGAGAAAAAAGAGGTTGTCTAGATTGACTGAGCTGAACGCTTTTCCATTCATGAATACAGTCAACATTTTGCAGCCACATCACAGCCTGGAATCAGTGGTTCACCACTCAACGACGACCAGCCTTCCTAAATTATGAAAACCTTAACGCACAGTTATAGGATTGAACAGGACAGTCTCCAATACAAAGGATGTAGGGCTGTGTCCATAAATGTGTTTTTCATTTTAAGCGGCAGTTTATTCAAAGTAAGATAACAGATGTCTGTCTCTATGGAAACATTAAAGTTTCCATGAAACCTTTCAAGAAGAAGCAGTAGAAGAAGCAGACACTGACGATATATGCTACATTTAAAAAAATGTTACAAAACTGATAGTCAGGATAAACTTTTTAGTCATTGAATTTGCTTGGAATGCTCATATCTGTAAAAGAGAAATAACTTGTCCTAATGGAAACATAAAACAGCACTTACGCTTTCTTTCCACAGATGGCCCCTCGGTACCAATTACGACAAGTGCTGAAGTACTTCTTCTTGGTCCCCATGACTTGCTGAAGGGCGCAGACATTGGGTCTGATGAGAATAGAGGGTAGAAAAAAGGAATGCAACATTGATCAGCAGGTAAAACACTGGAGTAAAAATGAGTATGTAACAAACAGCCCTGCTGGGTAAGACATCAGACTGTCAAGTGGGAAGATTTGTATATTTGGCAACTGCTGCTTCTGAAACTAGACAGTACAATATTAATAATCACAACATTCACGCCTGCTGGATATGAAATTGGTTTATCAGATTTGGGTTATAATTTGACAACTATAACCCTGCTGGTTTGCACATTTTCCAAATAAGGTGTAAGGTTATTTAAAAACATATGTCATAAATGAACAATTGATATTTTTAAAACAATTGTGACTACATTACAATATAGCAGATTTAGCGGAGATGAATATGCCGACATGATTAGAACTACACTTGATATGCTCAAGGCTCAAAACTTTTGCATGCAAAATGAACTAACATGACATTACAAGGGTGTAATACATTGATCAGCTTACCCTTCCTTTCTTGCCCTGATGCGACTGTGGGCGACAATTTTGTCATAAGCTGAAGATTCAGCCTCGTCAAATGTGGACAGCACAAAGAGTGCAAAGGCAGCTACAAAAAGGAGCTTCATCTTTGATTTCTAAGCTAGCCCCTCCAGACCCAGAGTGATGGAAGCAGACTCAGAGTGGGAGTTTATATACGACAAGTCTCAACCTCCACTAATGGAGGATGGCAGCATTTCATGCATGCATGGGCCACCCAGTACTTCTCAAAAAACACATTCTATATACAAATATGCTGTTTTTTAATCTTTTCTTTTTGGGTGTGATGAATTCTGATGATTAGAATTTAAATATGTTATGGAGGACCATTCAAAAAATATATCAACGGGACCACCATCACATTCACAAAACGTTTTGTAATTTTTGCCTCTTTTATGTATATTTAAAGATGCACACATTTTTATGCATTTCTCACAGAAAGCTGTGTCATGTCAAAACATTCTAAACGTGTTTATTTAACCTGTTTTAATAATTTTCTAGAAGTCACAGGTTTTAAATGTTGGTTTGAAAACGATTTTTTAAGTAAATATAATTCTCACTGCACTGCGACAAAATAGCTCTGCACATTTTTAGAGCCACGATGGGATGCAGAATCCAGCTGCATCATTTCTGTGTCCAGTGGACAACAAACAAAGAAACATTGCAGAATCTCTGCTCTGAACAAATGCCAGAGCGCTGATTGTATAAATCTTTCAGAATGTAGTTTGCTCCACCAAGTGGTGGGAAAGAGTGCAGGCAGTGAGTATTTAATGAGCATCGCTATTTTAAATGGTTAATATTTTTTATATTGGAGAGGCAATTAATACTGAGGTTAATTACTATTTGAGATATGAATGACTTCCAATCAATCAATGAATCAGACCACCCAACCATAACACCTAAACATAGTCATAAAGTCTCAGTTTTTTTCAGAATGTGTACTTGTACCACTGCTTTTATATTCCCATAAGAGCCACACCAGCCTTTCAAAGCCACAAAGCTGGATCCATATCTCAAACCGATTGGCAAGTTTTGTCACACAGACATTTGTACTTTCATTTTAGCGATCGTATCTTAAAGTGTTGTTGTGAGCAATTATCTGTGAATTGGCTCACATTGCACAATGTGAAATCCAAGAATTATTTGAAGAACATTATAATAAGCTCCTGATTACAAACAGCATGAACACACATGTGTCAAACATATCAAAGCTGCTATTTTATATATGCTTTTGGATCTTCTTGATTCCTTACTAATGAGCTAAATTGCATATGGCATCAAACATTATACGTTTTAAAAGTGCAGCTGTTGTTAAGCTTTACCAGTGGGCGTTGTTACTCACAGGATGCCCAAGTGGAATATTACACACCATTCACTCTGCCACATGTTCTTCAACCTCCTGGCTAGACAGATGTTACAAATGTGAGCGGGAAAGAAAGGTCCTCCTGGCCAAGTCCATGTATTGTTAGAAAAGAAAAAAGAGTCAGTCCAGGATCCAATCCTGCAGCACAGATCTGAGACTGAAAACAAGTGGCCTTGCATATGCTTGTTTGCTATTTCAATATTTTTAACCAGTGAGTAGAATCATTTTAAATACCTGAAATGAACCATTCAGCAAACCATATGCCCATTAAAACATATATTACTTTCAAGGCAACAAGCTTCTTATGACCTTGATTAGTCAATGAATTTAAAAAAGCACTTACACAATAAATCCCTGCACAGCCTTTTCTTCTCCGAAAGACTGGAATACATTAACTTTACAATCCCCATATTCCAACTTAAGTAAAGTAAAGTAAAGACTGTACTTGCTTGCATGGAGGAATAATGCTACCAATGAACTAGCTTAAGTGATAATGGAATGCAGAGCGCTTTTACACAAATTATACAAATTTTGTGTCACTGATTAACCCTTGGGTACATTTTAGCAGTTTCTTCCATTTTTAATACACTTTTTTAAACCTTTGTTTTATCATGGGCTGTCTTATATTTATTTTAGTTTCGGACCATTGTTTTGTATTTTTACTTGGTATTTTAATTACTTTATATAAATTGTTTAAAATCCTCCCCTCGTGCTACATTTTTAAACAGTGGAATTACAATTTATTGCTGGTACAAATTAAGAACATCGCACTCTTCTGTGACACTAATATCAATAAACACTGTATTAATGCAATACAGTAATACAATGCCACAAGCTCAATGTTGGTGTTTAAAGGAAGACATATATGTGATTGTTCTGCAAAAAAAAACACACTTTAAATTACTGTTCATAGGTGGGTGTACAGTCTCCATAAAATTGCGCCATGTTGACATATCTTCATTTAGCCCACAACACTCCACTAGTCTTTTACATTATTACACATCACTAGAGGGCGCCTAATGCTTGACAAAGTAATAATTTAATACCAGGTAATTATTCTTCTATGCACATTCACCAAATCATTAAAGGGAGATGGAAAAAACAATCAGTGGGAAGTGCTACATTTTAACAGTGGTAACGCCCCTACATTCAGTTGATAGGTACTTTTAATTAACGTCAACATGCAGAAAAGCACATTTCAGAATTGTATTATTATTGGCTCATCGTCAGTTTATAGCTGATTGACAGACATGCAGGATGTGAATAATATACCAAACAAGCATTCATTTTGAAACTAAAAGAGCGCACCAGAACCCTTTTGGTAATCTTCTCCTTTGATAGGTCACAAAGAGGGACAAATGTCTCGGGTGAATGTCTATGTAAACAGTGCATCTAGTGCACTTTGTTCGAGGGACCACTTGTATATACAACCAGAGAGAAGGTAAACTATTTACTGAAATTGTTTCTGCAGTAAACATAAGTGAAAATTCCAGCAGTAAAGCAAATCAAGTGAAAGGCTAACTCATTGTGCCAACTTCTGTTTTAATATTAGCAATATGCATATTTGGAAATGGATAAAGAGTACAGCATCTAAAGGGGTGGCAACATATTGTGTTGTAAAGGACACACAACAGTTAGGAACATGTTTTTTGGAATTAGCATTCTCTTATTTTTTTGCAGATTGATTTCATTACACATAATAAATTAAATAGCACAGTAACACACATATAAAGTTTAAAGTTTATTCATCAGGAACACACGTGTTAAAACCAGATTGACAATAACAGGGGCCAAAACATTTCAACAGTTAAGAGAGCATAGTAAAAACCATAAACAGATAAAAAGCATGCCATAGAGCATGTATTCAACTAAAACGTTTTTAGTTGGTTTCTAAAAGACAATACTGAATCAGCTAACTGTAGAGGTGCAGGCAGAGCATTCCAAAGTTTTGGTGCTACTGCCTCAAAAGCTCGGTCACCACGTGTTTTAAGGCGAGTGTGTGGGACGGACAGAAGATTTAGCAGGTTGGACCTGAGGTTGCGGGCTGTTGAATAAGGGTGAAGTAGACCACATAAGGGCTCTTACGCCTGCAACTTCTATATGGGATACCAGTTTAATGAATACAGCTTGCAACAGTTAGATTTCATTGTTTGCCTCTTCTGGTTCAAAAACAGAATAGGAGTCAAATATGTTGCTCTCACCCGCAAACAGGGTAGGGAGGAGTAAAGGAGAAGCTTACCCTACATTCTGAACTAGCTAGTTGTTACATTGCGAGTTAATCAACAGTATAATTAGTCAACATTAAATATATGATTTGTTGCAGTATTAAATACAACTTACATTAACTCAGTGGAGGAAGAATGGATACTGTCAGCATACAATCCATATTACTTTTTTATAAACATTGAGAAGATGCATTTGCATATCACAGTCAGAAGACAGTTCAAGGTGGAAGAGGATAGAAGAGGCAGCAGGGTGTCAGGGCTCTTTGGAATTAAATGCTCATGAAAAAAAAAAGGAATTACGAACTTGCTTCACAATTCAAGTTTATATATACATACATACATACATATACACATATATATACACGTATATATATACATATATATACACGTATATATATACATATATATACACATATATATATATACATATATATACACATATATATATATATATATACATACACATACATACATATATATATATACACATACATATATATATATAACATTATACAATATTATTTTAACTGCATATATAGTTTAACTTGTTATCATGAGATAATATCATTATTTTGATAAACTGTTTTACAAATGATAGTTAAATGATTGAAACAATCCAAAAATGTTTGAAAACATTATCAAAATCCCTCCATAAAAAAAAAAAAATTAATTGTTGTACTTATTTGGCCCATTTTTTACTTCCTCAGTATGTTCCATCTCCTGAATGTCCTTGTCCACTTTCTCTAAGACTTCAACAATCACTGTGTCATTCTGAAGGTGTTCTTGGTTTTGTCCACCAAATCCCACCTTATCTTCCTCTAAGTATATTGCATCATATTTCTGAGAGGGGAGAGTCTGTCCCTCGAGGGACCCAGCAACTGAGACATTCTTGGATAGCGCCTTCCGAGTGTGTCCTATGCTGGACAGAACAACCGAACCATGTGCTTGCCTGTTAGAGCCCACAGAGCTCTGCAGGGTGGGGGAGGTCATGTCAAACACGTTCAGCTTCTGTTGAGGGTCATCAGTCAGGAATTTGGGAGAATACTTGAATGAGTTTCCAGGGTAAGCAAAGTTGGAGCTTGCAACATTACTTGCGACCCCACCTTGAGGTTTACCCTTCATCATTCCGAGGACTTCATAGCGGAAGCTGGAGATGTCCTGCTTGAGCTCCTATCAATTATTGAGAACCAGAGATTAAACAGCAGAAATAACACAGAAATGGAAAAATAAACTTGAGTAATTGACTGCATACTACCTTGAAATTCTCTTCCGTTAGCCCTTCCTCTGTCTTGGCATCTCGGATCATTGCTGCAACATAGCGCTTCATGAGGTTCTTCAAAACCTCCTAAAAAATACACAGAATTTCTTGAGGTCAAAAAAAAAAACATGGAATTGTTTTTAAATAAAGGTTCATCAAAAATGACCAAAGTCCAAAACAATACATTTAAATCTTTACAGTTCATTAAATAATACAGGTCACTACCTGATACTCGTGGTTTAATCTTACATTTTCAGCCGCACGTCTCTGAAACAAAAATAAAAAAATGGCAACCAAGTGACATGTTATTTTGGTTTGCATACAGGGTGAATTGATTTTACGTGCCCCTTCTTAATAAGAGGTCTTATGTTAAACATTAATTTAGTGACTATGAAGTGAAGAAACCAGGTGATGTAATTTACTCGTCATTCTTTTGAAGCCACCCACTTTGAGTCTATTATACGAGACAGGCATTGGATACATATACAATGCATAGGTGACAACATGGATCAGAACAAATATCTATACAAATTCTTACCCCCAAAGTTTCAAAGGTTTCAAGCCTTTTTAAACATGTTCTCTTAAATAAATGAGTCTTTATCCATCCAATGAAATAATACATTGACTTTGGAGTTGGTATTATATTGAATGGAGATGGCAAAGTCCCCCCTTCTTCAAAATAGCTCATCCATAATTTTGTTCTTGCAAATTTCCACTCTATATCTGCATGATCCTGAAAAGAACAAGAAACAGAATTTTGCTAAGGAATACAAGACAAATTAACGTGGTAAAACTATAACATAAAATATGTACTCACAGCAATGTGCTGGTAGGAATTGTTCATCATTGCAATTAGCATGTTCAAAAGCACTACCAGGGAGATGACATTATACGTGCCAAACATGGTGCTGCCCACAAACTCAGTGAATTCATGGCCTGGTATCACATTGGTCACATTGAGGGAAATCAGGCCAAATACAGACCAAAATAATGACTGCATTGTCTCGAACAGCCTGAAAAGCAAACAACCATACATCTCACAATGCGCTGCTGAAAAACAGTGTAATTGTTAACAACGCAGATTTGACAGAGACAAAAAATTTAAGAACTCCAACTTGCGTTGAGAAGGCGTTGTTTTGCGTCTTACAGCGAATACCCCAGCAATTACCGTCCTCCGTTGTTTCATAATAAAAGTAGAGTTGGTTGAGGCCATTAGCAAAGGCTAACAGCACGAGACAATAGATGAAGAGGAACTTGAGGATGTCCAGGAGCATGCGGCCCAGTGAGATCTGTAAGGGGCCCAGATGGGAGTTGGCAGTGAAAAGGCAAATGAGGCGCAAAGAGCTGAAGATGTTGGCAATGGCAAACAATGCCTCTGCAACTAAAGTCGGATGCCACATTTCCCATGTATTTCTGGGTTTGGGCCCATAGTACTGTAAAGAAGAAGAGAACAGGAACAATTATTTCATAGACTACCATCAAAAATAGATGCTGCAACGTTTCAAGTTTTCCAGCACGCAAGTTAACTCTTCTACTGCAAAGCACAATACTGTATAGCCATTTATTTTTATTTTTCTCTTAAAAAGTAAACTACGATTGAGGCCGCAGCAAAAAAGCTGGGGTTACCATGCATGTTTTTTTAATTACATTATTTTTTAATTACATTATTTTTTATATACTGTGTTGATTAGAATGTTAAATGGGTGTCAAATATCCTTCACTGTAACATGTACAATACCTTTGCATAGGCAACGATCTTCAGAGAAATGGTTGCAAGATACAAAGTGTTTACTATGAAGTCCATTAAGTTCCACCAGTCATCGAAGTAGTCTTGGAGACCACTATCCCACATCTGTTTGATCTCAGTCCATATGAAGCCTTGGAGAGAAAAACAAAAGGGCAATTTGTCAACACATTCACGCAAGTATAGCGCCACAGGAAAAAAATATGCGACAAACAACTGGTGTGCAGATAGAACACTATGGTCCTGGTGACAGTAAGCACCTTTGTTCGACTTTTTCAAATGTGTACAGATGTACAATAGTTCAAGCGTGAGTGTGTGTTTGTTGTTACCAAGCACCCAGGGCAGGATCAGCCATTCCACAGTGGTGGGTTTCGGGCCTTGAAAGTTCTTGGGTGCAGAGGCTATATGCTGCGAGGCCAACAGGAGCAGGAATAGGAAGGTCAAGTAGGAAGCAGTGTGACAGATGAACTTGATGAAAGGCTTACGGATGAATAAGCCATAGCGGCTCTTTGGAGAGATCACATAGAAGATGGATAACAGTGGAAAGAGGAGGCCAATGAAGATACATGTGATGAGTTTTCCTGCCCAGTGACGCCTCCTCCAGCCTGGGAACTCATCATACCACTGAGATGCCAGCAGCTGCTGACAGTTGGGCTGAGCAACAAACTAGAAGTAAGAGAGGGACAAAGAAAGACATTAACTCAAAATGAACTAGCTTCTTGTCTGTGAATTCCATTACGAAAAATTATGGACAAATCAGAACAAAGGCCATTAAGCTTAATTAAACTATATGCATTAGAGACCTGTAAACGGTACACAAAAAACTAAAACTACCCATAAAACCAACAATTAATCAAGACAGTAAAAGCTATATTAAAAATGTTTATGTCATGGTGCACACTGCACTTCACTTCACATCTCCCTAATGCCGCATGTTTGCATGTGAAATTGTAATTATTACGATTATCTTGGCTATAACGATCTCAGTACTATTTTATCTATAAAATGTAATAAATAATGTGAAAGAGAACTAGCATCTACATGTTTAAATAAACACATAACATAAAATGTATGCAAGCGAGATTCTTGGAACAATAAATGTGCCACTTTTGTTTGCAGAGACCAAAAACAGAACTGCTAACATATTTGCTCACTCCACTGGATGAATGTGTATTTACTATTTTGCTGTAGTGGCTAGTCTACAAGTATGTTCAGAAAAAGAAGCTATATGCTTTTTTGTATTTTTGACAAGAGATAGTAATGTTGGTTAGTATCACATCCTTAGCGCATGTAAACACCTCAGATCAGATTCTTCTTCAAAGTACCAAGCTTGTCTATCACTTACAGGAGGCTCAATAGGACACGCCCTAACTACCTCAATTCTTATAGAACAACCCAACATCTGGAACCTTCATGTAATCTCTAAAACCATCCTTTAGGAACTCCTCCGACTGAGGACATTCAGCAGACGCATGTAAAATGGATTTTCTTTTTTTCTTCCTTACTGTATGTTTATATTATTTTTTGCACAACTTATCTAACATTCAATCCAATCACTACATGAGACTCACATCACAAAATAAATAACAGACGTTTATCTTGTAATCATGCAAGACAAAGGTTTCAAGTGGTAAAACATTTCCGAATCACGTTGAGAAGTGATTGACTGTGAGATTTGATATAAACATCTGCTGAACATCTGCAGATGGGGATCGAAGTTAATTTCAGCTTAACCAAGTTACGGCCAAATGCATCCCCATTATGGTTCTATATAGCATTACATGGGGGATGATGAGGTCATCTGTCAATGCAGAATCAGACATCTTTAACGTTTCCTCTTCGTCCTTGTGAGATGCTGACTTGCTGTAACATGACTGGAGGCAAAAGGTGGCATCTGGTGGGAACAGATTTTGTCTGAGGCCATGTTTGGAAAGTGAAAATCCACCCATTCACATGTCACACCACTCTCCTCCTCAAAAATAAGTATTAATTATGTCCTAAGGCATGTTCTTAGTGATGCCAGTGTATTGTGCCTATTAATTAGCTAATAAAAAAACATGTCATTAGTTTATTTGAACATTACCTAAATCAGTTCCACAGAAAATACAATTATAATATAAAAAAAATGTGTGTATATATATATATATATATATATATATATATATATATATATATATATATATATATATATATATATATACACACCATTTTGGGTAGATAACATTAACTACTGTTAGTTTATGTTTCTTTACATTCACATTGTAGATAAAAACAATGTATTCAGCGATTACATCTTTTATTAAACACTTGACCAAGTTTTTTATCTATTCAATGTTTAAATAACAAGCCATCATGGCGTGTCATGCTACAGTGCAGCACATTGTAATGCAGAGCAATGAGTTCTCTGGTCGCGTGGCATTATGTGATTCTTACTTATGAGAGAGAGTTTTGGGCGTTTAGGATGTGAACTTAACAGAGCTAGGATTCGTAATTCCACTTGTTGTAAAACAACCTGATAACCAAGCTCTGATCAGGAAATACAAGCAAATAGTTTACTTTTCAAACTACCAACATTTTACCGCACATTGTTTCATCATCATTTGACCATAAGAGGCCCAAGTCAGAGTAGATTTAGGGTCTGCTGAGGGTAAAATGAGTGCAGGGTAGTAGGAGAAAAGAAAGACAAGTCTTTACTTAATACATTAAAAGGGATATGTTTTCACTCATGATGAGAACATCCAGCAATATAAGTGTTCATGAACATTATCATCTGTGAGACACAATTTAATGTAGACGATGAGCAGTGCAAAATGATTTATGAGCATTTAATTTTGCAATTACTACACACCTACTGTATATAGACAAGACCCAAAAGCTTGACGTAGTCTCTTTACTGAGTGGCTCCATTTCAAAACAGATGACAGAAAGTTAGCACTGCATCCAATAGATTGATACTCCAAAGAAGATGCTAAAAGACAATAAAAGGTTTCCTCCCTAATTAAATATTATGAGTATGTATTTCAGGGAAATGGCCATCACTTATTCCATCATTATCCCCAATTATCCAATTGTCACGGGACTGTCTCAGAGTGCTACTGTAATGCATTGCTAAGAGCCAGTCTGGCAATTATGTGTTGCTCTAAACTCCCAACGGACATCTCCACCCATCTGAGGCCATTTACAACTCATCTTGGAACCGTTCTTGTTATCCGGTCCATTTTGTTCAGATAATGCAACATGTATTCCTTGTTGCACTTGTTCCATCAGTGTCAATACACTGTAAAGCCCAGTCAGTCCTTAATTTGTCTGTGTGTGTGTGCCAGCGTTACCAAGACAAATTGTTATTGTAATACTGTAGGGCACTGCAATAATGCGACAAAGAGGATATCATAATCTACAAAGATCTTACCTCCTTCTGGCAATATTTGATAGCCAGCTTCAGTCGGGCCAGCTCATTAGTGATCTCTTCCAGAGGGTCGATGTCATCGCGGTAGTTCAGGATTGTTTCCAACTCTTTAGAGCTCCTGGTCTGGTCCAAGAGGTTCTTTGCAAATTGTTTACACGTGTGGGACAGTTCCTCATACTCAGACTTGAACTCGTTCTCTACTGTGCTGAGCTCCTTCAGCTCCGAGCTGAGTTGAAACGCCGTGAGGAAAGGATCTTCGCTGGAGAGGGCAATAAGAGATGAGCTGGCAAGGGCCTTGTAGATGTTAAGTCGGGAGCGTGAATGGCGTAAACCATCCACGTCTGAACTGGATGCACACTCCACACAGTTGCAGCGCACAGCGTGTGGCTGAGGTATGGAAACCCCTCGCTGCAGAAGCAGCTTAATGATCTCGTAGTTGTTGGTGTGGGCTGCAAGGATGATTGGAGTGATGTCTGGGGTGAAGTTTGAAAACTGTTTGTCCAGTAGAATTGGTGGGACCTTTTTATAGGATGCAGAGAGAGGCAAACAAAACTTGAGAAAATTAAACAGAATACATTCATAGTACACTAGTATTATTTTTAAATTAGTTAACAAAAGGAACATTTGTTTTTCAACCCTTCACATGAACTGAAACAACTGGTTTAAATTAGTCTAATTTCATTTGTCTTGGGTCTCTGACAATCTTGTCTAACAGCAAGCACACTAATGACTTGTGGTTCAGCTGGCCTCAAAATATCTTCCTGGTTGGAAGCAACTACATCCTTTAATTTTTCTTTGTCTTCACATACAAGACCAAGTTCATTACCAGGAGACCCAGCAGTGTCAAAAACATATTTACAAAGTCTCCAGACAGTGGAGAATGACTATTTGTTGTAAAAGCTGTGGCAAAAATACAACAACAGAGAAGCACATCAAAGAAGCTCAGTACTGCAACGTTCAAGCATAAAATAGAAGATAAATGCCTAAAATAAACACAGGCATGTCTGAAACTAAGAACAAAGAAAAGCACATGAACATTTGTTTCTTGATCTCTATCAGTTTTAGACTTTAGAATACTATAGCTGACATAACATTGACCTAAATGGTTATATTGTGCTCTCCTAGACCTTAAAAAGAGCTGCCCAGCGAGTGCTAGTTTTGAAAAACGGTGAGGATGTTACTTTGTAAATCTAGGAAAATCGATTTTCTAAACTGCATGTATATTATTCTACCCTAATAAATAAGACGACGAAGTACTCTACCTCAACAAAGGTTTCTGGAAAATTGATACACAGGTTGTTGACAAATTTAAATAAGAGTACAGTAATCCCATGAGGAATAACTGCTTGGGCAGGTTGGTGAAAATTCTGTTACAGATGTAAAGGACCTTAGAAAACATTTTGTGAACGCAGGTTAAAGAAAAAAATAAATAAATAAATGGAAATGACGAGGCCAGAAAAGTTAGCAATAAACAACAGCTTCAACAACAAGAGAACCACCTGTGGGAATGTAAAATGTGACGTACTCATGAATATAATACCTGTTTTTCTCCACGTGGCTTCTTGTGGTTGAGCAGCAGCTCTACGGCCCCCACTACTTCTTTGCGGATGGCATGTAGCAGGGCATCACCCACATACACATTAAAGCTGAGCAGCAAATCAATAATCTCCAGGTTTTCATTTTCAATGGCAATGAGCAGAGCTGTGCGCCCCAGAGGGTCGATGCAGTTGATGTTTATCCTGAAGTAGATCTCAGCCTCCTCCAGGGCTTGTTTCACACTGGCATAGTCCCCCTTTTCAACAGCACCCAGGTAGGCCCTCTCCAGGGAAGAGAGCTCAGACTCCGCCCGCACGATCCGCAGGGGGATGCGGTCCCTGTATGTGGAGTTGTCAGTTTTCCTGTAATACAGCTGTGACATTGCTGCAACAGCTTCAAAGTCTCAACTGAGAATGAATATGAAATAATAAGACATAAGAGAGATTATGAAAGAAAGTTTCAGTGTTAGTTATGATGTTTCAGCCAGTGGGAACAGTATCAGTATGGGAATCCCCAAAAACAGTCCTTCTATAACCATCTGACCAATCTAACAAAATAAAATGTTCAAATGTAAAACAAAGCATTTCGCTCAGTATTAGTTTATAAGCCATATGCTATTTTGACGACATATTTGGCCAAAAAAGATGGCATATTTTGTGTTTATCATTAAAATTATTGTTTACACATGTTATTGTGAAACTGAAAACGCTCTTCCACAAATGAACATAAACATAACTTGAAACATGATTAAACGTATTTTTTCTTTCAATGTATACTGGCTGATGACTAAAAGAGACACGTTGTATTAGAAACGTGCGTAATCACACAAATGGACCCCCGCAATAATAAAACACAGAAACTTTACCTTCCTCCTGTTGCTTTCCAGTTGTGATTTACTCAAGAACCATTCGACGGAGAACCAGAGGATGCGGCTGTCAGAAAGAAAACTTGCGCGGTCGCATCCTTATCTGATCATTACAAGTCTCCACTGGAGACACTGTAACTCATCACTGTCATGCCATGCAGCCCCCCTCCCTTTCACTCTCTCGTCTGTTGGAGCATTCAGCAAATGTCACTGCTCTGGCTGTCTGCACGTCTTTGCAAAATACACGCGTCGAATCAGGTGGGAACAAGACATCCAGACAAGACACGAACTGCGCCATCCCCGCCCCTTTTCACTTCGGTTTTCTGTATCATTACAGCCTAAGTTTTACAAGTATTGGTGTAGGGGAGAGTTTTTCCATCAAGTCAACCAGTTCCACCTTGTTGATTTCATGTAAAAGTAATACAATTACTTTTTTATTAATATTGCCAGGACAGTTAAAGTCCAGTAGTGTTCTTTCCAAGAACAATACTGCATGACTTGACATATAGCTCTAGTAATCAACAAAACCCATGCAGCTCTTTTGGAGTATCTTTGATACCGCTGAAGCTAGTTGAAATATCATTTAAGATATAATATATGAGCTAAGATTGTCACAGTTCAGCTCCACACCCTCCTCACTCTATTTGTCCGTCATTCCCTCCTCATCAGTCTAACTCCTTTCACCTGTTCACTCACCTCTGATCATTAATCAAGCCCCTATAGACTCCTGCCTCCCAGACACACCTTGCCAGATTGTTCTTTTTTTTTTCCTGCCAGGCTCTCCAGCACGCTCTCACGGCGTGTTTACTATTAACGGCCCTGCCTGTCCCTGTTTAACCCGCTAGCGGACTCCTGGTGAACCTGCAGCCTTTAACTCTGCATGCTCTTTCCGTAAGTTTGAAATGAAAGGTCAAAGATCCCTGGAATCTTGTGTGTTGCATTTGGGTCCAGATACGACCGGTTACAAAGATGGGTTTTAAACAAATAAAAGAAAAACAAAAAAAGGAATTCTGCAAATGTCTTCTTGGTGTAGGCCCAGTCCCTGCAGCACTAACAAACTATTCATAGCAGTGGGGGCTAGTGGCAATTTTTTTTGGTAGGGCCATCTAATCAATTTCAGCAAACCTCCCTGTATGATTCAATGCAGTTAAATATTTAACATTTATTCCAACACTTTGACATAATAAGGACATCTTATTCATACAATTCAGGTTATTTATATATATATATCCTGAATCCCCCCCTTGGGTCCTGAATCCCTACATGTACTATTTGTTATGAACATACGTGAACATCAATGTACCAACATACATTTATAACAAATGCCACAACACCTGCTGCAGCTAACGCTGACAATACTTTTTATTTTTGTGCTGAATTTTCAGAGTTGTTTACTCAAACAGTGTTCGCTAGCTCATTAGCTTGTTAGCTTGTCAGCCCGTTGCTCGCTAGCTTGCGCGCTGTGGAGGTGGTGGAAGAGGCAGGGATTCCCTCACCGTCAGACCTGTTTTCCATGACTGCTGCTGAGAGGACCCTCTTTTACAGTGAGATCACTCGTGAAGGAGATTTGGGAATATTTCACGTGAATTTTGTACCGTAAGCCGCACGGGTCAAAGTTGAGGGAGAAAAAAGTAGCGGCTTATAACTCGAATTTTTCGGTACGTTGAGTACCCTGCAATATATTATCACACACTGTCTTGCAGATGTTTCACAATAAAGCCTTATTAGGAATAAAGGGATTATTTTCAATGAATCTTTTAAGATGAAATGGATACAGGTGGAGTTGAGCTATTAACAGCCTATAGTAACATAAATTAAACAGGGAAAACGAGAGGCTTTGATTCAAACGGAGGGAATGAGAAATGAAGGACTGTGTCTATATTATGAGTAGCAACACACTTGCTTTGTCTTCTTTGTGGGGCAGGGAATTAATTTACTTGAATATCCACCTCCAAAGAAAATGGTCAGTTCCCAATGAATCACCTCTGCACTGATTTATTTAAAAAAAGAGTCAACATTTCAGTTACAAGGACCTTTCTCAAGACATATCAACAATCATAAAGTCTGTTCATCAGCCCAAAAGTTCATGATATCCCGCAACTGTGTTGGAGGCTGTTCATGATCACACAAAAGAACCAACCACTCAAGACTACTTCAACCATCAGAAAACTACATCCTAAATAATTCACATCCTCACTCTAAATAGGCTCACAGCAGTACGGGACATAGACAAACATTTTACAATCCCACAAAAACAACAGGCCGCTAAAGAAATTGATCTCTATTGTAACATTGTTTATACCATGGGGGAACAATTTCTTTTTTTATAAAACACACAGGTCAATTATAAAGCATCTATTTAGGGATTTGGATAGAGGTTGATTTTTTTTTTTTCCCGAACAGGACATTTTACAAGACGGACCTGAGATGCGAAGGAAGTTTCAAATGGGCAAAATGCAGAGCAACTGGACTGTCTTGCATTTCTGATTGCAGAACGATGTTCCACCCTTCTAGTCTTCAAAGTTCTTCTTGTCATGCCAATGTATACTTCAACACAGGGACACTTGATGAGGTACTACATGACTCCAGGTTGTACAGGTAATCATGCTTTTTTGCTGTGCCCTGTTTGAGTCTTCCATACCATGGAACACTTGGTTGCTTTTTCCACTCTTAAATCCGAAAATACTTCATTCAATATGTTTGGTTGTTCATCATCATATCCTCTATCCTTGAATCTTGTCTTCATATTACCCACCTGTTGTTCTAAAGACTTTAGAAGATCTACAGATCTTCTGTTGTCTGTGAAACTGACTAATGGAGAAGGCATCCCTATTGTACCTTCTCTAATATATGCCTCTTTCAAATAAGGCAAAGTACCATCTGCAGGCCCCGGCCACTATTCTCTCATGGGTCTGTGGACAAAGACATAATGAAAACAATGTTTCAGTTTGGAAAAGCGCTTTAGACTAGTTAAATATGCAGCCTGACCAGAACTGCACAAAAAGGAGGCCTATAAACACAGAAGACTGTTTGGATGTGAGAAACTGAACTAACAATTCCCTTTTTAAGAATGATTATATTCAGCAAATGAGGACATCACACAGTACACGCACATGGCTCAATAGAGAAAATTATCAAAAGGAAACCTATCCAATGTTGAAAATGTATCCTATGATGTCTGTTGGAAACCACAAAGACGGCACGAACATCATCGTAGAGTTCTGGTTTTCCCAGGACTCAAACCTCCCCCAGCCTCTAACTTTTCTGTGTCCAACCTTTTCTCCATCTTATACCTTTGCACGGCAAGGCCTGTTTGTGCTTTTATAATAACTATACTGGGAATTCCAAACTGGCCCTGATAAACACCGCCTGTGACAGAGCGCGGGACATTTGTTTGTAATATTTTTTATTTAAGCTCTCAAAGTTTTATCTCTGATGTAAAGCAGCCATGTACGATGTGTTGTGAGATGTTTAACCGGTCATCATACAACGAGTTAACATTCAGTATTTCTTCCTTTTTCTTCTTCGTCATTGTAATTAGAATGTGTTGGCTTCTGGAGAAATGTGTGTGCTTTTGTGTGATTCCGGCAGGTACTATTTGTGTTTGAAAAGATGCATTTCCCTTCCTCTGACTTGACAGAATCTCTCACTTACAAGACTTGTGGTCATTATTATCATCAGTGCAGCTATTATCCCACCACAATTGTCACGAGACATCTGCAAGGCAATCTTGTTTGTGCTATTACCAACTCAATCACAGTATGCCAGCTCCGTTATCCAGCAGCACAGTGAGAGAATATATCATGAACTGACACAATACTTTTTACATACATTACATATACATTGTGAACCTCTTTAAACCGTAAAAGCTCATTATAGGTGAACATTCATTCATACATTTCATGCAGCTGGATGATATGGCTCTAATTAGTGTGACATATTTTCTACAATGTTACTTTAAAATAGAACTCACTCATTACTATTAATACTCTTTACTGTGAACCATCAGTCATCCAGGAAAATATTTTTAAAAGTACTGTATTGCCAAAAGGAGAATAGTGTAATGAGAGTTCATGCAGCTAGCTGCTCACTCCAGTGTAATACACCCAGTTCCCTATTGGTTAGTAGATATGAGTGATTCAATCTCAAAACATGATGTTCTATTTCTCACTGGGACAATATAATTCCTAAAAGGGATCAAACAGTTGCTTCAAGTTTAACTTTAATTTGACATTAAATCAGACAAAGAAAGGGTCAGTAAAACCTTTACCACCACAGTGAATCTTCCCACTGAAGAAGGTTATAATCCACAAAAAATGACTTTTGAAGAGAAGAGATCATGTTGCAGTTTCACCACAATTGAGAATTTGTAAACATCTTGACATTAATAATACATTACAGCTTTCTGCTTCTGTGGTCTTGCAGACGTGGGTCAGTTTCAAATGGGTATATTATAAGGTAAAGAGACTGTAGCTCCCTGAAATGCAATTTTTTGGCACATCCATAATGTCTTGTATGTGGATTTGCCAACAAATTGCAATTTTCTTCTGAGGTGTTCTTCCTTCAGATTATGTGTTACTCAACTTTGATCTGATACAGTTTTATATAACTGGGAATGAATCATGGCCAATAACGTATCTATAGCTACATTGACCCTGACATTTTGTTGGGAAGGTTACAGAAATTAATAAAGTTGCTTAACTGAATATGAAGCATTGGCAACCTCTTTAATTGAAGATGGCAAACTGAGAATTAGAAAAAAATGTTTTGTGTGGGTTTTTCATTGCAAAATGTCTTTCAACAGTATAAAGCAATGACTTAATAACAATACATTCTTCATGATACCAGTTTGAAGCAAATAATACATAACACAGTTGGTGTGACCAATGATTGAAATGAATAAACACATTATTTCCTTCGTTAATGATTCAGGCTGAAATTCTAATGTTAGCTCAATGGTGATTAACATGATCACTAGGTTTAGGAGTGGCATTCCAAAAGATGTATGACCATATGAGCAGATGCTGCATTTTGTCCCGTGTTTCTTTTCAGTATACAGTCGAGGCAGCTACTGTGCAGTTCTTTGCCCTGAAGAGCTTTTTGTAGGAAAAAGTGAAGGCCATGATGTGGCCACCTTTTTAAAATATTTCCTGGTGAATTTCATGTCATAACACTCCAATGTCAATTCAGGTCACATTGTAAGATAACCTCAAAATATATATATTATGCATTTTGTAGAGCTCACACCCGAGTACAGAATGTGACATGTTTTGCAATATTTTTCCTCTTCTTGGTGGAGACAATGCAACACATATAGGTATATTCTTTTTGTACACCTTCTGTTTATTGTTCTGTGGCTAAGCATTTGTGTATAGCTTTTGGCATTGTGGGAGGCTCTGTTGGTAAATCCACAATCAAAACCATTTTAAATTAGCTATCCTTGAACCAAATGCTAGCAAAATGTTATCCCCACCAAATTGATGTGGGTGACAATTGTTTGATTATATTTACTAGCCGCTGTAGACAGCAGGTCAACTTAAGCTTAATGTTTCTAAAGTTTACACAAGTAATATTTTACTGAAACACAGCAGTAAAACAGGTGCAGACATGAAATTATTACCACTTGTGAGAAACACACAATGGTATATTTGTACAGAGAAATAATTATCTTTAATTTGATGTACAAAGTCAACAATCTTATTGAGCTATTAATAGTAACACTGTGATTCACTCGATAAATTACTAAGCTCCTTTGCCACTAGAGGGTAGAGAAAGATTTACTTCTCTGACAAAATCCTGATGAGCCTCATCTGGAGCACAGAGTTTTAAGGCCGCCAGACTAATAATGGCCTTTCTTTAAAAAAAAAAAATATGATTCTGTCTTATCTGCTCTTTGGTGGCGGCTGCATACCTGTAGAAGTCACAGACGTTTCCCCTGTTATGGAAAAACAAGGTTCCCCTTGAGTGAATGTATGGGGAGACAGTTTGAGAAGCAAATACACTTTCTACAAAGGTTTATGTTCAGTGAGGGTTTTAAAATCTGGGCCACATGTTTGTTAATGATGTTTGCTATTGCCAAAGCGTCTTCTGACCCAGTTCCCGGTATGTTGATTACTGCTTTCACCTCACTTTCTTGTGCCAGCACTTGGGTTGTATGTTTTTCATCTGCATATAATAAATAATAAAAACTGAAGAGCAATTTTTTTTGTGAATTATCAGCGGTAAACTTTAGATCAGATTTCATGTTGAGATCAATGCATCCCCCCCCCCAACCCCTCCATTTCTTTTGGTGCGTTATGCAGGGCTGGTTTGACTTCACAGGAGGTCGTCAGTCTTTGCTGTGCAACTGGGTGTAGAACTTATTTGGCATTGCAGTCCAGCTCTCTGTCAATTAGATGCAGTATGTATCCATGTTTTGACCCTACTTCTAAAAATGAACACTGATGCAATAGTCAAGCTGGCAACAGAAATTCAAAGTCATTAGATAAGGCCGTGAACTAATTAGGCATGCCAGTCTTTCAGTAGTAAGGCGCTACAACACAGCTAAAATACATTATTTCTAAAGGTAGGGCATTATTGTTTAATGATGGTTACTATGCTATCTTAGTTCTAGATCTACCTACAAACAGAACATTCATACGTTTACATGCATGTATTTAACTCTGTCCCTTACTCTGCGCCATAGCATATAACTGATAATGTGAAGCACCATAATTCAAAGTGGACATACAGTTTTTTAACAGAGGATTTCAGTTCTCTCTCTCTCTCTCTCTCTCTCTCTCTCTCTTTCTCTCTCTCTCTCTCAATTTTTTTAGGTTAAGATGTTTCAATGTTCATTTTAAACCCATATATCAGTACTTTACAATAGCTTCAGAATAATAAATCAAACTTAATATACATGCAATTATACTTAATTCTCAAAAGTAAAGTTGAACATTATGTTTTAAATCATGTATTCTTCTTCATTCTTAGTCTACTAATTCTAGCTGTCATTATATTATACATTATAATAATTATATAAACATATGTATAATGTGTTGTACTGGCAGTGAAGTATATGGAAAATGGTATTCACATTTGTTATTAGACATGAAATGTACATTGCTTTCTGAAAATCAAAAATCAAAACATTTCTTATTATGCAAATAAAAGCGGTATATTGTTTGTCTCCAAATACTCTGCAGGGATTTGTTATCTGTGGAGGAGTGAAGATGCTTGGAGGTTATAGGTTTGGTTTATGTCTGTCTGCAGGGGTATTTACCAAACTCAATAAGATCAGCAACACCCCATTGCCTGACAAAAAGGAGCAAGAGTTTGTCAGTTTGTGTGCTGGTGCTTATTAGAGCTGTCAGCAGGGGAGATGTGTGTTTGTGTGCAGTGCTGTGGGGCAGGGGGTTAAAAATCACCCCTAAGTCTCATAGCTAAAACTCACATCTATCAGGGAGCATAAAAAGCACCTTGTTACAACAGTTAACTCCAACAGATGACAGATGACTTTGGCAACTCGGGGCTAATGGAAAAGATTAAGTCAATTACAGCTTGGCAGGGGGACTTAGACATATTTGAGACATTCCCCAGACTATTGGAACAATAGGTACCCTCATACTGTAGACACTGTCACTCCAAGGCAGTACATTTCATTATATCAGAGTGAATCCAACACAATGTACTTTGTTCTCTTTCTAAAAAAATAAATCTTGATAATAGCATAACAATGATAACACTAAAACGCAGTCCAAGAGAAAGCATTACTGTCCCCACATGTGCAGTGTGTGCAGCTTTTTCATGAGCATCTAGTGAATGTACTCATCAAGATGAGATTGTTGCTGACTTAGTCCCCAACTTTTGATCAAAGTATAGAAAGAGATGCTCAGCTCAGCAGAAACTGGGAACTCCAAAGGGTTGAGGAACATAAAATGTAGCAAAGAAGAATGGCAAGACTTAGCAACTACAAGTCAACTACACATAAGAAGATTACATTCTTACATTTAATTTAATTAAATTGAATGGAAATAATTGGGGACTATCATCATTTACATTTTCTAGAATGTAATTGTTTTCATTGCACTATTTTTGTTTGTTGCTGTTGTTGTTGTTGTCTAAATCATTTCCCCTCAGTGCATAATGTCATACGCTACACAATTTGCACTTTTGTTTTATAATAATCAATTTGAAATCTCATAATAACATTTTTCTGCTAATGATGTGACAACGTGCATATGGCACAAAGTGACTCCCATTGGGTGAATTCTCATTTCTCTTTCGTTTTGCGCAGTATAAATGAGTTCAGCCCGCAGGGTGGGCAAACATGTTAAGTGCCTGTCAGCTTTAAAACTCATCAGGAGAAGGAAGGCCTGCAGAGTATCTGGCAGCAATCCGATTAAATTATGTAACCTTTGGCCTGTGGGCGGCCACACCTCCACAGGAAGCTCAAGATTTTGAGTTTTTAATAACATAAAAGTCTGAAGTCAAAGACGCAGTTTTCAGTTACGGATGAATGGGTATCTGTCTGCTGGTTGGCCTTTGCTTTTGTCCTTAACTGCCATCATATTAGTCAGGTTAGTTAGAATATAATGAAGGCCGTTTTGACAGTGCCCTGGTGCCCCTACAATTGTTTTTGCGCTGTTAGAGGCTTTAGGGCACAGCGTTGCACATCATACTTCATTATCATCTCTCTGTAACATGGTATCCTTCCAAGAGTGCAACAACATCAAGCAATGAATGTCTCACATAGACAGAAACCTTGATTTGGTAACAGCACATAGTGGTTGTGTATTACACCACTTCGTATTTGTGGCAGATACTGGATGTAAAAACAATATATTTACTGGAATTTATTTAAATAGTTTCTTAGTATTTCTTGACAACATACATACATTTTTAAAGTTGTCAAAATATGAACTTGGCATTTTACAATATTCTAAAATAATAAAGTAATGTTAGATGTCACATTTTACACCACGGCCAGATAATGTCTACTATGTATGTAAATTGCTATTTTACCAAATATCATAAAATGTGCCCACATGCAAGCTAAGATAATTGTAGCATAATGAAATGGAAAATTATAGCATGTTCAATTGGATTGCAGGTGGACAGAAAGGTTTAACAGGTATCTATAGGATTTATGACCAGATTTTACAATCAGATTGGTGTTTTTTTAACATTATACAGAAATGACAATAGAGAACCACAGTGCTCCATTTATCCTAAAACAGAAAAAAAACATAGACTACATGTATCAATATATAACCTGACAATTACATATACATATATACTATTGACTAACACAGACAAGTATTTTCAGCTTTATATTTTACATAATTTACATGAAAAAGTAATCTATGAACCGTGACATTTCTGTATTGTAAATTCCATCACATGCACTACTAAATAAGCTTCATATTTTGCAAAAAAAAGTGTTGAGGTTTGCAATTGGGAGACAGGCAAATTGTATTCTGCTTAACTGCCACAATATTAGTTTCAAAAGCACCACTCTGCATTTTATTCTGTGATTTTACTTCTGCATTTTGAAGATAAACCGCAAGTATGAGGTAATGCTCTGCTTCAGGTGGAGGTTAACAATGTGGTCAGAGTTTTAACTGACTGCAACCTTTTATCCACGCACGCACGCACATGCACACGCACACACAGACACATTTTACACACACAGAGTTGTGTCCCCATTATTAGAACCCTCTTCTTTAGATTATAACTCTATATCTTTTTTTTCTCCTGATTGTCCTTGGATTTTTTTGTTTAATTTGTTTTCCGCAAAGCACCGCGATGAACAAGCAGGCTGTATATAAACCAAAATAAGCCTTGATTTGTTTTGTAAGCAGTATGATTTATCTGGCCATACATTATCGTAATACGTGCGTCCAGACACACCTGGGGAATTTGGGTGCACAAATGCAGAATATGATTAAAGCTGACTGGTTCTGCTGCCTTTTTAGATCTGTAGTATCCCAAGAGTAATACAAACGGTGGAAGATAGATTTGGCTGCCGGTTAGCTCTGCGTTGTATTTAATTGTGTTACACATTTTACCTTTATAGTGGAGGACTTCAGAATAGCTGCTGACACCATTCCAGCTTTAAACATCCAAAGAATTGTCCCTGACAGATGTAATGAACTAAAATAGCCTTAGAGAGATTAGTGGGACAGGAGTTGTATTGTCTCTAGGGGATAGCCACAAGCAGAAATAGTCCTGATAAGTCCAAGCAATTGTTGGAATGGAGTCACTTTAGCAACACTACGACAAACAGTTGGGTGACACAAAGAGAGACAATTATCAAAAGTGTTTCTAGCCAGGGAGAGAATTTGTTTGTAATTAATAGGAGATACCGTCTAAATTGACATTTTATTCAGGATTTATATCTGATATTGACAATTGCATTTACTTTATTATGCATTGCTTTATTAGACATATAGACAGTCCATGTTAGGGGTGTAGGGCTCAAGCATGTAGAGCAATAAAACATGTTGTTAATGTTAATAAAGACAGTACACAAACAAAACAATGATTGTTAGGAGTTCACTTGGCTGCCGATTTCAGCACTGAAGCCACAGATGGTCTGTCCAGCAGCACCTCATTATCCATGCATCAGGTTGACTTGATGTCACCTCTCAGAGCTCGAGGCACCTTACATTTTGCATATCTCTGTTAACCCTGGTGCAATGACAGTGGTGTCACTGACAGCAGGGAACACAAGCCTTCTAGTGTTTGGCCTGTCAGTGTGTGTAGTGATGACAAGGCAGGGCATTCAGCTGAGAGGATATTGAAAATTAGTATTTCTGTAAACAACCGGCAAAACAGGATATTTTTAGATTATGGCTACATCTAAAGTGAATATGTTGTATTGTTTTCTTCTCGGCAGTCAGTATTTTTGCACTGCTGTTACATGCATATTTAACGGTCAACTGAGCTATTGCAAAGCAAAACAACCTTAGACACAAAGACCAACTAGATCAGTGAATGTCAATCACTGTGCCACGGAACACCAGTGTGCCGTGAGAGATCGTCAGGTGTGCTGTGGGAAAATGTCCGATTTCGCTTAATTGGTCCCAAAAAATATTTTTTAGTTGCCGCAAATGATTTTACATTGTTGAGCGTCTGAGCCTGCAATATGGTAAAATATGTTGCGTGCTTTTCACAATGGGATTTGCTGCTGAAGCTATCAGTATTTTAAGCTATGAGCTCTCACTTTTAAAGCCCAACAGTTCATATATTTGCAGGTCAAGACAAACATCCAACAGGCTGCAGCCTGGAGCTCCATCAATGATGTTTCTGACTTCCCATATCGAGAGGCTCTGGAAATATTCTTCCAAAAGCTCAAAAAACACACTGCAGTGACAAAGCCTGCACACTTTGTGGTTGTCATTAAAATGAATGAACACCTTCCTTTAAGGCAGTATTTATCGAACTGGGGCGGCATTTATTACAGGTGGGGCGCAAGAGGAAATGCTGATTTTAAATGTTCACCGTCCGCCGTTAATAGGTTACGCTTGAGCATGCGCGACTCGCCGATTCTTGTCATTTCGCCAAAAGCCGATCTTTATGAGATCTCCCTCCGTGAGGACGTCTTTCTGCTGTTGTGTCTCTCATAATTGAGCATGAATTGAGGGCCGTATCAAATCTACAACCCCGTTTATAAAAGAGTTGTAGAGAAAAGCAGCTCACTGCAGTCAATAATACTGATACAACCTGATGGCTCACATATCTGCACTCATTGTTTTGTTTTGCAAAAAATAGCTTATTGTTTTCCACAATACGCTATTTAGTAGTAACTAAATATTAGTTATTTTTGATAACACTTTTTTATTTTTTTGTCTGATGGAGCAATCTGGTTTACTTGAAACACTGAATACTCTTCCATGCCAGTAGGTAGCACACTAATTACCTACCATATATGCTGTATTATGCTACAATGGGACATTAATAATAATTACCTACCATATATGCTGTATTATGCTACAATGTGACATTTTGTAACTTTTTGAGTTGTTGGTGTGCCGCGAGATTTTTTTATTGTAGAAAATGTGCCATGGCTCAAAAAAGGTTGAAAAACACTGAACTAGATGATCTAGAAACTAACAGCTTTGAATGTTTTAAAATTAATTAATAATAAATTATTGAATTTTTTGTATTTATTCTGATCAACATTTATGTACGTGGTATTCAAAAGTGTAAAACAGCTTCAAACCCACCTGTACCGTGTGTTTCTTTGCTCAGCAATAAAACATATACACACCAGTGTGACTGGCATCCTCACTTCCTTTATAGACCAACAGTTCCATCTTCTAAGAAGGATGGGTCATTTTCAATAAATCTGATATAAATGTAATGTGACAGAATATCATCAAACTTCTCCTTGCCTCAAAAATAGGCCTGAAGGTTTTGGTATGATCCAATTCCCTCTCTGCAATTGCTGATTTCAGAAAGTTCTATTCATCTTCTTTTTCATTTTCTCTTGTAACTAGGAGCTGTCAAGACCTGGGGGCTTTGCCTTGCAGTTTGCTTGGCTATATTTATAATTGGACCCTGTCAACAGTGTCCAGTGCAACTCAACTGCACGGTTTGTTATGGCAGCTACTGTGTACTGATTTCAACACATGCCAGCTGTGAGACGGGTTGTATGTCATCAAAGCGCAACAATAGGTAGGTGCAGACACAATGGTTTGTGGATGGAAGGAAAAGTGTCTAAAAGGAATCAGAGGGGGCAGAGCACTGTTAAAGAAAAATTATTCCAGGTAATACATAGCTCCAGGGATGCTATACATTGACAGGGGAGCATGGGTATGTGGGTACATCTAATAAATCAAACATGCAAAACAGCTGTGTCCTTAAGCTATGCACAATGAAAACAACAGTAGAGTTAGATAAATCTGATTTTTTTTCAATTTACTGGCATTTTAAGTTAACGGTAAACACAATAGGAGCCAGGAGTAATGAGAGTAATGGCTCTCGCTCCCTTCAAGATGTTCAGCCTCCCCCACATTCTGTATGTTAACCTTCTAAACTTAGGATATGCTTTCTTGCAGTACAGTGGGGCTCACCATGCCAAAATCCAACCAAGTTTTAATAAAAATGTTGTGGTTAACCTGCCCTGCTGTTTCTGCACAGTGCCTGTGTGGGTGTCCTCTTGACTGGGCCGGATCATGACTGGGCTTGTCAAGAGTCAGAGGAGAATGCTGAATGCTCTGTTGGGGGAAGCATCTGACACCTGGAAGACCTGTGTGATGAGAGAGCAGCATAGCAGGAAACGGGACATTGTCACTGCATGACAAATATAACTGTTGACTCATGCTTTAAGAGTGGATTTTGGGCTATTTTGCAGGCTGAATTATGTCAAGAGGAGTATCTGTGTTGTGGCCACACATGCATTGGCTGCATTTCAAGACAGTGCACAGTAAAATACCTGCTCTGATGTGTATGACTGTTGTGTATGCGTACACAACCTCACACATTAAAAAGCTGCTAGAGAAGATGTACCCCATTATGCGCCCATTGCCACACAACAGCAATATATTGTATACTGTGTGGCACTGCATTGGCACTGCATACTGTGCATGCTGCAGAATTGCATGCACAGTGCCACACAGAACCTGTTTGACCTGAGCATGTAATGACGGACTGGGTTTCATCACTGCTGAGGGGTGTCGTGCACCCTCCCTCCTCTGCTGTGCAAACCAGGAGAGGGAGACAAAGCTTGTCTCCAGTTAGATTATCAGTGAAGACTCTTCTTTACAGCTGTAGTTCTCATTGATACTCCCTATCGTTAGGAGTATTTCTGAGTAAATATATTTGATTAGAGACAAATGTAGAATATTTAAACAACATCCAACCGTGTAAAATGAAGTATTTTGAACATAATAACATTCCTGGCCATACTGCAGGCTATACATCTAGCCAAAACATCGCTTTCTTCTATTTTTAAAAAAATAACCTAATTCAACCTGATGAGGTCCATCCCGCGCGGCATTGTTTTGTCTGCCCCGAATGACACAAACCACGTCCATTTAAAACCTGACAAACGCATTCCAGCGGAGATATGAACCAATCGGCGGAGAGGAAGGCGTAACTATCCGTACTCCAGCAAAGCAGGAGTATGAAGTTTCTGTTATCAGTGTACCGCCGTTGTGAGAGAATGGTGCACCTTCGTGCGCATAGGTGCGTGATATTATCCAACTCTGATTTTATATCCTTGCAACTTTAACCGCCGTACTTAGTTTTTAAGAGTGTATGCGCAAAGTTCAACGTGTCTTCTTTGCGGTTCCACACTACAAATGGCTTGGATTATTCCCCCGCATCTGCACAGGACTGGCGCTGCTTTTGTTCTGCTCGCAGTGGTTCTGACAGGTGATGCAGTTGCACAGGTTTTTGACAGCTATGGATTATCATACGCCTTGAGGTCCGAGCCGTCAGAGGACACGATACTGGTTGCCAACAATGGGATCCGCGTGCCTTTCGGGAGATCAGTCTTCATTGATCCCATCAACGATTTGGTTATCCAAATTCAGCCCGGTGATAGATGCAGCATAACGGTCCTGGACAATGACCCCCTGTCTCAAAGGCCTGGACACCTGTCTCCGAAAAAGTTTCCGTGTGAATTTGGCCACAACGACGTTAAGTATTCGCACTTCGGATCCAGGAGCCCTCCGAGGGATAGAGTGAGATTACAACTCAGGTATGACACCCAAACGGATACCATTATAATACCTTTTATGATGGAGGTGGAAGTCATTTTCACACAGCTGGAAGTTCTAACCAAAAATATGCCACTCACTGTCGAGAAACTGCTCAGCATAAGTAACCCCATTGATAGAAGAATTTTAGAATTCACTTATGATAAAAGTGCACAACAATGCAAAATAGCCTCTCTCTCAAGTGGCAGAGTGCTGCCCAGGTATGGAAAACTTGTGGATGAGGACAGCCTTGGAACAATGGTGGACTGTGATGAATTTATTAAAATGAATATTCGCTATCAGCATACCTTTGCGTTGAAGTCACCAAACAGAGATTACATTCCAATGCTTGTGGAGTTGCATGACAAGGAGAGCAATTTGCTCAAGCAGGAATTTTTCCAAATTTTGGTGAGGATTAAAGATGGAGAGGAGAACACAGCTCCTAAACCCAGTTTTGTTGCGATGATGATGATGGAAGTAGACCAGTTTGTAATGACAGCAATAACCATGGATATGCTGGCTGCAGAGGATGTTGAGTCTAATCCTGATGAATTAATTTTCAACATCACATCCACTCTGTCCTTTGAGGAGGGCTACATAGTGAGCACAGATGATAGGAATTTACCAATAACCTCATTTTACCAAGGAGACCTCAAAGACTTGAAAATCGCCTACAAACCCCCTGCTGTGGATTCAGACACTGAGCGGATTTTCCAGATTGAGTTTGAGGTTGTGGACACAGAGGGGGCTGTGTCAGACCCTTTTGCTTTCATGATTGTTGTTAAGCCTATGAACACATTGGCCCCTGTAGTGACTAGGAATACTGGCCAGTTACTGTACGAGGGTCAGTCCAGGCCTCTGTCCAGTTCACAGAGTCTGGAAATCAGCGATGAGGACAGTTTACACAATGTCAAAATCACTGTTATTGACGGGCTGAGGCACGGGGAATTAACCGTTCTGGGCTCAAGCAAGAAATTTTTCACCCCAGCTGACCTTGATGCCGGAGTGGTCATTTATCTACATGATGGCAGTGACACATACAGTGATAATATTATTTTTAGAATGACAGATGGAACAAATGAAGTAGAGTTTCTGTTTCCAATCACTGTTGTGCCAACTGATGACGAGCCTCCCATTATAAATGCCAACACTGGTTTGATTTTATTCAAAAACCAAATGATGCCAATCTCCTCACTCATGCTCAGTGCAGCAGATATTGACTCAGAGGATTCTTCAATAAAATTCACAATCAAGCCTCCCTTTTCCACGATTGGGCAGGTTTTGCTGCGCCAGTCTGAGGCCCCAGAGGACCCATCAACCTGGAAGTTTAATACAGAGGATGAATTGTATGAGAAAGTAGTGACTGAATGGCTGCAGCAGGATATAACTGATGGTACACTGTTTTACAAGCACATTGGGCCTCACAGCGTCACCACAGTCATAGATCAGTTTGTGTTTGGAGTTCAAGATGACAACGACCCACCAAACCAATCAAGTGAGAGCTCATTCATTATAAAAATTATTCCTGTAGACGACGTCCCACCTGAACTTTACCCCGGCACGACTCTGCAAATGACTGTGCACGAGTACCAGCTTACTTACTTCCGAAAGAAATTCCTCCGTTACACTGACCTGGACTCAGAAGATCGTGATCTCAAATACACAATCATCCAGCCAACAACAGATACAGATGAGAATAGCCCCGTTGTATTGGGAGCTCTGGTCTTAACTGAAAACCCAAACACTGAAGTTACAGTTTTCACCCAGGCACAAATTAACCACCATAAAATAGCCTACAAACCGCCTGAGCTTGAACTTGGAATTACCAGTCATGTTTTACAGTTTCGGTACACCGTGGAGGATGTTTCTGGAAATATTGTTGAAGGAGATTTCACTATATTTTTAAAGCCTGTGGACAACACACCTCCTCAAATAACCAACTCTGGATTCATTGTGTTTGAACGCGGCATCCATATCTTTACGAGTGATGAGCTGGACACCTCAGACACAGACACAGACAGCAAACAGATATCCTTCACTATTACTCAGCCTCCACTGCATGGCCAGATCCAGTTTACATTTTATGATATTACAAGAGGAGATACTTTCAGCCTAGAGGATATTGGAAATGGTAAAATTTCATACATCCATAATGGAGATGAATCAACAGTTGATTTGATACAAATAGATGTCAGCGATGGCATCCACATTGTCCCAATCACTATACAGATTAGTGTGAAGCCGATTGATGATGAGACGCCAACTATCAACCTTCCAGCTGGCACAATCGGCTCCTACATAGATGTACTGGAAAATGGAGCAACAGAAATCACAAGTAATGTCATTCAGGGAAGAGATGAGGACACAGATGACCTCCGTTTGACCTTCATTGTTGAGGACCCACCATCATTAGGTGAAATTCTGGTGAAAGGTGTTCCATCTGGCACATTCACCCAAGCTGATATCATTAACGGCGCTGTGGTCTATGCTCATACCAGTGGTGAGATAGGCTTGACCACAAAGGAGGACTTTTTCAATCTCACTTTGACGGACATGTCTGATGAGTGGACTGTAGGTGGAAATAAAATCACAGGTGTTAGAGTGCATGTAACTATTCTTCCCCTGGACAGCCAGGCTCCAGAGGTCTTTGTGGGGCCACAGTTCTCTGTTGTGGAGGGAGCAAAGAATGTCATTCAAATTCTTCATATAAGGGCTGATGATGCAGACACCTCCAATGATCACCTCCTTTGTACAATAATTGTACAGTCGACTTCAGGGTATGTAGAAAATATCTCCCCTGCCCCAGGCTCAGAGAAATCCAGGTCCGGGACAGCTATTAGTGCTTTCACCATCAAAGACATCAGACAGAATCACATTTACTATGTTCAAAGCATTCACAAAGGAGTCGAGCCAGTGGAGGACAGGTTCACTTTCAGATGCTCTGATGGCATCAATTTCTCTGAAAGGCACTTTTTCCCAATATCCATAATCCCCTCTAATGATGAAAAGCCTGAAATTTATATGCGAGAGTTTGTAGTTATGGAGGGCATGAACATAGTCATCGACACTCCCATTCTGAATGGTGTTGATGCAGATCTCCCCTCTGATCAGCTTACATTCATTATTACCAAATCCCCCAAGCACGGATTTATTCTCAATCAGCTCACTACTGGCACTATCCCTGTCTCGAACTTCACCTTGGATCAGATCAGGGAGGCCTCCAGCATTGTGTATGAGCATGATGACTCAGAGACCACAGAGGACAGCTTTGATATTGTTCTCACAGATGGAAAGTTCAGTGTAGAGAAAACAGTAATAGTTATGATTATCCCTGTGGACGACGAGACTCCAAGGATGGCAATCAATGACGGCCTTGAAATTGAGATAGGTGACGTGAAAGTCATAAACAGCGATGTTTTAAAAGCAACTGATCTGGACTCTGAGGATGAAACGCTAACTTATATTGTTCGCTATGGGCCCAGTCAGGGATATTTACAGAGGGCAACTTCTGAGACTTTGCAAAATATTACAGTTGGAATTAACTTTACGCAGAACGAAGTGGATCAGGGTTTAATTGTGTACATCCATAATGGGCAAGAGGGAATTCGGGACCTCATAAAATTTGATGTGACAGATGGCATCAATCCACTGATAGACAGATACTTCTATGTCACAGTGGGTGGCATTGACATGGTGTTCCCAGATGTGATCAGTAAAGGTGTATCACTTAAAGAGGGTGGCAGGGTTACTCTGACAACAGACCTGCTCAGCACCAGTGACCTCAACAGCCCAGATGAACACTTGGTTTTCACGATCACCAGAGCTCCCATGAGAGGACACCTGGAGTGCACAGACACACCTGGGATGCCCATCTCATCCTTCACACAGCTCCAGCTGGCTGGCAACAAAGTATACTACATCCACACTTCTGATGATGAAGTGAAAATGGATAGCTTTGAATTTGAAGTGACTGATGGCTACAACCCTGTGTTTCGCACTTTCCGCGTCTCCATCACTGACGTGGACAATAAAAAGCCTGTAGTGACAGTACACAGCCTACTGGTAACCGAGGGAGAGAACAAACTCATCACGCCGTTTGAGCTCACAGTGGAGGACAGAGACACTGTTGACCGCCTCTTGAAGTTCACAGTCACTCAAATCCCGGTTCATGGTCGCCTGCTCTTTAACAACACCCGGGCTGTTACCTCCTTCACAAAGCAGGACCTGAATGAGAACATGATCAGCTACAAGCATGATGGCACAGAGAGTGCAGAGGACAGCTTCTCCTTCACCGTCACTGATGGCACACACACAGACTTCTACATATTTCCCAACACAGTGTTTGAAACTCGAAAGCCCCAAATGATGAAGATTTCTGTCCTACCAGTGGATAATGGGGTGCCGCAGATTGTGGTGAATAAGGGTGCCCCAACATTGCGGGTTATGGAGAATGGTCACCTGGGATTTGTGATCACCAGTAAGACTCTTAAAGCAGAGGACAGAGACAGCATTCAGAATTCAGTGACCTTTAGGATTACTGTTGCCCCAGCACACGGCTACCTGATCAACCTCGGCAGAGGAAATGCTACTATCATCACCTTCACACAAGGTAAGAGAGCTGCATTTCAAACAGCTTTGCATTCCTGTGACATTAAAATGTTTTAATGTAGTGCAGAGACTCACACAGAAGACAGTTCTAATAATAATTCTCTTGAGCTCGCTCTCAAACTTATTTTACATTTACTCACTCTGCTAAATGTACTCCCCTCGGATTACTGAAAAATGCTGAGTTCAAACACAAGGTTTTTGTTTTCACTCAAGAGACTGCCTATTTACAGAGATGAAGTATGCCAGTGCCTCAGGCTGACCAGATCTCACTGGAGGATTACATTTTTCAAACAGGGCCTAATGTATTTCACTTTGGGAGAGAACTGATGGTGATTTATATATTACCAGAGTCATATTTCTAACAGAAGGAAAAGGGATTACAGACAGGATGATAGATTGGTGGCAAGGGCATAGTAGCCTGGCTCACAGCAGACCACTGGCTGCAAACATGAGTACAAAAGTTATATTTCAAGCAGACCAGAGGGGTGTCTTGGTAAATCTTGGTAAATGCTAAATATCAAGATGGCAGTATCTGTGTACAGTCAATATCCATGTATTCCCTGCTTTTATTTACTGAGTCACTGCGAGATGCTTTACCCAAGAGGCCTGTTCAATATTTCAAGAGTTCTCACAAGAATGAACAGACAGTAAATAAAGAATCCTGTCTAGCGCCACACTATCAGGATGGCAAGCAGGTCTCTGTGATGGAACGCCAACAATCAAGCTATTCTTTATGTTCTGTGCCATTCTGAGTCTATTAGATATACAGCGCTTGTTACCAAGCAGTTGCTCCTTTCAGATCCCCCAGACACGATATGCAGTGGGCACATTTAATCTCACAGCTTCAGCCTGCTTCTTATAGCAGGGCTCAGGGGTAGTTATTGACAAATAGTATGTCAGAAACAAACTGGACATATTTTCCCAATCACCAATTCAGCCAAATAACGGATGTCATGGACAGTTATGCAATTGTATCTCTTTTTCAGCTGAAATTGACGACATGAACATATGCTATGTTCTGAGGGATGGTGACAAGGCTACAAATGACATCTTCTCATTCTCCATTGAGGACAGTGGTAAGTTACTTTGCTAAAACATCCATTAAGATGCTGACTTTTGAGACTGAAACATTTTAGTTTGATACACAGTCCCAAGTTTTGCTTTGAGTAACTGATTTCTTTAAAAAAGGAAAGAAAATGTGTGCGTGTGCTTCATAAAATGCCTTATTAAGCAGAATTACTAAGCACAGATGTGTGCAGAGATCGGTGACATTTACAGAACAATAACTTCTTATTTCAGCATGAGTAAATGATAGAATAGGCATACAGTGAATGAGAAGGAATGAAAACTATACTATTTTTAGATAACTTTTGTTCATGTCGTGCTCTGTTGATTTCCATTCAGCAATATTTCTATCAAATAGTCTGAATGTAAGAGCTTCCACTCTCATTAACCTTTTATCTATACATTCATGTTATTCTTACTTTGCAGTATCAGTTGTATAGCACCCCACCCATGATACCCCATTATTTGTGCATGGAAGTGCCTCATTATTTAGAAAGAAATGATTGATTTAGCAATTAGCGAAAGACCTTCCTCTCACTGTAGATATGTAATCAGGCACAGGCTCAGTAAATGGTTTGAGGCAATCATGCCAGTGTTGCCGATTAGCAGAAGTAGCGTGCCTGACAGTGTGTCCTTTTTTGCTACCCTTCAGCTGTGAGGAGTGAGCACAAAGGGGCTCCTTAAAAGGGGCCCTATTTTCCCGCAAGCACCTCAGTGGGCCCCCGTGCACATTTTCTCATCTCTCGACTCTGGTCTAATCTGTGGCTTCAGTTGAATAAAGCAGGTTAAAATCAATGCCAACAGGTAGATGGTAATGAGCGATGACTAAAATGCAGAGGACAACTCCTTATCAGGGGGTGATACTGAATGAAAGTGCTTCACCTGAGCTGCTGGCAAATGTCAAGCTCATGCAGAGCTTTTCTGTTGTTGTTCCCTTTGTTATTGTCTCAATTGGGTTATTTGTTATGGAACGCTCCAGACTTCTCTCCCTCTGTCACATTCTTTCTCTTTCCTGCTTGCTTAATGCTTGACGACATACTTGAATCCCCACTTGTAGTTTATCTTCCAGAAATGGCAATTAGATTCCGCTGTTTTCAGCATTCACTTCAATATTTTACATCATCCTTAGACTTGATGAAAGGATGAATACAAATATCATATGTCTTGTTCTGTCCTTTATCATAGGTTGTGCTCAAATAAAACAAAAAATTAAATTGCAATGGTCAGACACATTATATTTCTTTAAAATGTCACTCTCTGACATGGGAATTGTGGCTATAGTTAAACCTGAATTGCTTGACAAGTTGATATAGCGTCTTGTTGGATGACCCATCCATAAGGATTCGACACATACTGCACTGCAGCTTGTGATGCAGTCAGTGAACATTTTTTTAATAAGATTTAAGCTGTGCTGGTGGCTGCTCTAAATCCCCAGACGGAGCCTCCAGCTCTTTGAACAGTCGTGTTGGGGAGAAGCTGAATGGTGTACACTGGAACACAGCTGCAGTATGTTATGTTCAGCAGTGGAAAACATTCTCATCCTCACTTCAAGTTCATTGGGAAATATACCAACTGCACTTGGCAATTTTCTACGGGTGAAAAGTTATTTTTTATGTCGCAGCTGCTCAGTGGGATTCCGGGAGTTTTTGCTAACAGCTGTGATGAACCGTGAATGTGTGCACATTTCTGAGTATATGTATGAATGCAAATTAATATTTGAAATTGAATGTTTCCGCATATGTGTGTATTTTAAGGATAGTCATGTTTACAGTATTAGACAGGATTGAAACTAGGACTGTAAATATTTATTATTCTGTTTTTTCTTCTTTTCAAACAATTGATTAATCATTCATCTTTAAAATGGTCACACAAATCCCCATGACATTTTCTATCATGTTGTGAGGCCTTCAAATTGCTAGAAAACATCAAACTGAAAACATAGACATTCAGTTAATTTCCAATTATGTTAAAGAGAGAACATCATCAAACTTCACAAAGCTGACAACATCAAACTTAAAAACAATTCCAAATTGTAATTATTTTAACAATTTATCAATTGTCACTCTTATTTAATTTGCTGTTGGTAGACTAATCGATAAATCGGCTAATCTACTCAGCACGAGTTGTAGCCACTGACATCACTTTGCGTCTGCTTGAGGGTAAACTCACTGTTCTGTGCCCTACCCAACTGCCCTACCCAACTGATTGTTATAGGATCTGTGCTGGCTCCATTGTCAATCCAAAAATAAAGTGACTTACAACCTGCCCTCATTACAGGGCAGGGCACTAATTCACTCTTGGCCTGTTTTTTGCATTGGGAGAATGAGTGGAAAATGCCAAACCATGTATTTCACCTAATCCAATTACTTACTACTTATTGCAGTTTCACCACAAGGTTGTTTTAGCTGTTGAAGCAGAGATCATAGTGTCTCTGATAGATGGATTGTCTTGGAGCTGGCCAAAGTCTTGGCTCTCTTAAATTGAGTAAATTGAATTATTCCTGGCAGCGGTGCTTCTGCTGCTTGTTGTGTCATTTTAGTGTTCAGAGCCCAAATTGACCGGACCTATTCTTGTACATTGTTTGGGACAGCTCTATGTGAATATTGAGTGCAATAATGACCTTTACTTTATGTGGCCAAATATTATGATTTTATAAGAACTGCTAAAAAAAGGAAGATAAACTGTAAATGATGCTTATGCAATTTAGACTGGAAGAGAATTAACTGTTTCACTCAATTAACTTGTCTACATAAAGACACCATCGTCTCTTTGCCACAAATAACAACATGACAATTAAACCTGAACCCCAAACGCTTATCGTTTGGATTAGAATGGGTCTCGATAAAAGGATTCTCACTGTGTGACTAAAACACTGATATTCTGGCCCCTGTTGTTATAGAACACACTCAATAATAATGCTGTATGCTACTAATAATACACAACACAATTATGCTGCAATTATGCTTTATAATCATGTGTATATTGTGGATTTTATGTCTTATTCCCCCCACCCCCTCTCCAGTTTCTTTTTCATTTCCGAAATCTCTCACCGTGTGATTATTTGAGTTGCTTTTGCCAAAAGAAGATACATAGCTTATTTTCTCAGAGCTGATTGTGTGTCTCACTATTCGTCAAGCTTGTCAAAGCTTTGAATGAATAATCACAGAGGACTGAAATTACACATATTCATTTGTGGGTGTCTATTTCCTGTTTTGGAAAAACATCCCACCTTTACAGCAGAGTCACGAACAGAGGCGTGGGCCAAACACCTCTTTAATTACTTTGAGAAAGTGTCTTGTGTAGAACACGATCGGTATCTGGATGTTTGTGCACATGTGTGTTCTGGGGAGGGGCCTGGTCCTGTCATTAAGTCAGTTAATTGCTGTGTTTGGGTGGGCTCCAGCCCTCCCCTTTTCTCCTGAGGATTCGGGTGCATTCAGGTGAATTTACCTGAACACACACAAGCACTAGCATTCCCAGGCATTTGTTTGTGAAGCAGAATCCCTGTCTGCCTGCAGCCAGTCAGTCAGCATCAGGGATAGTCCTCCTGACAGACACACTGCTGTGGCCTTTGTTTTTCATTCCAGGCACTCTGTAACATCTCTTTTTTCTTCTTCACTCAGCTACAAACAGGCAGCAAAATACCATTGATTGTTCAGTTCATAAAAATAAGCTGAAGGTCAAAATCCATCGTTGTGTTTCCATTTTCACTTGTTTAGTAACCCTTAGTAACCTTAGTAACCCTTATGTGCAATGAGTATGACAATCAGTAATTTAGAATTACAGAGGAAGAGGTAAAATTCCTTACTGGAACTTTTTTTTTACATGGTAGCCCCTGAAACAGAGGAATGTTTCTCCTTTCAAGTTTCCTATGCAAGTCTGCAATGCTCTCCTCAACAAGCATGTTTTGTTTGTTATTTCTGCTTCTGTAACAAGATAAATTGAGGTCAGTTTGAGTACCTCGATCTAATAAATCCTCTGAACCATTTCGGCCTGCAGTAACATCTGCCGTGCAAATCTCCAACATCTTCTATGTTATCGGTGTGTTATCGCTTGTGACACTGAGTGCATACTTGAATCCATCTCCCTTGTTCCTCTGCTGGTCTAATCCCAGGATAGGAGGGATTATTATTCTCCCCATAGCATGCTGGAGCACAACAAAAGTGAACGTGCACTCACATGCAGTTGTGCGGTTAATATCGACTTTGTAAATGCTATAATATTCCCATCACAGTGCAGATGATGACTCTACAGTTTCTGTTCTGTTATTAATGAAAATGTCTCCCCTACACTTTTCTTGGGGGGTATGCCATTATTCTGTCCTTGGGACCTATAGGGTGAATCATATGCATAGAGTATGCTGTAAACTTCAGAAAATTACATAGCTAGTTCAGTGTTTTAAAGGGAGTTTGGGGGCGTTCGGTTTACCTCAGAGTCCATCTGTGCTGCAGCTAATAAAATATTAGGTAGTCATTTTATTGTTATGGAAAACATTTTTGTGATAAAACATCTGGAAGTTGATTAGAGGAGCTATTCCTGGGTAACAGCTGCTTCACTTTGGGGTGGAAAAACTGAATTACAGAGAGGATTTAGGATAATTATTTTAGATGGAAAATGATTTTCGCACTTCACTGGTCCCTTATGTCCTCATCGTCAATAACTTTGAGTATTTATTTTCTCACCGATCTCCATTGCTGTTATATTTTCAATGTTTATACATGCTATAAAGTAAAAGCATATGTGGAGAGTGCTGTAGTGACGAACCAAACAAGTGAAGAACCTGTGCGCATTGATGAAGGGATGAAACATTCATTGTGAGCTAAAAGACTTAAGCCAATGTAATTATTCTTAAATAAAGATTAAAAAGTAATTATTAATGATTGGCTCATTCTACAAGGCAAGTAAGCTAAACCATATTAATAAGAGCTTTCATTTTTATATTATGAATTATGCATTTTAATTAGCCATCGGAGGGGGTTTCCTCAGCTCAAGTTTGTTTGGATTTCTATCAGCAGTTAGTTTTATGCTGTTTTTCCTACATTGTTGTACATTTTTCTCTTGAGGGCAGATTACTGCTAAGTAGTCTGTTTGTCAGAAAATCATCTTCATCTGTTTGAGATATATACATAAATAGTGTATAAATAATAGACAATCACGTAGGAGAGTGGCAGCATCTTATATATTTTTCTCTCTGGTTGTGATTGCATTTTACATAGAATGTGGGTGAAACATGGCTCAAGTTTTTAAGACCCTTTCACACCTAATTTTTCCTATGGAAACCGACAGGGAAAGCCTGCTTGATGAGTGCCTTCCTCTGTCTTAATATACTGCCAAAGCCTGTGTGTGGAGCAGAGGTTAACAAAGCAAAGGCAAATTCCCAAAAGTATAGAAACCCCAGGCCCAGGCTTGTTCCCTCGATGATGATATGTGTCGTATACCTGCCTTATATCACTCTAGCAGAACTGGGGTCGTTCAAGCAATACGTTTGTAGAACATCTCTCTCTCTCTTTTGTGGAACAAGCTCACCCGTTTAATTTGGGTTTCAAGTTTGGACAGTCAGTAGTCCCATCAACTCCAGAAAAGCTGATGCATACATATATCAAATTCTAAAGCTTTTTACCACTGGCAACAGAAGAAGATAAACAAAATGTGTAAAATGTAATGGAAAAATGAAACCGATTTGGAATCTTTTCACATCTACAGTGAAAGCAAACTTGTATGTTGTTTGATTTTGGGCTATAACAATTTAATGAGACTGTGTTTTGAAAAGTCTAATATTCCCCCCCAAAAAACAGCAGGAGTTATGAGAGTCAATGATGACACAGTTGCTGCTGTGACATGTCTCTTTTCACAGTAGCAGAGCTTTTGTTCAGTTTTGCGGAATCACTCTGGATAATGTGTTTTTGGCCCCGGAATCCCAGCAGTGGGCCGGAGCTGCTCCTCTCAGCCCTGCTGCACGATAAGCTTCTGACAGCTGGGCGAAAGCTGGAGAGTCACAACTCTCTCCAGCTCAGTCCGGGTTTCAGGATTGGAGCCCAATGCAGGGTCCATCCATGGTAGACACTTTTTATGCACAAGCATTCACACACGCGACACACAGTCACATTAAATCACCCACCATCTATCCATCTCAAGGCCAGCTGCCTAATCCTTTAATCAGAGATGAAGCTGGCGTTGCTAAAATGGTGCATCAAGATGCTGGGCATCATCTACAGTTTAATTGATAACTCCTTTGTCTTTGATTTCAAGCTGTTGTCTCTTTTGATTATACTGCTGTGATGGTGGCCAGAAAAAAACAAAAAAAGCTCCTCTCATTTTGATACCATCAGCATTTCAGTATGCCAAGAAAATGAATACAGCAGAGGGGAATATACGTGTTACACAGCTTGAAGCAAACTCTCTTGAGAAGGTTTGCATTTTATATTCTCCCTATGAACATGGTTTGAGTGTGTATTGAGAGTAACAGGGCTCTCATATCGTAAAAGGTGCTTATGAAATCCTTTAGGGATTCTGTGTGTGGATGAAGCCCCACTCACCAACACCTCCTTCGCCCGCTTTCCCCCATAAGTGATGCCTGATAGGCAGGATATGATAAGCTATCTAGATGAGAAAAGGGAGGAAAGATAGGTGAGATGAAAGATAGAAGTGCTCTGTTGGTCCCAGTATTGGTGGGATCAAGGCTTCAAGCTGCTTCCTGTCGCCTGTAGCAATGGCATGAATGTGATGATGTGCACTTCACTCTCTAAACACCGCCTGTATTGACAAGTTGTGTGGGCTCAAATGTAGTAGATGAACCCTGTGGGTATGTGGCCTCATCTACATATGAACTGAAATAATTGGGATATTTGCCATAGACTTGATTAGTCTACTACGGCAAATTTAGGCTGATCTTTTATTGAATTTCAATTGATTTTTTGTTTTGCTTGAACAAATAAACTACTTAAAACATGTCTGGAACAACCAGGGAAATGTCCAGAGATCAACCCTTCCCCCATGAAGAATAGTGAGGAATGTCTTGCTGCCTGAAATTAAGTAGACCATGCCTGGGCTTATCTTGGTTTTTCAGGACATGGGCTTGGAGTGAAGAGTTACATATTAGCAAGTAAATGTGAAGAGGGAAACAAAGATAGGTCACAGGGTGCAGATCTACTGGGCAATCTGATGCAGCGGTTACATTTAGATCCGTAAATCCCCAGGTAATTTGCTGAAGCTATTACAATTACCACAAAATTGTTCTGTCATAAATTAAAAGTCATTGCTGGTCAATGAGTCAGATACAAAAATATATATTTCTTAGCATATTGTGTTTCATTACAGGGAGTGATCAGTTTGTGCTATTGGGGCTTTGTGAAACCTTTTGGATATTCAACTAACATTTATTTTGCACTTAGTTTAGTTTCTTTAGAGAGTTGATGATTTTTTATAGGGTATTCAGTTTTTATTAGTTAAAATGTCGACAGAGCTAAGGGCAAAAATGCAAGGTCTCAATGCCTCTCATGTGTATCCGCATCTTATTACTTTATTCCATCCCTGCGGGGTCTAGGGGTTGTGCTCCTTACAGGACCTGCATTTAGGTTGTTTGTGTTAGCTTTGAAAACCCACGGTCTCTGAATTAATATTTCAGCCCGAAAGACAGAGCAGCTACTTGGAGCTATCTTTGTTGAGAGTTTCAACTTTGTTTTGGAACTATCTTTGTTATCTCTATACCTGTCTTGATCAGTGAGCTTCAACTTGTGAGTACTTCTGCTCTTTAATGCTGCCATCATTTTTTCAACATTGTTCCCTATGCTATTATTAATAAAATCTGCTCACTTGTATGACTGACAATCTATATTAAGTACCAACACCGTTTCTTTGGCATCTTTGGAGATTAATTTGCCCTCTTATAAAACCCTCTTGTTGTCATCTTCGGACAACCCTTTGTGGCCTTTGTAATAATACTGCTGATACAACATCATTAGCTGCTTGTCACAATAGCCAATTGATGATGTTAATAATAGTAAAATCGGTATAAAACATAATGCCAATTGTGAAGTTGGTGGTGTAACACTATACTACTATACCTATAAAGTCACCGAATCCATCCCTGCAACTATCAGAGTGGCTCGGACTTTTCACCAAAAGTTATTTGATATTTTTAAAATGAAATAAAATGTGCATACGTATACAAATAAAATTTGCATACGTGTACAAAGACATCCAGAAGTTGTTTTTACAACGATGCAAGTACAGGGGGAAATACTTGCAGATTGAGGGGCTAAACGAAATTTTGCAAGCATCCTTAGAAGTAATCTTCTTGAACCCTGGGATTGTTTCGCTGCACAGACTAATCTTCAGTTCAATATTACAAGAAAGAGACAATAACAACAGTAAATCCTTGGACATTTTCTCCCCTCTTTTCATGAATGCAGACTAGTATGCTTATCTTTAACATGCAGGTTTGCACAGTTCTACTTGAAGTCTCCTTTTCACTAGTCATGAACAAAGGACCAAGAGTCATTAAACACTTATTTAGGAATTACCATTTCAGGGAGCATTTTCCTCCCAAGAAAAACCCTTCTACATGTGAGGATTTGCAAGTAAGAACTGTGAAATGCAGCTGAAACATGTCGTTATAAATTAAACCAATGGAAGCCCTGAGCAGCCTTGACAAACCCCCAGCTCTATTAGTATGGAGCTCATGAGTCTGTGGGACTGGGATGGGGTTTTATATTCTATGGCCTCACACTGCTGCTTTCAGCAAACAGTCCGCCATTATTCGATCTGACAAGAGAGCAAACACTGTGCATTCAAGGGTCAAGAAAGCACGTCCCCCTCTCTTTGTCAAGTCCCTTCATCCTGCAACCTTATGTTGCTTTGTTTTCTCTCACATTTCCCCACTTCCAGTTGCATCCCCTTGTTAAATCACAAACTACGTTGTTTTCTATTCAGTCACCAGCAGAATTGGCGATTACATCCCAATCTAATGGGAAAGTCTCTAAATATCACATCTTCCGACCTTTCTGTGTGTCTTAAGAATGTATTTTTGGCTTTTTGCTTGTAATTTATGCACCACTTTTTGAGTGTCATTTATATGCCACAAGGTTTTTGAAACACTGTGAAACAGCTTGTTGTGTGTCACTTAAAGTTCAAAGTAATGCAACAAAACTACCTCGTTAGTTTTAGGAAAATCTCCCACCATTAACCATGGTCTATTTCTCATTATAGACCTTACTTGTACAGAGCGTATCATAACTGCACAGATGCATTTACATTGCACTCAGTACAGACTACATGGCGCCCAAATGATACGTTTAATGTATGTTTAATTTGTTCTGCTAATTCAGCCTTTTGTTATTATTTCCCCTGCTATTCAGAATCCAGGCCTTTTCTCTCTAAACTGTGTGGCTTTGAGGTGTGTTTAATTAAGACACTCAAGGCAGCATCCTCTTTGACAGACAGGAATTTCATTCAAGGGCAATCAAGAAATCCTTTGTCTGACCTCACCTACACAATCAAAACAACCAAAGCCCTCAGCAACAACTTTATTACTTCCTTTGGATGGGTTCCGTAACTCAAGGTCAGCTAATTGATTCATGTACTCGCCTAGAGAGACAGGAGAATAAGACTTTTCATCTTTTCAGTTTTTGGTGCAATAATTATCATTCTGCTGAACAAGACCATGAAATTTTCTCCATAATTTCTCCATGATACAATCCACAATACATATGGTGCATCTGGGATATATATATATATATATATATATATATATATATATATATATATATATATATATATATATATATATATATATATATGGGATATATATATCCCAGATGCACCATATGTATTTCATGGAGAAATTAAGATTTGCTGTAAAAGTTTCCAAATGGAGTTAATATGAATCATGATCCAATGATTGTGCCTAACCAAAAATAAGAAAATACTTTAGAATAACTTGTGTTCACGCAAATCTGAACAGTCTGTTTTCCAGCCCTCCATGATCAGGGATAAGTCCTGACCTTGGGTTCTTGGTAGGACACCTTGTGCCCCTGGTTGAAAATCAACAACCTGTGACAGAGCAGATCTTCTGCAGAGTGGTGCCTCCAGAGTTGGCTGCTTCCTAATCCTTAAAGTGTTTGGAAAGATTCTTTCAACAATAATTCCCGGCGAGGCTAATAGGATTACTTTTAAAAACCAAGGATGTTTGCTTGTATTGGATGCCAGTAATTTCTAGACACAGTGAAATAGTGACCGTGGCAAATATCCAAAAGCCACTGTATTGAGTTGTTTTTCTATCTGCAGTTGGGTTTTTTCAAATGTACACCATTGATTAAGAATTTTTACAGATTAATTTTGAATGTACTTCAACAACTTTTAAAGAATGCAACATTCCAGCAGCAAATGTGTGAGTTTTGTGTTGAGTGTTGTCTGAAGCGGATAACAATTTGTGGCAGTGTGTAAGGATGCTAGAGCATGAAGTAGAATCCTGGACAGGAGTGACCTTTCCCTATCACATTGTACAGTATTTCCTCTGACACAATTCTCTCCTGGGCCACAAATAAAAGAGCCCCATCTGAAAAAAGAGTTGTGGGAATCGTCACTGTCTTCCCACACAGACGAGGGGGCTCCTACATTGTGAGCCAGCAAGAAAGTCATTCAGCAGTTTCCACAACAACCTAATCCTGCAATTTGGAATCCGAAACCGAAGGTGTGAGGAGTGGATAAAGATTGTTGTTTTGCTGAAAAGGTCTTTTACAGTCACTCATACGTGTGTAGGACAACATGTATAAGATCATTGAAGCCCATGTTCTGCTTCAGGGAGGGCGCATTAAATAAACTAATACAAGATGTTACCTTGAATGGCTTTAGGTGACTGCTGGTTTATGGTGCAGCATTTTTAAACCACACTCTTATTCTCATGTGCCCATCTTACCATCACCATTAGGTACTGAGCAGTTGAAGTAATTGATTGTCAATCTGTGTCAGGTTTTGCTTGAATAATGCCAAACAAAGGAAATAATATAATCATTTATCTAAGTTATTTATGCAACCTTAATGCGTTGCAAATATGATCCAAAAGGCCTCCAAAATTGTATTGTAATTTCATCACAGCCAACATAACAAGATAACTATCTTTCCATAGAAATGAACTCAAAGTCATATTTTCTGAACAGAGGTGTGAAGCCTCAGACAAACTTTTCCTTAGCAAATGTTTATTCATGATATAGTTATTGAAAGTTTAAGAAAGAAAGTAAGTCCATCCATTGTATTCCACATTTGGACAGAGCAGAGTATTAAGTCACCTCCATTGTTTTGGTTCACATGTTAATCTCAAAGAACCTTTCCTGCTGAGAGCAAAGCCTTGCTTGCTTCAAGCCATGCATGGCTCTCTGACCCAGCACTTTTGTTCAGAAGTGTCTTTGGCCTTTCTTTCAGGCCCCTCATATGTCGCCTCAGAGTGACCAGTGTGTAAGAGCGGACACAGAGCCGACAACAGCCGGAATGGACCCTGCAGAGCGGCTAACATTATGGTGGACCATTTCCATGAAAGGCCGTGCTTGTAGAAAAAGGCTTCGGGCCTGTGAAATCATAACAGTTCTAAATCTTTCAAACCATTGCCAACTCGTTACTGCTGATAAAAGGCTTAAGGTGATTAGACCACAGCGCTCTTTCTCTCTGCTCTGCCATGAGCTTTCTTTCCTTCAACAGGATTATCATATCCCTTTTCCCTTAATTGGAGAGGTGAAAAATATGCTGGTATAGTCTGGAACCTAATTTTATAGAGATAATTTAAGTTATGAGGATAGAATACATTTATGTCCATCACAAAAATTAAGCTCTGTCATAGATTTTCTTTAGAACAATATTTGTTATTAACTATTCTTTAACTTAAATGTAGTCAGCTGACCATTTTGTCTTTAATTTCTTGTCATGGAAGCCCATGGAGCTAAACATGTCAAACAAGTCTAAAGACCTGCTAAAGGGCCCTAGAAACTACACTTTTCATCATACACATCAATAGCAAAGTCTTAGATGGAATGATACAGTGACAATTCTGTAGTCAGAGCCTTACTACTTGTGGGGCTTTAAATGATGTTGTTTTTGCTGCAGTTGAGCGAAAGGAAACCTCATGTATTGTTCTAAATTTAACTGGTTCATCCCTCTCAGAATCATGAATAGCCACAGTAAATTTCATGATCATTAGTTTTCAACGTACTTTGTCATGAAATCTTGTCATTGATGAAGGTTGAGGATCACTCACATTATTAGGAGCCATCTTGTGGGGACCTTGAATATTCATAAAATCATCCTGATTAATGTCAGACTTTATGGCAGTCTGGTCAGGATCAAAACGTTGGATGGACAGACCAAAAGATTAACTAATCTCTCATCTCCATCTTTTGGCTCTACCAATGAACCAAATTGGGTAGAGATAGTTATTTTGTAAACAATAACGTTTTGCTGTTTACTGAAGACAAATACTACCTGTTAGATAAAGATCCCTAGGCTTTGATACATTTGAATTATTATGAGTGAATTGGCTGAAACAAGTTACTTAAATCTGCTTCATAAGACTTTGTGGCTCCCAATACAGGTGTGAAACCTGATTTTGGCAGTTACATATCATTACAATTACCCCCCATATAAGAAAACAGTCAAATTGAAAGTTTATTAAGTGCTTAAGCAGCCAGTCTCCCTTAACTACCGTCGAAGAGTTTCGCCAGTATTCAGATTCAGTAATGCCTTTTTTTATGAATGTGGTCCGTTTTAATACTATTTGAAAGGACTCCTTGTGAATCCCACGCCTAAAACTAAACTAAACTCGCTGGCCAGTAAGCACTTTGCTGGTCCTGTACACAACTGTTAATTTATCCCTAAAGTTTTATTTGACGTCTTTAATGCTACAGTGAAACACAGTTATTGCAGATCATGGACACTATTAGAACACAAAGTCCATTTGCAGTATATGATCTTTAAATATTTTTAGATGTATTGTGTCTATTGAACAGGATTCACAAGCTTGTCCCAATTTATCCTGCCTAATCAGTGCAGTGCTGGCTCTGTGGGCAAAGGGCCGCCTGTCTGTCTGCCTAGTTGAATGAACAGACGAGAGTCCATGGGGCATCGTGGCCCCACGATGCTTCACGGTGACCAAATAAGGGCTGTCTGCAACATGTATTCTGGGAGGAGACAGGGGCACGAAGTTGGCACAGTCCAGTCTCTCACATTCTTTAGCCTCTCTCAAAAGACTTCTGTCCGTCAACACACATCCAGTATGTGAGTGAACAGAACTTGTGTTTCGAAGTGCGGCGACATGAACTGTACAATACCTTTTTGTTTGAAGGTTCATAACTCATACTCACCATAGAGAGGGTGTTATACATCACTGGGGATTGCCTTCCCTTTCCTCACCATGAGTGCTAAAAGGTTTACTAGAAACAAACAAGACGGAGTGCAGGCAGGCAGGTAATTAATTCAGTGAATGAATTAAGATGACTAGCCACTGGAATTTGTAGGACTCCTGCTTTTAATGAGAATGTGGACATTGTATTGTATCTTAGCTTATGCGATGTATTCACTATTTATGATGTCTGTGATGTTTCTGTATGAAACTGCACAGCAGTGCCAAAGACCCAACATGAGAGATACCGATATTGTTCACTAAATTCTGTCTCACTGCTTTCAGTGTGGGTTAAAGATTAACTCTGGTGTTTTCCTTGGGGCCTCTTTGAAGTGGACTTACTCCAACCCCTGCTTATCTTAATTAGAAAGAAATCTGGAGGAGTGAAGTGATCCTCTGGAAACGAGCACCTCCACTCCCAAGCTCCCTGAAGGCCACACTACAGCTTTGGCACTTAAAGGTCTCCTAAACTCAATATTTGCTCATGTCATGGTACGATTCTATGTTGGATAAACTGTGAACATGAATTATTTTTTCCTGAGATTTTAAAGCGCTGCTGGATGTATCCTCCTCAGATCTTGCCTGATATGAAAAATGAATAATGAATAGAGCCACTTCATGTTTGTGAACACTGTTGAAAGCAAACAGGTGTTTAACATGATTCATGTTGAAAGTTAGCGCTGCCTCTTTGATGCTTAGCTTGATGTGTAGGCTGTTTCTTTAGTTTTTTGTAAAAAAATATGCAAAACGTAACCATTTCATGCTTTTATTGAAATGTATGAGGTACTTGGGATGAATCCATAACGATGAACAGCCCTAAAATGTCCCTACCTGAATGTTTGATTGTAAAAAGATGATTATAGGTTCTATTTTCTAGAATTACACTGGCGATCAAATGTATCAGCCGTGTTAAATGCTATTTCAAAGTCTACGCCAATGTGTGAAACTACATAAAGACCCAAGACCCTCTCGGTTTCCATTACCTCCTTCTCCACTCAGATATCAGACATGTAGTGTTTACCGGTGGCATGCGTGCCATGCAGCTGGCTTTTATCCAAATGGAGTAGGGAGGTCCTGTCATACACAGGTCACCTGTCTCTAGAAGAATAATGTGGAACACACAGGAAGCATTAATCCTACACTGTGGTATACCGCAAGAATGTATGAGGTGAAACATGTATCACTTGAGACATTTTCAAAAGAAAATCAAAACATGTTTTGCAAGTCTCTATTTCCAGTTGATATATTAAAGTAAGTTCACCTCTGCATTATATGTGTTGCTTTTAACACAGTGTTGTGCAAAAATAATTTTAACCTTAAATGTTTTGCACTCATTACTTACAGTTTTTCGATTTTCTTATTTTTTCTTATTGCTAGCTTTCCAAAAAGCGTAAGAGAGATCATGCTTGTTTGTGATTTTATTGGATTAGACTTAATGCCATACTGACTTGTGAAACAACTTTTCCTGCTGTACTTGTCATTTATTATGTGCTTGTCACGCATGATAGTGGACACTATCATGCTGTTAGTGAAGCAAATTCTGGCATAACACTAAATAACAATTTATTTGGAATTAACAGACGAATGGGTTGTGCACAGGCACAATGAGTTGATGTCTAAGCAGACCAACAAAACAACACCAACTATAAAAACTTCTGGTTGTTTTTATAGAAGTTTCATCAATTAAAAACACCATTTAGTGGAATACAACTAAATGATTCAAACAATTTGTAAATTTTGCAGGAGGGAAAAAATAGAGCAGTTTCTGCAGCCTTTTATCCCAATTACAGCTCGGTGTTGACAATCACAGAGTCTCTCTGAACTCTGAAGTGTGCTCTGAAATAGATCTTACAGTTCATGGAGCATCTGTCTCTATCTTCTGTATCAATACATTTTAGTTAACAAAATTATTTAAATGAGTTGTTGGTTCTGTATGAGATGGAGTGAAGCAATTCGAGCTCTCCTTTGTCCGTGTGCATCAGACTGACCTTTTATTCCAGTTATGGCACAATATTGTCAAAAAGCATCAATGTCCAGGCATTAAGACCCAATTATACTCTGTGTGAGGAAATATGTAGACTATCAGACCAAAGGAACGAGCTCTGAATAGGTGCAGGGAATATTTCTCACATGCACACACACTCAGACACACACATTCGTAAATGCATGCACCCTCACGCATAATAAAACACCCAGGGTGAATGTGTATAGGTCTCACCGTGCCCATTGAGGAAGGAAATGGACACAGTGGAGCGGTCAGCTGGATGTAACAGATTTACGGACCATAACGGCATAGGTGGGGTGAGGTAGACGCTCTCAGTCGGGCCTAACATAAACAACCGGAACCCTCTGAACAATGTCCCTGCTGCCTCCCAGCGGTTTCACTTTTATTTCACAACTTTCAGTACCGCCAGATGTCTAGTGGCTCAGTCATCTGTATCTCGTCCTTCTGATCCAATACAGCAGCAGGCACCAGCTCTCACTATGCAGCCTGGTGAATGCATTCATGCAGATTTCTAGGAATCAGTGGATAATTATTTAGAATGCCAGTCAGTGCTCTGAAATTGAGTGTGGTTTCTGTATGACCCAGTGCGTGTATCTCTTTGCACGTGTCAGTGTCTGTGTACCTGTGTGTGTTTGATGTCTGTGGAAGTGGATCTGCTTTGAGTCTTTATGGCCACATGGTAGCAGTGATGGCCTCCTTAGCCTCGGCCTTTGAATCCAAGTTCAAAAGGCAAGGATGACATAACCCAGTTCAGACAGGAAACAGCCATTGTTTATCTTAATTAGAAATTAAGCAAACTCCATTCCTGTAGCATAAGGGCTGTGCACCACTCCTACCTTCCACTGAGTGTTGGCAAAAAGTCTCAAAGTCAAGTCCTAAGGATGACCAAGAAATCATTCTAATAAGGGGTGTTGAAAATCCCTGTCCAGAAACAAAAAGCAATATACATTTCCCCAAACATTATTATTTAATAGGCTATTTTGTCCTGGAGAGGCTATCTGACCTTTCGTCTGTGTTTTCCCTTTCTGTGTGATGAGTTTTATGGTTTTTTTTTTTAACTTGATCAACTGTATCTGTTTTCAGGTGGCAACAAACTGAAGAACCAGCAGTTCCGTTTGAACTGGGCTTGGATCTCTTTAGAGAAGGAACACTACGTGGTGGACGAAGAGGCCAAGTTCCTGGAAGTGGTGCTGAAACGTCGGGGCTACCTGGGGGAGACTTCATTCGTTAGTAAGCAGAAACCTTTAATTTAATAATTCATTTTAATGGAAGAATGTTGCCCTAAAAAATAATAAATGAATGTGTAAGTAAGTAAATAAATATATGAATGGAATGTTTCGTAAATAAAACGTATTTAAAACATATTTAGTAGATACTACAAAATAAAAGGGAGTAGTGAGAATTTTTCCTTTTTTAAAAGTACCATGTGCCGGATTATTTTCATTAAGGTAAGTACAGTAGATCACAACAACATATACACATTTTTTTGTGTTGTAGTATACAGACTTATTTATTCCTGTACTCAGTTGTTGCTTTGCTTAAGGACGTATTTACCGCAAACTTTCACTGAATCTGCTGATTCTTCTCAGGTATCCTGAAAGTGAAAGTTCAAACAGACAAAGAAACAAACAAAATGAAAAACACACACAGCACACAGACACAAATAGACACAGACGTATATATTTCAGGACAACTCTAAGGCTGAACTAGACATCCTTTAAGGTCACACGGGTCATCCTTTCATCTGACTTCTCCGACCAGTATTTACGCTCCAATGACACAAAAGCACAGGACAATGCCTCAGTGACTACATGTGCGCATGAGAGAGGTCACCCAAAGTTGGTGTCCATGGAAAGGCGCCTTTCCAAATGTTAGTCGAGGAAGTTTATTGTCCGGAACTAAACAGACAATGACTCTTCACCCGGTACAATAAAAACCAAGCTGCTGTAAGTATTTATGAGTGGCAGGAATTCTTATTAGTGGCACTTTTGTTCTGTCCATGAAAATGTATTAAAGTGACCCGATGTCAAAGGTCAAATCACATAGTTTGCTCTAGTGTCTTTGTATGCCGCAGGGTTTCAGAGCAATAATGCATCTCTGAGGTGATATGGTGTGGAAATGTTGCTGGCTTAATAGTGCCTCACACTGCACCATCGCTGCCACTCAGTGCAATACAAATTAACATTTTAAGACAGATACTAATATACTCTAGAGATATACAGGCAGAACAATCAACTGAAATGCCTGTGTGATGACCCCACAGTGATCTCTTAATGAATTAATTAATAATAAATAACAACATGTATCTTGTGTAAGGAGCTTGGTCAAACAGTCACATTATTGATCTTTTTTTACTGGAGCATCACTACTGTTTTATTAATGCTTGCATTATAAATTAAAGAAACGCTACTTTGAACTTTGGATGCACTCTGTGTTCAGTGCCCAGAGAAAACATGCCTTGAATTTTCAAAATGTTCAAAATTACTGTTGTGTGCTTTCAAGTCCAAACCATAGCTTTTCATAGTGCAGTTTTCTTATGATTGAGACAGCATGTGAAGGGGAATGATAATGGATGAGGGAGGATGATGTACCTTTCCATGCCGGTGATGGAAACCACACAAAAGAAGCTACAATTTGTACTTCATTTTTCAGGTCAGGACCATTTTACTGCACCCTCAAAGTACCAATCGCAATAAAGTTTATTTTTCTAAATGCAATTTCTTACCAAGAACAACATTTGCTGACCTAACTAAAAGCAACACTTTAATAATGAACATGCTACTTAAGAAATAACATTTTTTGTCATACGACATGCTTCAAAATCAAATCTGCAGCAGTTAAGAACTGTGCAATATCCTGTCCTAGTAAGGTACAAAAAAAAGTAATAAGGGCATTCATTATCATACTTTCTGACAGTAATCATTTAGAGTTTCCCTCTCCCTTTGTTGCTTTGAGGATCAGAGAGCAAAAGCAGAAAACCATGTCTGCAGGCCACCAGCACCTGACAATTCAAGCCATCCATCTGCCTCAGTGTTGCAATGAGATAGTGACTAATCCCTGGCCAGTACCTTCTCATGAAGACTGGGGATATCTCTTCTTGCCCAGCCCCACCTGAGTGAACACTGATCTGAGGAGCCCACTGGTGGGCTGCTGCTTCACTGGTCAATGAGCACAGTGCAGGTGTCACCAGTTTGGAGGCTACAGCGAACCCACCTGCCGCGAACCCTCAGAGTGGCTGCTGTGATCAGGGCTATCCAATCCAGCCAGATGGTCTGGAGCAAATCTTCCTCTCTCCTAGCTACTCTTTGAAGACTACTGATTTTGCAAGCTCCATTGACCTTGACCATTTTATCCGACCACATATGTACAGGGGCCTTTTCCTTCTCTCTGTACTTGCATATCAAAGCCCACTTTTCATTTTCTTCAAAGAAACAGAATGGTAATTTTATTAAAAGCCCAAACTCATACATTTCTCAATCTGTGGTCTTTTGAAGATTTTGAGTCGTCCTGATGCGATATTTCAGATTTTTTCTTCTCTTTCTTCTTTCCTCAGTTGTAAACAAACAGCATATATTTTTTAAACGTTTCAGTTATTCATGCTTATGCTAGTGCTTTATTTATATAGTAATTTCTTGTTTTCACATTTATGGAAGCCTTTGGGATTGCCTTGGGGTGTGCGGTTAGGTTCTTTCTATTTAGTGCCAGACCCCTGCGCTTGTTATGTGGCCAGATAACAAAGACAATGGAGAGACTGTGTGACGTTTCACCAGCTCCAGTGCTCCTGCTTAACAGGAATCCTGCCAGTGTCACAGTGACTCTAGGCCCCATCAAACAGCTCACATGCTGAAGGTCAGACATTGCAAGTCAGCCTCCAATCCCTGCTGCTAAAACCAGGCTGACATGAGGAGTAATTGACTTTATTCCCACCATGGCCATTAGAAACACTGGGGGTGGGAAACTGCCCCGAGAAGATTGGCAGATAGTGTCGGGTTAGACTAACTAGGACCTGACATTTTACTGGAAAAACAGTTGTTTAATTGTAAATCCGCGGAACTATGACCATTCGTGGTCACACCGATATCACGATGCACAGAATGCAGATACATTACACAGAAATGTGTTTATTAAAATAGTGGTATGAACAATTAATATTAATGATTGTTGGTACCAAAACCTGACCAAGGTGATACATTCTCTCACATGGCTGACATATGCTACCTGATTATGATAATAACCTATTTCCTTTCCACGTCCTTCCAAAGGTATAGGTACAACGGATGGCACTGCACAAAAGGACAAAGATTTTCGAGGGAAATCTCAGAAACAGGTGCAGTTCAACCCAGGACAGACCACAGCCACCTGGAAGGTGCGGATCCTGTCAGATAACGAGTTTGAAGTGTCAGAGACCTTTCAAATCGTTTTGTCTGAGCCGGTGATGGCAGCCCTTGAATTCCCAGAGATTGCCACTGTAGAGATCCTGGACCCGGATGATGGTCAGTAATGATACATGTTTATATTTAACTATCTTGCTTACAATGTTGATTATGCTTAGTTTTAGTGAGATTATATACTTCCTTTTTTTTTGCCTTGTTGAAACACACTGAGGTCATTTTCCAGCTTTGTGAAATACGGTTGGGCGTTTGATCTCACAAGGTCGAACAGTAAATCATGTGACATAATTTTGCATAGATGTTCATACAACAATCATGCAGAAATAAATCCATTGTAGAGGGGACAAAGATGTCCGTAATATACCCATAATACACTCGTTGGCTGATTGAAGGGCCAGCGACAAATAACATTTTAATAGAAACCGGGAAACCAAAGTGATAGACAAATCATAAAACTAGGCTGCATCTCAAGGAATGCATTGCATTTTACAGATCTTTATTAGAGTAACTAAAGTGTATATTTTTCTAGCAGCAGAGATATAAGTTAGGTCTAAGAGTCATCTCAGTTTCATGATTTAAGGTAGTGCTTCTCTCCATCTGCCCAAGGACATCAGAGCACATGATACTTTAAATACATAATTAATTCAAATGGAAAATGAATGCTGAGAGAAACCAACAACACCCTGAACCCAACTTGATTATAAAAATAACTAGATAATGAGTAAAAAGCAAACCATAGCTATGGGCCATATTTTCTTTCCACAAGTGTAGATAAACAATGTCAAAAGGAAATATGGATATAACCACACTGACCTCTCATCTGAAATGAGCTCTACAAGAACAGATGAACGATGTTACTGAAAACAGCTTGACTGTGATAGAGCTGAGATGGATAACTGCACAGTATAAATATGGATACTGCTACTCCTCATCCCACAGGACTTCATTGGGTGAAAAGGAAGAATTTGCTGTTGACAATGTATCCTAATTAACATGTTTAGTTGGAAATGTGTTTCACAGAACATCAGTCTCCAGAGGGCAATCAACCAAACTGGCAGCTATTTCTCCATTTTGGTTTCTTTATTCCATGAACAGACATTGTCTTGCAGCAGCCATGTGAATATTATCATAACATTATACTGTTTATGGTTTCTAAAGATTTAATGCATTTTGGCCTCTCAAGGTCAAATAAACTCTGAAGGCTCATAAAAATGTATTTTTCGTTTCTTTTCACTGAAAGCAGAACGATTGAATAGTCCAGGGGCTGCCACCATGCAACTGTGAAAAATAAATTATCTCACACTGGCTCAGGCTGAAAGCAGCTTAGTGTTTGAAACAAGAAGGGAAGAGTGGTCACATCATCCCATGCAATTGTTTTCTTTGTCCTCAGGGAGGGAGAGGACGTCAGGTTAGGATATGTTGTGCTTACCAGCACCTTGTAAATGTGGGTGACCACAACGCTCGCTGAGAGGGAGACAAAGCCTCTTTGGATTTTATGGCTGAAATGTTGCAAGCTCATTACCTTCCTGGTTGTCATATGCAGCTCAGAGAAGGAAGGAGACAAAGAGATGGAAAGCTGCCAGTAAAACTGAGTAGAAAAAAACAAATAGTTTACTTGTCTCTGCTTGCAGACAGAATTAACACAAGCCTATTTTTGTGGAAAGGTTTAGATTAAAGTGTGTGAGACACCGATTTGTAATTTTAATTCCCTTAAGGACTCCTTACTCTTTTCAGAATCAGCGTTGTCTGACAGATAACATTTTCTTCATGCACGTCTCTCTGTGTTATTCTGTGTATCAGTGAAAGCCGACTCTGGGTTCTAATGTTTGCTGCAGATAAACAAACAGTAGAGGGTGGCTTTTGATTAAACATGATGGAAGCAGAGCTGTAATGAGAGCTGTCAGTGTGTGTAAGCTGCAATCCAGTGTGCCAAATGTTATTGATGCAAATAATGTCACACATGATTTGATGTTTTGAAAGCTTTTCACTTTTCTTCATTATTCAGTTCACTTCACCTGATATTCGAATTTTCACATTCAATTTGCCAGAAAACTGATCATACATAATGTAGTGGAGGGTATATGTGGGGATAGAGGCTATACCACCTCTCAGAAGAGTATACCCACTTCCTATTCTGTAGCCGACCCATCTACCTCGTAGCACACCCACCTCATCAACGGCCACTACACTGATCATACTGAAGTGATTCCCCCTGACCAAAAGTCAGATACAATTTAACATAAAGGTATTCAATTCCAATAATTTTAACGCACTATGTCGGATGTGTGTTGATTTTACTCATATCCAGAGTCAACAGTGTTCATACCCTCAGCCGCATACAACATAGAGGAGGACATTGGTGAGCTGCTTATCCCAGTGCACAGGAGTGGAGATGTCAGTCTGGAGCTGATGGTCATCTGCTACACTCAGCAAGGTAACGCGTGCGGAAATTTAAGTGGGACACTTAAATGTGAAGAGTAATTGCTAGTCATATAGACAAAGTAGTATTTTAGTGATACATGTAAACATTGTTAATAAAAAATAGAAAAAAAGGAAATCATATTTATGTTTACATTTTTTGTGAAAAAAAGTAAACTGTATTGTGACAAAGTGTGGATCATTAACTTTGCTTTCTGTAATTCTGTTTTCTGCCCACTAAGTTTCGGCCACAGGCACCCTCCCCACCACAGTGCTGTCCTACTCTGATTACATCTCCAGGCCTGAGGACCATCACAGCATCCTGCGCTTCGACAAGGGGGAGGTGGAGAAATCCTGCCGGGTGGTGATCATTGATGACTCCCTGTACGAAGACGAGGAAAGCTTCAATGTCACCCTCAGCATGCCGATGGGGGGCCGTCTGGGCTCAGAGTTCCCCGCAGCTCGAATCACAATCATCCCCGATATGGAAGATGGTAAGATGACATTTCACTGATCCGAACTGTGAAATGGAGTGTAATACAGTGTCAAATCGTCTGTTCAGGTACAAGAAATGAAATGAAATTGCATAATGAATCCCTGTGTGGCATTTAGAGACAAGTCTTTTTGCTCCTATCACTTTCAAAGGCTTTTCAATTGTGATTAAAGCCTCAAGAAAAGTTAGAGTGAAATTGTTTCTTGGCTAGAAGGGCTTTTATCTGATTTAGATGGAGGTGTTAATGTATTTGTGCAATCTCTTACTTTATATACGTAATGGATAAGCACTTCGACAATAGCTGAGAATTAGTTTTGAAAAAGGCTTTGAAAGTGCAGTATCTTTTGCTGAATTGATCAAAGAGAGAAATTCAAACAGTTAGGAAGGTGGGCAGGCAGACTGCAAATAGTGTTGTGCATGCAATGTGTATTTGAATGTGACATTTTTTTGGTGTGTGTTTGTGCTTGTCTGACAACGTCTCGGGGAGAAAGCGTTTGAGCGTGCAAGCCTCCTTCCTGGAGGCGAAGCCTTTATCTCGTATCTACAGGCTGAGACTGGAGGGCTGATAGTAGTCTCCCATATCTTCCTGACGCCTCTTTGTTCCCCAACACCTGACGGCCATTCCTCAGGTTTCTATCGCTCTGACAAATCTCCAGAAGCACTGCTCTGAAGTCAAGACTCTGAGATCGCAGGCAAATGGGTTTTTCCTCAAAACCCATTTGAAGCTACATAATTGGGGTGATGGTGCAATATTCAATTCAGCATTATGTTATCTAATGGCTAGTAGTCAGAAATTAATGACCATTGGAAAATTATTCATTTTCTGCATGTTATTGAAGATAACTTTACTGAGATGTATTTTAATCTTCTCCAACTGCTTACATTACTAAAAAGTCCTCCTTGAAGAGACCCATTTATTTCAGAGTATTGTACGTGCTGCTAAAAGCATCACAGAATTTCATGCAAATTTAAAAAAAAATCATGATTTGAGCACAGCTCATCCAGCTCGCTAATGTGAAATTAAATGTGTGGCGCTGTTCAGTGACAATGGTCCTGCTGTTCGCACCGTTTCCCCTTGACATGATAACTGCTGAAATAATCGCATCAATTCATGAAACACTCCAGTGTTTTAGCAAGTATTCAGACATCAACAATAGAGCTAAGGATGTGAATCATCCGTCCATGAGCCTGTGCTGAGGAGGTCTTGTCTTTGAGGCTACTGAAGCAGCAGTTTTCAGAATGTGTAGCAGGTTATTCTCCTCCTCTAGTCCCGTGGACCTCTAAGCACACACACTTCAAGTGGATTTGACCTGCATGAGGAAAGAGGAGGTTACGTGGTTGGAATGTTTTCTTACTGTAGCACCATCCGGTGTAACCGGAGAGTGCGTACAGGGCCTTTTCACCTCCACTGCTCCTGGGTATTGACTCCAGTCTTCCAAGGCAGCTGCTGAGACACACAGGTTTTTAATAGGCTGTCTGTCCTTACGGCATTCAGTGTGCTTCACACACTTCAAGAAGAATTTACCTCTACAACTATTACATTTCCACAGTGTCACTGTCTTTATGGATGACTCTGACTCTAACAAGTCATGTCTTCACAACTGCCAGAGGGCTCATTGATTGGAGATGATATCGATTAATGTCTTACTGAATCTCGGTCACATACTGTTGCATTTATATTTAGGATCAAAGGTCAACGCTGTTTTAAAAAACAGGGGACTGACAAATAAAGCATATATATATATATATATATATATATATATATATATATATATATATATATATATATATATATATATATATATATACATATATTAAAACGTACCAGATTAGATAAGCCAACTTGAAGATTGCTTGGGAAGTGCTCTCAGAAGAACAAAGGCAAAGGGTTAATTGCTTAAGCACCTCTTTACTGGGGCACAGTCTGCGGCTGTTACTGATAAATAGCATCGTCATGTTCATGCATTACTGCTTTTTCATAGTGTGGAAAGGCAAACTCTATTTTCATGATTGCCCCTGGTTTATTGAGAATCAGCCAGTGTGCAACTGTTATAAACAATGACTTGCCTGAGTAATCCAATTTTTGTAGCTTGAAAAGTCAATTCATTATAAAATATACTAAGCAATGTTCTCGCTCTGCATATTTGAGATTTCCTGGCATGCATTTGCCTACATTAGGGGTCCTCTGGCTCAGTGTATTATCACACAGAAACAGGAGAAAAGAAGGCTCAGTGCATTTTAGGATTAACTTCACTTGGACTGACAACCAACGTCAACAGTCTGTTTTATTCCTGCTTTATCTGTAATCATGTTTTCCTTGGCTCTGGCTTTGTCAGAGTGTCTGAGTGACAATCAAAATCTCCTCAAGCATATCAGTTGTCAGAAAGCTCTGCACTCACAAGGGTGCCCCATACAGCATGATTGTAAAGACCAGAATACACCCTCCATTCTTGAAACCATTATTTGTGTATATTTGATTGTTATTGTCAACAATCAAGACTTTCAATGTAACATTGAGAGAAACAATGCCTAAAGTTCTTGTCCGACAGCTTAACTCCTTATCATACCTACAAAAGACATCATATTGACTGCCTGAACACACACACACACACACACACACACACACACACACACACACACACACACACACACACACACACACATACACAAATGATGTGTGCAAAGAGTGCGCAGCAGCACCTCCAAAGTGTAATTTGAATTAGGTGCTGGAGGTGTTTAGGTTGCCTGCATCCACTGAATAAATGTAACGTGAAAAGTGGGGTGAAATGTGGTGGTATCAAGCCTTCATATCTCCCTGAAGGAGGTGATAATGAAATGGCTTGAGTACTGATGGTGAAGTAAATGGTAAATAGCTCTGAGGCAAGCAGAACAAGACTAATCTTCTGTCTGGAAGGGTAGAAAGGCAGCAGAAGATTCATTCCCACTCATAAATTCAGCTATCCTGTTTTGGTATTAGATTTATTTAAGTACATACTCCAGGTTCCTAACTTCCCTCCAGTAAATATGGAAGGGAGGCAAATGGGGGCATCACATTCTTCTTTGTCGTCCCTCTTGCAGCAGTAGCTGTGCACTGGGTGTGGAGTTGGTGCCTGCCCGAGCACCTGCCTGTGAGAGGTCTATGCTGGGGCTCCCCAGGAGGGCTTTCAGCAGCTACACCGAGCCGTGGGCTCATAGTTCTTCGAAACACTATCTTCTGATATCAGTAGAAATGCATGTCAGCAATGTCTTCTTTTCAAGCCAGCAAACCAGAGTAGCACAATATGATGAAATTAGAAGCCACAGGGCACCAATGTGTGTACTCCCTTTCCGTGCAAACACAGTCTTGGCCACTTATGTCGGTACAAGCACCTGCACGAGGCCACACAAGTGCAGTGGGAGGTGGAGCTCCTATTATCTGCCAAATGTGTGATGTTAATATGACATGATTTATGGGAATCTAAATTGAGAATGTTGATTTGATTTACAATTAAATTACTTGAAGATTACTGCAATAATAACCAGTTTTGTAGAAACTGTTTTATTTCTTCTCTTTCCAACCAAAACATACATTTCACTAATGAGCACACCTTCACTGGCAGAGAGCGAGTAATTCAAATCTGCTTTGTTTGAAAGCAAAACCAGCAGACTTACATGGTACAGGAATAGAAAGTTGTGCCTCTGAAGAAACGTTGTTGGCAACTGATACCAGACACAAAGTGTAACAACCAGAAAAGTCAAAAAACTCATTCAAAATGTTTTTGGGCCATAAAATAATAAGCAATGCTTGCTGCATTGCTGTATTTTGTGGAAATGTCAGTTGAGAAACATTTACAACTAAAGTAATCAGTTGGAAATAAGTACTTCATCACATTGATGCAAAATATCCTGCAGTTGTTCTTATTGATTTATATAATTTCCAGCAATAATCTAATATTAGCAGATATATTAAAGGGATTGTTACCTTGGAAAAAATGGTATATTAGACATTTTAAATTATGTCAAAGTCAAAAAATCATTGCATGTTGTGTTGTTGACTTGCACGATGCAATTGCTTCACAGTATGCACAGAGATCCATGCAGGTGCTGTTCCCAACTGCTGTGCTCCCAGCATGTCAAGGCCTACAACAAACACATTTGTCAGTCTCTGCGAGGGTGCAAAGGCCGCGAGGGAAAGGTCGTGAAGGATCATTGTCTGCTTGCTGCACTTTCGATCCCTGCTAGTTGTTCAGGTTGTCTTTCAGTCATGTAGATTACCAAGAAGCCCCAGACCCTTAAGGGCTCTGAAAACTCATGCCTGATTTGTGGTGATTTAATTCATTCAAAATTAGTTTGGAAATATGAACAGTGAGTGGGAAGAATGCAAGGCGCCCAGCAGGTCATTACGCTTCGGGCCCACTACTAGGTTAATACAGTCATGCTATCAGAGGGGGCACATTGAAGTATAGACACTCCAATGCAGAAGTGGCTAATGCCAGAAACAATTGAAGTAGAGAGGACAAAGAGGTGAAAAAACCTCTTAAACACTTTAAAAAATCAACCTTTAAAAAAAAAGAGAGAGAGGTAGAATTAATCAAAAGAAGAAGCCAAAACCTCCAACTAACAAGTAACGGCCCGAAAAGACTGGTAAACAGAATCTAAATGACAGCAGCAATTTCGAAGGAAACAGTGAACAAGCGAGGTAAACATTGAAATGGTTAATAAAAACATAAATACAACTGGTAATTAGTGGGAAACTGTGTACAAAACTGGTTGTTGTTTTATATTACTAATAGAGATCTAAACACAGAGCCTAATAGCTTTTCACACACTTGTTTTTGTCTTCTTCTCAACATATACACACAGACACACATACACACAGACACACACACATGCACACACCCACACACACACACACACACACACACACACACACACACACACACACACACACACAGATAATGTGAGCAAAGTTTGCGCAACTAATGCAAAAATAGACAGATTATAGTATGGAGCTGCTGCGTACAATTAGTTTTTGCCAAGCTTCTCGCTAATGTTGACAGTTGGCTACTTTTTACAACAGGGACATGAATTATGTGTACCTTTTTTTCTGTATAAAAGGTACATTGTCTGGCAACTTGGCATGTAGGACTGTAAAGTTTACAAGCTGTCCAGTCATTTTACCGTATGCACAGCTGCTATCCTCAGAGTACATGCTATTTTCTCGCGGCAGACCATCTGCACATAAACCTCCTCACCCTTTCAGTTTCCACTCTTGGCTACTATGGGTTTGAAGGGACTTGTCTTTTCTTGCAGAGTTAATTGCTATTTGATATAGACTCTGCATCCGGGAAAATATTTTGGTGGTTGGGGCTGTAAGACACAAGAATCCTTGTTCAATGGTACTTCACTCGTGTATTTATAGTCATGTGTCAGATGCCTGTAAATTTCGCTCTGGTTCTAAAGGTATGATTATGAGCTGTTTTAAAGATGGGCGGGTGTTGTGCGTGTGCAGTATATCCTGGATGGGGCTGAATCAAGGGGGAACACACAAACCCTGTCATTATGTCTCACCTGGATTTCCATTCATTCCGATATAAACAGATGTCCAAAGTGCTTAAGCAGAGAGACGCTAATCAACAGCCATAAGACCCTCAAACTCAGAAATGTGAACATTTCTCACAGTCGTCAACAATTAAAGTTGTAGCTCATTCTGTATTGAGTATTTTGAGTATCTTTTGTCTACTTTTGCTGCTGGAGAGAGATTTGTCGAGCACACAGTGGGCAGAGGAACATTTGCCAGGGCTCAATTGAATCTCACCATTAGAAGAGCCACTTAGCGCTGTGGGAATGTCATGCAAAGTTCAAGTGGAATCAAGCAGTCAGTGGGAGTGTAACAGTCCCCTTAGGGATGCCTCTGTCTCTCTTTGTGCATCTTATTTTATGATATGATCACACATATGCCACAGTAAAGATATTTCCTTTGTATGCCCTTCTTCTGGCATATTGCAGAAGGACATGTACTGACATAATGACTAAACGTAAGGCTATCTCATGTTTGACTTGGCTTTGTTTTTTCTTTCTTTTTCTTTTTCTTTCTTTTTTTTTAATTCTTTTTAATAGATCATATGGTTAAGCAACCATTACTAATGACAATAGTAAAATGTATGAAAAAGCTATATTGAATCGGTTAAATTCATTGTCTTTTGAACAAATGAAAGTTTATACAACTTACATAATTTTACATAATAGGCAGGTCTAAATCTGGATCATCTCCACTTACATCCAGGTAACCTTAGATGTGCTTTGTGGCGTAGACTGGTGCTGCTGACTGGGCTGATGGAGCTCAGGAGCCAAGGGTTTACCTTTCTGTTAATGGGCCGTTGCTCTTTGAAGCTCACTGTTTGTCTGCTTCACAAACCTTATCTGATTACTGGACTAGTACAACAGGGCCCAAGTTCCTGGCTGCCAACCTTAGTAGATCTGATTACCCCTCCTGTTGGGGACCCAGTGCAGGCAGCCAAAACCATCTTTGTTTGGTTTCTCTGTGGGGAGACATTTTTGGCAGCTGCAAGCCTCTTGATGCAGCACTCATTGTCCTGACTGTGCTCTCAGGACAGATTAAAGCCTAAAAGTGTTCTGTCCTTAGATGAAATATTATTTCAACCGCAGAGATGGCTCCTCTGAGAACCACAAATCCCAAAGCTTTGCCTAAAAAGACTATTTCCCTTTTTGAACATGTCTTATCTTGTTAATATCGAGCTGTTGCTGGCAATGCAGACAGCCTCAACATGTGCAATATCATCTGAGACTCGGATTACTTTAAAGAATAATTATATCGTGCAAAATAATAAACATATTTTTCTTGATCTGTAATTGTGCCTTGCAGAATTGCTGGCAGTGAATCTATTGTTTTGCCCTTGTACTTTGGTTTCATTATATAGCATGATCATCATGCAGTTACAACAGTATGGATATGTTTTTGTTCAAAGCATGTATCGCCCAGTTCCACATCCCCACCCTCCTTTTTGCCTCATACTGTGTGATGAGAAACAGCTAAGTATCATTTTGCAGGTGCACAATTGTCATGGAAACCACAACTCTGCCCATGGCTATCGTCATTCACTTAATTTATTCATTATTTGGTCACAGTTGTTTTAAAAAGCACACGCTTTTTAGGGCTCTGTAGGGTCTTGTTCCCATTAGTAATCCTAACAATGATGTATTTGATCAATCATGAGAATGTATGCATTTTGTAAGTGAGAAAAAACTGCTTTCATGGATTGGTTTCATCTTGTGGCTGCTCAGGTTATTTCTGTTTTGTTCTAATCGAGTATGACTGACTCCCTGCAGTTTCAATCCCTAAATAAGTCTCTTTGTAATGGCAGTTCTTACAGTGTTGGAGCTGACTGCATATACAGAGTGAGAGGCCCTTTAGCAACCATTTTTCAAACAGCATGACATGAGAGAAAAAATACCCTGAATGGGTTAAATAGAATAATAGTGGGTGAGTTTGGCTACAGAAGAATCTCAGCTCATAGAAACACTAATTGCAGTCAGGCAGGCCTGGGCTGGCACATTGAGCTCTACATCCCCCAGACCTCCTGTCAGGCCTCCTGTCTGCCTCTCAGACCCATCACTATCATAGTAAACTCCACCACTAGTCGTATCCACAACAAAACCAGGACACTCTGCCTTCAGGTTGCTTTTTGTCTTTTAGGACTCGAGTGCATACAAATTTAGAAATCCCCCCAAAACATACTTCCAGGAAGTTAGAAAGTGTTGTTTAAGGGCGACAATTACAGGGTTGACTACCTGCTGGTGTTTCAATGGAAACGTTCCCTCAATTTCTCCTGTAATCAGAGGCAGTTTATGCAAGCTATTACAGATTCAACTCAACAATTACAACAAGCCTTCGAGTATCCTGTTGTGAAACAGCTGAAAGATGGTTATGAATTACATCCTACTCTGTGCTTTTCTTCATCTTCTTCATTCCTTTTTCTGTTGTTCTTCCCAGCTCCCATCTTCTACTTTGGAAACACAGACTACCACGTGGATGAGAGCGATGGCTTTGTGGAGGTGCAGGTATGGAGGACGGGGAGTGATCTCTCCAAAGGAGGAACTGTCACAGTGCGATCCAGAAAGACAGATCCTGTCTCAGCTGAGGGTACGTGTCCCTGCGAGGCGCCTTTTCGCTGACAGCTTTAGCTAGTTAGTGCTTAGAGAAATGTAAGCCACAGAAAACAATAGACTTTTAGTCATCGCCCTGTCACTCTTTTTTTTCCGGAGATCAAGAGTCAATGGTGATGTTAAAGCTGTATATGTTGGGAGGATGACCTGTGGAATGTAAACATTGTTTTAGGTGAGGGGGAGAGAAGTCATGGCTTTTTTCTGTTGAGCCCTTACCTTGACGGTATCTGATACGACCAGTCTTTTTTATATATATATATATATATATATATATATATATATATATATATATATATATATATATATATATATATATATATATAAAAAAGACTGGTCGCTGTATCCTTAAGTCTTTCCTACAGCCTCTATTATGTCAGGCAGTCTTTTCCTGCCTGCATAGATTTTCAACATCTCTGCCCTTGCCTGCATTATGACCGAAAAAATGACTAGCATCTAATCATATGCAGCATGGTAGAAAAGCAAGCCCACACTTCCGCACATAACTGGGTCATAAGTACATGAGAAAAGCCTGCGGGCAAAGGGTGAGCTTTCAATACTCAGACTCTTCAAAGAATAGCAAATGAATAACCTGTTTGCGCTTGGGGAGATATCCAGTTTCTTGCAGCTCTCCTTTAATCATGCAACAAATTCCAACTGTTCATGCCTATTGACCACGAGATAGAAAGTGTCATTTTGTCAGCACACAGGGTATATCCTTTCATCTTGCTCGCTGCCTGACATACACAAATGAATTATGAAGTAACATGAGAACTGCTGGTTATAATACGATCAAGTGCTGTAGTCCATTTGTGTTATCTTCACTATATCCCATAAGCACTATGTTCTTTGAAACATTCCTGACCTATATTGTGTTGTGGAGCAGCTGGTGTGGATTACGTTGGGATCAGCCGGAATCTGGATTTTGCACCGGGGGTCACCATGCAGACGTTTCGTGTGACCATCCTGGATGACCTGGGTCAGCCGGTTCTGGAGGGGCTAGAGAGATTTGAACTGGTGCTCCGTATGCCTATGAACGGGATACTCGGAGAGCCGAGTAAGGCTAACATCCTCATCAATGACTCGATTTCAGACCGTGAGTGACAGTCTTGGTTGTAATTCAAATTAATTTAAACAGTTGCACTTAGTAATATATGATGTGTTTACTGTATTTCTAATCAAGTTTGGTTTGGTTGTGTTGTTCCAGTGCCCAAGGTGCAGTTCCGTGAAGCCATGTATGTAGGCAATGAGAACTCAGGGCAGATCTCAGCTACTGTTTACCGTAGTGGAGATATCAGCTACAAATCCACAGTTCGCTGTTACAGCAGACAGGGGACAGCCCAGGTCATGATGGACTTCAATGAGAGGCCCAACACAGATGGTTCCATCATCACCTTCTTACCAGGTGGCGTAGTAAAACCGAGCATACATCTCTTTCCATGGTTTGTGTTAGTCTAGCAGTCGCTCAATATCTTTTCCCTTTTTTCAGGAGAGATTGAAAAGTCTTGTGTACTGATACTAGTTGATGACTCAGAACATGAGGAAGAAGAAGAGCTCCGACTTGTGTTGGGAAGCCCCAAGAGTGAATCTCCATTTGGAGCATCTATTGGAGGGCAGAATGAAACACTCGTCAGGATAAAAGACGATGCAGATAGTAAGAATGCTTCGTTTTGTTGTTAAACGTTGTTCCTTAGAATGGGTTCTGTTTAAATGCCGCCATGTGCAGAATATTTAACATTATTAAAATCATCCCAATGGCATGAATTTAGTTTGTGAAAAATGGGACAAATTGTTTAGTCTGTCTGTTGCTGTTTGCATATATCTACCATAGTGTCTGGTATGATATTATAGTAATGTTAGTCACAGTTTACTAGCATGATTGAAACTATATTTCTTGTTTTCTCAGAGGCAATTATTAGGTTTGGAGAGACCAAATTTAGTGTGAACGAACCAAAGGAAAGTGGCCAGGTGTCTGTGGTGAAGATCCAAGTGCTGCGTGTTGGAGACACCTCCAAGGTCTCTGTCGTCCGAGTTCACACCAAGGATGGATCTGCCACGTCTGGGGAGGACTACCATCCCATATCTGAGGGTAAATAACACCGGATGCCACTTTTATCAGAACAGAATTGATTTGAAATTTTCAAAGAAAATATTTTTCAAATCTCTTCTTTCTCTGCAGAAATTGTGTTCAACAAGGGTGACACACAGCACTATGTGGAGGTGGAGATTTTATATGACAGCATCAGAGAAATGAGGGAGGCGTTCACTGTGCACCTTAAGCCTGATGAAAACATGGTGGCAGAGACAAAGGTGAAAATCAAGCTAAATTAACATATGATTAACTGTCACGACTGAAGCTACCTTCTACATTAACATCCTCTTAATTGCCCTTGCTTGTCAATCAACAGATGAGCAAAGCTATAATCTATATCGAGGAGACCAACAGCATGGCGGATGTGACCTTCCCCTCGGTGCCCAGAGTGGTTTCTCTGTTGCATTACGATGACATCGACAGGACTAGCGACTCGCCCCCTGTGGCCGGATACCCTGTCATTTGTGTCACTGTATGTCCCAACTGCAATGAATACTTAGTGGCATACTTTTCAGTAATTTACTCTGCTAATGACTCATTTAGCAAGACTTTCTGTCAGTGCAGTAACAGGTAAATACTGTTAATGAGGTAGTATTTAGCAGATGTGCACACTTTGCGCAATCATCAGCTACTTTGAGGGCTCATCAGGAGTATAGAGGAATTGCTTTGGCTGCTGCAGTGATTTTTGGGTGCATTTACTCAAGCATTTCTTCTTTCCCTTTTTCAGGCCTGTAACCCCAAGTACCCAGACTATGACAAGACAGGCTCCATCTGTGTAAGCGAGAACATCAACAACACCCTAACGCGTTATCGTTGGCTCGTTAGCGCCCCCACCAGCCACGATGGCGTCACGAGCCCTATGAAGGAAGTAGACTTTGACACCTTCTTCACCTCCTCCAAGCTCATCACTCTGGATTCAGTCTACTTTCAGGCTGGTTCTAGGGTCCAGTGTGCCGCAAGGGGCGTGAACTCTAACGGGGATGAGGGTCTGGAGCTCAGTAGCCCCGTAGTGTCCATCAGCATGGACGAGGGTGAGTGCAGCACAATCTTTCGCTTGAAATGTTTAGTTCCTCTCATGGAAATAATTCAACGTGATAAGCAGCTGCTTGCTGCATTTTGCTCTCCCACTGCAGTACTTGCTGTCCTTGCTCCGAAAGAAAAATTGAAACATAAAAGAATTTCCTGTGGAGGATTGTGAGGACAACTAAACGTTTGATGTTTGTTTGTGTATTGCTCGGTTGCAGGAATGTGCCAGCCTCGTGTTGCAGGCACAGTTGGGGCCGAGCCCTTCTCTGCCAAGCTGCGGTACACTGGCACAGAAGACATAGACCACCCCAACCTCATCAAACTAACTGTGACCATGCCCCACATTGATGGTAAGAACAGTAGATCGCATGTTTAAAATATTGTTCATCAGTGAAAATATCAACCAGAGGTAGGTTGTTGGTTTGAAACCCTTCTCAAGCTGGAGCAATCTTGGTTCTGTATGTCACTCATCAGCCGTTTTTGTAAATTGTTGGCTACTTTAGTTAGTTGTTCCTACATTGTGAATCTAACATGCATATACTTGCTTCCACTCTCTGACTGCTCTATATGTATGCTCTCTCAGGTATGTTACCTGTCGTGTCCACCCGGGCCCTGTCTAACTTTGAGCTCACCCTGAGCCCAGACGGTACCCGTGTTGGCAACCATCGCTGTTCCAATTTGTTGGACCACGCTGAGGTCAAGACTCGCTACGGCTTCCTTACTGAAGCCACTAAAAATCCAGAGGTGATCGGCGAGACGTCCTCTTACCAATACAGCACTTCCCTCAGGGGATCCAGTACACTACGATTCTACAGAAACCTCAACTTGGAAGCTTGTTTGTGGGAATTCACCAGCTACTATGACATGTCTGAGCTCCTCAGTGACTGTGGAGGCAACATTGGGACTGATGGACAGGTAAAGCAGCCCCACCTTTGAGCTTGAGCTCACCTCTGACCCCTTTTGTCATCCCTAGACATGAGGCGCAAGGAGTCGGTTCAATAAAGCAGCAGACCCCCTTAGGAATGTGGACTTTGCAGTTACTGGTCTATTCTGTCCCGTAACAAGTCTTGTCCATTTTTATTGAAAAAAAATCCTGGATTTTAAATCCTAAATAATAATTTACAGGCATATTACAACTCTGCTTGCCTGCTTGGTTTTCCCTTAAAGGTCCTAAAGTAAATACTAGCCTGTAGAGAAGTCATCCATTATTGTCTGGAGACCCATGTTAACCTCTATAGTAATGACTAACCCGACACTCTGCTCCCTTCAACTTCTGGTAGGACCGGTTATTTATCTTCTCAAAGTGGCAAGTCAACAGCCAGCAGCCTCATAAAAATCTCTGTTCATCTGCATCTCTATGTGTGCAATGTGCTCTTTGTAATAGCAGCTGTTATATGGAGCTAAAGGAGGAAATATGAAAGCCTTCTCTGTTCTCCTGGCATACATGCCTCGCAGCCCTTAACATTTGCATTCACCTTGGAAACCTCCAGTTAGTTGACTTTCAGTTAATTAAGGGAGAGTGTTGATAAAGAAAGGCTGCAACAGTGCATGAGGACATCATAGTGAAAACCTCCACTACACTCCCTACTGAGGATTATTAATTAAATCCCTACAGCACTAGCACATATATTTAGGTATATTGGTTTGTTTTTACAATGGGAGTTTCTCATTTTACATTGCTTCAGGTTTATTCAATAACAAAGGCATCACCCAGGGGATAACAGCCTCTCTCTACAAGTGGAACGTCGTTGCCTGTAGCCACATGATGTAAATGAGAATGTGGCAGTAATAAACATGTTTTGACAAGTAAGCAGACTGCCGGTGGTAATACAAACTTAAACAGTACAGTTAAACCCATAACACTTTGCATTAAATAGTAAGAATTAGTGACACACTAATCAGAGATTATCCTATATTTTGAAGAATAAAAAAAAAAATACAAAGTCTTTGAAAGAGATGGTTTTGACTCAAAACCCTGAAGAAAACACATAAAGCAATACAACCTCTGTTTTGTCCCTGTTCTCTATCTGTCAAGTGGTAGAGTGGTATACATTCAGGGCTTGTACAGCACTGTACATAGATGTTGTTGCTATGGTTACTGAACAGTGCAAACGGCGGTATGTAGATGCGTAGTCCGAGGCGTCACCAGTTCAGTTTCAAGATATTTTGGGCAGGATGAATGGAAAAAGAAACTGCCTTTGTTTGTGGGCGCCCTGTGACCCGAGTGCTCCTCTAAGTGGGTCGGAAGTCTGAGCAGCGACTGTGCAAGCCGGGGGCAGTGTCATGTCACAGTGTAGGGCTTAGTGCCCATCTTAACAAGACCATAGGAATCTATTAAGGCCCAGCAGAATGTGTCAGAAAGCCATTCTGCAAATCATCTGCGAGAGCTCTCAGCGCCCAGAGGCCTAGGCACGTTTCCACATGAACACAGAGCCAGTGCGGGCAGGTACCTCTCACAGGTCAGAGGAGAGTGCAGATACCAGAGAGCGCTCCCTCTAAAGACTTTCACCACTTGGAATCCTTTGACCATTTTAGGACAGCTCTTTTAGAAAGGGAAAGTTTGGAGTAATCCAATATCCCCAACGAATGTAAATGCAGTGCAACCGGTTTTATAACGGCAATGTGAAAAGCAATTGAAAGTTTTTAAATTGATTGAGTTGAAAAGATACAAATTGCAGTATTCCATCTGTAATGGTGAGAGTCCATCACCACTTAGGGAATACAATTAATCCTACAGCTATAAAACATCAAGTTAATTTACTGATTGCCTACTTGAAGTAAATATTACAGCCATGATTTCCCAGGAAAGTATGCTTTAAGTTCACCAATACATGGATTGCCATGTCTGATCAATCTGTGGACTGTCTGAAGCACTATTCAGAGCAGAAATTTTGTTAATCATCTCCAGAGGTATTGTACGTGCACTTTATTCAGGGGATTTTGATGTTTTTCTGCCGATACCTCGATAACAGGGATATATTAATGTGGAGTATGATTTAGGATTTGATCTTAAACAACATGTTGGTTTTCACTGCAGGTGTTGAATCTGGTCCAGTCCTATGTGACGCTACGCGTACCGCTCCATGTGTCCTATGTCTTCCATTCCCCTGTGGGAGCAGGAGGATGGCAGCACTTTGATTTACAGTCAGAGCTGAGGCTCACTTTTGTTTACGACACTGCCATCTTATGGCGGGATGGTATAGGTAGCCCACCGGAGGCTGACCTACAAGGTAAGACTAAAATTGAGGACTACTTCAAATGTGTTATGTTAACCTAATGTGGGAAAGCAAATAAGTAGCCGCATTAAACACTGTGATCTGTGTCTGTCCTTGTAGGTGCCCTGTACCCAACCAGCATGCGTATAAATGGCCAGGGACGACTAGTCGTCAACTTCCGCACTGAGGCTCGTTTCAGAGGCCTGTTCGTGTTTGCACATCCAGGTACAGTATGTCGTATTACTGTAGTTTTTAACAGTAGACATTGGATATGACTAATGTTGCTGCTTTATAGTTTAAATTAAACTTCATGGCTTTTACCAGTGGACCATCTTTTTTAATTTCACATTTATAATTAGTTCAAATTGACGGTACAGTATTTGTCTCTGTTTGTCTTTTTTCATTTTCAAAGTATTCAAATTATCGACTGAGCATACGATAAATACTTTAATTTATGTATTTTTCCATCAGCTTCACCACTGACCTCCATGGTCATGTGTCCCGACCACCCTGGTTTGACCTTCAACCTCAGTCTTGTGAGGAATGAGCCAACGTACAACCAGCCCATCCAGCAGTGGACATTTGTCTCCGATTTTGCTGTGGGTAAACATTTTGTTCTCCAGTTTACTTGTTTTTACACCTCATTCTTACTGAAATAATTTCCCTTGTCAGGTGCGTGATTACTCTGGCACGTATACAGTGAAGCTGATCCCGTGCACATCCCCTCCCAGCCTGGAGTACACCATCCCTCCTGTTTGCAATCCCAGAGAGCCGCTGAGCTTCGACATGGACATCCGCTTTCAGCAGGTGACCTCACCTTGTCTAAAATCAAACAGGAAAAAATGTAAAAGTTTATTGAATAATAATGAAGGTAATCATCTTTAGTTTAAACAGTAGGAGGTTGTATTGAAGATTGGCAAATCTGGCCTTGTCTTGAATTCCAGGCATCTGCTCAATAGTAATGTTCCTGGAATCACACAGATTTTTGTTCCTTTCAGATCTATGAGAACAGCCATAAAAAGTGACTAAATACTTATAAAAATTCTAATTAGATGTCTTTACCTCATAACAACTATATGAAATACCATAACATATGTTCTGTACCAAATTGGTGTCATTAGTAGGATCTTTTTTTTTTCTCTAGTGTCTCTATTGTTAACTTTGCTTGGCTTTGTCTTTAAACATGGTTTGTGTGTGTCTGTCTGTCCTCCATGCGTCTGTAGGTTAGCGACCCTGTGCCTGCTGAGTTCAGCCTGAACACGCAGATGATCTTACTCTCTAAGCGGACGCTCTGGCTCTCAGACGGCTCCATGGGCTTCGGACAGGAGACCGACACCGCCTTCTCACAAGGTAAGGCAATAACATGCAGTCATGAAATACATACTGTTTGTGAAAGTTTGTTGATTAAAAAAGCCATAAACAAACCAGGTCATCATATAAAATTGCATGTAAATGTATTTCATTACCTCGCTACTTGGACTTCCACAAATTATTCTCAGGATCAAAAGGAAATCCTTGTGTGATTACTATTTCTGTTGATTTTGCAGAAATGTTCCCCTTTATTCCTTGCCTTAATAGCATACAATTTAAATGGAAATGAGGCTGCGATTAAGTATAAAGTCGACCACTTTAATGCCTTCTCCCAAAACAAGCTTATTAATAAAGCCTGGGTTGGATATTTCTGAACAAGATCTTGAAAGTTTTTGAAAAGTCCTTGAAGCTGTTGTCCAAGTGAGTGTGGGAGGCTCTTGTTGCCAAAAATGACTTGCTGGTGTTTTAATGTTGCTCTCACTATCATTGTCTGAGCAATAATATACAATATATATATATATATATATATATATATATATATATATATATATATATATATATGTATTTCTCACATATATAATATGAGAGAAATCTTCATTAGTAAACACTTTCAATTAAACAATCAAGGTTATGTGTAAGGAAGGCAGTGATGAAACATGTATTTATCTTCCCTCAGGGGATATGATTTACGGAAGAGTAATGGTGGATCCAGTGCAGAACTTGGGCGACTCCTTTATTTGTAACATAGAGAAAGTCTTCCTGTGTACTGGCGCTGATGGTTATGTCCCTAAATACAACCCCAGCAACTTTGAGTTTGGTTGTCTGGCTGATGCTCCATCACTACTCTACAGATTCAAGATAATTGTAAGTAACAAAAGTATAACTCATCATGTGCTTTGTGTCCATTCAAACCTATAAATCTTCCATCCTGTGTCATCCTCTCTCTCCAGGACAAGGCCCAGCCAGAGACCCAGGCCCGGTCATTTGGTAATGTAGCTTTCGATGCCTTCCTGGCAGTGGATGACCCCGGCGCTTTAGCTCTAGTAAGACAACCTGCGTCAGATGGTTTCAGAATTGATTCCTCAGCTCTCTTCCAGGTCAGTATAATACTCAAGTATTAGAAACACACTCAGCACACATCCTCAAATTAGTCCACATTCTCATATTTAACCAAGCAGTGATACATGCTAGAGGCTATTTTCTGCTGGAATTTACATTGATGTGGGGTCACTTATTTCAGTCTGGAATGTAACTCTCAGAGAACTGGTGTGAATGTGTGACATCCTGCTGAGAACAAGTGGAAAGAGCAGATGAATATAATGTGCACTGTATAAGCATCACAGAAAGTGAACAATAAATATGTATGTTCTCCAGGTATCTGCAGGGAGAGAGTGGTTTATTCACACCATCTACACTGTTCGTTCCCGGGTCAACGCTAACCGTGGCATAGGGAAGAGAAGCCTGGAGTACCATGTGATGAGCCAGCACACAAATCCGCTTCCAAAGGTTCAACATCGCACCAAAAGATCAGCCAACGGAGGGCCAGACGTAATAGAGGAGATCGGTCAGAGTAACAATCGTGGCACCAACATCCTCCACATCGCTCTGGACCGCGGCAGCCAGCAGAGGACGAGCCCGGAGAGGGAGATCTTCACCAAAGGGATCATCCCTCGTGAGCTCAACCAGAAAGATAACAGTGATGACAGACTAGTGTTGATCATTGGTATCTTTGTCGGGCTGCTCCTCCTGGTGCTCGTCATCATCGTGGTGGTGCTGCTGGTCCGGTCCAAGCGAGAGAAGAAAGAGGTACCCAAGAGCTCCAGCAGCGCAGAACCTATGATGACACAAGCCCTCAGTGACAGCTCAGAGGTCTAACAAACAGACTAGTGATTGAGAGTTTCAGTTGATTTTTTTGTTTTGTTTTGCAAGTGCCTCACATTTAGATAAAGATTGAAGATTGTGTGTGAAGCAACACAAACTACAAGAGCTTTGATTCTTTTCAGAAATCTACTTGAAATGCTACATTACTTCCACGGCCGGGAAGTGATCCGGACACTAACTTGGGGACAGACTTTGTAAGCAGCTGTTTCAAGGCACTAGTCAAGTTGTCAGCACTCACCCAATGATTTGCTTTTGATGCCACTTGATCCCAAAAAAAAGATGTTATTACGTTTCCAAAGGTGCTACAGAAGATGCCTTGACTGGCATTTGGTGTTTTCCTGAGTAGGTCAAGAGAAGGTGGATATGTTGCATACTGTAGTAGTTGTTACCAACATGATTTGTATCTCTGATTTGCTTCATCAAGACACCGTCCATAGTTTGCTCCCACTGCGTAAACCCGTCTGTTCTTATAGGGAATGGTTTGTCCTTAGATTCAGTGCGTGCCTAAGAAATCACGGAATTGTGAGGTTTTATGATGTATGTTACAGTATCTTTTGTCCTGTGTGATCAGTAAGACTTCCACTGTTTTATTGTGCTCATGTTTTTGCATGCATTTATTTTTGTATTTTAAGACTTTTTGAAATTATAAAAAAAAGTCTAAATGCTGATTTGAATGGAATTGTGACAAATGCATCTGATCTACTGTATTTCCACCAGTTTGTGTTTTATAGTTTGTGTATCCCATGAAAAACAGTATTTATAAATGACCAATTTTAATTGTTAAATTCCCTCAAATATTGAGTTTTTTAAACACTGTATGATTAAGACCTTATTATTGACATGGCACTAGCGATAAGTGAAACTGTTAGTCTGTAGTATTGAATTGACTTTCGAGACAGCTGGTCTGCAATGTTCACTGTACTATAGCTGAGGTTCCACAGCCACTATTTCAGGAACTATTTTCACTCTTGGCACAATAGGTATGATACATTTTTAATTATTGACTACTGTAGCTAAGTACAGATAGCTGGGACTACACAGCCCTCTCACAGCAGAGCTATGTGTTTTTGACACCTTGAAATATTGTCCAATAAGTTTAGCAGATTTCACTTAAAGGTAATGAAATGTTTTAGCCTCAGTCAACATAATTACTGTCAAAACTGCTGTCTTCTCCCTGACTCATTAGTGTTAAATGTATTTATTTATTTTTCAATGCATTTCCTGCTGACATAAATCATATATCATCTCATCTCCCTTTTTAGTTTTGCTTTGAACCTATCTTTTTCAAACTGTATAACTGTTTGTTATTGGGATTTCAATATACAATGCATTGTGCATACACATTTTTTTCCAGATCCAGGCACAGGATTGCCATAAAATCTGATTACCTCATGAATTGTATCACACTTACTTCAAAGTCATAGCTTTCCAAATGCCAGGTTTATTTGCATTTTCTTTTTAAATTGAAAACAATTCTATGCAACCTGTGATATCATACCTTCATGAAATGTTTAGCCCAAGTACGATTTTTTTCAATGCACAATTTGCTTGCTTATCTAGGTTTGACACTGTATCAATAATGTGGTTATTTTATTCCACTCTACATGCACATGTATGCAGATACATATGTATTACCTATAAATATACCATTTGGATGTTTTGGGAATGGTTATTGTTAAAAAAATGCATACTGTATGTGCTGTAAGTATTTGTAACATAGACCAGAAGCACAGCGTGGTCTGCAAATAAATAATTTTTCAAGATATTGTATGTTTTTTGTTTAAACATTTTTAGCTTGAAGCTTGTTTGCTTTCATTATTAATCCTCACATAAAGGTCCGGAACATCAAAAAAAGGTTGCACTTATGCTCGGGTCCGGACAGGAGTCCGCCTATTAGTGACCCCTGCTGTAAACCAACAAGTGGAGCCACTGTGCCTCCTTAGTAACGTTCCTTATCAACGTGCACATTTAGACACAGATCCAAATCTGCAAGCGTAATGATTTGTAGGTAAACAACAACTCAGTAAACCATGTGCTTTTATTACCAGTGCATATTCATAGAGAATCAAAATGTGTATTGGTGTGATACAGCGCAGTGTAAAATGCTTCAGACATATCTGAAAAAGGTAAGCCTTTGACTCTTTAAAGATGTCTGGGCTCCTGTTTGCAACAAGTCAAACAGATCAGGGGCATGAAAAGCAGAAGCTTCCTGGCTGACTTCACTGGTGAAATCGGTTCATGTCTTGAATGTTAGGTTATTATGTCAAACCAGGAAGTTGCTTTTTTTTCTTGCTCCTGGTCTTGCTTCTGCTGTGGCACCAGGTTTTCTTATGACATTACACAGAATGAACACTGGGGGGAGCAAGAGCAGCAACAGCTCTACTGGTACAAGTTTTTCACTTGGGCTCGGTCATGGCTTGACGTCGTGCAGGCAAAAACTCAGATCCAACTGTGTTTTGTCAGATAGTTTACAATAATACCATAGGTGGGTGGATTCTAAAGCGGGGATGAGTTTGCTGGCAATCTAATAAACTATCATTTAAATATGTAACTGTTTCCTATGTAAAAGCCAAAAAGAAACACAGTAAAACAGAATTCATATTCCATCCCGGTCATTTTTGTGGTCTTGAATCTAGACACAAATTACCAGTTGTCTCATTCACAAAGTCGCCATCAAAAGCTGTCCTGTTATCCCATTAACATGCTGATCAAATTTGGATGGATTTCCTGAGATATGTATGCTTTCTGGTTTGTAACTGTTGTAAAGGCAAAACAATCACTCTATGTCTATCTTTAGCCATGAATTCTGAACAGAGAAACTTCAAAAATGGGTGTATGGCTTTGAAAAAGAGTGCACAAACACTGATCAAAAATGTCCTGATGCGGGGTTCGGGGGGGTACTGAATTCTGTTTTAGAGTGAAATTCCCCTTAAAAGGGAAAGGAATAAAGTGTGAACCTCTAAAGAAAAAAGCACATCAATTTAGAAAAATAATTTGTAAATGCTGTGCTAGTGTATAAAATAAAATAAATTAGCCTTTTTTCCCTTTAAAACAACAGATATATTAACAAAAATGAGTATTGTGCTGTTTACATTAGCAATAAATACGACACTCTTCTTTTAAGCATGTGCCGAGTATGTTTCAAAAAGCACATGTTTAACAGCTGCCATACACACGGTTAAAATCCTGGAAACCTTATAACTGCTGCTCTCTGAATAGCCAAATGGCTGTGTGTTTCAAAATCATAGCACGTACATACAAATTAAACTAATATACACAATATACATTTATGTATATACAGTACATACAGCAAATCAATGCACAGATGGTGATGACATGTTTTTATGAGAGACGTCAATAAATGCGAAATTTTACATTTCATTGCTGGAGAAGCGTAGCGTTGTTCATTTCACTGTAAGCATTAACTAGTTTAATGAGAAAAGCAACCGATGGGTACATTGTGTTGTTGCCTAGGCATTAAGATAAAGAAAAAAACGTCATGCATTTGGACAAGTTATGGCTCATTAAATACTCAATCTACATCCTACCCTGTCCGGTCTCACAGAAAGTGTGGTTGAATAATACCATCAACAGCGTACAACACACAAAAAAGAGTTTTGACATTCTCTAAAACCAGTCCATAGTTTTAAGTCCATTACTTGTCCCAAGGATGCTACATTATCCAACTTTACAAACAACCTTCAACACACATCATAGGGAGGGTAAACTCAGGATCAGACACTTAATTATATCCGGGAGATCATCTGGTGTGCACATCAAAAGGCTGTATTGGATTGCACCCTGTGGAATACATTGGCTGTGTCGTTGTCAGTGCTTGCAGTGGTGAAGATGGCTGTCTCGGGTATCTACTGCAGGTAGCGGTAGACCTTGAAGCAGTGGTTCCCAGAGTCCGCCACCGCCACATGGCCATCAGATGTGAGGGCCAGACCCTGAGGGCCGTAAAGGGGGTCCGCTGTTGTGTTGATGTAGGACAGGAAGGACCCTGAGCTGTCGAACACCTGGTTTGTCACATGGCACAGAGAGGAAAGGTTAAGTGATGTACTTACAAGTTCGCCCCCTGCATTCAACGTGATGTAGTTTTCTTAAGCTAACCTGGATCCGACTGTTGCCCCAATCAGCAACAATGATGTTTCCGTTGGCATCCACAGCCACGCCTGTTGGAGCATTGAACTGTCCGTTCCCCTCCCCATGGGAGCCAAATTTAAACAGGAACTCCCCATCTGCATTGTACACCTGCAACAGAGAATAAACAGGGAAGATAATGAAAAAATGACATTCTGATGTCACACATAATACAAATATGTTAGATAGGATACAGGGCATATTTCTAATATGACCTAAAACAACACAGCCAGTCCGGAAGAGCAGCCGTTTACCTTGTAAATATTATTTTTTATGTTTTCTAATGTTTATTTGATTGAAACGGAGTGATTATAAATTGGCAACTTTATTGTGGAAAACTAAGAAACCTCAAACCAAGCCAGAAATCTAGGTGTAGTTATGGATTCAGACCTCAACCTGGACAGCCATATCAAGACAATTACAAAATCAGCCTACTACCACCTGAATAATATATCAAAAGTTAGAGGACTTATGTCTCAACAGGATTTGGAGAAACTTGTCCATGCATTTATCTTCAGTAGACTTGACTACTGTAACGGTGTGTTCACAGGCCTCTGTAAAAAGTCAATCAGAAAGCTGCAGCCCGAGTTCTCACTAAGACCAGGAAAGTGGATCACATCACTCCAGTTCTGAGGTCTTTGCACTGGCTCCCTGTCAAACAAAGAATTGACTTTAAAATCCTGCTGCTGGTTTATAAAGCACTGAATGGTTTAGGGCCTAAGTCTGTTTGTGATCTGCTGCTACCTCATGAACCATCCCGGCCCCTCAGGTCGTCTGGGACGGGTCTACTTTCTGTTCCAAGAGTCAGAACTAAACATGGAGAAGCAGCGTTCAGCTTTTCTGCTCCACATATCTGGAACAAGGTCCCTGAAAGCTGCAGGTCTGCTGAGACCCTTTGATGCTTTTAATGGTTTTATGTGAAGCACTTTGAATCGCCTTGTTGTTGAAATGTGCTATACAAATAAACTTGCCTTGCCTTGCCTAAGAGTGGGGGAAAATGGGAGCCATAAGTAATCCAGCACTTCATTCAGATTACTGAACAAAAAAAAGAAAAAAGTATGCAGTACAGAGCAAAGGACTGGGGGAGAGGTTTTCTGTAGCTTTAGCAAGATAAGTTAATTCAAATACAAATATTTTGTTTCCATAATACTTCCAATGCAGGTTTACTACAATAATGTACATGTACAGTCATTCTTGCAACACGCCATACCTTGACTGAATGGTTATGAAAGTCTGTTACCACAATTTCATTTTTGTTATTTACGGCCACAAAGTGAGGACCTGGAAGCAGCAGAGGAACAGAGAGAGAAAGACGGGAAAGATTAATCATCCTCTGTTTCATAACGTCCGAGAGGGAGTTCCACACTATTCATGGACGACAGGACACAAAAGGCATTCTGAGAGTTGACGAGGGACAAAACGTGGGACATGACAGAGCTGATGCATCAACATATACAAATAACATAGATTTATTTTTGTAGTTCACATTCACAGGGAATTCATTACTTACTGAAAACCGGGCCAGATTTACTAAGCTTTTGTTCCAGTGCAATGTTTGCACCACTTTTTTCTAAAAAGGAAAGAAAAGGTCCATGTGAGATATTGAAATGAAAGCGGGTGAGTTTCAACTGAAATACTGCTGTCTGCCATACAAACGAGGTATTCCAGTAATGCAAGCAAATCCTATGCACAGACCTTTTTGTTCAGACAGGCCAAGACCGGAAGACAACATTTACATCTTTTTCATGCATTAGGGGGCAAAATTAACTTTTTCTTGAGCAGCTGCATGTTTACAGTATAAAATCAATGCAATACCAAATTATTATTACCTCTGCGTCAATGCCTATAATTAAACAAGCAGCCACATGCTTACATTAATTAGATCCTAAATCAAGGGTGCATAGAAACATGCTGATCACTTAATACATTGTATTTATACAAATCAAACATAAAAATAATTCATGAAGTATGAAGCATAAATGAAATCCGTAAATCTGGCCCAACCTCCTGCCCAGAGACATAAAGCATTGTTCATTGCGTCTCCAGTCTTCCAGTAAGAGACATCATTAATGAAATGATCATCGGTACTCAGTACCTGCAAAGTGTCTGTCTGACGTTCCTCTGGCTCCGAACTTTGTCACCAGCTTCCCGTTTGCTTGGAAGATGAAGACGCAGCAGGCCTTATTATCAACCGTGATGATATGTCCATTCTTATCCACAGCCACACCTTTGGGCCCCATCAATCTCCCTGCGCCGATTTTGCTCTTTAACAACCAGAGGGACCCTTTAGTCATTCAAAGAAACATTTGGAATTTGTGCAGTGAAGCTTTTTTTCTTGGCTGTGAACACTCACCTTGAACTTGCCATCCGAGGAGAAGATGCTAATCCATCTGTTGTCGTAATCAGCTACAATTATGTCACCATTCACGTCCACTGTGACCCCCGTGGGCCTCTGCAGCTGCCCTGGTGAACGACCTCTGACCCCAAACCGCATCTTAAACTGGCCATCGTTTGTGAATACCTAGAAAAAGAGATTAACTTACAACAATACCTAAACAACTAAATAATTCATTAAATTTTTATTTCCGCCCAAGAGAATGACACTGACCTGTATGCACTGGTTGTTGCTGTCTGCCACCACAATCCGTCCATTACTGGAGGTGGAGATACCTTGTAAGTTAGTGAATTCTCCTTTATCCCGCCCTCTTGTTCCTATCACATCAACAAGACATCAGACTGCTTTAGCACTATGCATGTGTCACAAATAATGCACAAATCAGAAGCTTTCTCTTGGATGATCTCTGAAAATGTTTAGCTTCTACTTGCCATTTTAATAGTTTGAACAGACAATCGTGTGCCACATAAGAGGTCCAACTCTACATACTCAGCATCATCAGGTACTCAAATTATCTAGAGATATGACTCAATGTGCGCTGTAGCAAAAAACATCATACTGCAGCAGTTACCAGAATTAACAGCGGATCTAGCCAGTGATTCACCCACCCACTCTGTAGATCAGCTCATCCTCTATTGGGTTTTCCTTTTTCTTGGTGGTGCTGTACATGCTGGAGGGTCTGCGCACAGCCTTCTGTCGAACATGACCTCCTCCTCCACTCGGAGACTTCACTCTTCTCTTCACATCGTCTGGTGACTGCAGGACATCTGACGGCTTAACGGCACGCAAGCGGAACGGACTCCCCCTCACAGGTTGCTCATACAGCAGCAAAGAGAAGTTGAACTCTCCCTCTGAGCGGATGGTGTATCCGACCTCATAGGTGCCGTTCTTGTTGTCCGCCACCTCAGCTTCAGTGCACACTCCATCTGCAGAACTAATCTCTGCCCTCAGAGCAGCATTACCAGTCTTCACTAGTTCTCCATCCTTGTCTTTAGTAGTGACAGTGACAGTGTTGTGCTGGCCGACCAGTGCATGCCGCAGACCTTCACCGGTGGCAACGCTCGTATGGCCGACAGTCCCCGTTGTGATGAGGACTCCCAGGTTCTGGATGGAGCGCCTCAGTCCATCCGTCTCTACCTGACATTCCAGGTGTCCATTTTCATGAGGCTGCTCGGGAAAGGTGTGTCGTGCCAGGGCACTGACCCGCTCACCCATCTGCTTCTGGACCAACAGGACCTCAGTGGCGCTGCCATGGCTCAGGGCCTGCTCTGTGAAGTTACAGCTGCTTTGAATGTTCTCTTTGCCCTGAAGCAAAGAGGTCAGCTGGGCTTGAAGCACCTAAAGATGTCCAAAGAGAAAAAGGCAGACAGTCAGTGGCGCTTGTACTAAAATATGAAACATTACTAAAAAAAAATAATAATAATAATAATCAGTAAGACCTCAGACCTTTTGCTTAGTGCTGCAGATATTTTCCACCTCAGTGATGAGCGCGGTCTTGCGTTGGTGTAAGGCCTTCTCCAGCTCGTCAAAAGTGTTACTGATTTCAGTCACTGCCTCATTTTTCCGCTCTGTAAGCTGCTTGGAGATCTCGTTCACGAGCTCAATGGCAGCCGTCAGCTGAGGTAGTCTGCCAGACAAAAGCAAAGATGATGAACACAAAATGAAACTTTCTAATTAGCATTCTTCATACTTCAAATAAATTCCAAAAACAATCATTTCCTCATGGATTAAATGGACTGAAAAGCCAACCTGTTGCGCACAGCATCCAGCTGATTCTTTAGCGCTGACTTGTGCTGCTCCAGCACGTCCCTCAGAGGAACTGTCACATGTTCCCTGTGTTCTCCTTCTGTGCACTCCAGACACATGGCAGTTTCACATGACTCGCAGTAAAACTCCATCATCTGCAGATGGTGCAGTGGAGCACAAGAAAACTGAACATCCTATATTCTATGGGTAAATATGCTTAAGAATTCAAACACAAGTAGAAACAAATAAATACAAAATCACATGAGATCCTGTAACAGTCCAGTGTTGTAATGAACTTGTGGATGACTTCTGACATATCTGCCCTCCTATATAAAACACCTTTGGTCCACTCATTTGCTTACCTTGCCCTCATGGTTGGGGCATGAGAGGGGCTGGCAGGCCGTAGCTGCACTGGCTGACTCAAGAACATTACAGGCTTCAGGTCGGCTGCACTCAGGGTCTCGCTGTAACACCTCCATTAGGTTTGTGATGAAGAAATTGTTCTGCAGGGCTGCCACACCCTTCTCTGGCAAGATGGAGGTCTGTCTGCATACTGGACAGGACAGTGTCAAAGACTGGGGAGGGATGTAGTTCTGTAGGCATCTATAGAGAGATAAGAAGTTAAAGACCTAAATTAGAGGACTGAAGGGAAAGACAATATGATTATTTGGTTGGGCACAACAGAGAGCACCAAAGTGTTGAAGTAACTGACTGTACAGTCTGTCCCATGTGGGAGCCACAAAGCTGTGGAAACCAGGACTTGCTGCCAACAAAGCTGTTCTTTAAAGAATGCTGTCTGTTTTATTGTGGCCAAGCTGAGGGATTGGTGCCTCACATCATGCAGAAGCCATTAAGATGAGAGAATATTTGGCATAGTTGTGTGATTTTCGGACATTACACAATATTCAAAAATGTCTTTTAACATCCCTTAAATGAAACCCACTTAAATAACTTACTGCGGGCAGAGGGAATATAACAAAACAAAAAACACACAATGCAATAAACTATTACATGTCTTTTCATATGTTCTTTTTCAAATGTGTTATGACTCTTATTCAATTTTCATTATGTACTGCGTTTCTCTTTTATTCTCTCCCATTGTTTTACTGTTTATCTTTCTACCGCCATTACAGCACTGTTTAACTTTGTACTGCGTTGAATGAAAGGTGCTTTACAAAGGAAGTTGGATTGTTTGGATCAGAGCTTACTTCTCACAGAAGGTGTGCAGGCAGGGCAGGACCTTGGGGTTGTGGTAATGGTCCAAACAAATGCTGCAGACCAGGAACTGCTTGTCTATCTGCCTGACCACAGGGCTGGTGCTGCCGGTCTCACGCTTAGCCATAGTGACGGACATTCAAAGAGGGCACAGGGACCGCTTAACCTGCACACACAGAGGGGAAGGAACGGGAGAGAGGTCACAAAAACCTTGAGGAAACATGTTTGCTCCCCCTCAGCATGAGCAAAGGAAAAAATGAGTCATAACGCCTTGAACAGAACAAGACCTCATCCAAAGCCTCTGCCTCAGCTATCTGCTGGCATTCTATGCACTCCCTCCCTTAGTAAACTGTGCCAGTAGGATGAGTGTCTTTTTTCAAACAACTGCACAGCCAGAGGTTGTCTGACTTTCCCAATGATAATCCTACTAAGTTAATGTAGGATATAAACACGTGAACAAGTCAGCAGAAGTCTCAGACGGGACAACTATGCAGTCCAGGAGTCAACATGTCTGTGTTTACAGTGATGTTAGAAGAGTAATATAAACATGTTGTTAACAAAAATGCTCAAATGCATTCTTGTGTAATTCCAGGCAATATTTCACCATACAAAATGTCCTCTGTTTAATTGTTGAACATTTGTTGAGTTCCAGATGATTAGTGGATGCCTGCTGGCTCTCTGTTCAGATGGTAGTTGCTGTTACATGAAACTGTATCACTGGGTCAGGCACAGATTATGTGACATGTTGTGCATCTGTCATATTGTACACAAGCACATGAAGGATTACATGAACACCAAAAACACAGGCACACTGCTTTAATGTGGTCAATAAACGCTGCTTATGAAACAGCATCAATCTATATTTCAGGTAATGTTAGGATCATTCCAACCATTGGTCTGGTTAGGTAGTTAAGCTTGTTTGTACTGGAACATTACAAAGTATTTTTTGCTGTACACAATCAGAAACTATTGAGCCCTTTCTGTTTCCTTTGTTGTCCCAGAGATCATCCGTCTTCTAAGACCCTTTTTATCAGAGAACTGAGAGACAACATTGTAGAAAACACGTCATTACCCACTAGCGCTGTGGTTTTCACTTCGTTTCTGCTATTGTTGTCACTACATATGTCTGTCATGCATCATCCTCTAATAACCTTGAGACTGCATTATGCCTCTTAAATGAAAGCTCTGCACTTCTACTTAATCTACATTTAATTACAGATAGATGAAATGTAAAAGTGGAGTACTTATATGAAAATTCAAGGAATGGTGTCCGACTATGTGTGTGTGTGTGTGTGTGTGTGTGTGTGTGTGTGTGTGTGTGTGTGTGTGTGTGTGTGTGTGTGTGTGTGTGTGTGTGTGTGTGCGCGTGCGTGCGTGCGTGCGTGCGTGCGTGCGTGTGTGTGTGTGAAATTGGGATGTATTGCTTGTAGAAGCTGTGGATATTACGTAGGCTGTCTGAAAAAATACTCGGCCTACGCACAGGTGTTTCTTTTCGGTTTAATTTCTTTGCAAGACCATGAAGCAACATCCTGCCTGATTAGGTTATTATGATGCGGACAAGGCTCATTTAGTGTCATTAATGCTCACTTACTTCATAAACACTGGAAAAAACAGAACACATCCAGTTGGCTGATCTAATGCCAAACACAAATGCTGCTGGAAGCTACCCTCTCATGCACACTGTGCCAATATCTGAACAACACTTCACAAACAAAGCATACACAAACTAGGAGACATTCATATGAAAAGGGAAACTCTGATTTGTTTACTTTCAGATACATAGCACGATATAGACCACAAATATGTGCTCACGGTTGTAGTGCTAATATAATCATTGTGAGCTGGAGAGCAGTGGGATGTAAGAAACTGAAGTGTTTATTTCACAACCACCGTGTTTGACTTGATTTAACTGCAAATAAATAAACCAAAAATCAAAAGCTGAAATGAGAACAGATCTCTGTCCCCAAAACAGTCTTTTGGATCAGAATGTAATGCATTGTCGGTAACTGTGAAACATCATTGCACGCTTACTGATGATGTCGTTTATTTCTTCTTTTTATGTAGCTGAGAAAGGAGTCAATCAAAGTGAAACCTTTGGACAAACACCATATTCCTTGTAATTCACCACAAGAACAGAAAAATCTTAAAGAGCAGTGTGCACTTTATATAATAACGGATTCATTCCATGTTGCATTACTGCTTTTGTTCATATGCCAGTTAAAAGCCATGATCTAGATCTAATTCATGCTAAGAAGATACACACAAACCTTTCCTTAGAAGGTAATGTCAACTCACCCATCACCTCTTCATGCGTCACAGCCCTGTGACTGCACAATCCTTCAGCCTCGCCTCATCTTTCATCCACCGTTCCAACAGCAGGGTTTGTACTTTCTCCTTTGAGGTTGCATCTACACAACAGCTCTCTCCGTCTGACTTGGGATCAGGCTAATCAGGACTGCACATCACCTAACACCAAGAGCTAAAGCTCCCCACTGACAAGTATAGCTATAGGCCCCTTTTCTTTGAGAGTAAAGGAGAGGAGAGAGAAAGCTTTAAAACGCCACTCCCCAAATTCCTCCTAGTTCCTTCCCTTGACTCCCGGTTAACTGAGTTCAGGCACCGTCGGTCGATCTATCTGCCTGTCTGTCTGTCTTTAAGAAGATGGGGAGGGAATATACGGTGAACTGGGTTGCCTGACTCACATGAACAAGCAGGCCTCAGAGGCAGCTGTCCCTCTCTGCAACACAGAGCAGCTCTAACAATGGCATTCCAGATCTGCTCAAAGCTCTCCACCCCACATCTCTTCCCCTCCCTTCTTGTCTTTTCCTTCTTTCTATTGTCCTCCTTTTTTTCCCTCTTCTCTCACCCTCAAAACTCCATAAATGTGCTCATAGCATCAGCAGGCCTGATCTCAGCCACAGACGTCTTGCAGATGGGGCTTTTCTCAGGCACGCAGGCCCCATTGTTGCTCCTTCCTAAATGACTGCTGGCTCCGTGAGGCCTTTCACTGTCCACACAGCCAGCCCTTCCCCGACCCGCTCTGACTCCCCCTCCTCTTGTCTCCCCTCAAAAGCCCTCCCCTCCCTGGACTGTCCTCCCTTCTCATGGACTCTGAATTGCAGCAGCTGAACGGTGACATCAGGAAGCTTGAGAAGCCAAAGCCCTCAGGCTCCTCCCATCTCGGCTGGCTAGCCACGGCCTTTATGGTTGCAACCATCTCCCCCCGCCTCCCCATACCCTCCTCCCTGCCTGTCCGTTCTCTCAGCAGCCCTCCTCAGCTCAGTTCCTCCCACTCATCTCACCAAAGAAAGAGGATCTTCCTCCTAATAACAATCGTTTCCTGACAGCAGCTCTTGGTAGTTGTACATGTGCTGACTAATGAAATGCATTGAATGACAAACAGAAAGACAAATCTAACACCAAAATTGCGGGTTGCAGATTGTTTAAATACAGAATGTATCCTAGACTAAATATATGTATCAACACATTCTTGACTGGAGTGAGAATAGGTTGGTCATATATATGTTCTGTAAAATAGTATAGTGTAATAAAGTGTAGTATAGTCAAATATTCCTGCCGATACATTTTAAAAATAAACAAATGAATCCCTCAGTTGAGAGATAAAAATATCTGAGAGAACGATGAGACATACAGTAATAGTGAGAGGGGGGTACAGACTAGAGACCTGAATCTGCAGTATTCTGTAATGTTTGAAGCAGCATGTGACTAGATCTTCTTCAAGGCTCTGTCACGGGAACTGCATGTTCAGCACTTCATGCAGATGAGGTCAGTTTTTCAAGTCAGTTTGGCGCTGTGTTTTCTCTGTCAAACATGACGTCATCAGAAAATCCACTGAATGGGAATGTTGTTTGTTAAGCTGTTTGAGTGCAAAGCATCTCTGTCCACTCTCACCCTGCATTACAGTTAAGTGGCTTAATGTCCTCCTGCAGGGTAAAGCCCTGTCTGCCATCTGGATTAGTGCCTCCCAGACTCTGTGACACCATCACATCCAATCAACTCAAATCCCAATCCGAAAAAGCAAACACCTCACGTAGATTCAGATAAACCTGGCCTGATACATAACTCCTGTGCTATTACCATCAGTGAAGCAGTGACAGCCATTGTTTGTCCACGGACCAGACTATCAGGAGGTATCTTTCACTTAAAGTGAGTTGTTTGTGTGCTAAACACCTGTCTCTTGAAGACAAAGACTTCCACTATGAATAGTTTAAATATAATTCAGCAACATGAGCTCCCATTCAGAAAACACTGCTATTAGCTCAACCAGCTCAGATTGCGTCCGCTGCACGAGGGCAGGCCCGCCGCTCCTCACCGCTCCCATAAAGTGATGCGTGTCTTTTTTGTTGTTGTGAGTTGTGCATTTGGAACAGAGAGCAAGTCATCATCATTATTTTGATTATCTTGGCAAACCAGGACATTCCATTCACCCTCTTGTACTGGGATGGGGGAAATAAGTCTCCGTGGCAAAGATCTTGAAGACTTGGCTATTAAAACAAAAATGGTCTACTTGGCCTGAGTTTCTCTGCATATCATGATACATCAAACTGATGTTCAAAGAAATGAACTGTGTTCTTGTATGTCCATTACACGCAGACCACAATCACACCATTGTGACACAACGCCCCTGAAAGTTAATAAATGAAACTGTGACTATTCAGGATTCCAGGATGTTTGCACGTCAAGGGCCATAAAAAGCATTTCCCCTGGGCTTCCTCTTCCCTTTTTGAGTAAGAGGCGACCTTTTCCCTCACACTGCATCCAGTATTTTACATTTGTGTTACTGTAATTGTTGTATCCGTGTTAGACTATATGCATGGTTTGTAATCATTTCTCTGTAAATATGTGATATCTGCTGTATGCGTCACAGCAGAGAGGACTTTAGACTAACAGACTTCAAACTACAGAGTTTTTCAACCTTTTAATTTAGCAGTCAGCTGTCTGATGGACCGGTAAACATGGCCGAAAGTCTCAATGACCTGAAATAGGAAGTGTTGGCCCTCGATGCTGTGCTGTCCAGAATGTGTTTAAATATAGACTGTAGTTTATGTTTCCATCCACATCTGTTGTCTCCCTGTGCATGCGTCATCATGCAGTAATTGTTCCTGCCTACACTCGGCCTGAGCAGAACTATGGATATAAGGATCTAATGAATGTGATTGATTTTATTTTGTTTTACTTGAAAGGAAGCATGTAGATTGTAATAAAGAAGTACCCGTGTTTGACAGAGAGAAAGAAGAAGGCATAGTAAACATAAGTAAGTTATGCAGCTGATACTTTAAATGATCAACAGGGAGGCATTATTATCCAAAAATTAAATTTCTAAAAAGCATTTTGAATTTCCCAGGTAGTAAATAATAAAAAAAAGGGAAATGTGTGATCATTAAGCCAATTTGCAGCAGACGCAGGTCGAGCATGGCTGGTTTCATTGCCCCATGTGTACGAGCAGTAACAATCCAAAGAACCTTTGTACTGTTTAGAACAACAAGACTGATGAAAACCAGAGAATCACATTTCTGAAAGTACATGTCTGTGTTTTGAAGAGTGTTGAGGGCTGTTGTAGGGCCACTGAGGGTGCCTGGCGCGAAGATGAATTATCAATCATTATTCACACAACACAGAAACCTCTGCTCCTCAAACTAACAAGCTCCTCGTCCACTTCACTGCATCGGATGAAGGAATCTGTCTCAATGCATCAGTCTCTGTCAGACCAGTCATAGCCGTGGATGTGAGGTTCCACAAAATGAAAGAAAAACTATGGCTGTGAACATAATGTATAACAGACTCAACATGAACTATTAGAACCACTGCTTTGGGTTTATTATTCCTATTATTTCCATGGAGCTTATCTTATCCACAGCTGGGCTTAGTGTTTGTAATAGTAATGTTGAATATATAACAAATGCCGATGACTTAATCTGTCCATAATAATGTTGAAAAACTATAGAGATTGATCTTAATTTATAAAGTACATTTAGTTACAGTAGTTCAGAATTAATTTCACCTTAATTAGCAATGTACATGTGCACATTTGACTCTTTTTTTATATCCATCAATGTACTTAAAATAGAAATAAAAACTGGAGACAAGAAGAAAGAAAAAAAAGGTAAAGAATAGACAGGACTGCTATGTACACAAGTGAAAACATAGGTGAAGATATAAATCATGTATAAATGCATATAAAAAGCAGCAATGCAAAACAATAAAATAAGAAATACAACTCATTAGACTAACATCGTAGCTGCCGTTGTCTGCAGACATTAGATTGATACGGTCTGACAACTACTGAGAGAAGCCGACAGAAAGTGACCACATCATGTCAAATACAGTAGTCAGCAGAGTTTTTAATCAACACTGACACAATGGGAGTCAGGAGACGTGTGTGTCTCTCCCAGTGAGCCCACTGTCACAAAAGGCTGGCAGAATACACTGCAGCATGCAGGCAGTGTGTCTGCAGGCACCACATGCACTGCAGAATTGTTTTAAAAGGCCGATCAGTGCTCGAGCTCGGGGCCTCGGCCTGCAACCCTCATCCACCTGCAGTACGAGCTACAGAAGGACTGTGGTGTCTCATATGCTGACTCAGACCACATGATATATTGTACATGTTGTCCTGTGCAAACACACTGGCAGTGTATTGTTTGAGGATACCAATGGTTGTGTCGCGACTTGTAAACAAAATGTAGTTTTAAACATCACATGTGAATGTTCAAAAAGGAATGATGGATTTGGATGTGATTTTGGCACGACAGTTTGTTGTGCGACTCGGTGGGAACATTTGAATCATGGGTTTGTGTTATTATATCATCTTTGATAGGTGAAGATGATAAGGTTGTGTTGTTGTGTACTTGTGATGCATCATGAACAGAATCTAGGGAAAATGCCAAAAATCGACGAGATGGAATTTCCAAAGTTGGAAAATCGATCTTAAAAGACGGCACATTAAACTGCAATTGGCTTTTCATCAGTCTGAAGTGTAGACCTAGCATGCAGTATCATGAGCAAAATACAATCCGTTGCAGTCAACATGCATATAGTTCCCAGTCTGAAAAAGAGCCATGAATATCTATTGGGGGAAGTGATTTAAAACTGAAGTAGTTATCAATTTAGCAAATGTATTATGGGATGTTTTTATGGTGTGCATACACAATATTTACATTTCCTTCTGTGTACTCTCATAGGACAATCCCAAAGTGAATACACTGCAATACAGTTAATACCTACATTTCAGGTCAGTTTTTAATGGACTGCAAAGGACATTTGGTTTTCTACAGACCTTATGATGGCAATTAATACAGGTGAAGAGGGCAGTATTAGGATCCAAACGTATGTACCATATTACAACAGTTTAATGAGACAGCAAATCGGAAATTCAAAAGGGCAAGACAAACAACTTATTTCAACTGATAATGAATTCAATCATTTTTGGTTTGTATCATTTGATTTCAGTGCTTGGGTTAAGATAATAAACCCTTGAAAACGGTACCATCAAACGGTAATGATCAGAGCAAATGATCCTAGTCTATTCATTCATTTGTTTATATCCAAGTTTGTCTGGCTGCAAAGATAATAGGGTCCAGCTACATCTTCATTACTGCACTATGTATGCATACAGAAGTTGTATATAGTTCCTTCTCAGATACAATTTGTACTTTTTTTGTACAATTTGTTCCTGGCAGCCTACACTTGGTCAATATTTCAAGATTCAGTGTGCTGGTAGAGTCAACATAGCACCCTTGTTTGTAACACAGCTGTACAAAGGCAGCCATACACAGGGCATAAGCAAAGACTCCAAGCTCATTTGTACAAACTGAAAGAAACCCTGAAGTCCCCAGACAGATATGTAACCCCTGCTAAGTATCTGCCCTCAGGCGCAGCATCCAGGACTGTCTGCAACCTCCCTGTGACCCAATGCAGACAGCCAACAGAGCAAAAAACAGCCAAACATGTTCATCAGCTGCACTCATGAAGCATGTGACATTTGAGATAGTTTTACAGAGAGAAAGAAGAAGAAGAAAATCAACCATATTCCAGAACAAAAGACCAACCAAAAAGGAACCACTGAACCATATACTTGCAGTCTAGCCCAGAGGCTTGAAAATGATGCATTGGCTGTTGCTGCAGCACAGATGCAACAGAATGACATAAGCATACGCTGATTCACATGTGGCTCCTCACATAGCTTCCAAGGCAACATATACCATACATATTCAGATCAGAAATCCAACGAAAGATGGCTAATCCTCTGAACAAAAGAGCATGTATGCCTGATTACAGACTGCAGCAGAGATGCCCACCTGCCACAGAGCCGGCAGCAGGGCCGCCTGGGAGCTAAAATGGAGAAATGTGTGGGCTGGTTGAGGAAGCAATGAAGAAGCAGTGGAGGGGTTTAGTGCAACAGTTGCTCTTAAATGAGGCTGCAATACAAGGCTTTCTCTTTATGTTTGTCATGACGGATGAAGACAAACAGAGCACACATCCTAACAGCAAGGGCTGGGCCCGTGATTTACCCATGCACAGATGCTGGATGGGATGGAGTAATCAAATATTAATCTGCACTCGTTCCAGTCATTGTACTCGATTATTTAGGACTCCACGTGACGGCACAAACAAGATGAGAGGGCAGAAATGCGATATCATAAAAAGAAGTGAGTAGCCAGATTGTACTCACATGAATACCCAGCAGGAGGGAGAGGGGTGTCAGCATTGCAGGCCGCTGAGAACGCTTCCCATTGTCAGAGTCCCAAACCGCGACAACAAAATCCACAGACCGGGCGACAGAAAGGGAAGGGCAGGGTCTGTCTGGGAGAAGAAGGGCACAGTAAGGAAGAGGAGAAGCGAAAGGAGGAGATTAGGGGAGTGGCTTACATGCAGCATTGGTCAAATGGCTGATGGGAGGAGTTGCGGAACCCAATAGCATGTGGAGGGGGTAGGGAATATGCAAAACAGTTGAAATCTCAGGAGCTGACTGCGGGATGGAGTCTTTCTGGTGCAAAGGGGTTCGGCTTCCTCAGATCCCGCCCAGTTGCCTTAAAAGGACAAAGGATGCAGTTTATTACCTCTACGCTTCAAATTGATGGGAAGCACAGAATGTTTGGAGTATAAATACACAACAGATATACTGCTACATTGATATAATCAGGCAAGTATCATCCTGAAACCGACTGTAGTTCTGTGATCAGTTTCACAGCACATGATCTATTCTCTTGGATCTTGCCTCACACGACCCCAATTCCCTGCATATCAACAATCAAAAGGGAAATTGTGAGGTACTATTATGACAGCATGAAAATGAGAGGGTGTGGGGGAAGGCAGCGGGAGTGCTGTGTGTTTTGCCATGGATGATACAATGTTTTGGGTGGAGTCAGGTGGTGGTGCTATGGGGGTTGGGATCAGGGCACTTGATGAGTCTGTTGGAATATATAGACTGTGTGCAGACAGGAGAAAATTAGATTTTCACCTAGAAGTGCCAAAAGGGGTATGTGAAGAACACAGCAATTATATCAAGTATTATAGGGGAGTGGGGGATTGGTCAATGCTCTAAAGCCAAATAAGGAGGATGACAGAGGAAGCGATGAATGAAAAATAGGTTGTAATGTGTTGTAATGTTTCTGTGCTGTGTGAGGCTTCTGAGGTGGTGCAGGCGGTGGGGAGTGTGTTGGGGGTGGGGCTTGGAGTGAGAGGCAAACACAGTCATCTCTGGGTTTTATTCTGGAACGTGGAGTTGCCATGGAGACTGCTTCCATCATAGTTTAGTCAAGATGGCTGTTGTAGTCTGGCAGCAGCGTGAGTGAGCAGGTCACACAATACAATACCTCTCACTGCCCAGACTGACGAGACAGTCAAAATATAGCTTATAACATAGTTTGCACCATGTTGAGATTCAAATCTCACATTTCATGAACATTTGTACGTTATTACAAACATAATTGCATGAAATTAGGTCAAATTTGCTAAAGCTAAATTATTTTTATTTATTATAGGCTAATAACCCTGTTGAGGAAACAAAAACTGCAAGGTGGCCCGTAGCAACTCAAAACTGGTCCTGCAATTACCTAGTATTATAGATATAGATATTATTACAATTAAATTATATTATTACAATTAAATTATAAACAGCATGTAACATTACGTAAAATACAAACAATTCAATAATAAGAGCATGGTCTTTTTATTTTCATCATTGAACATTAGTTTATACATTTTGTTGAGCGGTATGAACATATTTCAATTTTCAATACATGTTTAATATAAAGATGTAAATACGCTTATAGTTGGAGAACAGAGTTACCTTGACTTTTGACCTTGAAAAAGGGGTATTCATTATGTATTTAATCTCACTGATAAGAGATAAAGTTACAAAGACCAACTCATGATTTAGTGACAATGCTATTTGTTTCAATGCAATTTTGATGGTTTTCATCTCAGTGTATTACATATTTAATAATGAACTATAGAAAGCATTCAGATCACTTCAGTTGGTGTGAATTATTGTCACACTGATATCAACCGCTAAGAGATGTAGTTGAACTTACATTTTGAAATCCTAGATGTATTGACACGAGCTATGACCTCACTGACCCCTTGTAACTGCTCTGAGCGAGTGGAGACATTGGGGTCATTGCCTGTCATTGGCACCAGCAGTGTGCAGTCTTAAATACAGGGAGGCTGGTTCCCTTCCATCATAAAAAGCCACCAGCCGTTGGCCATTGGACCCTGAAAGCATCTTCAACTTTCAGCCTTTTTGTTGTGATTCTGTGACAAAAACTGAGGAACACAAAGAGGCAAAAAACTAAGATTCATCATTGTAAAACTGAAAGACATCAGTATTTAATTCAAGCATGCAATACAAGTAGTCATTTATCAAAGTATAAAAAAAAGAAGAAATAAAACCCAGATTTTACAAATAGTCCAATCTCACCTTTCATTATTGTCAAGGCACTCGGTATTCCTCCATTTATCCAACTGATGAGGACAATGCCATCAAGTCAAGGTAATATTACTATCAGGAATACATGTTTTAGAGTGTGTGTGTGCTCATTGTTCTTTTGTTTTCTTGGCAGTGTACACCTTGCCTGGAACTCAACACCCATATTTGCTGAGCAACAGTTTACTGCTTTAGTCATATTCTGCCCTCTAGTGGTAGAACATACAAAATGGCCTTACTGAACAAAAACATGCTCCAACCACTTTACTAGAATCGTCTTTCCATTTCTTAACAGCCTCTTTATCAATGTATCATGGCAATATTAAATATAGCACTACATCATCACCATGATGAGTTAATTACAAATATTATTAAAATTGCATGCCACTGTAAGACATTGTATTGTATTTGTGTGGTAACTAATGGGACAATTATGTTTTACAGTAAACATTTTTACCACGAGTGTGTCTTTTCATTACAATCTCAGAACCCATTGTCAACCAATCTGACAACAATAAGACTCTGGAGGAAAAGGGCTATATTTGTGGGGTTCCGGTGTAGGCAGAAGACTTCCTTTACAATGTCCTGCTCGTAGTTTACAGTCCAATTTGCAAGATGCCAGACTGGAATTGGAGTTGAGTGAATTGGAGGCAGAGAGCCTCTTTTGCTCTCTGCAGGACTGTTTACCTGACTTCAACCCAGGCATCTTAGAACTTGATTGACCAAGACAAAAGACTACAAAAAGAAACCAGAACATTTCCAATATCAAAATCCTGTCCTATTGCCAACAGATTCTGCATATTAATGAAGAGATTATTTACATTATGATACTTTAACAATGTTTTATAGTATGATACTGTAAATATGTTTTGGATTATGATACTGTGATTTAGATTCATTGTACAGTATTATCGTATCAACTTAAAACACAGGTTTAAATTATTTGATACAAAAATATTTCCCTAAAAACAATTCCATTTTATAAAAGAGATATTTAAGAATGTGAATACAACAGGAATTTATTGTCAACAGATTGTTTTACAAATGTAATCCATTTTTTTTTATAAAAAATGTCACAAAACTCTGAATTGTTTACCACACACACGTGTCAACATGAGCACTTTAAGTGTCCGGCAAATTAGCACACAAAAAAAAATCGTCATGTTTCATGCTCCCTTGTATAACCTTGGGGGCAAAGCACACTATGCATAATTTCATAAACACCAGACCATCTTTACTATGTTTAACTACAGGGGACAATACAGATATGATAGTACATTACTAATAAGTTAAAAACTATATCAGCTGAGAGATGTTCTAAATCAGTTTTCTGGTGTAGAGCTTACTGTGGACATGATTCATATTTTCACTGCCCTCCAGTGGTCAACGTTAGGAAATGCATCAAGGTAAGATGTCATGTTTGACAATACGGCCACCATCATACGTGTCTTCAGCACAGGTGTCCCCAGCATTTGCCGATATTTCTATGAGAGCAGCTGGTCCTTAATGAACACCTCAGATGTTGACTATTGTTAACAAGACACTTAAAGTGTGGTCTGGTTGTCATGTTTTCTCTAAATATCTGTATAAAAGTATGTACTGCAGGGTAAAACAGGACTCAAACACACAGCCCAGACTTACAGACACACAGGCTTGAACTGGTGTAAATATGAATGATCACGTGACTACATTTATTCACTGATTTGAACATCTTCCTCAAGAGATGAGAAGTCATTTTAAAATGTCTATTTACTCATTTTTGTCAAAACAAAATATTTGATGAATGTAAAAAAAAACATCAGGGGTTCATCCTACAGCAAGATAATGACCCAAAACATACCTCCAGGCTATGTCAGAACTACCGTAGAAGAAAAGAACAAGACGGTAGGTTTCAAATCATGGGATGGCCAGCACAGTCTCCGGACTTAAACCCCATCGAGCTGGTTTGGGATGAACTGGACAGAAGGGTGAAAGCAAAGCAACCTACAAGTGCAACACATATGTGGGAACAGTGTTGTGCAACAGTGTTGGGAAGAACTTTCTGAACAATATTTGATTTCCATTGTAGAAAGAATGCCACGAGTGCGTTTGGCTGTTATATCTGCAAAAGGTGGCTACTTTGATGAGTCAAAAATTTAGACTACATTTGGTTAAACAAAACGATTCCATGATTTATTTATTTTTATCTCCAATTGTTTATTTGTTCTATGAGTACATTGAGAAATTAAACTGTGTACATTTTAATAAAAACTGGTGTTTATTATCTGCTTGCATTCCTCTGATTTCACGTGTTTTCATGTTCCATCTTTTATCCGTAATGTTGTAGTGTAAAGGTATTTTATCGGACTAAACGCCCATGTCTCTTTGTTTACCTTTCTGTTTTACGTTCTTTTTTACGTCTCCATGCTTCCATTGGGAACTCTGTGTTTAACGTCACATTGCTGAGTCCGTAAGAGTGGAGACTGGGATTGGGCCCCAGTAACACAAACAAAAAAGGAAATAGTGAAATGTCAAAAAAGAAAGAAAAATAACCAAATGAACAGGATGAGACTTGACACAAGGATCCTGTGTATTCATGATAAAACATTTAATTAAGTTTAATAACTGCAAAATTAAAACGTATTTATTAAGAAAGACAATGGGAAATTGAATTTGGTTCCATCCCACAACGTTTTAATCATTTAAAGTAGTGTCTAAGACACAATTACACAACAGTTACACAATAACTTAATCAACAAAAGTTTGTTTAATTTACTCAGCTACAGTTTCAAGTCAATCCTTTTATATTCTTCTTCTTGTTTGTAAACAAATCCTCCATATTTCTCACACTAACATGCACAACACTGGAGACCAGAGCAATGGATTGTCATAAACTTGTGATAAGTTAGTGACATTTTAAAGTTAGTTTCACTCGAGTTTAGAACAATGCTTAAACTCAACTGAAAACCTGCCCCTCTGACATGATTGTGGTAGACCATTTACTGTACGTTTACCGAAATGTATTATTTATGCTACATTGAATAAATAGCTAATCAATCACCCAAGAAAATAAAAATGCAGTCCTGATATCCTGCAATCCTGGTGGCCATAGCACTTAAAAGAATAAACTTCATAATTCTCAAAATTCAGACCCTTTGCTTTTTTATTAAAAGCATGTACTTGTACTTTCAATACTTAAGTACATTTTATATCAGAAAAATACTTTTGATACTTAAGTACAGAAAATATCAGACTTTTACTCAAGTAGTATTTTAATAGGTGACTTTTACTGGAGTAATTTTCCAGTAAGGTATCTTTACTTTTACTCAAGTACGGCTTTTGGGTACTTTATACACCACTTTATTTGTGTCTTAGAAGACATTTGCTGCTCAGTTCGGTTGTGCTACTTCCTCTTCTGCTTTTTGTTTTTTGTAGGGTGCATTGCGCTATCTCAGCGACCACAAAACTAAAAGGTCACAAACTCTGCTCACTCAACAAGCGATACGTTGTCAACCACAATGCACGCTTTACATCAAGGATCTGAAACCAGACTCATTGACTTTCAAATTGAAAATCATTGACAGTTTAAAATCTATCAGGCTGAATCAAATATACATTTATTTCTCTCCTCAAGTCACAAAGATGATGCTTTCTTCAAGACCTTTAAGTGCACTTGTTTTATGTGTGCCTCACACACACACACACACACACACACACACACACACACACACACACACACACACACACACACACACACACACACACGCACACACACACACACTTATATTTCTATTCTTGTAAAGACTAGACTTCTTTGCAATGAGAAAAGTGTGAAGATGCTGCTTCTCTAAAGTGCCTTTTGTGTGTGTAGTCCCCAGAGGACAGTTAGAAAGACTGATAAGAAACAACTTGAATGCTGTGGCACCTTTGTCACATTTGAGCAAGAATATAACTTTTGAATTATTTTACATTTTATCAAAGAAATTTAGAATACAAAATAACTCTGAGTCTGCCATCTTATAAACAAAATGAAATATAAACTGACAAAACATGTGTTTCTTACCCTATTTGAATTATTTTGATCATTGTCAGGTCCCACCTGGACAACAACAACAACATATATGTGAGAATGCTGTTCATCGATTTCAGTTCAGCATTCAACACCATCATCCACTCCAAACTGAACACAATTAGGTGACCTTGGCATCAACACCTCAGACCCCAGTTTGTTTGGTTATGGAATCGCACCTCCTCGACCCTCACCCTGAACACTGGTGTTCCACAGGGCTGTGTGCTGAGTCCTCTCCCTGTTCACCTATGACCGCACGCCTGTTCATCAACAACAACGATGAGTCGGCCTGCAGCGAGGAAGCCCGGCAACTGGTGGTATGTTGCGCCAAGAACAACCTGGCCCTCAACACCAAAAATACTAAGGAGCTTATTGTGGACTTCAGAAAGACCAAAGGTAGCACACACCCCCTATCCATATCAATGCAACAGAGGTTGAGCGTGTATCCAGCTTTAGGTTTCTGGGTGTTCACATTTCAGAGGACCTCTCTTGGACCCTCAACACCTCAACCCTGGTCAAGAATGCACACCAGTATCTCTTCTTCCCGAGGATCCTGAAGAAAATGCACATGTACTCCACTCCCATGGCATCGAGACCGTCCACCTCAAGCGTTGCCTGCGGAGGGCATCGTCAGGGACAACTCACACCCTAACCATAGACTGTTTGCCCTCATCCCTTTGGGAGGCGCTATAGGGATCTCCGTTCAGCTTCTCCCACTCAGCTGTCAACTTACTGAACTCTGCACCACGGCGATAGCCCTCACCTATTTCTGGTCAGATGCTAAACTACATTCCGTTGTCCTAGTACTTGTACTCTGTGCAATGACCATACATTTGAATCTGAATCCCAGATCTCAATGGTAGTTTCTTTTCACATTCACTAACTGGAGGTGCAAAACATCATAGATGGGATCCTTAATTAACCACAACATCCACTCTTAAAACCTTTGAAGAGAATCAAATCTACACACACACACACACACACACACACACACACGCGCGCTACTGTACGTTGTCCTCTGGCAGAAGTCCACTCTCTCTTAATACAGAATTGACATTTGGTATGAGTTGATCAATGTAGTTCAGCAGTCGGCCATCATAAATCAGCTCGTCTGGTGTCAGTTCGGTTTGTACAGCAGCTCTGCACAGACAGAAAGCAGAGGCATGACAGTTATATACAAACTGAGCAAGACACTCACACCATAGAATCAGTTTCAGTTGTTGGTCTATATTTTTAGATAGGCTAACTGATCGGGTGCAGCGCTCTGGATATTTTGGGTGTGCGACTTTGTGATGATTTTGACTCTTCCGTAGAATACTGAACTTAAGTTTCCTTTTCCACTACAATCTTTTTTATGGTTTTGTAAATCCTATCTGCGCTCTGTTTTGAACTGGATGTCTCAGAATGTGAATCCAAAGAAATACACAACAAGCAGTTTTCATGTCTCTTCCTATTATTTACATGGCCCTCATTTAAATGCAGACATAAAGAGGCACACCGTGGAAACATTTGCTAAAATGAAAATGCAAACTGTGACTATGGTTCTGTTTGATAAATAGTTTATTCTTTAAACAAGCAGCTATGAACCAATGACTCACACACATGATTTGATTAGAAAGAACACAACCATCAGTCTACCTTGTGTGGTACATCCGTGCTATATTCCTGTCAACCATGGAGCAGCCCTTGAGTGACCACAGCAGTCCGTGGACGGTTGCGGTAAACACAGCACGGGGGTTGACAATTGTCTTGATGTTTTCGTAGCGTCTCTTGAAGCTGGGTTCTTGGTACAGGTGTGCCAGGATGTTCACCCCAGACACATTCTGCCAGCTGGAGCAGCAGTTCTGCGGGGGCAGAGTTTGGGAGGTGGGCGGAGGCGTGACGGTGATGGGGAATACGTTATTCTCAAACAGGTAACACTTGTCAGCGCCATATTTTTTTTCCAGCAGAGGCAGCAGCTCCAACCAACTGGTAATAGAATGATGAAAACAATACACATAAAAAACCTTTTACACATATTCACGTTCAAAAGCAGTATATCAACTGTTAATAAATGCCTTATAACACACACAAACACGCTATTATAAAGTTTAAAGGACATATGGATAGGTTTAGAATTGGTAATAATTTACAACTCCTCCTATGAGACATCAATAACTGCTGTATTAACATGTATAATTCTCAGGTCATTATGATCACATACAAACAAAAATCTAGAAACCATTTTAAACACACCTATGAAATGTACACATTTATAAATGGGTAAAGAAAATACAAATCAAATAATTTGTTGTTTATAATTTACTTTATTTTTATTCCCACAAAAAGGTGGCCAAAAGTAATGCTTTATTTAATTTGTATAAAATGTTACAAACTACTAATAACCTTTCAGGAGTGTGTGATCTGAGATTGTACTTTATGTGAGAGTACTGTGAAAACTTGATAAGGAACTTCATTTGATTCCAGGCTTCAACCCCTAGGCTAAAGGTTAACTTATCGAAAAACGTCTTATTTCATGTAGTTTCTTAAACAATGTGCTACCTTTTGACTGACTGGGTCAGTATGAGCTCATCCATATCATGCAGGGCCACGTATCTGGATTGGTACATGTATCTGTAAACACAGTCATTAAGAGCAGGAATCTGCCCAAAGTAGTGGAGGTCACCTGGACCGTGTGAGGGCAGCCATCCTCGAGATACATTCAGAAATCTTGACAGAGACCAAGGAATCACCTCAACTAGACCTAAGAAGGAGACATCAGTGAACACATGTGAGCAGTTAATGGGTTTTAGCTCAGCACTTTTGTTACATCCGGGGATATTACCAAGGGTGAGCCTGCATAGTCGATTATTCAACGATTCAATCTAAGGAGACGGGCTCAACTGCCAATCTCACAGTCAAAGCATCGCTTGGTTTCTTCCAATAAATTATGTATTGTGACAACCCAAGGGCCTCTTCCAGAGATTGTGTGCTCTGTGTTGTTGTTGTTATGTTGTTTGTCTTTCAGTGTTCCTGGTTGGTTGGAGCTGAAAGCCAAAGGCAGCTGACCAAGCACATGGGAGATCATGGAAAAAATCATGGTTTGGGTTAAAAAGTCTTTTTTAACCCTCTGTTAAAAAAAAAAAAGGTTAAAAACCTTGAAGAAAAACTTCTCAAATTTGCTCTGGCCACTGTTTCCAGTCTATAAGACCAACCCCATTCTGTGAATTGAGGGTTTTTTTCTCCCTGTTCTATGTTGGACTTTTGATTTACTGTATACTTTATGTATCATTACCTCAGTTAACCTGGCAGTATTTTCTCGCTTTGACTTCATTCATACTTCTCCGTCAGAGGCGTTTCTAAATGAGTGTGCAAGAGATTAGTTGATAAAGATAGCCAGTCGCTATAAAATAGATGTTGCTGATAAAACATTGTAACGGACTGAGTGACATGTAATGTTAACCTGTTAACTTGGAAATGTTATTGTGTTTACAGGAAAAAGGTGTTCAAGATAAGATAAAACCGCTTGGTCTTCTTTTGTTCAGGTGTCGAGCCCTGAATATGCCTTTAAACTTTGAACAGCAGAAAGAAAAGAAACGGTCACGGGGAAAGAGACTGTGCTCAAATCGCGGAACCGGCACAGCAGAGCGCATGCAAGGCAGGCTGCTTTAGCTGCGGCAATTTGCAGTTTGGTTATTTCTGACAAGCCGAGTAAGTTGCCGTCTGTCATATTGAAGCTTGATTTCATATTTTCATGGTTATGGACCCCAGAGTGCCTGTTGTCTACGTATCAAGGCCCTCAAGCATTCCGGGACTGGAGAAGGTGCTGCTCTAATGTGGTGGTGATTAGGAGGTTATTAACAGGAGAGGACAGGATTTTGTCCTAATGCGTTGGTTTTTGGTCATACTGTGCTTGGACTGTTGCCTGCTTTACAATATGATAGGAGAGAGGCAGAACCACCTCAACATTTTGTTGATTATTCCATTGGTTGGCGAAGGAATGCTTTATATTTAAAGCACAAAACTAGTGAAACATGTGGTGGCTTTTATTGTGAAGCCAGCCACAGAAAACACAATGTTTTTTTATTTGTGGGGTTAAAGCTGACAGCGATCGTTCACCAACAATGCATCTACAAAAGAAGTCGCCATATGCAGCAAATTTATTGAACTGTTCAGTCTTCATATTTCCAGCATGACCAGCAGCAGCAGGCAGCTGTTTTTACAGTATCTAATAAACCCACAGTGTAGACACCTTAATCTAGTTTCAGGACAGGATATTTCTGATTGCATGGTCTTCAAAGCCATGTTGATAATGGGATGTCAAGACTAGAAAACAAGTTACCTCTATTGAAAAAAAAGGGAACATTTCTAGCTAATGAGGAAACAATGCAATCCTGGACCTAGAAAGCAGCATATTGAATTGTTGGAACAGCTTTTTATCCTCCTCCTGGGGAGCTAGCTAAAGGAAGAACATCAATGCAGGGAACAGGGCGTTTTGCTGCTCTGAGAGGATAGGTGTGGAAAACAGATGGCTGGATAAAATACCACTGCTGCTGCTTGTGCTGTGAGACAACATAATCACACCCCAAAAAAATTTAACTTGTAAAATATACTCCACCTTTGGATGTGTAGTAGTCCAGTATGCGCTGTGTTTCAGAGCTGCTGCTGGTCTTATAGATAGCAACTCTGTTTACCCCCAGTAACTGGAGCATTTCCAAACTCTGGACCAGCTACAACACAACACAAACATTTGGTTGGCTCACTACAGGCACTTAGGTACAAGAAAAAAGTATTGGTCTTAGTCATTATTAAAAGGCAAATAGTTGAAGCATTTATGAAATATTATCGTGGAGGCATAAAATTCATAGCCGAGTTTTTTAACCCTGTCTTATTTTGTTATTTATTTCTTATGTCTGCCCGTCTTGGTCAGAATACTTTAGTAAACAAGTCCTTTATTTCCAATTTGGGGCTTAATAAAGTAAGTAAAGTTTGAAAATAACTGTAACTACAAAGTAACCTAAAATTATACCTGCAGCACGTTGGTGAAATCGAACATGGTAGAGAGGCAGACGGTGAAGTTGAGAGGAAAGGAGTCGGTCTGCGCCTTCAGGTTCTTCACCTCCAAAAACTCTACGTGAAGTTGTGTATCTTTGTATCCACAGAAAAGAAGCACAGTTTGAAAAACGACAGGGAAAGTCATCACCAGGGAAGATACCAAATGCCTTTGGAGGTCTATAGAAATAAACTCGTAATGTATTCAATCATTTGTTGTTGATGTTTCAAAATATGTGTGAAAACTATGATTTGCTGGTGGCCACATGGATTTCTGGCCAGAGACATTTCAGTTTCGACCAAAGTGGTAGACCAACAGACCGGCATTACCATCCTTGTTGAACTGCATCCAGCAAGGTCAAAAACATGGTGTGCAGAACCCTTCATTACCTTCAGAGTTAAATGGAGCAGAGGTCACAGCGATATGAGATGGGGTCTCACAGCTTGAGGGGAGAGGACACATGATGTCCGCTGTCCCATACACGAAGTCAAAGTGATCGGTGTGGATTTGACTGACACCTTCAGAGATGTGCAGTTTCTCCTGACACCGGAGAACACAGTGGTAGGCAACTGTCTCACTCCTCAGCACCACAGCAATAAGACGAACCTGGCAAGGGAGAAGATGTACAATGTCATGGGGAAGATTTCAACTTAAAACCCACATTTTTATCCAGGCATTTTGAAATGTTCTTTTACCTATTTCATAGCTAATTTACTGTATTACACGTATATGTCAATGTAATTTCTCCCTTTTTGTGTACATTAGTCTTACAATGTTGTAGTGTTCATATTACTGCTATCTAAATAGTTGTAATGTCCATGTTGCAACCAGTGAGCATCACAGGGAGTAAAACATGAGCTGGTGCGTGGCTCTCTTCACAGACCTCCCTTTTGCCTGTGCGGTGCTCCAGATAAGCAGACACCAGCAGTGTCTTTGTCCCTGTGACTGCCATGAAAGGAACTGCATGAGTGAAAAAGACAAGACAAATGAGACAATAATTAGCTAGCTAGCTCACCCTGTGTTCCCTCTGCCTCCCTCCCCGCCACTAGGAGACTACTTCACTGGAAGGAAAGCTGGAAAGAGACAGACATTCAGTTTGCTGCCGACCGCTCTATTCCGGGCACAGCAGTCTAGTGAAAGGCGGTGAAGTGTAATGGCAATGTTATATGTTATATTCTTATCTAAGTGAACTAGTATACAAGCTGTTATTGTGCCTATATCATTGCCTGCATTGGGTGACTCAGTGGTCATGTAGCAGCTGCTCAATGGCATATACACACCCTCACCTTCTGTTAAGTACTAAAGTACATATGTGGACAGGTCATACATTAAGGGCAGGTTGGATACATCTGCATGTTGTGTGATCACGCTGACTTAGCCACCACCTGAAGCAGGAGGTCCCAATACATGTCCCGCCTTCTCCCCACCCAGTGTTCACTCTCAATATAACTTAGTGGGACTTAACTCTGGAGTGCACACTTCTAAAGACTCAATAACTGTGCCTCTTCTTGCAAGAATACATTATTTCATCGACAAGTTCTGTTTTACAATATTTGTCATTTCAGCTTAAAAAAGACTCAACAGCGGGTAAGTGTAAATTAATTTGCCACCACAATTTGGCATCATAAACAGGATTTATTGAGAGATTGTCAGAAACCAACAGCGAACGGTGACTTGATCATCCAGGTGGAAAATTCCTCCTGCCTCTACCTCCATAAGAGATATTGAGAGATGAGAAGACCGATCCCCGGCGGCTCCTGATCATCTTCAGTGGAATCCTGACGGAGCCGTTTTGGGCCCAATAACAAACATTTAAACGTGCGAGTCGCTGATTTTTTTTTTATTGATTCAGAACAAACATATTGTATTTTTAATAGTGTGCACACTGCCATTTTCATTTTAGGGCAACTTAGGGACATCCTTCAATCAGAAGATCGGCGGTTCGAACCCCGGCTTCGCTAGCAAATTGCTCCAGGAGCTGTGCCTACGGTGTATGAATGTTCTATGCATGTTAGCTACTCTTGATGGGCAGGAAGCACCTTAGCTACTGCCATCAGTGTATGAATGGGTGAATGATGTCATGTAGTGTTAAAGTGCTTTGAGTGGTTGGAAGACTAGAAAAACGCTTTACTAGTACAGGTCCATTTACTATCTTGTTTTTGGTCTTATGATGGATGTTGGCTGATTTTAGAGTATCTTTTGTTTGAACGGGGGGTGAGTCAGTAGAGCAGAGTAGAGAAGGGAGGACGGGAAAATGTTTGGTGGATATTTGACAGTGATAATCGTTAAACATTGGAGTCCTTTGACCTAAAGAGACTAAGGATAAATGTGTCTAAGAGTACGGCTTTGATTCTGATGGTACCATAAACCAACCTAGAACTCACGGTGACGACTGTGTTTAAAGAAGAACAGTGACCTCATTAAAGAAAATGGGGTCAAAGGAAAGACCATACTCCGCCTGAAGGACCCAATGTCAAGTTCATGAAGAATAAGTACGGAGAAATCAGCTGTCAACATCTAAATGAATGGGTTAATAAATGTGGTTTTCCCGAGGATCATTTTGTTTAGGACGGATAGAAAAGTACTTAGAGGGGAAAAGAAAGAAAAAAGAAAGAAAAATGAAGGTTAAACAGTTATACAGAAATAATTGAAAGTCAGAGGATGTTTGAAAATGTGGAAAGATGAAACAGAAAGGAAGTAATTGTGTAAAATGATGCCTGATGTGACACAACCACGACAGCAGCAGACAAAGTTTCTCAGAAAACCTCTTCTCTCTATTCCTTATTGAACAGGATGGATCCTGATCTCAGACGCATGCACTCCACCGTATTCACCACCAGCCAATCAACAGCCTACAGACAAAAAGCTGCTGAAAGTGTCACAGAATATTACACTAGGCGCCACGCGATATTCAAAACATAGCGGCCTACAAGAACCAAACCCAGAGGTGAGGTAACTGGGAGTGCCCTCTCAAACAGTGTTTCCTCGAAACAGGCCCCTAACTCAGCAGTAAAACTGAGCTGCATTGGCTATGAAGAGGCCCGCCTCACAGAAATCATCAGACACACCAAGCACACACGCAATGAAGAAAGTTTGCTCTACTAACCGCACCACACACACATACATATACACGCGACGAACAGCTAAATCTGCAATCACACATTTAGCGCAGCCATCAAAGACAGTTGCAGGGACACATATATAGCAGCATTGATCGGGCACCTCACCTTTCGGCTCACCTTTGTGCACGTTGAGGGTACTTGCTGGTTGATGCGACCAGCGACTTGCTTGACCGTCAGACGCTGCAAACACAGGTTAGATTATATTTCATGCGTGGAGCAGCGTCGTCGTCACGTCATTTTGCAGGGGCTTAAACCGTGAATGTTTTGAGTGTATCTCTGACCATTATTTTATGAAATAGATGAAAGCTTTTAAAACATTTTTTCAACTAAAAATGTAGTATGTGTGCTCTAGTGTTTGTAACACCACAGACTGTCAAAGTGAATGCAGGTCTCTAAACCAACCGTGTGTTTGTGTTGGCGGGTCTGACATTAATATATTAATTTAAGTGAACTAGTATACAGGCTGTTATTGTGCGGACTATCATTGCCTGCATTGGGTGAGACTCAGTGGTCATGCAGCAGCTGCTTTATGGCATATACACACCCTTACCTGTTGTTAAGTAATAAAGTATGTATGTGGACAGTCATAAAAGAAGGGCAGGACACCTTTTTAAAAATTCTGATGGGTGTAATTGTGAAAAAAGTGATGTAAATGCAATAAATGTTAATTTTTGCATAAAAAATGGAAACGTTAATGAATAACATTAAAACAAGAATGATCATGAGAGAGAGAGAAGTTTAGCAACAGGAAATAGGAAGTTAGATAATACACCGCAGCTAAGGATAACAGGAAAAGGAAAGTTTTCTTTGGGACAGATGTCAGACAAAGACATTGTACGTTTCCTAAAACATTGCGCAGCAGTCAGTTAAAGTTACCTGGAAGCTCTGTTGGCTGCACTAGGATCTGAGGCTTGCTGGTTGCTCGGTTATACTGGGTCCAGACCTGGAAGGCCCTGTTGGACCTGTTGATCCAAAGAAAGTTAATGTATTTTGGTAGGGTCATATAAACTTATCACATTTGTCTTTAAAAAAATATGTCAACTGAAGTTCAAAGAACAAGTCAAGAGGTGGGAGAGGATGGAGGCTGATTCTGAAGCTAATTGTTCTGCTACTATATTTTTTCTCTATTTTTTTTATCTCCATCTTTAGAAACAATAGAGGCTTTCCTCCAAAAAACAACATTTATACTGAAGTAACGAAGACCTCAATAATCAACCTCAGTAATTATGACTCTTGTCAACTGAGGGTAAAGGAGGTAGAACTGTGACAGTTGATTGGCTCCCACACAAATGCAGCGCAAATCTTGAGAAATAACAAAGAATGACGTTTGTAAAGACACAACATTAATGTAGTTTTATACATTTGTTTATTATAAAAGATATCAAAGACGGGACAACAGTCTATCACAGCTAAAGCTTGCAGCATTTTATGTTTAATGTCAGATGGGGAAGTAACTCACTGCTCATAGATGCAAATTTAACATTACTTTAGGTTTGATGTAGCTTGGATATAGCCCAGTTTTAGACACTATTTAAAAAATATAATTGCATATTTACAAATGCACACAAATGCTTTGGGGCGGAATTCAGCTTAGCTTAACACTAGCATTTGAGTATATATTTTGCCAGCCAAATTAAATTGTATTTATCTGCTGGCCTTTCGGAAATAACGCAACAAACAGTGTGTTGATCATAAACACCTTTGTGCATGCTCATAGCTTGGACGGCCTCTGCGTAGGCTTGCGCTACAGTGCAACGCACAAGTTTAAACAAAGATTTAGTCAGGAACACTCACACACAAACACACTTTTTAAATTAATCTGACGCCTTCTGATTATCAGGGAAACAATGGGGTTTCTCTGGACAGTGAGTTTCTTGCACCCTTTTGGGTTTTAACATGTCAGAGATGCAGGACAACAAACAAAAGCACTTAGTTGCGTTGGGGCAACCTTGTGCCAATGATAAGGCACTACTATCACTATGATATCAGAAGGTAAGAGTATCTATTAGGAAATCCGGCCAAAATGCACTCCCTTTCTCCAAGAACAATCTTGTTGGTGAAACAAATACCAGGAAAAAGGTATTTGATAACTGGTTCAGCCTTTCTGCTGCTGCTATTCTTTCCATTTATTTATTATGCACAAATGGTACACTTTCAGAAAAAGCACAAAACCTGAAAATGAATTTAGCTCAATAAGACATTCACATCTCCATCCATAAATCAAAGTGCAGAGCAGCATTCAACAGGTGGAGTGTTGAATGAAGAAAATAACTGCACTGTAAAGCTAGATATGCTATTAATCATTTGAAATGTTAAAACTGGTCAAAGATCTAATTCACAGAAATATTTCTAACATATATCATCAGACAAGTTTATTAAGCATGTGTTGTGTGTAAATCAAATGTTATTAGTGCAAAATCCTATAAAATAAGTGATAGGGTTCGTGAAAGTATGTAAGAAAACATTCAGCTCGAACACACATACAAATAGATCAATTGAAACACTTTAAGATAGTCCTTGTGAAAGTCACACTGATGTTTACTTCTCAACCTGTGCTGTCAGCAATTTTAGAGGGACACAATTAGTTATAATAAGGAGTCCATCCTCCATATGAGAAGATGCCACAGTTTGGAGTTGGTTGATGAAAACATGATTTCACCCACCTGTAGGTCCACAGCAGCAGAGTGAGGGAGAGGATGGTGATGACAGGACTGATGTACACCAACCATCTGAACTTCTTAAGTTGAGGCGGGAGCTGGCCCATCACAAACCTATTACCTCAGTTCTAATGGTTTTAGCTTAGCGACGTCTCCGTTTTCCAGGTATAGAAACCTGAACAAGCAGAAGTGAGTGAGTGATTATTTTCTTATCTCTCAGATATTGAGACTGACTGAATAGAGAAAGAAGTAGGCAACAAACAAAGAAAGCCACGTAAAAAGATCAAAGGTATAAGATTCTTAAGGCCTGGACTGCAATATTAATCTCATCACACAATAGTAAAGCAATAGAGAATAGAGACAGTTGTAATTGTCTTGCCTTATTCCTATTTCCAATATTTTGAAAGTCTGATTATAGCAGATACCGATTTTTGCAGATTCTAATTGTCTTTCTATAATACATAATGCATTTCAGGTGAAACATCAATTGATTGATTTAATGAACAAGTCCTGTGCTCCAGTTTTTTTATGGGTGAAATTCTAATGTTAGTATTGTTTTAGTTAATACATTAGCACTGATACTGACCGGTAACTGGGAGCAACGAGACTACATGCTTACCATAGCCAGCTACCCACAGCCTATCATCTTAGCCTATGCCAGTGGTCAGCAACTTTTCCTGTCCAAAAAGCCATTTTGTCTTTCAACAGCAACTCTTTTGTTGTTTGCTAATTTCTCGCCACATATCAAGCATACAGGTCAGCCAGCACCGTTGGCAGTGAAAGCAAATGAATACGTCCACGCAGAATTAAACTCTGTATCTTTCTCCGTGACTTTTATTTATTTTTTATTTATCCGTTGACAGTTTACCGAGGGTGGGGCTCTGTGACTCTTGATTAGAGCCACCTGCAGGGGAAGGTGCTAGGATGTGACACACTTTTAGTTTAAATATTAAAAAATATATATTTTCCGTCACACAGTATCACATACAACACCAAGATAAGAGGGTGTTCCCTTTGGAAGATTGTTCACCATGCAAAAAAATAAAATAAAAATATATATATAGTGTCATTTTTTTCTAAAGAGCCGCATGCGTTTCCGAAGCCGCGGTTGCCGACCCGTGGCCGGCCTAAGCTTGGTAACTTTAGAGGAAGTTGGACATAGAGGAAGCAACTGGCGTCACCCGGACCACCTCAACAGAACAAACGAGCAACACAACACCATAACCAAAAGAGAAAATGATTTGCCTACCAAATACAACTATATGACTGTTCCAAGAATGCCTCATATGAATGTAATGTGATTGGCCACCTCGATAAAGTTGTGAAAGAAAGAGTATCATTCCGTAAAACTTCACGAGGCAGTTAGGTCCACCAAACACGAAGGGACTGTCAACCACCAGACTGGTGTTCGACATTGTGTGTCTCAAAGCGTTGTTTAAGTGATGCCTTTGAGACGCCTTTGTTATTTAAAGCCCAACTATGATGTTTGTAACACATTACAAAGGGTTTGTTGCCTACAACTACATTTATTTTTCTTGTGTAATGTCGTCCAACAAAAAAGACGTGCGACAGGCCCTGCGTTTTTGATGATTTACATGTTTCGTTACCTCCTGATTTACACATTAAGCAGGGTCTCCTCCATCAACAAACATATAACTACATAGTTACATGCTACCCGTATACTTTGAAATATCCCAGGGAGCATCTTTCCATTGAAAAGACTCACACTAATTAATACTTTAAATAGTTGTATTGAGAGATGTCCATCTGACATATGGTAGACCATCTGAAACCGGCTCCTGGGTGCATGGCTTTGACATTTGACATTTAAAGAAGTAAAGGCAGATTGTGGTTCTATTTAAACAGCATTGTTCATGTTGTATTCATATTGTTGCTTAATAAATACAAATGGATTGTTGCGTGTCAGGTCTTCCTTGTCCTGTCAGTAGAAGCTGTTGATGTGTTACTATGACATAATGCATATTTAATTGTTACATATTTTACTGTGAGCATTTTGATGGTTCAGAAGACGTTTAAAATACGTTTTTCACTTTCAAATAGTCGTTGAAAAAAAACTTTCACTTTTGAACCAATGTTAAACCTCTTTTCAACAGTTACATATACGTCTTTTATAAGTCTTTTCAATAGAAAAATGCTTGCGGTTAATGTGATAACAAGCACAGTTTACAGAGTATAGGTGCAACCCTCAAAAGGGATATTTAACTTGCGTTTGTTGCAGCAGAACAAAAACATCTAATCAAAAGTCTTGCTGACAGTCACACCCAAGCATATTAAAAGCAAACACAGATAAGGCCATACTTAAAACAAACCAACAACAAAAATAAAAAACAAAAAATAAACCAACAACAGTATGAGGGATATTACCTGGATTGATTGCACCAATAACATCATTTATGAAAATTAATAACGAATATGGCTTTTTGTCAAATTAACTCTTTATGTAATAAATATTGTAATACCGTTACTGTTTTCTTGATATACATATGCGTCATACGTTGTGAAAAATGTGTGTAACAGTTATACTTCAAAAACACACCGTATACACTATTTTATTTAAAATATTGCTGTAGTAACTGCTAGTTGCCATCCTCAATGTGTTGGTAACCAATTGTGTTATCTCTTTCCCAACAAAAGGTTATTATCATCATTATACTGTAGTAGCAAATTACTCTATTTCAAATGTTACTAAATTCTAACGCGTATAATTCATGCTGCACGCTTACCTTTCTCATGCAGGTGTTCACGTTCAAATATGATGTCTGTAGGCTTCCATTTTGGCTGGTAAAGGAGGAATTATCTCCTCGAAGTTTAGTTGAGACATCAAACACAGATAGAGCACTCTTTGGCTGGTTAGCGGTGCAACCTACGGAGCCGCTTCATCACCAGTCTGTTACACACACACTGATGCACTCATACAGGCAGCGGAAGAGAAAGTAGGAGGGGGATGATAAAAAACTGTAAATGTGAAATGTTCAAGTTTGTATATTTTCCAGATACTCCTCGCCGTCTCTACCCCCGTTCTCACGCGGCACGTTGCCTCCTATGCTTGAGGTGGGGCCAGTGTGTGTGTGTGTGTGTGTGTGTGTGTGTGTGTGTGTGTGTGTGTGTGTGTGTGTGTGTGTGTGTGCGCGCGCGCGCGCTTTGTCACAGGAATTGTGTAAAACGTCAAGGAACGTTTAGGAAATAGGTCGACGGTTGTTTCCGTATGAATTTGTTTAGTAGGCGACTTTCATCTTAAGAAGCATTTACTTATTAACTTACTTTGAGACTTGTAATATTTGACTGTTGTGCACGTATTGTAGAAGCGTCAACATTTTACAATCTTATTTCTGTTTTTAGGTTTGTTTTAGTTTTTTAACATCTGCCTCTCGGGACTACAGATGGAAAATAGCTTCTTGGCTAACTCTGGCACATCTAACAGAAATGTTTTTGTTAATGTGCACTGTCCCCTTATTATCACAATAAGGGGACATTTATCACAAACAATCTTTGCTGCCATTCACTTTACCAGCGAGATTAATTATGTTTGTTATTTAAAACTCTCTACAATATGCAATACATAGACATTACACAAAGAGCACGACAAAACAGTGAGAGACAAGCCAGCAAAACATCCTATAGTCAGGGTATGGAAGGTGTGTGTGTGTGTGTGTGTGTGTGTGTGTGTGTGTGTGTGTGTGTGTGTGTGTGTGTGTGTGTGTGTGCGCGCGCTTTGTCACAGGAATTGTGTAAAACGTCTAGGAACGTTTAGGAAATAGGTCGATGGTTGTTTCCGTATGTATTTGTTTAGTATTTTGAATATCCTTGTTTATATTAGAAAACTAAAAAGTGATTCAAGCGCTTCTCTTATCACTCGCCACAAGCTGTACACTTTGCAAGAAGATAAAAGAGTCAACGCCTGCCTCAGAGGCTTCCACGTATCAGGCTATAGCTGAACTTCAGCCCCATTTATCAAAGGTGACTTTCATCTTAAGAAGCATTTACTTATTAACTTACTTTGAGACTTGTAATATTTGACAGATAGCCAACCAATGTGCATAAAATCAAGTAATTCTGAAAAAATAAGGAAACCAACTCCTTATACAAATAAATTACCTTTAAGAGATGAACAACTATCCTGTTTCCTCCCTGTCCTGAAAGAAGTATCCCTTGGGCCACCAGATAAACTTTAACATGTTAGAACCTTCAGCTGGCACACAAACCCCAATGAAACATGGCCTCAGTGTCTGTCAGATGTCATCATGGACAGCTCCTACCGCATCACTGAAAGGTTATTTATATCTAAAAAGAACTTGATTTTATTCACAAGGGTAATTTTGACAGATTATGGCCAACCAGTCAGAAAGTAAGTTGATATGATATGAACTTTATTCGTCAGCTGGTGCTGAAATTTGTCTTGTGACCCAGCAGCCGTTGCATATTTAAACAGAAAACATGAATTACACACATTGACATTGCAAAATGTCAACCCTAGTGCTATTGGAGGACATAACAATACTCATTTACTGTTGTGACATTTACATTTTATTTTTAGATGGAAAATTAACATCAACGAAGTTACCATATTTGGTTCCAAAATTTTGGTTAAAAAAATAAATACAAGAAGTGTATATATGTAAAAAAAAATACAAGAAATACACATACAAGGTGAAAGGAACATGTATTTAATAATATTATAACATCACTTTTAGAAGATTAAAACATGTGCTGGTACTGGAACAGTCAACATGCACACCTCACAGGGCCCGCTGCCACCACATCTTGCGGCAGGTCTTTTGCAGTCACACAAGGGTTTACGGCCACCTGTCTCCTCAGACATCTGGTGGCAGCCATTGATAGTTTCCTCTTTCTGCCACGCCCAGGTAGTGTAGCAGTGATACTTTAACTTTGAACTTGTGAACTATGCTTCTACCGATATCTCGAACATTCAGTGCCTTTCTAATCTTTTTGTATGCTTTTCTTTGTTTGTCCAAGTCAATGATCTCTTCTCTTAACGTGTTGGACAATTCTTTTGACTTACCCATGTACCTGACGTGTTCTATCTCAAGCACACCTGATGCAACTAATGATTAGTTGCATCAGGTGTGCTTGAGATAACACCTGATTTGCAATTGTGTGCTCTTATGAGGGATTCTATTAAGGGGGTTTAATAGAAGAGACTGCAGTAGTCATTCAAAGTGGTATTTTGTGTTGAATTTGGAGAAACCACTTCTAACATTAGTTGTGTTGAAAGTTTGTGGATTTTGTAATAGGGGTTGAATGATTTTGAGTCCAACTGTAAATAAGGAAAAGTGATATATAGTATAGAGGCATAGGGGAAAAACTTTTGTCAGGAATACATTATTGGACTTTAATCGGGTGAAACATTGTGCATTCAGGGATCTTCAGAAGACTTCAGTGGACTGACACTTTTGTTTCACAAGGTGCTGTTAATTTTTACAAAACAATTTTACAAATTTGTCTGTTGTCCGCTGTCTGGACTTTGCCGGTCGGCCACCATACCTGCATGTCTTTTGTTGTTTTTTAGCTGTGTTTGACTGTTGTGCACGTATTGTAGAAGCGTCAACATTTTATAATCTTATTTCTGTTTTTAGGTTTGTTTTAGTTTTTTAACATCTGCCTCTCGGGACTACAGATGGAAAATAGCCTCTTGGCTAACTCTGGCACATTTAACAGAAATGTTTTTGTTAATGTGCACTGTCCCCTTATTATCACAATAAGGGGACATTTATCACAAACAATCTTTGCTGCCATTCACTTTACCAGCGATTAATTATGTTTGTTATTTAAAACTCTCTACAATATGCAATACATAGACATTACACAAAGAGCACGACAAAACAGTGAGAGACAACAGGTCGATGGTTGTTTCCGTATGTATTTGTTTAGTATTTTGAATATCCTTGTTTATATTAGAAAACTAAAAAGTGATTCAAGCGCTTCTCTTATCACTCGCCACAAGCTGTACACTTCGCAAGAAGATAAAAGAGTCAACGCCTGCCTCAGAGGCTTCCACGTATCAGGCTATAGCTGAACTTCAGCCCCATTTGTCAAAGGCGACTTTCATCTTAAGAAGCATTTACTTATTAACTTACTTTGAGACTTGTAATATTTGACAGATAGCCAACCAATGTGCATAAAATCAAGTAATTCTGAAAAAATAAGGAAACCAACTCCTTATACAAATAAATTACCTTTAAGAGATGAACAACTATCCTGTTTCCTCCCTGTCCTGAAAGAAGTATCCCTTGGGCCACCAGATAAACTTTAACATGTTAGAACCTTCAGCTGGCACACAAACCCCAATGAAACATGGCCTCAGTGTCTGTTAGATGTCATCATGGACAGCTCCTACCGCATCACTGAAAGGTTATTTATATCTAAAAAGAACTTGATTTTATTCACAAGGGTAATTTTGACAGATTATGGCCAACCAGTCAGAAAGTAAGTTGATATGATATGAACTTTATTCGTCAGCTGGTGCTGAAATTTGTCTTGTGACCCAGCAGCCGTTGCATGTTTAAACAGAAAACATGAATTACACACATTGACATTGCAAAATGTCAACCCTAGTGCTATTGGAGGACATAACAATACTCATTTACTGTTGTGACAATTACATTTTATTTTTAGATGGAAAATTAACATCAACGAAGTTACCATATTTGGTTCCAAAATTTTGGTTAAAAAAAAAAATACAAGAAGTGTATATATGTAAAAAAAATACAAGAAATACACATACAAGGTGAAAGGAACATGTATTTAATAATATTATAACATCACTTTTAGAAGATTAAAACATGTGCTGGTACTGGAACAGTCAACATGCACACCTCACAGGGCCCGCTGCCACCACATCTTGCGGCAGGTCTTTTGCAGTCACACAAGGGTTTACGGCCACCTGTCTCCTCAGACATCTGTGTGTGTGTGTGTGTGAGCCTTTTTGAGATGAAAGAAAAAACAAAGTACATTGATGAGGGCAGATTTATATGCATGTACGTGGGTATCAATTGGTTTTCAGGCCATAAAAATAATTTCAATGTTAATATTAATAGCAGGAATTTTAAACCAACTTGAATAATAACTCTGCACATATACACACGTGGATGTGGCAGATCTGAATAGAAGCTTGGGTTGAATGTATGCATGTACGTCACAGACATCCTTTGTCCTCCTCTGTGGGTCAACATCCTGTGTGTCCGGAGGATGAGGAGGTGTGTCCTTTTGTTCAGGTCAGGTCAAGCCTTTTTTCATAAACAAATCATGGTCGAGAGGAAATGTCAGATGTGGGAGATGAGGGTTTTTCTGGTCATAAGGCTCTTGTCTCTTTTTTTGATAGTATCGTTTTCTGGCTGTCCCTGTAGCTATGCTAACATTATTTTACAAAAAATTAGAACACAAAAATTGGGCTTAATTGAAGATATTTAGGAATATTTTCTCTAGTTATACCATTTAATTAACTAGCTAAATTACATATATCTGGGTCTTGGCGGCCTAATTAGTCCAACAGAGAAGGAAATGCAAGCAGTCTGACAATCACACAAACTTCAAGGAAAAATCCATATTTACATGTATTGAATTGCTCACTATATCTTTACATAACAAATAGTTGATTGCTGCAAAAATAATGTTCAGCATAGTAAATACAGCACCTTCATATTGAACTCTGATAAATAACAGGAAGTATGTTGTAAAATTAGATTTAGCTAGTTTCCAATTCTGATTCGGTCAGTTATGTTCTCTGTTTGTTTAGAGAAAATGTCAGCAGGTTAATGCTCCAAACATCATAAAAAAATAATAAAATAAACCACTTAGGCCTCCTCCTCGCAGGGTGATTCTGGTGGTTTTCTGGTGTGCAACGGGATGGTTGTTTGTGTCTTCGAACAGAAACTGAAACTGTGGCTACCTAAATGTACCCAACATCTATTTGGATATATCAAATACCTTCCCTGGATTAAATGCATCATCAAGCATGAGAAAAATCTTGCAAGAAGTTTTGCTACAGCATACATTTATTGTGATATGGAGGCATTATGGGGTCAGTATGACCAGAATTCAAAAGTGTGTTTATTAGTCATAAACATTTGTACATTATAACAAATATAACATGAAAATATGTCAAATTTGCTAAGGCTAAAGGCTATCCTTTATTGAACAAAAATCATCATGACTCTTTGTACCAGTTCATAACTGTCAGGTTTATAACCAATTATGTAACAATACAATAAATGTAGCTCGGGACCTTTACATTTTTCAGTATGTTACACATACACACATAGTAATAATAATGCATGTATTTATTAGTGATGTGTCCTTTCGTGTCGAGGCTTCGATGCGTGTGTCGAGTAATCCAGGTAGATTTTGGGGAAGCGCGTATCGAGGTTTGTGTCGATGACGTATGCGGTGACGTTCGAAGCCTCGCGAGCCGGCCGTACCACGTGACTGATTCAGAAAATGGTTGCCATGCGATTTGAAATATAAGGGGCAGCGAAACTCAATGGATTTACATGTATTGTCCACTTGGTGGCGCAGTAGAGCAGATGAAGCCCCATGAAGCGTCGGCACATGAGCGAACCAATTGGTATTGGTATAGTACTTTTTCAAAATACTCAAAGAAACATTAAAATCATCATAACAGATCTATACATTAAAAACATAGAACATATTAAAAGCAGTTTTGATTCGTGATTTTATAAACTTTGAAGAGCTGTACAAATATGTTGATCTTCTATTTGTTAATATAAATGTGTAATATACAAATGTTAATACTTTAAGTTGGAGAGCAGTTACCTTGACCTTTGGCCTTAAGTTAATATCTTGATCTAGTGTTTAAATTAGGAATTAACTAAATAGTAGGTAACTTGTATTACCTCATTAAACTTCAGTCTAACAGCTGGACAAAGTCTTAATAAGCAAACTGTTGTCATATGCAGTCGTAAATACAGGGAGGCTGATTTCCTTTCATCATAAAAAGCTACCAGCCGTTGTCCCTTCAAACTCAGCATCTCTTCTCAAGTTGATTTGAGATTAGCAGTGTTCACTTTGCCACTGATAGTCCATGGTTGAGCTCTGCTCAGATTCAGGCTGCCTTTGTAACACTGGCCCATTTAAGATCAAAACAATGGCTGAATTGAGTGAGACCCTGAAAGCATCTTCAACGGTCAGCATTTTTGTTGGGGTTCTGTGACAAAAACTGAGGCACACAAAGAGACAAGAAACAAAGATTCATCATTGTAAAACTGAAAGACATCAGTATTGAATTCAAGCATGCAATACAAGTAGTCATTTATCAAAGTATCAAAAAAATAAAATAAAGCCCAGATTTTACATATAGTCCGATCTCACATTCATTTACGTTCTCAATACATCCTACAAGGCTGCACATTTCATTCTTTTCAACACACTCTGTATCCATTCATTTATCCAACTGATGAGGACAATGCCGTCAAGTCAAGGTAATATTACTAGTATCAGGACTGCGCGCGTTCATTCGTTTCTTTTGTTTTCTTGGCAGTGTACACCTTGCCTGGAAATCAACAACACCCATATTTTTTCGAGCAACAGTTTACTGTTATAGTGATTTTCTGCCCTCTGGTGGTACAACAATTGTACAACATGGCCTTCTTGAACAAAAACATTCTCTAACCACTTTAGTTTATTATTCCATTTCTTAATGACCTCTTCATCAATTTACAATGATAACATTAAATATAATACTAGATCATCATCATGATGGGTTAATTACAAGTAATACTAAAGTTACATGTGCTTCCCTGACCTTAAATTTGATACATCGTAATGCTTACACAGCAGAATCAGTGCCTTTATAGACAGTTTCTTTGCTGTTCTGCGGTTTACTCATGTCTCCAAGGCGTTTTAAAAAGCTAAAAAAGTTTTCAGTCTTAATCCATGTACTTTTCGGGGGACCATTTTCACCAATCCTCTGCAAGTGGTTGTCCGTGGGCTCTCCTGATTTGCCCACTTTGTTTTGTTCCCCAAGACCTTCATCTGGAACATGGGTTACAGAAATATTTGGCTTGCTCGTCTTTTCTACTGATAGAGAATTCTGGTCTTGAGCACCTGATTTTTGAAAGTTGTGAGACGTGTCAGTAAAGTCAAACACTTGTTTCGAGGGATTTTGTCCAGCACCCTCTGCTGGCAGTGTCTCTTTTTCTCTTGCTGCAGAATTAGGAGTTCTGACTGGAGGCTCAGCGCAAAGATCCTCTTCCTCAGTTTTAGGCACTTTGGTAGGTAGAGTATGGCGGCGGCCAAGGTTACGTTTTGAGGAGGACTGAGGATTTAGCAAAAATCTAACAAAATCCTCATTGTCTTCGGGATATCTCTCCGCGTCCTCATCGAAGGTGCGTTGACGAGTCAAGGTGGTAATTGGACCAGGAGATTTCTGATTTTCCAGAGAACAATCATCCGATGAGACACTGCTGCGGCTGTTCTGAAAGCGCAAAACCTTTCGAGATGCTTCACGTAACTTTTGAGCCTCCTCCTCATTGTTATCCTGTAAATCTTCCTCACCATCATCAGTGGCAGCTGAGAAAGATTTGCCTGATGAGGAAATGCCAGTGGTCCTATTGGCTGCGTGTGTTAAACCTCCCGAGTCCTCTTTTCTGGAGGTTTTCTCCCCTTGTTCATAAAGAATGCCACCTTTTGCCTTGTTTTCCTCGCCATTAGACTGATCTTTCTTTTGTGAAAGGTTATCTGTGAGTTCAACTGCTGAACTCCACTCTTTTCTGCCCATGTCCTTAGCTCTAAAAGCTCTGATTTGTTTTCCAGTGGGGAGGTTTACCTGGGCGATAATTTCAGATAGGCTCCCGTTGTTGGGGCTGCCAGCCGTGGGGCTTCCATGAGTGGATGAGGGCCTTCCGGATCTCCTCCGAGAGACACCCTTGGTCAGGAAGTTCTGTAGTATTGACTGCAACGCAATTCCATCCATGTCCTTGTCTCTACTGGAGCAGGTAGCTGTGGACCTACGTTTGGCAGTGCTCTGCAATCTGTCTCTGTGTCTCCGCTGCACCTCTGCCACCTCGCGAGTCTTGTTTTCCTGCATAGAGGAGGAGGGAAAAAAAAATAAAAAAATCACACAGTTAATAGCTCAAACAAGATTTTTTTGTATTCCTCAGTTAAGGAAGAAATTACAGTAGGTGCATAATTTACCTGCATGGCACGCATAAATCTCTCACAAAAGGAGTTGAAAATGGAGAAGCAATCCTCCAATTTGAACTTGTTTGGGTTTTCACAGAAGTACTCTGCCACAGAGTCACTCACTGACTGCAATTCCTGAAGATCAGTCTCTATTTCTGCCAAGCAGACCTCAGCCTCCTAAATGCAGCCCAAATCAAAAACCATTAGAACATTACCATTACAAGTCACACAAACTGGGCTGAATTCCCAGAAAAAAAAGCATTCCTCACCTTCAAAAAATCCTCCATCTGTGCTTTTAGGTCTTCTTGCTTCAAGGTGTCCGCTTGAGCAGCTTGAACTTTCCTGGCCTGTTTTTCAAACTCTGCTTCAATTTCAGTTTTATTCATTCTAAGAATGAAAAAAAGAAACATTTTAAAATGGTACAGCAGATAAAAAGAGGGATAACATATGCTGAGTGCCAGATTGTTTACCTTGCTGCAGCTTCGATGTGTTCAAGTTGGTCTGTAAATTTAAGCAGGTCCACATCTGCCTTCTGAGCTTGCTGTGGTGAATATGAACGTTTGTATATATATAAAAAAAAATCATATTTCACAAACATATCTTAAGAAAAACTAAGTAATAAAAGCTACTTGCCATCACAACATAATGCATCAGATTCATTCCGGGTTTGTTTGCTTTGGTGTCAGCGAGCTTTAACAGAGAAGCCATTCGGAAGCCAATTGCACTGCCTGCATAGCCACCCTGTGATCAAATAAAACAAATGAGACTCAGAGATGAACAAACACAAAAGGAGAGTCATCCAAGACTCCACTATCCCATAGTATAGACTCACAGCATTCATGTAATTCCCAGTCTTCAGTACCAGCCGAATGACAGAATGGAGATGATCGGACTCCAACACCTCTGAAATAAGATACACATGGTGAATTCAAAGTCTAAATTGGTTTACAACTCTTATTTTTGTTTAAAAAAAATCTATTTAAAATCCAGGTAAACCAACATTACCCTTTCCAGCTGCTGTCAAAGTGCCAATGCATTCTTTCATTTCATTCATGAGGGGGAAGAATTCCTCTTTGAGCACCAAGCTGTTAAGACGCTCTTCATAGCTGACAGACACACGTTATCCATCATTAGTGAACCGCTACTGACATTTAACACGTGCAATACATGGAATTACATTCAGACATTCAGACAGCTCACCTGGGAATCTTGACCAGCATAAACATAAACAGATCTGCTTCGGGGAGAGTGGAGTGGTCGCCCTTAAAATTGACCAGCTGCTTCCCCTGCCAAAACAAAAAAAATTCACAAATCTTAAAATCAGATTGGGTATTTGAGATTAAATCACAAGCATAGATTGACAGAACACATTAGATGTGGGTAAAATATAGACAGCTGTCACAAGTACCTCTCCTTCATCTGGCAGCAGCTTGCACAGCTCCTTCAGTTTTCCAGAACCAAAACTGAGACTACTTCCTGATTTGATTTCTTCAATCATGTCTTTTATAGGCCTGTGGAGGGAGGTGGAGAGACATATGGGGGTTATCTTATTGTTTTTGTTGAGGGTGCTCATGAGCCGTGTGCATCTTCGTTAATTCCACACTTCTGCATCGTTCTAAAAATTGGGCTGCTGACATCAACAAGCCTCTACCTGCTCAAATAGCTTTGCGAATAAGCAACACTTCTGATGTCTATCATCAGAAAAACAAATGCTGTACAGGACGTTAGAAGGAAGCCATTTTTTTGACAGGTAACATATTTGAAACAGAAACAAACAAACATATGAGACTTGTTTGGAGGAGAAGACAGAAGCTTTGAACAGTGAGATGATTGTGTTGATACATATGGTTGTTTTGCTGTTTTGTTTGTCAGTTTAAAAATGCTTGAGGATATGAAGTATGTTTTCCATTTCTGTCACGAATGCCAAATAGCCTTCGGCAGTACATTTACAATACCTCTCAAAAATGTATCCGTCCGAGTGTTACTAGGGAGGTAACCTGTTGGCGCTGTAGAACAGAGTTGATCAGACCTGCCAGGACATGTTGGCTTTCAAAGGTTTGTGAGTATGATGCAGTCGTGTTGCAGACTAGTCTGTCTGCCTCATCCTGTGTTTTACCGTGGAACATATCAGGATCATTGTGCAAAACCAATCACACCTTAAGAGTACTAACACTGACTCACCGCTTGAATTGCTTTAGGAAAATTCCAATGTTCATGCTGCTCTTGGAGCTGAGGATGGAAACCTAGGAGTGGAAACAGACACAGACCTGGATGTAATCAGCTTGTCAGACGCTAAGATAGTTTCACAATCGTCTTGAGCAGTGTTTTTTGTATCATATTCCTCAGCTTTCCAAACAGACAGTTGATTCCAAAGGTTAAGGATTATTTGAGTTGATTGTATTGAACAATGAGGGCCAAAGATACCATTTTACGTCAGCGAGACATTTTCTCAGTGTCTCTCTTAGAAAATGGGACATAGGTCAAAGTAAAAGTTTGGTAACAGAATTTAACCTACTTTTGTTAGACAAACGACCTTGATTGTTCCACAAAAATAAATGAGAGTGAAGGTCATGAATAGGTATGTTTTGTCTTAAGACTGGCTTTTAATTCAATGGCAAAGCAGTTTTTCCTCAACAGCAGCTTAAAGGCAGAGCACAATATAATACAGATTATGCTGTGTGCAGACACCATTATACCTTCCTTTAGTAAACATATGAAGAATAGTGAGACTCCACCCTTATATTGAGTGATTCTAAATGAAAACACAATGTTCATAAGACAAGCATTGCTTTACTGTGTTGCTATTCTGGTGATGCAATGTACTAATAAATGTATTATTGTTCTACTCTCACAGCGGAAGTGATACAATTGTGACGTTTCTCAAATATAACAACAGTCTCCTTCCCTAACTATGCAGAATGAGCTCAACAGAGGAGATCTATATCCGATAGAGTTTGTTGCATAGTTTTGTGTTCATCTCAACGTCCTAAAATCAATCCAGGTCTAACGAAGTTGTCTCCATTTTGGCGTTACACAGCCAAAGTATCAAATATTTCAATATATTGCCACAAACCCTTGTGGTTGAAGAGTTAAGTCTTCTCTGATTGAGTAAAGTGTGACGCCTGGATCCTGTGGCTGGAAAACTCACCATTACGCCTCCTGAGGCAGCAGTCGGCAGGCCCCTCACACTCTGGCGGTTCAGGGCCTTGAGTTGTTGCTGGTTCTGCTTGTGGCTGAACAACTCCTCCATATGATCAGTGTCCAGCTCATATTCCTCATCAGTCTTATCTGCGGTCCAGATGTTGTGCTTTCCTTCCACACTGTGTTTAGGAAGGGTTTCCCAGTTGAAATTGCGCATTGTAGAGCGCCGGCTTGCTCCCTTGGCAATGAGGCCAGCGCCATGTAGGGATGGAGGGAGGCCTAGAGGAGGAGGAGGAGGAGGTGGTGGCGGCGGCGGCGGCGGTGGAGGAGGCGGCGGTGGAGGAGGACCTCCTGGTTGCATATTTTTTTCGAAGAGCTCTCAGTAGGTTTGGGATGCAGTCATCTGAGTCAGACATACAGACAGGAGTAAACCCTATTAAATAGTTTGCAGTCAATTACAAACTACTCTTTATGGAATTGTGCTGCAGTTGTTGTGCTGGAGGAACTTGTTCAGTTAGGATGATACAGTCAGACTGAAAGAAACACAACAGGTTGGGGACAGATTAATAAAAAAGGCCTGTGTAAGTAAGTGATTAGCACTGGATAAAGCATTTACTTTCCCCGCCGTAGTTAATAAATGATTGCACTGCTTCAAGGGTTGTCAAAACAAATGACAAACACAACAATAATTTACAGTACACTTTGGAATTGTAACGCAGAAGTTATTTAAAATCTATCGCAATACTCACAAATTGTTATGGGATTATTAGTGGCAGTTTATTATAACATGATATGTAAATATATATTGAGCATGTTAAATGTATCTGCTTAGACTGAGTTGGTCACTCTTGAAGCCTATTTGGCAAAACGTTAATAAAATATACATCATTTTAAATAATAATGGCTGCTTGTTGCTTGTAAGGTCTCGTGTTCTGCTAGGAAACGTTTCCACCTTAATCGATAAACTACCCGAACCACCAGTTGTTACAATGTTTGTTCACACACTAACGTCATTATCAGGAAGTCAAAAGACAGCATACCTATGTTTTTGATTCAGCCGCTGCCCCATTATCCAAATGTGTTCCTTTGCCTTCTTCTTCTTCTTCTTCCGTGGTCTCGTCGAAGCTTCACCATGAAAAGCAGAGAGCAACACCCTGAACAGCGCGAGCGGAGTGTCGAAACTACCTGCGCTGACGACACGCCCAGGTGTCATGGCCGCCCGCACCTTCCCCCCAGGAGGGACTCGATGTTGTCGTGTTGGCTTGTGTTTGTGGCCAAGTTGTGTTTTTTGTCCAGCTGTCATGAACTTATGCGATCAGTCCACTGGATGGTTAGACCCCTCCAGCGTGAAGAGCGTCCTGGCTGATAGGGACATTGATTTGTGAGAAGGCCAGAACATGACACCGTAAAGAAAACACACTTCGGCACTTTTAGAGCTGGCTTATTTTTAGTTAGTTTTTTCAGCAAAAGTAAATACTTTGGGAAGTGAACAAATGAGTAAACATTAAACGTACTTTCGTGAAACATTATGCCATTCGACCACAGTGCGGTTTGTTTGAATGTGGGTGTCAATTAGCAGCACGCACTTCAACTCTGGCCCGGAACCGATAAGCAGGCCGAGAGCCGCAATGCTTTTGTATGCAAATCAGTGGTTGTCTTTTATCAAATACTGTGGGGAACTGTTGCAGATAATTCGTGCCTTAATAAATCGGGCTAAAAAAAGAAAAGAAAACCTATTAAGTTAAGATCCCTGCCTCTAAGACAAATGCATGTCTTTGCAAGTTGCAATAGCAAATAACTATCTATACCTAATTTACAGACTCAGACATTCCACATACAAACTACAACTTCAACTCTTTCTTCAGCAGGAATGTCATTTTCACTTTTGTTTGCATTTTCGAATAGAGCTGTAAACTACATGGTCTTATCTCCAGATTGGATTTCCAACTTCACATTTCTCCCCAAATAACCCCAAAACAATAGATTAATGTGCTTCAATCTCCATGCAGTGTCATGTGATGATTATGAAATAAGATAACGAGTCATGGACAACATGTTAGATATCAGATTGTATTATGTACATAATTAATAGTGAATACATATAACATACATTGTGAGCTTCTCCTCCATAATCTTTCAGAGGTTCCCATATGAAACGGACAGATCTGTGTCGACGGCAGGTAAAACAAAACATCCAGCAGATTTTATTGGAAATGCAGAAGACAAAAATAATCAGCTGACTGGAATTGAAAATAAATGCATATATGTCACAAACAGATTGGTAAATAAATAAAAATAAGATGTTAATAAGATGTTATGTTTAAGAATGTGAGACTTCATGATTGAGTCTGAGGCTTTTTTTTGTCACACACAGGCACCTCCAAATAAAACATAAATCAAACACTGTGTTGCATTCTTATTTCTTTGATAGTCCAGATGTTTGTATTTATAATCAAAGCATCCAATATATTGATTTGCATGATGCAGAGTTATTAAGTGTAACATCTGTTTTTGAGGTTTGTTTTTAATGTGTAAACTGGAGTAAACATGGCATGTGTTCCTGTGCTGCATTCATCAGGACATATCTCAAGATACTCAATAAAGAAGATCAACCTAATTATGGATTGTATATTCGGTTAGAGAAAATGACTATATTCACTATATATATTTTCCCTTCTATGCGCGTAAACTGCAAACTGACCATTCAAGCAGGTATACCACCAATATTAGAAGCAAGTGGGATAACTTTGAAAATTATGATACATCCTGATGTCTTTGATCTAAATCTGCAAAACTAAAGTTTGAAAAACGTGGTTCAGTCATGCACACTCAGAAAAAATACAAACAATTTCAGAGAATGTTTCATAATATTTTAGACATTATCCCTCAAATTTCCTAATCTCATTTGGAATTCCTCTAATGTGATATACTCTGAAATATATGATAACACTTAAACACTTAGACAACATTTAAAACAAATAAATGCATGTGCAAAACTGCCATGGGATCTCTCACCAATAGTGGACTATAATTTACATAAATAAGAAGTGATATTAATGAAAATGATTGTGCAACCTAAAGAATAAAAGTAACAAAAAGTTAATTGTGTGATTAAACCAACTCAAATTGTTGTACCATCTATGTAATACAGGATACTGAAAAACCAAGAGATATCTCATGTTTTTCTTTACCACTGACCGTAATTGATCGTACCATGTACTCCTTTATGCATTTCATTCTTGTCCATCTAACCACAATATCAGGATCTGCACGGACCAGCGTGTCACTGTACATGTCAAACTGCTGAACCCTGAGCGCTCTTTACTGCTCCTCCAGCCAGGATGGCTTGTCTGATCCGGGGGGCTTTAACTTTACATTGAACTGTATTAGAGTTTGTTCCAACTGCTCCTGGTTGCCAGCAAAGTACGCTGAGATGGCATTATGGAAGAGAAGCAGCTGCTTGTGCATAACCTTCACCTGGGAGAAAAGAAGAGGGAAATTATGCCATTACAGTTAAGTGTTTCGGAAAGTACAGCCCATTGACATCTATCAAGATGACATTTACTAGCTGCTCAGATTTCTTGGGAATCAAACTAAAAGCAACTTGCACATTATATTCCTCTAAGATGTATTCCCCAGTGTTCCCAAGCAGGTGTTCTAAGCTATTTTAGGCATAATATACAGTTATACAAACAGGACTGTTGTTTTGTATCTTTCTTATTTTCATTAATTTAGCAAAACTGCCAAAAATAAAACATATATAATAAAACAAGTATAATAAAATGATGTTCTGCCTTTTAAACGGTGTGGATCATGGGTCTGTATTTAATTTGACAAAACGGAGGCATTCTCCCTCTTTAGTGTAATTATCTACAGCATGAATGAGCTTGTGTCTGCATGAAGAAGTCTGCCTGCTTGCTTTAGTTAAACCTGGTCTACCTCAGGAGATGCTTAAGGGTAAAGGAAGAGGTGCATTTTCTGCCTTAATGTGGCAAATCAGTCTTAAACCACTACTGCAGTGAACAATACATGACATCTATGGACTTAACACTGTAAATTAGGGATCATTTCACAAACCAATGTGAGGTGAAAGCAACAACTAATCGGGAGGATGCGTCCCAACATGCTCCATCTTTTCTGAATGTGATTGACTGCACTGATATTCTCCACATTCAGAATGCTATCCAAAAGCAATTTTGATTGGGTGTTTTTAAGGAGTAACTGGACACCTTGCTGAAGAACACAGTGTTTTACTGCTTTTCACTGGTTGACAGTAGGGCTGCAACAACGAAATTGATGTGATTATTAAAAGAGTTGGCAACGAATTTCATTATCGGTTCGTCGTGTCGCGCGATTATTACGCCACTCGTTGTATCTTTGGCTAACTTTATTAGTTCAACATTAGCATAACACCGAGACTGTGACTGACAGGTTCGTACAACTCTAAGTGCGGACTAAACACGCCCCCCTCTGATATCACATACACCTGATCACTCCGCTCTGTATGTTAATACAATAAGGATACTGCTGAGGAAGCAGTGGACACCATCCACTCCACTGTGCCTGGACTGCTGAGTCAACAGCCTGGTGCTTTTCTGACTATCACTGGTGACTTTAACCACACCACCTGGATAAAGCTCTGCCAACTTTTCAACAATATGTCAACTGCCCCACAAGGAACAATTAACCTCCTGAGACCTCCTCCTAACAGTCCTGGTCTCATGACCAGGACTGTTAGGAGGAGGTCTCAGGAGGTTAATGACGCCCTGCATCGCAGAATACATCAATGCTTTAAAAAATAAATAATTATAATCAACAGATTAATCGATTCTTAAAATAATCGTTAGTTGAAGCCCTAGTTGACAGTTTCATGCCGGTTTCACCTCTGACCATACCCAGCAACACTACCTGTTGAGTGTGGTCAAAGGGGAACACTGTTGCACCTGTAACCACAGTGACCATGGGGTCCTGGAGTACACCAATACATCACTGCAGCAAAATGAGAAGTTAACCGACAGGAGATCATAAAAAAATGAATTTCAGGAAGTATTGAGTTCCTATTTATAAAAGGCGGACATTTGAAAGAACATAGAACATTGTAATCCACAAACCTTGTTTTCCTCCAGGAATTTGAGCTTGATGGTGACATCACTACGCAGCCTTTCATATTTGTCTCTGTGGATCTGGTAATCATGCTGAGCCATCTCAATGCGGACCATGGCAGCTGCATCCCTGGGGCTTAAACTCAACTCCTCTAGATCAGAGCGATAGGCATCAAACTCAAGTCTGCATGCAAAAAAAGATCGCGCTGTCTCAGTTTCCAAGTTTTCACCTTACAGGAATTCAGATGATATTCCTCAACTCCTAAACAGGATGTCAGGGTTTGTTACCTTGTGTTTTCATACAGCTTAATGGTCATCAGAGTATCCTCCATTGTTTTGTTGACAAGGGTGTCGATGCTGGACACAAAGAAGTTGATGGCACTGAGCAGAGCCTCGCCATTCCTACACAACAGCTTTTGTGTTTCTGCATTATACCCAAACTCATCCTGTGGCGAAACAAATTATTAGTTACACCTGCCAACTTCAGTTCCATGTCAAATCCCACAAGGTGCGTTTTCACTGTACGGTACCTGCAACTCTGGGGACTTCTGACTGAGGTCGGAGAAGGTGTCTCCCAGAGCCTGTTGTGTCTGCACCATGCTTTGAAAATGACTGGTGAGTGCAATGGCCAGTCTTAGGATGTTTTCATACTTGTTCTTGGTATCCCTTAACACGTCAATCTGAGCCTCCAGTTCCAGGTCTACCGTTCTCGAACCTTTGCCAAATCTCTCGGAGAACATCTGCTTCGTACACTGCATAGTGGATATAGGAACTACTTTAAAGCCAACAAAGAACATCTCGACATTATGGTCAGCTCGATTGAAAAACAGCAAAGTATCTAGGACACAGTAAACAATACCTTGTATGTGTTTATGCCCCATTTCTTTACACTGTCCAATTTCTCCACTGCCACACCCCGAGAAACTTCTTCAGTGGAATTACCAGTGTTATTGTTCGAGGACCCTAAGAGAGACCAAAAAAAGAACAATGTACATTCTGATGCATGTCATCCTATCAAAGTCTACAGAGAGCAGAACTTGCATGGGCCATGACAATGAGTGAAGAGTACAGTGTGGACATGGCGATGAGCCTGGTGATACCTGGATGCTGTTCTGTGTGCTCGGCAAGTCGACTGGCTGCAGATTGACTTTTTGGCAAGCCAGCACCCCTGGATTTCATGCGAATGTCTGAAATGAGCATGGCGATGATAAAAGAGCGAGCATGAGAGGAAGGTGTGAAAGATGTATCAAAACGGTTTGGCGGTGACATAAGCAGTTGAATAGCATACTGAAAGAAAACATGTTAGGCACTGTGGTGAAGGAAACATTAAAAGAGTTTAAGGGGCTTTGAAATAATCCACCATGCAGGTTTCGCATGCAGAAGAAAAGGATTTATAAAAAGATGAAAAATGGACTTCATGGGATGCGAGGTCACTACCAAGCAATGTCAAAACAGTCATCCAAAGTGCATTTTATAGTACAAAATAGGACATTCTTATTAGACATCAATAAGTTAGATCCCTGTAATATCAGGTTAGTGCACCCCTAAGTTTGAAAGCTGCCAAAACCCTTCTTGTTGCTGAAGCTGTGAGTTGAAGAGGTACGAGCGATGCATGACACTCCCTCAGTCAGGCAATATCAAAACCTCTTGTACAAGGCGAAACAGACCAACATATAAAGGAAAACCAAAAAAGGTTTCAGAATACACAGCCACCTGGTCCTGGTCCTCGTCTCCTGTCCAGATACTCAGGGTTGAAGCGAACTGCAGGCCCTATGGGATATGGATGTTTGTAACGTGAAGATGGAGCCTAGAGGTCAGCAACTCTCTAGTGACACATCAGAATACAAGGAAGAAAAGCTCTCGGTGGGGTTTCTTTAAGGGGTATTAAGTATCAACCTCTCTCAGTGACTTAAGAATTGCAACAACTTTGACAGATCTCTCGCATTGGCAGTCTGCACAGCCTGTTGGGAGGAGTGGGGGGTCAAAACAGAGAGTGGAATGAACGGTGAGCTGTGTGAAGCCAGGAAAGTCAGCACCTGGCAGAGTAATTGAACGGTGATTTGGATTGATCGTCAACCCTCCTCAACTGATTTACCAGCATGACTTAAAGCTAAGGGGAAAAAACTATTACGCAAAGCACCATTCATGACATCTTTGCAGCACAAACTGTATATGTACTGGGAGGAATAAACAACAAAGCAAAATACTGTAAAGAATGGCATTTCACTGTTCTAACAGTACCTTTGATGCTGCTGGTAGGAATGATGCCCCCTGCAGGTCCTCCATAACCTCCTGAGACAATGCTGGTTTCATTCAGGTTGGGTCCAGACACCATCACCTGCTGCAAATCCTGATGGATTTACAATATTGGTATACACATATGATTATGCAGGCTATAAATAGCATTGCATTAAAAGCACATAGAAAGCTGCAACTTAAAAATAAATAAATGTATCAACAAACCATCTTTCTTCCAAAACAGTCATTTGTATTAATATTATGAAATTGCTTATGTGCTGTTTTATTATTTCATAAGATGGCCCTCAGTATTACTTTCCGCACACCCACACACACATTATTCATGTAGAACCACTGATACTGTAGCTTTCTCAACCCAGTTAAGATGTATCAGAATGAGACATACAACTATGCATAATAGTTGTGAATTGTACTGACTGCTACTGCTTGTATTGAAAAGGCTCATATAACATTCAGCATCCACCACCCCTTAATATCAGACTCCCTCTCCATGCCCTCAACACATCATTCGCAGTTGCAGGCACTGATGGTGACAGTGGTCTAACGTTACAGCTACTGTACATAGCAGCAGGCCTGTGCATGTTAGGTATCAGCTGGCCTAACCTAGTCCCAGACTGCTATCACGTGGAAAAGGACAGAGCAACACAAACTGAGCACAAATGAACCAAACAGATGTAATAAAAGGGCAGTGTCAGCGAGGGGGAAGCAGTGTGACTCACTGACCTGCTCCAGGCTGTCATCCTCTGGCAGAGTCCCTGTGTCTCCATTGCTGTTAATGGGGATCTCCATGGTGGCAGCTTTGCTCATGATACTGTCTGCCATGATTCAATCTCTGCAAGACAGCAGCCAACACTGACACATATTGATGGGATCATGTTTGCACTTTGACAAAATAACGAGCATACGGCGTTCTACTCCACCTCGACACAAACATACATCAAACACACGTTTACATGGATGCTAACGTGGCTGGCTAACCTCAGCGGTGCTGATGTGGCCCCAGCTACAGCTAGCTAGCTCTTCCCACCACTGTAGCGACCTGAAGTCCAGTCGTCCGAAGGGAGAAACAAGCCGTTGTTTGCACAGACAGCAGGCTTGAAATGATAACTTGTTTCAACCGGAAACCACCGTTGTCTTTAATAATAATTTAATGCGAAGTCCATGCTTATTTTCTCTGCCACGGCCACGTTATCTGCCTTTCATGTAAATCTGCCAGAACATCCCTGCATCCAGCTTGCTAACAGCTTTAGTGATACCTTTTCGAAATAAAAGTGTGCGTGATTTGTATACCAGTGCAAGTCACATAGCTTGGATTTGATAGCAGAGAACTTTGAGTCAAAGTGCTAATAAAAACTGTTTATTGTGTTTTACTTTACAAACGAGAGGCTTCAAGCGTACACTGTGAATAGATGCTCTTATTTTGAAATAATAATACCTTGAACGTAGCATCATCGTCAAGCCTCCTCCCCCGCTTCGTCTTCCACGTCGTGCAGTGCTGACGTTGCTTTATCCATGAACTGCAGTACCAGTCTGCTCCTGAAGATGTCCCTAACAGCCCACTGACGGTGAGAGGAAAACCTGACACACATACAGTAACTCCATCAGTAACTCCATTAAGGCGCTGGCCCATCAAACGTTGTGATAATTAATCACTAGAAGGAAGGCTGCTGCATCCTGTTACCTTGATTGCAATATCTATTGAAATCAGACTGTATAAATACAGTCGTTTGTTTTGAGATGTGAAATGCCTCGAGATATACCTCACCCTGGTAAACTGACCACACTTCCAATTATTTGCCTCATTTGTTTCAATCAGGGATGCGAGGGAAGTGCACATGGTCTCCAAATGTAGTTTGTGAAATTACTCATGGTCTGAACATAGAACCAACAACTCACACCCACAATTTAGGCGATATAGTAAAATGGCTTATGTTCTTTGATGTACTGATTTCCTGCAAGTGACATATTTTCCAAACATCTAAAATCTCATGTTGAGAAAACCTTTCCCCCCCTTGTTGCTTCCACTTCATCATCGTCCCCCTCCTTTTTCAGGCTTCTGCAGATGACTAGATTTGACTTGTGCGTTACCAAGATCAAATGCATTTAAAGGCAAAGGATGAAACTGGGTTAGTCATGTTTTCCCCTTAATCAGCATGTCAAAGGTTATTGGACCAGTTTGATCCTGATGTCAAAATACATAGAGTGTTGCATTGAACAAGGTATGCGCTGCATCATTTACAAACATAACTAAGTATATGTTTACATAAGAACACTCTCAGTCATCCAGTTCAGAAGATACTGCATCTATGTTCATATGTTGATGTCACATGTAAGTTGTTGAGGTCAAAGTTGTGTGTGTGTGTGTGTGTGTGTGTGTCCAATTCCATTGGTTTGCCGGCTACACTAGTTCCAGTTTGGTGAGTAAATAATTGTATGGGTGTGTTTTGACTTACCATTTGAAGAGTGACTGACTCAACATCCTTTAGCTCCGGTACCTTTGACCTCCACATTATTCATGCACCACAAACAGCCTGATGTTGCTGAGGCTTGAATTTTAAAACCAGTTGTTTTGTTGTTTGGAGTGGAGGTAAAGGAAATTATATGCAGCAGTTAGTTACCAGCATTGCACAAGATTGCAAGCTGCAATTAGGTACTCAAGGCTTATTAAAGCAGACTTTAATCACAAATTCTCTCATGTTTCAGCTTCATGACAGTCAACAGTTTTTAGTTTTAACAAGAGCAGCGGTGGGGGCTCTCTCGCCCTTGGACAGACATTTTAAGACACCAGATTCTCACACAAGAGAATGCAAATTTAGTGTTGCCTATAAATGTAGAATAAGACCAAATTAAATTTTAAAGGTCTCATGCGGGGCCTCCTTTGAGACAGCACTGCATGTCACAAAGCCAGCGTATGCATGTGAGGGGAGTGTGAGCCCTCGTCCACAGTGTACCCCTCCCTATATCATTTGAGATAATAGTTCATCATGTTTTTAATGATCATTAAGCCCACTTCCAGATGTTGGGAGGTACATTCATCCTCACACAGCAAACAAGAGTACTGCAGTGAGACAGAGGAATCCAGAAAAATATAGCAAAGCAATGCTACCGGCATCCTTACTCCATGGGAATTACAAACAGCACTCAAGTTTTATACAGCATGTGGAAGTAATTTTTTATAGTGACTCTAATGTTCTATTTCAAACAGTCTGTCAACCTTTTTTCCCCAGTTGGTGTTTCTATCAATGCTCTCCCAGAGAAACAGCAATTCATCATCATAATGAATCCTTGGATGCCGTGAATATCAATTGTAGAGTGTCTCAAAAGACCACACATAATCAGGACAATACATGTGTACGTGCTTTTCCTTTAATGAACAACAGTGTGACAAGTTTAGATATGGATCGGTGGGAAATAATGCATGAGGGTTAAATTACATTTCTAATGATAGTAAACATTATTTTGACAGGCAGATGTGTTTTCAAATGAATCACTGCTGACATAAATCATCTTTGTTCCATTTTCTCTGCTATCCTCTTCATTTTGAAGTCTTTCATACAGAAATAAACACGGCGCTGTCAAGAGTATTTCTTTTATTTAAATCAAGTCCCAATCACTGAGGAAAGTAATATATTAACACATTGAAAGAAAAACAATGACAAACTTCTGGGTATTATTTAGTAAGTCTGAATTTTTTTTTTTTCTGAACAAGTACAAGACATGTTTGTTTTCAAGACAGATTTTTTTGCTTTATACATACCACCTCTGCAGCAGTCAGCACATCAACTTTGAGTATATGGCGTGAGAGCAATGTCACCCAGAAAATACAGGCTTTGCTATTGCTCTGATGTTTCCACTTATTCACCTGCATAATCAGAGGGACAACCAATCGGAGGCCGCAAATAAAATGAGCGGCCAATTTAAGAATCGTAAATCCCACAAGAGCTTGTTGGCATTTTTACTGAAGTGTTAAAGCAGTTGTTAATTTTGTTTTCATGAACGCTAACTTTGGTTGGCACACAGAGGCTGCGGTCAGGATATGCACGAAAGGGCAGTTGTTTAGTTTCTTTATACTGTTTACTTACTTTGTCATGCAATTTCAGTTTTGCAGGTCTTCAATTTTGCAATCTCATTCATTTTAGTTTCAGGCATTTTCTCAAACCATGAATTACTGTGGGACTGTGAAGAGATTTTAACTCTGCGTTAAATACAACAATATATTCTACTACAATATAAATATAGAACCACTTTTGAAAGAGGTCATTATTGAGATGACGAGTTGTAGTGACTCTATAAGTATTTATTGAAATCAAACTATGTGAATGAAATCTTGATTTTTTATTTTGAGAGATTTAATTACCATCATGTGAATATGGTGTTTCTTGGAAAATACATCTGAAACCTAGATTGCATGCCATTAACACAAAGGATATGAACATTATGAGCAGAACAGTAAAACATGACAAATGCACCACTTCAGCTCATGTTTTTTTCTCCAATTGCCTATATCCAGGTCAGGGTCAGTGGCAACAGTATAGGCAGTATGACTTATGCCTCATGCTCCAGGAACTTCCTCTTTTTCCTCCTGGGGGATCCCAAAGTGTTCTCCGGGTCAGCTGGAAGACATATTCTCTCTAACATTTCTTAGATCTCCAGCAGGTCCCCTTTAAATCAGAACAGCCCGGTACCTAATATGTATGCCTCTTCAGAAAACTACTTATAACTGCATTCTCATTTGTTTGTTCTCAATATAAAGCCTGTGAGCATATGGGCATGTAATGGAGGTTGAATAACTGATAAAAGTTGGTTTTAAGTCCAATTTTGAAATATTAAGGCCAATATTACAATTCTAAAGAATGAAAATAAGAAAAACAAAGACAACTTCCAATAGCTTCACATAATTCCAACGGGTGGCAGAGAGTCAGTGGACAGGGCTGCTTGGAGGTTGAGTGTGGGGGTGTCCAAGAGACAGCACTGTGGTGGGGTGGGGGCAGAGTAGCCTGAACGTCTCTGGATCTCCTTTACCTTCACTCATGAGAACATCTTGGATAACCTTCCTACTGTAGCATTTGCATCAGCAAGTTTATTTTCATAAGGATCTTTGGAGAAAAACATGCAGTGATGTTGTAGACTTCAAGTGACTGTTAAGATCTTGTCCATGACTATATTAAAAGCAGAGGAGTTGACACAGAGCATCCCACTGAAAGCATAATGCTCACATTGAGCAGGTCGTAAATATGCTCAGAGAACCATCACAGCTCTGATTCTCAATGTACAGGAACCAAACAGCACAAGATGCTTCAGGGAACTTGGTTGCAAGCTTTTTCCAAATTCACAAAACACATGTAGACAGGATTAGCAGACTGTCATGATGCCTCAGTTAGCTGAGAGGATAAAACGATCAACATTCTGCAACCAAGAAGGAAGAAATCCAAATTGTTGTTTTGAAGAGGTGTGACAATATTGGCGTCTCACTTCCAGCACATTGGCCGAGGCTTTCCTAGTAAGTTGTGACTCCTGGTGAAAGCTTGATCACATCCACCTATCACTTGTATTGACAGTAGTCAACTGTGTTTTCAAAAGCTGTGTTACACCGACTGAGATTTACAGCATCAAACAATACCCAGAGCATTAGTATTTCAGGTCAGCTCTCATCTCTTGTTGAGATTTGTAACTACATCAGGGACATCTGCCAGGGATATGTGTTCAGACCCTCCTGAATCTTTCTGCTCTGCTTCCTGAGCAGAAAGCATGCCTACATGCCCTGCGTGTAATATAGAGAATAAAAATAAGAATGTTGTCTGAAATTTCACAAAATATCATGGGCATTTGAAATAAGGCAATGCAAAAATAGGCAATGCACAAGGTGTAAAAGTTTATAAAATATAATTACACTGATGGCTAAAATGTAAAATACATTTAATGTATCTTTTTCTTCCATGTGTGATTGGCATGCTCATGGTTTGGGGACTGATGTTAAACAAAGCCATCAGCTAAAGTTTTATTTCATTTATTCTGAAAAAGAAATACAGCAAACGTCACACAAAGAGCAAAGTACCGCACAGTTGTATATCTGACCTCTGTTATTCTTTCTTTTCTCAACTCATGGGACATAATTCCTCCGGCATGCCGTAAGTGGAACAGCACCTGTAGGCGTCCTGGCCACTAAATCACAGCAGCAGGCGAGATGTGATAAAGCAGATGTGGAGCTGAGCGACATGCGTCAATTTAGCTCTGTTTTCACCCTCTGTCACCATCAGCTCAGACCTCTAAGTCCCTTCAATCTGGTTCCCTTTCCGAAGCCCGACAAACCGTGCTAACTCTGTCACTCATTAAGGTACAATCTGCTTCACAGATGTGCCTGTGTTGGTTAATGGCTCATCTACAGACCCTATCTGCACTGCACGAACTGCTAAATCCAACTTTTGCCAGGCGTCTACACTTTTTATGAGGTATACATACTGACTTGTGTCTCATAGTGTTCAAAGTGGTATGCAAATCTGGTTGAAATTAAGAATTTGCAGCCTGAAACATTTCGAAAGAATCTACTGCAGAAGAGACATTTCAAAAAGGTTCCAGTAACGGGGACAGTAAATGTAGTAAGGTATATTGAACATGTTAATGGTAGTGGATAATGGAATAATTATGGATAGAAAGGTTTTTTATGTTCATTATGGTCCCCATGAACACACCCTCTTTGTACTCATATTTCCTAAAAGCAGCAGCATGACTAGCAAAACCAGTATGTGAAAGAGCAGGACAGCCAGTCTGTTTGTTTGTTTGTTTCTACCCACACAGCACTTTTGGCAAGGACAGAAAGCATGTCATAAAAGGAAAGAAAGGAATTTGGTTTCTTTTTTTTCTGGCTTCCAACACTATCCCATAATCAAAAAAATACTTATATGGGGTCATACATTAATCATAGGATTAGTGGTTTGATCCCTGGCTATTCTATATGTCCTTGAGCAGTGGACTGAACATCTTTCTCCATTGGTTTGGTAAAGAGGCAGTGGGTTCATGTGCTGCTGCCACAACAAAATGTGTTTAGTGATGCTGTCATAGATTAGAAAAAAAAAACATTCCAATATAATAAATGAAACATTCTCTCTCTAAAATGAAATTGCATGTGAGTTAAACTAAGGTGTGTTTGGTTGCTCCTTGGGAGCATAACGAGCTATGCGGTTGACTCAGTTTTAATTAAAATTGATGAAAAGGTAGTAGGGGGAATTGGTGTCAAAAAGAGTTTGCTAACCCTCGGAAATGGTCAAAACCTTGGTATGGGAAGAGCCTATTAGGTTTTTTTTGCATGGGCTTTAAGGGAAGAATCATGATTCACCTCCCCTTCCGTGAATACCAGAGGATACTCTTTGAAGTGTTAAACCAGACCGGCAAATCAGAGCACCACTTTCTCATCAACACAATCCAAGAGAGGATCACTGAGGCCCTTACCAACTTCAGGAAGTTCAACTCTAACTCTGCTCACCCCAAATCCCTGATCGGTGTATAATACACTCACGTTGCACCTAGATTGATTTACCGTTTCAAATAGTTATTTTTCGATATAATAATCTGGGCCTTCTTTCAAAGAGGGATCACATAATTTAAAAAGGATTTTCTGATTTGATCATCCTCCACACTAAATATGCATTGACTGATTAAGTGCAAAGCAAAGTAGAAGAGGACAGACAAAGAATCACTGTTGAGGCACAAAAGAGTGCTGCATTGCCGTGCCCTGCGACGCATTGTGCATTCCTGAAGCCATTGCCATCAAACAACCCAACCAGCACACAAAGAAGATAATTTAAAATGATTAGAAAATAATAAATAGGCGTTTAAATATGACCCAGAAAATGAATTATTCTTCTCGTTTAACCTTCACAGCATCATGAAAAATCTCAACATTGGTGGCCAGAATAGCGGACCATGCAGACAAATATTTTGCTTGGTTAAAGTTCAGGCAGAGCCCTCCACAGACAGCCTGTATAATAAGCAGCTCAGAAAAGATCTTCAATCTAAAGACCTTTTCAAGTCTGCCATCATCAATTTCCATTACGTTAAATTATTTATGATTTTAATACATTCTTTTCCCCACATATGTATTTGATCTGTATTTTACGCCATCTGTGTCGTGGGCGGAACAGTTCAATACACTGGACTTCTTTCTAGTCTTGCCAAATAGACATAATGATAATCACACCTTAACCCACTCTGGAATATGTACACTACAGGTAGCAGCCATCCCCCATAGTGTTCAATGGGAAATCCTGCCAGCCTGTAAAACTGAGTTGGCTTGAGGTGGTGTGAAAATGTATTGGCATGGTGAAAAATGTCTTAGATTCACTCACAAACTAATTTTGTGTAACACAGTTAGAAACATCTATCATTTCTAGGGGTTCAGGTTCAGATCCACTTGCCCTAAAGTACACAGTAGCGCAATATTTCCTTTACTTACCATTCATATGGATAGTCCATTGTCGATAATAATTCTTTTGGGTGGTGAAAAGCAGTCTGAAGATATTATGATAGGATTAATCTCAGGGTTAGCAATACAATGGGATAAAGGTTATAGCAAACATAAATGCTAGTAATGAGTGCACATTAGCTGTTGAAGAGATGGATGCTCTGAGCTTTAAATATACTTGCTGCAATAGCACACACACACAAATATTTAACATTGGGCTCCACCGGCATTATGTGTGAGATTAAACTTCACTCCTCATGTGGCTTATTTAGCTGGCAACACTGAAGTCTATTTTTATGTATGGGACAATTTCTGAGGATATCAATGACATTCTTGTCTGAGTTTAAAGTTTCAAACTGAATAGTTTCCTAAGAGCAGTAAAAACTTTTGCAATTATGAGCCATAACTTTTATGAGATACTGAGTGTGTTACTATAAGATCCAAGCAGACCCTGTGCAGTAAGCAGCTCATGATGATGAGAGAAAATCTCCATAACATCAATATTTTTGAAGTGAATTGCAGTGTAAAACACATAATCGTCCACATGCCGTAAAGACTATCTATTTAGATGGGGGAAAAAAAAAATTGAAAGCAGATGGGACTGGAGGCCAAAATACTTTCCACTTGAAGTAGGCCGCTCTTGTTCAGAGCTCTCTCAGTAGCTGGGCTGGTTCCAGACGCCTTGCTGGAGAAGTGAAGTTCAAACTACTTGGCTCCCTCCACTCTCACCACACTGTCGCTGGGTAGAGTGTTGATTTACGATAGAAGTCCTCCTACTGGACTGGACAAACCCGAAAGAGATGAAAAATGGCACCCAAGAATCCAGACACAACAGTGGATTTTATTTTTGTGGGTATTCCAGTATTGTTGCATATTATTCTCATGTAGCCTATATAGCTGCTTACAGGAAAGAAAAACACTTCCCAAGAAGGAGTGCCCAGCAGATTTTAAACGTATACATAAACTGAGATAAATTGCATGTTGGTGTATGTTCTCGTGGAATATATGCATGTTTTTCATTTCTGGCTATGTATACTTATTTAAAGTTCGGCAGTATGGGACTTTTTCACAACAGACATTTGGACTTGTCGTTGTAGGAAAAGCACAGGTGTTAGTAATAACACTAACGATGGCTCTGTTCTTTTTAAGTGTTCAGGTGAGAGTGACAGTAAATCTGCATGCATAATACCGGGAACATGTGAAGTCAGAGCAGCTCAAAGGAATTCAGCCATCATTAAATTAATTATTTACACCTGTGCGTTTACTATGACATGTCAAAATGTCTTCTGTGGCAAAGGCCTTCAATAACATACACAGTTTTTTTGTTAAAGCTCTGCATATCCACACATATATTTGCATTTATTCTGACTAACTAGAACTCTGTTCAAGTATTTGACTTTATGCATTTTCAGTCGAGAATTTGTTTTATTTTTTATTGTGCAGCTAATTTAGGATATTCAAACTTCATTATTTCAACGTGATTACAACATAAACAGTTGCTTCTGTTGGGATTTGGCAGTGTTTGGTCATCAGCAAGTATGAAAACTAAATTAATAACAATAATACAATTATTCATATCAATAATGTTATGAACACATTATTATTAATGGGGCACTACCCTAAATCAGGCACCAATGGTAAGGTGAGAGTGCTAGCCACTACACCACCGTGATGCGAGTGGACATGTTTCTTTCTCCAATGCTCTAAAAATGCCATAAGTGGTCTCTCTCCTCATCCTCGTTATCACCGGCTCACAAATTGGCTGGCTCCCCCTGCACATCAACCTATGAATCAAACCATAAAAGCTTCACTGGCCTTCATGTTTATTTCTTTACGACAGCGTGCTACGTGTCACGCATTTGTTATTGTTCCTTTGCACATGAGGACGTTGACCAGTTCAAACTGGTATCTGATATTTACAATAATAACAATGTAAAAAGCTAAACAAAAAAAGGCTTGCAGGCAACGTTGTGTAAACTCTTGCATGTCTTCCAGAAGTTGCATAAAGCCACAGTATATGCATTGAGCTTGAGAGCAGCCTTGCTCTCAGTGTTCCTGTTTGGTTTTGCACCTGGTGCTGGAAGTGTTTAATACAACACTCCACTATTATCAGAATCTAGGTGCTATGTCCAAGCTACAGCTGTTTCAGTCATGCCTTTTATTTATTTTCTCAACATTCATTCAATAACAAACACTCACATTTGCCGACGTTTGAATTTGACTCTTTCCAAATGATTATTCATTTCAAAGCAATTGGTCATGCTTTCAGTGTGTCTGTGTGCAGCACTCAAGCATGGGATACTTTGACCTTTAAACTCAGCAAACCGCTCACAGACAAATGAGGTGCACGAAGCATGTGAAAGTAGTTGTATGATGGAAACTGGAGAGGCTCTTTCACGCCTGTCTGTGACACCCACGTGTAAACAGCTATCAGAAAAAAAGATCATCGCTCCTGACCCATGCAGTCTGTGTTGGGTAGGGTGAGACAAAATCGTAGATATTTCAGACTTTCTTTTGATGCATAACTTCATCTTCTGCTCGATCATCAATCCAATGCACTGATAAGCAGATGACTTTCCTTACAATTATTTATGTAATCATACAAATATTATTTTTCTATGTTGTTTATAATGTTTAATTATTCATGACACTACTGGAGCATTTTCTCTGAGTGTCTAATAATGACACGTTAGTTTTCAGTGCTGGTCCTCACAATCTAGAGTGTTGCTTGTTTTGTATTTAAAAAAGCTGTTAATTGCAGCTAATGCGTTTACCTGGCACCACAGCTGTATCTCAGTTGTTGATGAGAATGAAAACCACCAACGCTCTTGTTTCCCATGACCAGGAGGTTAAATAAAGTACTGCTAAATAATAGTGTCTGTTTCTCAGCTGAGAAAGGTTCCAGGAGTCATTGTGCAGTTGTATGTGAAAGTTTAAATGCGGGAAGTTGCAGGTATTTTTATTTGAGCTGCATAAGTGGTGTTTACTGAATGAAAATGAGAACGACAATAAGGGAAATGTAAGAGTGTTTGCTGAGGAAGGGACACAAATCACTAACTTGTGTGTGACTGTGCACCTTTGTGCTAACCCCCATACATTGTTAGCAATTTTACCACTCCTTTTTGAGCTGTGACGATAGTGAGCCATAGGAAAAAAAAAAAAAACTCTTGGCAGCTAAGCACTGCCATATGTTCTCCATTCATCGTGTGCACTATAATAAATCCTCAAAGCGGTAGAGAGTGTGTGCATTTGATATAAACATCATCGGGGATCATCATAAATTATTGTTGCCCATTTGGCTGCAACTTTATTATTGTACTCCACTTTTTTTCCCACAGCCAAGTGTTATATGCAAATGAGAGAACGTGGGTAGTGACTGATGAGGTTAAGTATGTCAGTACACTGATCAAACCTCAAAGATCGCAGCTATGCTCATAACTGGTGGAACCATGCTGGAACCCCTGTGGCTCAAAAGGAACACAAACACAGCCGTGCTTCACGGTGCTCCATGCTATCAACGCAGAGCAGAAACACAAGTATTAAAAGACAGACCCTTAAAGGCAACGGGTTTAAACAAAGATCCAGATATCTGTTTATCAGTCGGCTCGTCGGGTTTAAATCCAAATTGCCTGTAAGTCCCTTTCAGGCTTTAGTTTATTTTGATGTCAAGAGGTTAATTAGCATCAAGGATTAGATATTTCTTTAATTAGGTGGTCGAGTGGAAAATGTTCAGCCTTTAATAACTGTGCTCGCCATTAGAGCCAGGCATGGGAACTTATTATTGACTTATTGACTTTTGAAAGTTACTAAGCCAATTACTAAGTTACTAAGCCAATTGTCTGGCATCAGCCTTTTTACATTTTATTTTTTTTGTATCTATATTTCATATTATATTTAAAGAGTCATTAGTCACAAATGGGTAATTCTGTCAACAATAAAGGTTCAGCATTTATTAAGCTCAGAATACGCAAGGCTACACGATCATAAACATTACTTTTATTTACAACCGGTAACCAGGAAAATCTGAACGCAAAAAGGGTTTTTAGCTGGTGATCAATGAAAGTCTCACTGAGGCATGTTTCTCTACAACTGTAATCTAAAGAAGTCCGTTGTTAAATGAAGGAGACAAATTGTAGTGAGGAAGGTTTCATGGTATGTGTCACATTTAGATAGATCAATTGATATACATAGTTTGTTCTTTTTGTCGTCAGTGCTATATAAAGCGGAATGAAGGGTATTAGGATATTAATTCTGATACTTTCCAAAGGAAATATGCATGGTTTAATATATGATAGTTTAATGAGAAGACAGATGAAAATGACTAATGCCTTCTTCTGGTCTTCTTACGTATGCCTTTCAGCGCATGTTTTTATAGTCCCTGATTTATGTCCTTTAGATGGATGGTGCTGGAAGGTAGAGATGTCTGTGAAAGCAGGTGTTGAATTCTGTCTAGAAAGTATGTTCATGTGCCACTACGAGGCCACTTCCCCCCACCCCGGATGATTTCTGATCTTTCTCCCTCTGCACCTGTACACTCCACAGGAGATGCAGGTTGGCTGACGATTATATGGGGATTATCTGGAGATATCAATATATGTAATGTTTTTCTCTGAAATTGCCTGCGGCTGTTTTTTACCAAAGTTTCTCTTCTTGTTTCTATAATTCATTAAGAACAAGGGAGTTGGAATCTGTTTGCATTCAGTCAATCAATCTGACTCTCCGTGGCTTTGCCCAACACAGAGCCAGATTCCCACAGAGATAACAAACTAAAGAAAATAATCCCAACTCTAACTAACAAGGTTAGATCAACATGGTGTGTTCTCGGGCTAAAAATGGGACAATAAAACAATTTCTTTTCGAACCTTATACAACGTTGTGAGGTTGAAGATTTGATGAAAGCAATATGAATATATGGTTTATTATTTGTTTCTGCTTGGGCTTAGAGTAGATCGAGAGAGAAAGCACATACAGTATATGGAAGAGGAATTGATAAGACTGCTTCATCTTTTCACAATCTTTATACAAAGCCTGTTTCTTCTTTCAGAAATCTTAGCAACACACTCCTTAGCAAGTCATTATTTCTTTGATGTAGATCTTACTTAATATTGGCATATTATCTTATTTACCAATATACAGCACATGAAGCACTCAATGGACTGCAGACATTGAGTACTTGTTTACCCTGAAAGAGGTGCCAGAGAAAATGACACAGAGTCACATAAATCAATACTAACAGCAATACGTTTCTTCTTTCTGTTTGGGGCATGATCATGCATAACAACTGCTGTGTACTCAGGAGTTACGGGTCAGGAGATCCAGGCTTTTGCAAATTGCCGGTTTGGCCTCATAGATGGGTCTCCAGAATCACAAGGTGTATTTGGTTTCTCTTAAAATGCGTACATGCACTAGCAACTACACTTTTGCATTTGAGATTTCTCCAGTGGATAACAAGGAGTCATGGCAAAGCTTAGTAAGTCTTCCCCAATACGTCAAGATATTTGGTCGTGTACTCTGCTGCTCTACAATATATTGAAAAAGGAAAAGAGGCTTTTGTTTTGACAGAATCAGTTGAGGGCACAGTGGTTTTCCTCAGTCTACAAGAAATTTCCCGACACGGAATCAGTGATGGGAAACACGTCGTCATCAGCGCAGCAGCACACTGCTGTGAGTCATTATACTGTACAACCACAAAGCTCTCCATTTTCATTCATGCCATAATGTTTTGGCCCATCAGACTGACAGACTGCTGCATCTTTTGCCCAAATTGGGGTAATTACAACTGTTGTCATTATGAAGTCAGATTAGTTGTCAGCCTTAATGGCCCTTTATAAAACTTACATCATCATCATTTTAACAACAATTGTTTGAAAGAAATGGGTCAGAGCGTTCAATGTTACATCAAAACACTGACTGAAGTTAAATGCACAACATTCAGTGCTGTTGTAACCCTCTATTGTAAATATAATGCTCTACAAAACAACTAAAACAGCAAAGAATTTATTCACATTTTGTCAAACCATAAACGCCTCATACATAAATTATTGAATTTCTAGCCCATTGTCTGCCTCCTCCACAAGCCACTGTACACAATAACTGCAACAAATCACAGAGGCAGAGTGGAGTTAAGCCATGGGCTGCACTGCAGTAAAGGCTTCTGCAGCAGGCCTACCACACAATGCCTGATGAAAATGAATTAACAATGAAGGCCGAATTTAAATGCCGTAATTTAATCATGGCGAATTAAAGACAAAAAGTTTAAAAAGGGGCGAAACAAATCAAAACAGAGTAAAGCCTGAAACACAAGCAGATGGCCACGTAATGGGAAGCAGGTTGGGTTGGTTACTAAGTGACAAGGGCTAAAATGAGGGTCCATAGTTTTGGCCGTGGTTTTGCAGGAAAAACACTTCTCCTCCCTAGTCTGAGCCACCCTCTTTTCTCATAGTGCTGTGGTTGTGACGCTGGCGGGGCAGGACAGGAGGCAGGCCTGGCCAAATGAGAAACAGACCCCCTTCACCCCAGTATTGCCTATTTCTCCCTGTGGCTTTTTTGTTTTCAAAGAAAAAAAAGAAGGCTCTCCAAAAATAGATCTGGGGCTCGCGTGCCAATGGGTTTCGAAACCTTTTTTTTCCACTCCTTCTAGTCACGCAAGTAGCCTGGCAAGACCTTGAAGAGAGAGCAGGGGGAAAAAACAGAACTCGTAAGAGACAAGAGTATCGTAGGGGGAAAAAAAGTGTTTGGAGAAAGGATTGTGGTAAGCTGAGGCTGGAGCATCCCTGGAGCCTGGCCCTCTGCTGAAGGAACGAGCAGCTGAGACTTCCGTGCAAGCTTCAGGTATGAGGGGTTTATGGGTAATCCAAGCATGAGCAGAGAGACCTCTCTCTGGTCTGGCCTCATTTTTGCTGGACGGTAGCCTGGGCTTCTCCAGAGAAGAGTCTGATCCTTAGCAAAGGGCCTGCAGACAAAGCAACTCACAGCAGAATGCAAATATTCCCATTCCTTTTGTCCATAAGCCCACATCCTTCACTGTGATCCCCTTCCCTATTGACTGATCTCCGCAGCTGGTATTAATTTTTTTATCTGTCACATATGACATCATGATGAGATCATTGGCTAGATTATAAAAAAGAGAGACATAATCTTGCCCTGGTTAACTACCTTTGAAAGTCTGCCTATTTTGGTAGCTTCATTATAGAAAGTGCTTTTGAACATAAGACAGTGTTAAGGACCCGCGGCACAAGTTATTCTGCAGAAGCCATGTTAAAACCATTATATCCTCCTGTCGTTAAAGTCATTATGCCTTCAGTCCTCCCCTGCTAAAGAGCGTGAACGTTGTCTGGAACATCTGAGCGAGGGTTCACTTTTTGGCTCCCTTTAATGTAAGGTAAGCACGCCGCACAAAACTATCGGCCCTCAAACAACATGTGACACTCTGGACCTCTCCCTGTGTTTTGAATTGGCAACTCCACAGAAGGATTTCTCCAGAATTTGCCTCAACAATGCAACATGTTGTTGTATGTTTGAGTGTAAATTCACTATTGTAAATTATGTAAAGTCCAGCAATTATGCTCAGGTTTTCAGTGACGATACAGTAGTTTGACATCTCCGAAGCGCAAAACAATTATGATACATACATTTACAGTCTATTGGTATGTTTATTGAGTTTCTAATTTAATATGAAGTGTACTTGTCCATTGCTAGACCTCCATAATGTCAAGCTCACAGATGTCTAGAGAAATTCAAACTCAGCATTTTAAAGGATTGAGGCAAACACTGTGTCCATACCAAAAACTAATTTAATGCAACATGCAACAATACATTATAAGACTTGCACAACTTTTACTGGCATCAATCCATCAAACTATATGCTAGAATGCAACCATCAAATAGGATTTAGAAAGAGAAAACTCATTATTTTTCAAAGAACTGAATACCTATCAAAACCATCTTCAGACATTAATTCCTTTTGTTTAGAGATGAAGAAAATAACACAATATGAGACTCATCAGATGTTTACCAATGGGGTACCTTTACAAAAGGTAATCGTGTAATTATGCAACCTATAAAGCTTTCAGCTTGCACATAATTTAATTGAAACAAGCAGCACCTGGATCATGAAGCACAAAAAATGCTTCACAGAGATTGCAGTCAATGAGCATTATGTTGATACTGGAGCGATAATAACTAATTCTCTCAATGGGTCGCAGAAAAAAAGAGAATATTTAATCTATTTAGAAGACTGATCTACCGCTAACAAAGGGAAATCATTCCCCAATGCATGAAATTAGTGGATTGGCATATTCTTTGATCAAAGTGTGGGACTGATTAAAATGAATAGCAACACTTATGTTCGCCAGCAGGTTTAAGGATTTCAAAGGCTGGATGCTCCATCCGTGAAAAAGCAGCTTTAAGCAGGAACAGCATGATCACAGGTAGCTTAATGGCCACACTAACAATAGAATACAAATGAGCTTTCCAAGTTTAAAAGGGAAATGATGCTGTTCATCACCCTGAATGTTATTCTCATATTCATGTCCATCACAACTATTAGTTATGACAACAGACAACCTCCAGTGTAGAGGTTTGGGAAATGTGAAGAGCAAGGGCAATTTTGATTTGGTCACGGGGCGCTTACAGCTTCATAAACACTTAAATTTAGCAGATTATTTGAAACTCTTTTCTTTGCTTCCAACTTGAAGTAAACACAGAACCTAGTCCCCTGGAAATCGAGGTTGTGGTTCACGTTTTATCAGCAAATGCAATTAATGTTTCTCTAGTTTCCAACCAATGCATGACAGCATTGATGATTCCATAAGACACACACAGGTTGACGGGAAAAGGGTGCCCTGGCACTGAAGATTGCATGTTAACAGAGCAGCCTCCTGTGTATCCACTTTGCCTTGACGGGAAAATGATAGATTTCATTTGGTTTACTCCCAGCCTTTAATTAAAGTTTTGAGTAATGACTTGGCTTTTGTCCTCTTACTCATATCATCTGAGTTCTGTTGTGTAAATACTAGCCTCTGATCCAAGGTGCTGGATTTGGGTCACAGCATTCGTCTCATAACCTGAGTCTGCTGTGACACTGAGTGTATCATCAACGGGCTGTCAAATTCAGCCAGCTCCGCCCATATTTCCAGTCCTGGGACAAAAAATACACACATGAATTTGCCTCTGAGCGGGTTTATGTGCGTGCATGCGTGTGTGTGTGTGTGATTACTCAGAATACCACAGGGTTTAGGTTTCAGCTCCATAACTAGTAAGAGGCAGGCCTCGAAGCCGATAAACAGCGCTGTTTCAGCTCTATTTCATCAGGCAGCAGGACTGTTGTCCTGCCTCGGGCAATATGAGAGTGATGCAATGAGCTCCCATGACAGGTGGGGTTGGATACTACAAAATAACCCCCATTACTAACACTGTTGACATCCATTAATTCTAACATGTGAAAAAGTTCAAAAGAGCTCTGACAAAAGCATTTCTAGAGAGAGATTATTACACTACTTGAACTTTCTGCTGTTTAATGAACAGTTTGTGAAGATAAAACAAGTTATCATCTTTTTTAGTCTCTTTGATGTCTGTGTTATACTATTATATCATGTGAGTGCAAGTATTACGTTTTAAACAGAGAGAGTTTATGTAAAATACAAAATAATTCTAGTCCTGATTGTAGACACGTTTCTCAACTATGTTTTAGTTCAGCATGTTCTTATCTGTGGAATAGAAATCGAGAGCAATTAGTAGAAACAGCAACACAGACATTTGTAAAGTAGAAAAACAAAGATTAGTACAGGGACAATAACCGAGAATTAATAATAGTTTAAGAATTGTTGGGAGAACACCAGTTGCATACGCCTAAAGATATAAATGTGAGATTTGACCTGGGATTTGGTGCGGTCAGTGTTACATGATGAATGACTTCTGAGCTGCAACAAATAATGTGTGAGATCTTTTGGCAAAGTAGATGAATGGGCGTCGGTACACAAATGCAGGATGTAAATAAGTAAGGCTCCACGATTATGTGCATGTTGCTAATTTGAACAAACAAATATGGGCTGATCTGAGAATTTCATGTGAAGCAGCTGAAGATTTCCTTAAAGTTTCCAGTGTGATTCTTTATATCAAGGTCTTGTGTTTTGACTTCATCGGTGCTGGAAAAGCTAAAGCAAAAGCATCAACGGGACTAAAGGGAGCGTGCTGTTTTTGTTGTTGTTCATGGCTGCTTTGAGTAGAAAGGAAGGCATCTGCAAAGCCATCACTTCAAATAAAGTGTCATGGTATTGTGTTTGTGTTACATCATACATGCCGATCACGTTCTAAATAACACTTAATGGCTATCATTAAGCCAGATATTGTTTTGTTACGATTGGGACAATACTGGGACTGAACTCAGCTGTTTGAGGACCATATTGTCCATTGAGTTGTGAGTTTATACAAGGTTACAGGGTAGTGAAGTGACTGTAGCTGTATTTTGATTTTGGAGGTCTGGGATTACAGAAAATACTGTTGAGCCTTCTGAAGGTGCCTGAATATTAAAAAAAACAAAAAAAACAGCAGTGATCAGAGAGGTCTCACTTAAAAACTCTCAGGGTAGCAAACTGGTCACGTCTGCGGTGGCAAAAGTCACGTCAATGCCCGCTTGTTATTGACTTGTCATATTGACTTTCAAAAATGTATTATTTGTGGGAACTTTCACTTGCTTTCCAAAATCATGCAGCTCTGAATATATCTATGGATGAACTGCAAATAATAACTGCTAACAGCTGACAAAGATGTGACAGAGATAACAATGTGTTCACAAAAGTACTTTAATCAGGCACTTTTTTCTCAAAAACATTTTTGTGGACATTTGGAGGAATTCCTCTTCTATGGTATATTATACGCACAGTTTGGACAAATATTAAACTGAAGTGGCAGGTAACACTGTTCAATACAAAAACAAACAAATAAACAACAAGGTACCTTTTATCAAATAGGTAGTGTTCATGTATATTTGGCCATAGTCAAAATAGCATCCTTGTAAATAATCTACCATGCCTCTCATTTTCCGAGGTCTACCTATATAATAAATACAAATACTTTAGAATGTTAGTGTTGCTTATACAATATTAGAAAGGGTCTAAAACTTGGGATTGAGCAAACAGAATACAATTATAATAATTTGAAGGTGAGAGGAATCCACAGTAGGGCTCTATACATAGTTAAAAATATGAATTATCGTATTTTGTAAAGGCTGCCAAAAACACAATTATGATCACAAATGTATCTATGGCGTAGGCATTATATGAATTATGGCATGGATTTAATCTCATCAACTAGAAAACATTCTCTGGAGGTGAACAAAATATTTTCCCCCCATACTTCCACCATCGTATGTAACATGTGTTAGTGTTAGTGTCTCTTAATTCATATGTTATTTATAGTGCTATTGAAAAGAGGGGACAAATGTAATCAAATAACATTCATTATAGTTTGTAATTAAATTTATACACAAAATATGAACAAAAATGAGAAAACCTGTTTCAAATTTCAATGACAAGATGGCACTGAGCTTAAATAACATTTGATGAGTAGACAAATGGCCGAGACACGCTTGCATTCTCTGGAGTGATTAGGCTGCTGACAATTCACCCTTAACCATGGAGCTGCTTAATGTTCTCTCACACATGAATTACTTTCACAATGCAAAATGAGAGCAGTAAGGCTCGCTGTGAGAGTTGAAGCCAGAGCACCTGAAGGACGAGATCATTGGATGTCAAGTTCCATTTTCCTTGAGCAGAAAATGAAGGTACATGTGTTGAGGACGAAGACAACTTTTCAACGTTTCACATTCATGATGACCTTTTGATGTGAGATCAAACACCGGATCCCTAGAAAATCTGAACACACAATATTCCGACTGATGTTTCATTTGTTTAAGCAATGTCTCCTCTATAAATATTTACAATAACCTGTTACAAAATCCCAATCGATAAAGCATTGATGAAGAGCTTCATTTAAAACCACAACGTTAAGAATTACAAGAGAAAAAACAACTTACAGTACAAACAAGTATACAGTACAAACTACAAATATACAAATATAGAAATATATTCTGAGGTTTTAGCAACCTTTTGACACTTTAATGCCATTTCTTGTCAGAAACCACACGTAAATATAAAAATATAGACAATGCTTTTGTACAAAATATTGACATCATGTATGAATCTCCTTTTGAATGTGCAAAATAACACTGATCAACAGAAGAATGAGGAGTTTCTTTCACAAAAACACAAAAAAAGGCATAGTCCATTTTGGCCTGGTAGTCGTGTAGTTTAGTTTTTCTTCATTAAGCACCACAATGTCAGCTATTTGGACTTCTTAGTGTAACCGTGTGTACTCTTGAGAAAGAGAGTAGCAGTAACTCATTTAAGGTTGCAGCCCCTATGGTCATACAGTAGAACAAGTCTGGGACAGCAATGACTCGAATTTAAATCCTCAACTCTGCCTCCTCGATGTGTTCTAAATGGTGTTCAGTTGTGCTGATCATGGATGCAGATGGGCCCTGTGAGACACTGAAGGGTGTGATTGCAGGAGAACGTGCTGCCAATGGTGAGAGAGAGGGAGAGAAACTCGGAGACATGGCGACTGAGGAGATGGATCCCTCTGCACTGAGGGGAGACCTTCGCAAAGAAGCCAAATGAGGGAACGTTCTCCCCACAGCAGGCTTCGGAGGTACAGTTTTGGCCCCGGGGTGGGCCACAGAGGTTATGAGAGGCGGGGGGTCGATTCTTGACTCTGCCTTTGCTTTGTGATGAAATGACCTGCGAGGATGAGGAGGAGCCGTCTCATCTTTTAAACGTGCTATTTCCGTAAAAACGTTAGCTAAAGGTTGAAACTGGGGACACCAGTTTAGCAGGTAGTCCCAGTTATAGCTGCCCCTCAGCTCTTCATCACTGGCCACGATGGCTGTCAGGGAGCCATCTACAGCAGGCTTTCCATCCTCTGGGAAAGTATAATCTTTAGGGTGGGAGATGCTGAGTCCCCGTCCCACACCCACATACCCACCCCCCTCATCCCTGTAGACTGGCACCTGGCCAGATAATAAAGAACCATTCAGACTGCCCAATTTCTTCCCTTTGAACCAATCTATGGAAGGCTCACAGGACACGTCCGACAGCTGATCTGCATCCTGCTGGATTCCTGAGTCCGGACCTCGGGCAGAGATGCGCTCCTGCATTGATGAAGAGATACTTGACACCCGAGGGTATTCATTAATCATTCTGATCTCATCATCCTCTGCCGCCTCCGCCTCCGCAGAGCCACGGCCACTGGAGTGGGAGGGATCCAGGGATCCTCCACGAGTGTATGGACCTCCGGCGCTGCCACTCTGATCGGCCGTGTATCCAGGAAGGGCCTGATGGTAAATCATTTCACTTGCTGCTATCTTTGTTTCCTCAAACTTGTGCAGCATGGTGCCTGGCGCTTGTGTTCGTCCGTGTGCCTTTCGCTCCTTTCTCTGACGCATTAATTTAACAAAAAAGAGTGCCACAGCAATTATTATTAATATGACTATGGTCCCAAGTGAAACTGCAATGACGCTGACAAGTAGCATATTCATGTCTGTCGTGACACCAAAGGACGTATGGGTCACATCTACGGAAACTTTGGCCACTGCTACGCGGGACGTCTCCAGAGGGCTGTGAGCGTTCACGTCCAGTGTCATTAGACGCACCTCTCTTTTAGAGCGTTTCCCATGTCTACTGTAGCTGTCCATCGTTAGGGAAATTGCTCCTGTTGATTTATTGACTTCGAAATAAGGTGAACTGTTTGATAGAGAGTAGAGGACAATGCCATCCACGCCTCCGTCCTCATCTCTGGCTTGCACTTTGCCTATGATCTGACCTTTCTTTGCTCCCTCAGGCACTTCAAAGGAGAACTCTGAGGTGGTAAAAACAGGATCATATTCATCCTCCCCTGTAACATAAATCTGCACTGTAACGGTAGCGGAATAGTTGCCAGCATCCATGGCAACAGCCACAAAACGGAAGGAGTTTACCCTCTCAAAGTCAAAAGTAGAGCGAGTCCGTACTTCTCCTGAAGTTTGGTTCATGAGGAAGGCATCTCTTCCCTCTTTAGAGTTGTCTAACATGTAGTACCTCAAATGTCCAAAAACACCTCTGTCATGGTCGATTGCATGCAGCATGGTGACTAAGGAATTCTGGGGTTGGTTTTCCCTGATGCTCGCAGTTATTAGTTTGAGGGGAAAGAAGGGCCGGTTGTCGTTGATGTCCTTCACCTCAATACTGACAGTGGCCAAAGCATAGTGACCTTGACCGTCTGTAGCCTGGACAACAATCATATGGGACCACTGTCTCTCGCTCTGCAGAGGCCTCTGCAGCCTCAACGCTCCGGTCCACTGGTCCACCTGGAACAGGTCTGTCTCGTCCCCTGAGCTTATGGAGTACTGCACCTCTCCATTAGGAGCAGAGTCTGGATCTGTGGCAGACAGATGCAAGAGCTCTGTCCCTGCTGCTGCACCCTCATTCAGAATGACACTGTACTCTGCTCGGCTGAAGGCTGGAGGGTTGTCATTGGCATCTGTGACACTGATAATAATGGGAACGCTGGAGCTGCGCTGAGGGATTCCTCGATCTGATACCACAACCGTCAGGTTATAACTTGGCACTGCTTCAAAGTCGAGCTCCTCCACCAGGATCAGGCTGCCGACTGTCTGGAAGCCCTGCCCCTCCAAGAAACGCACGCTGCTCTCAATCTGGAAGGTATTACCTGAGTTGCCACTGGCAATGGCAAAATCAAAACCACAGTTGTCCCGCGACAGGTCTCCGTCCACAGCTTCTAAGGTCAGAACAGTTGATCCAGGGAGCCCATCTTCACACACAGTGGCTCTGTACTCTGACTGGTGGAAGATGGGGGCGTTGTCATTGACATCGGAAACTTGCACCTGGACAGTGGCAATTGATGAAAGGGATGGGGTGCCCTGGTCCCGCACCTCAATTGTCACCAGGATGGAGGGATTTTTAAAATCAAACTCTGTTCGTTGGTTGACAAACAGAGTACCTATAAGATAAAAAAAAGAGAAACTTGATTTTAATCTTCTGTCCAGAACCCATCATTAAATTATCCAAGTTGGATTTGTGGCTCATTGAAATAAATAATTTAATTGCAATTTCCTTTTCATGACTCCTCTTTTAAAATTGACTTATTTTGAGATGCTATCTCAAGCAGAACAGCTTTTAATGACTTTTAATCAACAAATATGTTGGCAAAGCCTGTTGCAAATATGTCCAAACCCCCAATGTGCATCCAAGAAGAGCCTTAGGGGATAACATTTTCATGAAGGGTAATTAAGTTCTGGTAAGAGAACTGTTCTGAACAACTACTATGTGCAGATGAGTAACCTCACCGTTGCTTGGGTCGATGTAAAAGACGCCTCTCGTTGATGATGTTACTCTGTAGGTTATCTTCCCGTTCTCCCCAGAGTCACGGTCAGTGGCTGTTACTGTGATGACTGCACTGCCGGCTGGGAGGTGCTCTGATACAGTCACCTAGTAAGAAACACACAATGCAGATAAAAGGCATATATCCATTATAGATACTTCAACAATTTAACAAACATTTTCATTCTCAAAAAGATGGAGGTATATGCAGGTGTGAGGACAGGTCAGGTAGTTGTACCTGATACAAGTCTTGAGTAAAGGTGGGTGCGTTATCGTTGACATCGTCCACCAGCACAGTGATGTTAGCCTCGCTTTGATGTATAGAGTCGGATGAACGGACAGTCAGAGTGTACCACGTCCTCTCCTCATAGTCCAGAAGGCCAGTCAGAGACACCCCTCCTCCATAACGATGAATCCCAAACATGCCTTCGATGTTTGTATCCAGGTGTAGTGTGTAAGAGAGAGCTGGCCCTGAGTCAACGTCATTTCCTGTGACTTGGGTAATGACGGTGCCAATCAGCGTATCTGTATGATTAAAAAGGTGCAGAGACAGGAGAAAAAAACAATTAGGTTGCATCTGAAATAAAGAAAGAGATTCTAAGTTAAAAAGAAAAGAATTTTTATTATTAAGAAATATCCTGTTCTTGAGAGCCTTGATCTAATAGACAGGAAATGAACAGAGGAACTTGGCAATAGCCTGTTTCGTAATAGGGTCAGACTTTTCTCTCTGAGCTCTACTGAGTGAGCTGCCAAGGAGTGTGATGTGAGGCTTTATGATAAGATCACTGGACTAACTTCCACTGTGAAGCTGACTTACCCTCAGGCACTCGGATCTCCCGATGCAGAGGAATCATGGGACTGTTGTCGTTAAGGTCGATGATGATCACAGTGAGAGTGGCAGAGCCAGCCAGCCGCGGGGATCCCCGGTCTGTTGCCGTAACAACAAGTCTGGTGGCAAATAATGAATGTCAGTGTCTGAACTTTTATGAACCCAGTTGTGTAATGACTCGCCCCCCACTAAGATCCGCCTATTTTTGTGGCAGAATGAGCATTAGAAGATCCTTTTTTTTAACAAGGGCTCACTTAACGTAATATAAAAGTAAATACTTAAAAAAAACATGTTCCACTTTTTAATGAAATATACAAAATAAAGGATCTTAACCATTAATAAGTTATCACAGTAACATGCACTTGTCAAGAGATGAGCTGAAAGGAGCCACATGGCAGGATGTGATGACAGACAAAGAAAAGAAAAAAAGAGAAACACTCACTTAGTTTGTGTCCAGATCTCTCTGTCCATTATGGCTGCAGTGGTGATGGTGCCAGTCAGTGGGTCTATCTTAAACAAGCCACTCATGGACGATGACCTGATAGAGTAGGTCACCTGACCATTTTGTCCCTGGTCCAGGTCATCAGCAGCAACCTGAGACAATGACCAACCCATTTTAGAAAATGAAGATATGGAAATATTTGCAGCAGCTGTTTCAGTATAACATGAACGAGTGAGCAATATTGTACTTGGAAGTCAAGAGTTAATAAAAATGGACCTGGCTTCATGCCACAAATGATTCTCTAGTACATTCAGAAGGGACACTGACAACACATGCACTTGAACAGAGTCATCTACACTGCTGAAACAATCCAGATTTCTGAAGCATGAGTCACTTTTTTTCCAAAAATGTTACACTTTAAAGACAGCCAACCATTATAGATGTGTGGGGGACGGGCTACTGTACCTGAATAATGGGGAAATCATAGCCCTGTGCCTCTCTAATGTAGGCCACATAGTTCTGGAGTTGGAAGCGTGGCAAGTTGTCATTGACGTCCTGCAGTATTAAGTTGACAGCCATGTAGGAGCTGGAGGATGCAGTCTCAGCTTTCACCACAAGGCGGAGTTTAGGGGTCTCCTCAAAGTCTAATTCTTGAGATTTCTGGACCCAGATTTCCCCTAGTTTACAAAAATAAGAATGAGTCAGTTTAGATTTGGAAAACATTGTTTTCTAGGGTATGCTGCCATCTTGGCACTTACCAGTAATGGAGTTTATTCCAAAAGATTGCATTCTGTTTCCACTGAAGATATTGTAGCTGATACCCATTTGAGAGCCATCAGGGTACTGGGCCTGACTCTGCGTTACTACTGTACCTGGAAGGTGAAAAACACACTTGTTTGAAACATTTTACTTCCAATTAATGTTTAAACGATACATTCATAAATTCCCAGGTAAAAAGACTGATCTCTATTATACCTTTTGCAGCGTTCTCCTGCAGACTGACGTCTCGAGCCGTGCGAGAGAAGCGAATCCCTCTGTAGCTCTGCTCCCTGATATAAATGACAACCACCCCCAGGGAAGATTGAGCTGGGTTGCCCTGATCCATGGCTTGAACTATCAAAGTTCTCTGGTTTTGGGTCAGAGTCTGTAACTTCTCTGTGGCCTGAATGTCTCCCGTCAGTGAGTTGATGGTGAAGCCCCTCACAGGGTTGGCAAAACGATAAAACACAGAGCCATTAGCCCCGAAGTCCTTGTCCTCCGCCCTCATGGTGGCCAGCACTCGGCGGCTGGACACGCTGCTGGCGGAGATGTTCACAATAAGTGGGTCCTGAATGAAGAAGGGTGCATTGTCGTTCACATCCTGAATGTAGACGGTCACCTGAACAGTGGAGTTACGTGGGTTTGCAGGGGAGGAGTCAGTGGCACACACATCAAAGGTGTAAGAGGCAGTTCTCTCTCTGTCTATGGGTGCTGTTGTAATGATGCGGCCTGTGTTCTCGTCTATGATGAACATGCTCTTTGAGCCACGACTCAGAAAGTACAGCACCTGGCCGTTGTGGCCCTGGTCCAGATCAACGGCTTTCACCTCTAGGACCAGTGAGCCGATGGGAACATCTTCAGAAACGTCTGCAGTGTAGCTGCTACTCTGAAACTGGGGGCTGTGGTCGTTGATGTCCATAACGGTCACTTCAACCGTAGCAGAGCTGCTGAGGGGAGGTTGGCCCTGGTCCTGAGCTGTGACTGTGAGCGTGTAGCCAGCCCTCCTCTCTCGATCCAGAGGCCTCGAGGTGGACAACACACCTGACTCTCTGTCCAAGCGGAAGTCTCCCGATGGATCTCCAGCTGCAAGGAGAGCAAATGGCAAATGGTTCTAAAAAAGTTGAGCGATTGTTATATAAAACTGTAAATCATACTTGTTTTATGAAAAATAGCCCAAAACTGATGCATTTGGATGTATTGAACACCATAAGTGAAATATATGGTTTGGTACATGAACAAATTAAAATGTCACAGATGTGCGCAAATGTGCGTAAATGTGCCCCAATGCAAATTTTGGAGACCTCGCCTACATTTTCTCTGTACTGTACTAAACCCTCTCTAACTTTGTTCTGCTTCAATGTCAACCTTTGCAGAGAGAATGTTCACATATTGTGCTATGATTTGGGTTAGAGTCAGACCTTACAGCTGCATCATTTCAAAGAAATAATCCTGAAAGTGATTTTTTTCTAGGCGGACCTGAAACCTTTTCATTTTTTTCTGTATGTCATCTTCATTTACACTTAACCATATAGACAGATATTTACCCATCTGAACAAAATCTCACATGTGTACCTTTTATTATAACACCAACATTATTCAAACAGCCCTAATGGTTGCAGAGATGCAACCTTTTTAGTTTAGGGAATGCAATTTTCGAGGAAAGGGCCTAAAAATAGGTTGGTGTTCTATTGCTAAATCATGGAAGTTGCACTTATCATTTAGTAACACAATGGTACAACAAAACAAAATGCTAAATCACCTGTAATTTTGTAGTTAATTTCCCCACTATCTCCTGCATCCTGGTCTGTGGCTCTCAGGGTAAACAGAGGCAACGTTGCCAGGTTTTCAGGCACCTCTATGCTGTAGTGGAGACGTCCAAAGAAAGGGGCGTTGTCATTCTCATCAAGCACTCTGATCCTCACCGTTGCTTTGGCATAATTGGGGGGAAGGCCTTCATCTTTTGCATAAACTGTCAAAACATCGTAAAAAAACACACAGCCAGTATTACAGTAACAGTATTAATGGTGACTTTAAAGAGATGGTGAAATTTGAAATTCGCAAAGTGACTAAAATATTTTGTATTTCAAAGGAGTCATCTTAGGGCATGTTTTATCTGTGATGGTGGACTTCAGTCAGAGGCCAGTACCTGTCACGGTGTAATACTCCTGGAGCTCCCTGTCCAGCGACTTAGTGGTAGTTATTACACCTGTCACTGGGTTGATGCTGAATCCCTCCTCTGAGATTCCACCATATATCACCTGCCCATTGGTTCCTATTCAGAAATGCATAGTCATTGTCAAAAACAAAGCTACCAAATGCGCCCAAAGCTCACAAAGTTAATGCCTATGACCTGTAAATATTTTATTAAAAAAACAAGATGTATTTTGCTTTCTCTTGTTAATGCCTTTTATACCTGTTTGTTTGTTTGTCATTAGTTTAGCTGACAAAGCGTTTTGCTGTGACGGCCCTCCCTCAGGTGTCTGGATGCCAGCTTGCATGCTTACAGAAAGCAGTCTGGCAACCTCACCTGTTTACTTCACTAATTGCTTTTGGAGAGAACGTTTTTAATTCTTCTGTTTTATGTGCTTCAGACTAAGTCTGAGGAAATGCACCCATACCCCCACGCTACTGAGTCTTCAATTCAAAACTTAATGACTGTTTTGTGTACACATAATAAGCCTATGCAGGCTGAGAAAAATTGCAGGCATTTTTTCCCATCTTTATTGATGATGCAGCACAATTTTACATCCATTTAAAAAAAAAAAAAACACACACACGGCTCAGAGAACACAAAGCATGATTCAGGTAATTAGTTCAACAGACGTCTGCTTGTCTTGGTTAAAACCAGGTTAAATTGAGCTCACTCAGTTTTAACCTCAAGGTATTTTGACCTGCAAATTATCAAATCAGTTATAATCGGGAAATAAATGTTGATTTATAAGTAGCATTACATGTACCAAGGCTGCACGTTGCATGTCTCACCTTGGTCCAGATCAGAGGCGGACACCGTCAACACACTAATTCCTGGTGGCTGGTTCTCAGAGATCTGGGCTTCGTACTGGCTCTCCTCAAACCAGGGCACCTCATCGTTAACATCAATCACGTGGACACACAGCAGCTGGCTGGATGAGTGTTGGGGTATCCCATGATCCTCAGCGGTTATTGTGAGGTTAAAGACGTCCTGCTCCTCACGGTCCAGAGGTTTGAAAATAGACAGAGAGCCTGTAGAGAGATGAATCAGGGGTGAAATGTGAGGAGAGATTTCCTTTATGTGCGTGCGTGCGTGCGTGCGTGCGTGCGTGCGTGCGTGCGTGCGCGTGTGTGTGTGGGAGTGCTTTATTATAGCCTGTTTCACTGAGGCAGTTACAAACGACAACTATGGTAGGACAGAATGCTATATCAGAGGCAATAAAACATGCCACTTTCCATGGTTGTGTGGAGTCAAGTGATTTAAAAAAGCGAGTGTGAAAAGTTGCCGTGTGAGGGCCAAATCAGAGCTAATCTCCTCCACACACACACAGCTTTGCCTACCTGAGCGCTACCGCCACCACTGCTCTAACAGCCCAACAGTCTGGCCACAGTTTACGAGATTTTCCATTGGAGAATGCCGCAGCCATCGAGAAAGAAGCAGTAAACACACGCTCTAGACACGCAACAGCCAGGCCTGCCGTGCTCAGTAGAAATTAGAGGCACCCTTGCCTTTTCATTATCCCGCCTTAAGAGGGTAGAGCTTGCATTGATTCAATTTCAATTTCATGTTTTAAAATGAGCTGCAACTGTTAAAGAAATAGGTTCAAGGCTGTTTTGGTTTTAACTTTTTTGTGAATGTCTTTGCTTTGTATCTTGCTAGGACTGAGATAACTTGCCCCTAAGCCTTTAATCTGGTAGGAATTACAGGCTGGAATATCTTTACCAAATTTCCTCTGTGATCCTGCCTTATCCCTCGTCACTGATAACACATGAGCAGAAGAAAAAAGAAGTTTGTATTTGGATGTTTTCAATTCTAACATCTTTACCCTATGTGAGGTTTGAGGCATAGAAACGTTGGACTGCCGTGTGAGGCTTATCTGAGGTTGCTCAGACAATTTCTTTTTTTTCTTGTCTTATATGCAGAAGTCATTTACCACCATTTGATGTGTTAATCCATAAATGGTGCTGTCCTTTGCAAAGAAGCAATTCACCATATCACCGGTGTATTCTCCCTTTGCTCCAAAAGTAAAATTAATAACCTCCCCTCTGACCATGAGTGATGAGAATATATCTTACACTATGACTTTATATATTCCTAATAATAGCTTGATAGTTCTCTCTATTGTGGTCAACTGAAGGTAGAAGTAATGAAAACAGAGTGTGCAGAGATGCTACCTGGTCTCCGGTCACTGACCCCAAAACAGGAGCAAACCAGGTGCTCAGAGGATTTAATTCTGTCAGTATTCTAACAAATAACCAGTGTGCCTGAAAACACTTCAAGATGGGAGTACATTCAGGGCTGAAGCAGAAGTGGCATGCATGACAGACGCTGAATGTTTCCATCCCCAAGTTGCTCTCAGGGCCATCCCGGTTGGCGACTTGAAGGAGAAGGCGGAGCCAACGTTGACACGTGTCTCAAACACCACAACAAAGCCTACCGGACTAAATAGCCCAAGGTCAACGTTGACTAAGTGACAGAGTCTCATGCAAGCAGACAAACACATATGTGCTTGCCTACGCACACACGCACACACACACACGCACACGTGCGTATACACAAACACGCGTAACTGATCCCTTCTCTAATGGTTCCCAGAAGCCCGAGCAGGAGGTTCTTTGGTCTTTCATGGGAATAGATCCACAATAACAGATGATAGGTTGTGTGTGTGTGTGTGTGTGTGTGTGTGTGTGTGTGTGTGTGTGTGTGTGTGTGTGTGTGTGTGTGTGTGTGTGTGTGTGTGTGTGCGTGTGCGTGTGTTTAATATTTGGCAGGCTGCTCTGACTGTCTGGCCTCCAACTGAGAGAAATAAGTCATGAAAGGTGAAGCAAGAGTTGTGCAGCACTAAGATTTAAGCAGAGTATTACAAGAGTTTGTGTGTGTTTATGTAGCGGGAGGTTTGGTAATTCTGGTGGGGGCCCGTGTGTGGGAGCACATGGAAAGGTGAGTACACATGCTCTGTATGTGTGCAATTCAGAGGTGGCACAAATGCTTAAAAGGTCCATGAAAAGACTCAAACAGAGGTCAACAGATGCAGATTCGCTTATCTGCTTAAATTGAAAATATTTCAACATGAGGATTTGCAAGACACAGTAATTCTTAAGCACTGGATTTCTCCACAGGTGCCAGAAATATGAAGATAAAGGACAAGCTAAACATTTGAACATTATTAGAATGAAAAAAACAGGCGTAAAATATAGTGGGCCTGGTGGAAAATAAGTAAACAGCTAAAAGTCCAAGCTTTATTTTTTTTATTTTTCAGATGATCTGATTCTACAATATCAACTATCAATATTTTGACTGCATTGACACCGGGCTAGACTTACCAGTGTTAAGGTTAAGGCTGAATGTTCCCCCAGTGTTGCCTGACTGGATGCTGTAGGTCACTCTGCCATTCTCCCCCTGGTCGGCATCTCTGGCCATGACATACAGCGCCACGAAGCCCACCGGCTGGTCTTCCATCACACTAACAGCTGTTGGCGAGCTGAACACCGGTGGATTGTCGTTCTCATCCGTTACATACACCCTCGCCGTGACAGAACCCCAGCGCCTCTGGCTGGCATCGTGGGCGGAGTCTGTTGCCTTTACAACCAGAATCAGGTTGGACGTGACCTCATGGTCCAGCTCCTGGCCCAAGGAGAGAACCCCAGTGGAAGGGTCGAGGGTTAGTAGGCTAGGGGTGTTTGGCCACTGGTGGAAAATGGAGTACTTCAGCTCGCTGTTGGGGCCACTGCCATCCTTATCTGTGGCCTGGAAGGTATAGACAGAAGAGCCGGGCTCCATGTTTTCAGAGATGACAATTGTGATGGGGTCCTCGGGGAACTGAGGGGCGTGGTCATTGCTGTCCTCTATATCAATGTCCAGGTGGACCAGGGTGCTGCTGGGATGCCTGAGAGAGGTCTGAGAGAGGTTGTCCACCTCAATCTCCAGGTTGTATCGTGCGTCTCGTTCATAGTCAAGCGGACGGGCTAGGTACACGTCTCCGGTCAGACGGTCCACGACAAAGGTCCCATCTCGGTCTGTACCCCCCACCACCGTGTAGGTCACCTCCCCTTCTTCAAGGGTTTCACTGTCATGAATGCGGACTGAGCCAATAACAGATCCAGGCTTGGCCTCCTCCACAGAGTTGAAGGATATGGAGAAAGAATTGGTCTTAGAAGTTGGTCTGTTAGTGCTGAGAACCTGCATTGAAGAAGAACACTGTGTGATTATTTGAGGACAGAGTTACATATCAGTGGATCTAATGTTTCATTGAGATGCCTTGTGCCAACTTTGTAAATGTCAATACAAAGTAATGTTTAATGGACTTTGGGAAAAACCAAAACAGATTGTGTCCTCTCTTCTCACTTCATGTCTTCAGTGGGAACAAATAAAACCCATTACAAGAGGTTTTTATAGACTTAAATAACACGTCTGCTAACCTTAATCACACTTAATCTGATACTCATGCCGCTGCCAAGAAAAATAATAGATGATAAAAGAAACACAATCAGGAGGATACTGTGGAGTCCTTCCGCTTCCTGGGCTCCATCATTTTCCCATGACCTCAAGTGGGAGCTGAACATCAGCTCCATCACAAAGAAGGCCCAGCAGAGGATGTTCTTCCTGACGCAGCTGAGGAAATTCAACCTGCCAAAGAAAATGATGGTGCAGTTCTACACTGCCATCGTAGAGTCCATCCTCTGCTCCTCCATCACCGTCTGGCATGCTGCAGCCACTGCCAAGGACAAGGCCAGGCTGCAGCGCATCATCCGCTCTGCGGAGAGGGTGATTGGCTGCAATTTGCCATCCCTCCAGGTCTTGTCCACTTCCAGGACACTGAAGCGGGCAAGAAAGATCACAGCTGACCCCTCTCACCCTGGACACAACCTGTTCGTGTCCCTCCCCTCTGGCAGGAGGTTGAGGTCCATCAGGACTAAGACCTCACGCCACACTAACAGTTTCTTCCCGTCGGCAGTCGGGCTTATCAATAGAGCCCGGGTTCCCCACTGACTGACTCTATCACAGGACCATTCTTTCGGACCATTTATTTTTATTCTTTATTCCTTTCTCTCCCCCTACTGGTCACTCCACTGCACAATTCATATTTAAACACTCATGCCACATACACTTAACTTTAACTTTAACTTAAACACACACGTCACTTTAACATACACTTACATTAATGTGATCTGTTGTCTGAGCACTTTATCTTTATCTGATTTAGACATCATTGCACTGTTGCTGTCGTTGATTGTTGTTTGTCTCGTCTAATGTCTAATGTATGCACCTTCCGCCGAACCAAATTTCTCGTTTGTGCAAACATTCCTGACAATAAACGGTTTCGGATTCTGATTCTGATTCTGAGGAGAAAATGGTGAGAGTGCTTGAATCCAGCACTGGGACATATCCCCATTCTGGGTATAGCTTTACACTTCCTTTCATGGACAATTCAAGAGTCTTCAAAGACAGAACATTATTACTTCTCTCCTTTGTATGAAAAGAGCACCATAAGTTACACACATGACACATTGTTTGAATAAACCATAAGCAGCTGTAAAGGGGGAGGGGAAGGGAGAGGTTATGCTGATCACATTTTCAGCAGCATTACTGAATGTTTTTCAAGCTGAAGGCGTGATCTAGATACTCAGCACTGCATCCTACAGAACAGTTCCCACAGTAAGTAGGCACGCACAAAAATATGCAATGTTTGTTGTGAAATTGTACATGACAAGCTGTAAATTGCTTCCATATTTGATGGAAAAGGAGTGTTCCAGAAATAAATTGGTATAGTCCCATCAACGGATTTTAAGAAATCAGTCTATAAAGATGATTAAAGGGAATTACAGAAATGCGTCAGCAGGCAAGAAAAACACTGCACTGTTTATTCCAATTAAGTAATAATTATGACTTTAATTTTTTTGTTGTTGGAAAGGAGGAAAAACTGAGCTGGCACTTAATGGAGCTGTTTATATGGCAACTCTATTTTCCTGGAACACATGCATCTACATTCCTTCGAGGGTTCTTCCATTGTGTCCCTTTTCTGTTCTGTTAAATATTAACTGAAATACTTTCAATGCTGTGTTTTACGTGAGTGTATAGCCCTGCTGCTCATTGCAAAAAGGGCTACTGTATTAAAAAAGTGTTGAAGTCATTGAGTATGACCTTGATCAGAGCAGTCTACAGCTGGCCCTCATCACAAGCCAGCTGGGAGTGTTTGATTCAGACCCACTTTTCCATTTCAGATAGAAAGTTCCCTTTTGAAAAGTCACAGGGGAAGAAAAGGGAGGGGATGGGAGGGAGGCTTGTCAAAAGTGAGGGTGATATGTCTGCAGCTAGTCTGAGGGGCCCACAGACATGGATCCTCTCAGCCCCAAGTCTATTCTTTGATATTAAATAGGTGAGTAGTGAGGGTGTTTGTGCTGGCCACTCTCCAAACAAAGTCTGACCTGAATGGTGAGGGGGCAGGAGGTGCTGCGAGGGGGAAGTCCTCTGTCAGTAGCTGTCACCGTCAGAGTGTACTCCGCTCGCTCCGAGTGGCTCAGAGGGGATGATGAACGCAACTCCCCGGTGTTTGGGTTCAAAGAGAAACGCTCAGCTCTGGGACCTGGGAGAGAAAGACAGTCCCAACTTTAACTGGAGACCATGTACATGGGGAAACAAAGTGCACTTCACTTCACTGAATGTATTATAAAAAATGTTTACAGTTTGTTTACAGTATTTAAACACATTGACATCAATAATGATTCATTTTATTTATTTAAAAATCCTACAATAAATGCCATGGCCATGGGTGGCAGATAGACCTTAAAGTTGGCCGGATGTGCATTATTCTCTTCCTTTATTATCAGGACACCTCACTGAGTACTAGCACTTTAATAAAACACAACATATACTACATTTACATACATATATTAAATCTTGTGCACATACAAGTACTCTCTGTACTACCTGACAAAGAGTAGAATACGGTTCCATTCTCCCCTTCATCTGGGTCTTTGGATTGCAGCATGCCCAGTAAAACCCCAGAGGACTGACCTTCTGCCACCTACGGGTTATAACACAAATCGATGTCACCAAAGCAATGAAATACATTTCTTGTTCTGTCTGTCTGTGTTTCGAGTCTTGTTGCATCACCTGTATGATGAGATTTTTGCCCGACTGGCTGTGGGTGAAAGCAGGATCATTGTCGTTGTCATCCAGGACAGTGATGAAGGCTGTGCCTGTGGCACTGCGAGGGGGCGAACCTCCGTCTTGAACCACAAGCCCCAGCTGGTAACTCGACTGCTGCTCTCTGTCCAGAGTAGTCCTTGTACTGATCTCACCTAGTGGGAGAAGGGGGTGGATGAGAGAGATTATATGCCGAGGCACAACTCCAGATCACTGGAATAAAGATGGGAGACTTAAGAGCCAGCAGGCTATGATCGATGACACACACGTAACAGACATGCACAGTGTGCAGATGTGCGTGTACATCTGCACACATACAAATAAGAATTTTGGAAGACTGGCAGAGGCTGTAGACAGTCACAACACAGCCAGAAAGTAATCCCAAATCAGATTCGTAGTCTCCACCCACAGACTAACAGGCCCAGCAGGCCAATTAGAGCTCAGCAAGATGCTTAGTGCTACAGTCACCATCATCTGACTAATTTATGACGGCGGGGAAGAGGCAACTGTAGTCTCTCAACTTGTAGAGATGAATAAACATTGAATGAGATTTCTTTACAAATCATGTACATCTTTGATGAGTCCAAATAATTCTTGTGGAATCATAACAGCTTGTCCTTCACACTGATGGAGGATATTGGAAACCAGCGATTTACTCGGTTATTTTTTCCTCAATCTACAGAAAATAAATGTAATAGATGAGCATTCTGCGTTTTTGGGGTAAACTGCCTTTGATCTAGAAGACATCCAATATTCACCAACAATATCAGCAGCATTTCTGTTCTTGTGCAGTCCTTTGTCAACAGCAGCTTTATTAAAACATGGTATTGCAGTCAACTTTCATCTATGCCTGCTCTGTTCTTTAAGAACCTTTCTCTTTAATAATCTCCAAAAACATCTTTACACAGTGTGTAGTTTTTCTGCATAAATGCACATATTCTGTGCGTTACCTAGTTAAGTAAAGCTAAACTATCACCATTCTAACACTCTAATCAAATTGACTGCTGCTGGGATTAATTAAAACATTTGTACATCACATTTTCAATTAACCTGTGTGGGAGTTAATCTGGAAGTGGCGATCGGGATGCAGGAAACGGTAGCTGAGCCGTCCGTTGGGGCCACTGTCTCGGTCTGACGCTGTCACGTGACCAAAGCCTGTTCCTGCGGGCAGGTTTTCTCTCACAGCCATGAAGACCCTCTCTTGTGTGAGCCGAGGAGAGTTGTCATTCTCATCAGTCACCGAAATCCGCACTGTGGCACTACCCGTCTTCTTCAACTGTCCATGACCTTGGCTGGCCAGCACTGTTAGGAGATACATGTCCTTGACCTCTCTGTCTAGGGAATTCTTCACAAACAGCCAGCCACTGTCTGCAGCAATGCCAAACCCTACAGCATCTCCATCTGGACGCAGGTGATACGCCAGGGGACTGAAGTAACCTGAGCCAGAGGTTTCTCTGTTCAGAGCCCTGACCTGCAGGAAGCGTGTGTTTATCAGAGTCCCTTCTTTTAGCTCCACACGGTAGGTGAGGGTATCGAACACAGGACCCTGGTCATTCTCTGCCTGGATATGAACCACAAGCACAAAGGTGGCGCTAAGTTGGGGTACTCCACCATCCTTGGCAATCACTTGGAGGTCGTAACGGGGAACACTCTCATAGTTGAGGCTCCCTACCAATCGGATCTCTCCACTGCTGCGCTCTATGCTGAAGGTCCTCTGGATTCCACTTGGAGAAGAAAGGTCAAAGGAAAGTTGCCCATTGACTCCAGAGTCTCCGTCCTCAGCTTGGACACGATACACCACGGTGCCCATTTCTGTATGTTCCGGCAGCAGCAGGGACTCAGAGGACGAGGGCAGGAAAACAGGCAGGTTATCGTTGATGTCTGCAATGGTAATGTGGACACGGGTCTGGCCAAATGCAGGGGGGTTGCCACTGCGGGCCTGCACCTCCAATTTGAGAACTGACTGTGCTTCGTGATCCAGGGACAGACTGGTTCTTAAGGCCCCAGTGTCAGGATCCACTGTGAAGTAGCCTCCTGGGTCTCCAGAGCTGATAGTGTAGGAAATATCTCTAGAGGTGCCTAGAAAAGGAAAAAGATGACAAAAGCCAGAGACGTGTCACCATGGCCCATGAGGCTGTGCTAAAAGCACTGAAGTAACAGTATACTCCAAAAATTACATTTTTCAATTTTCACGGCTGTAATAGAGCCCTAAATACTCAGAAAATGAATATATAAACACAGTTGTGAAATGTTTTTTTTGATTGATGTTATTTCAGACTAAAGTGTATATAGTGGCCCAGTGCCTATTTGTACAAGTGGTGTAGGGAGCAGAAAATAAACTCTTTAAAGCCTGATCCAGTGTGAATGATAAATGTATTCTGAACTATTCAATATGTGCTGTGGAAATGTGGGTGTCTGTGAGTGAGTGAGTGAGTGAGTGAGTAAGTCAGCTAGTGAGTGAGTGACAAAGAAGAATAAAGGGCATGTGTTCGTCGTCCCCACCTATCTTACTGCTGGCCTGGACGATGCCTACGACTGTTCCCCGCAAGACGTCCTCTGAAACAGTAAAGTGGTACTGAATCTGTTCAAAGACAGGTGGAGCCACCAGCCCTGCCACCACACTAATGTTGACTCTGGCACTGACGAGGGCAACCAGACCGCCACCATCCTGAGCAGAGATTACCATGGGAATGACAGAGTTGGCCTTCCCATAGACAGACCGAGACAGGGAGATCACTCCTACAAAATAAAGCCGTACACAAGGTTGAGACAAACATTGCACAACATTATAAACCAAACCACGAACAATACAAATAATGTGATGGAAATTTCAGAATGAAATTGCAGGACAAAATCATCCAGCTTCTTTAATAATTGAAATACAAAATAAATAAAGTATGCAGGAAGGAACTGTAAAATGACTTATGCCTACCTGTGTCTTTGTTGAGAGTAAAGTAAGGGGAGGCCCCTCCAGGTACTGTTTTGTATGTAATTCTACCGTTCTCGCCGGAGTCTGGGTCATAGGCGGTCACTCTGACAACAGATGTCCCAGGGGCGCTTTGCGTGCTCAAACTGACAGCATAGCTGACTGGGTAGAAGGCGGGTCTGTTATCATTAATGTCGGCCAGATCTACCTTCACATAGGCTACTGAGCTCAGTCCACCCTGCGGAGGAAACAAAAAGCTCCTTTGTTATATCTTCAGTAGCCATTAAATCATGAACAGCAAAAACACACCTGAAAGCAGGATTTAGGCCAAATTAATGTTGCAAGTAGACCACATTAACTGTGAAAGTCAGTAAAAGTAAAAACCAGCAGTAAACTCTGTTAAAATTTCAATGTATAGCAGTGGCCTCTAAAATATAGTCCCTGCAGCTTTGTGCAGGGATACAGATTGATAGTTTCCCCCGGGACAGAGCAATATGTCATGACCCGTGAAGGGTGAGAGGGCTCGCCGCAACAGAACAATCAGTTTCATAGGCTTTTCATTCGCAGAAAATACAGTGCAGGCTTTTCATTTCGACCAGGTGGCAAAAACGAGAGAGGCGGCAGTCCAACTTGTTAAAATATTACTGCCTTGACAGTTGAGGCATTTCTCCATCTGATTGCTTTAACATGGCTGCAATAATTTTCTTTCATTTTAAACCTTTTATTTGTTAAGTATTATTTGGCATAAAGTGAACAGGATATACCGTACTCTTTTGATTAAGCCTGCCACGGTGAGCCATTCAAGATTCAGTTTTTTTTCTTGGCTGCTCAAACCATAAGTTTGTCTGCACAGTTGGCCATGTCTCTGCTCTCCCTTCTGTATGAAAAGCATGGCTGCTGTGTTTATAGGATTACTCTGCGGCTCAACCGATTCATATTAAGCATGATTTCAAAATGCGGTGGCTCACCCCATCTACTGCAGTTACAGTAAAGTCGAAGCTGACTGGGCCTTGATCTCTGTCTAGTGCGGTACTAGTGCAGATCTGACCAGTCTCCTTGCCAATGGTGAACTGAGATGGAACCACATTGGTAATACCAGAGCCAAGGGAGTAGTTAATGGAGCCAAAGGAGCCGCCGTCTGCATCTGTCGCAGTCACCTACAGAGAAGAAAACATGCTATTGGTTAAACATTCCAACATCGTGCATTAAAATGTGAATTTATTAACTTGGAAGAGAAATATCCTACTGGATAAACTCAGCAGTTTCCATACTCATTAATAATACTACTCTAAAGCCGCAGCAGATCAAATCTAAATTCAATAAAGGGATATAAGAGTGATGGCAATCCACAAACTGAAATAAGAGAACCATACCAGGTGCCTTTTGAAAGCATCTTTGGACCTGGTCTTTGTTGTTTATCTGAACCTGAGCATGAGCCAAACAGGCCCTTTGGCAGAAAGGGCCTCCGAGGGAATGAAGGAGGGTAGCGAGGAGGAGGATGACTTCTACAGGCTCTGGGAGGGCTGCCAGCAAGGAAAATTGCCTGCTTCAGGAGTGGCGTATGTCTGCAAAGGACAGGGACGGCAGTGGAACAATGGGATACCACACAGTATGCTTCAGTGCAGCGCACTAGACCCCTCTGTAATATCCCACTTGCGGTCTGGTTTTAATAATGCCACACATCTACAGAGGGCTGCAGCTATAAAAGCAGCTCACAAGCCATCAACCAGGGAGCCGACTCAATTACCACAGGATCTCCCAAGACAGCGCAAGAGCAAATACACCAATCAGATTGGACCCCTAGGTACCAGCAGTATAATTGTTTGCAAGTGTTGGCGCTGGATTGCAGTTTGCCAGAGATTACAGTCGGCCTAAACCTCACAAGTTGATTAGAATTCTCCTTCATTCCATCTTTTATAAATGGATCTTTTCAGGAAAACACTAATTGTAAGAAAAAAAACTAAAAAGCTCAGTTTGTGCTCTGGTGCTCCGCAACACTCAGCAGCAGGGAGCCTCCTCTACGTAAGATGGAGTAGTTATCAGGAACATTGCCAAGAAAAATAAGGCAAGCCATGCTTATCATCAACAGCGGACTTTTTTCTATAAAGATGGCCTTAGTATGAGTGTGAATAGATGAAAATCATTCATTCAAGGCAATGAAGGTTTGGCCGCTCCATCTCTTTCCTGAGCAGATGGCAGACGGGGGACTCAGCAGAGAGCATGCTCCACACTCTTGACTGTAACTCCTAACAGAGGGTGAGTAGTGTGTAGGAGTGAGGGAGTTGTAAAGCTGGCAGAGATGTAAGCCAAAGAGAAGAATAATAAACCGCATGAGGAAAGGGGAAACCAAGAGCAATACAAGAAAGCCACTCCATCTTTTAACGTGCGGAGGCTGCAGCTTACTGTAATATTTTATCATTTTGCAGTGGGACAAGTTATTTATAACAAGCCCGCGGCTTTATATGCTTGTTTTCTTTCACAGTTTTGTGATGAGTGTCAGCTGGAGAGAAAGTTGAATGAGCATTCTAGCAATACCTAGGTAAGGAAATATTTCCCCCATTGTGACTGACTCACGTGGCAGACATTGAATGTACAAGCTATTTGAGGAGAGTGTTGCTTTCCATTTAAGCCACAACAATCCATAGAAAAATATTTTTGCAAAGTACACCCACATGCAGTTAAAGAAAGTCCAGTGTAAAAAGCTCACATTTATATTTATGATACAAAAACTTGAAAAAATAAATAAATAAAAACAAGTTACATTTAGTGGGGTGGGAGACGAAGCTCTTTTGAACTCTATGAATCCATAATGACACACAGTAAAACGTAGTGCCGTGTTCAAAGTTAGCACACAATTACATTACCAGTCAGGGTTCCCGGTAAGTTTAAAAAGTTTAAACTTAAGCAAAGTGCAGTGGTACAGTGTGTGCACCAGAGATACTGAGCAAAGAGACAGGGGATTGAGTGATGTGTAGGCCATGAAATTACTTTACATGAGGAGGATCTGGGGCTTTAATAATTACACTTCTCCCAGAGCCCCAGCACTGAAAAAAGTGGTGAACATATTTGAAGCCATATGTGGTTTGAACAATATGTTCTATGAGTTAAACGTATGGCGTATGGGTAATCTAAGATAATAAACCACAATTACATTTGCATAAATCCTTACCCCTGTAAGTAGAATGCCTGAAGCAATCAGTCTATTCTGAAATCTGTTGAGACTGTGATTTCAATTCCACTCTCATTTCTGAGTTAATAGCAGCCTATCACTGTCATCTTGCTGGAGTGCAGACTTCTCTGTCCAGGAGATTATAATTTGTCAGTCACACATATGAAATGACATATGAGGCCATATAAAATGAGAAAATGAGCAGGACAATTAGCCAAACCCCAAACCATGGACCCTGAGAGATGAGGATAACTGAACAAAAGGTGGCCTCTTGCATCAAAGATGAAGATAAATCAGGAACAAAGTCGGTATAAATCTCAACATATTTTCATATGGGGGTTCATAGATTCTCACAGAATCTTAGATAAAGTCTGAACGTTTCTCAGGATGTTACATAATGCTGCAGTTCCACGGCAATGTAACAAGAAGTCATCCATCATTCATTCCAATACTTATTTTTTTCCTTTTAAAATGCTTGTTGTTTAAATGAATTCTTTTGAGAAACAAAGTCATATATGACGCACAAGTACATTATGATTATTGCCTCCTCTACATCTACATACACATTTTGAGGAAAAGGAAATAGCTCTAACAAAAAAAGTTTTTAAAGATGGGCCAGTCATAAGTAGGAATTATCCGCCCTGCAGGGGGGAGAAAAATACCACTCGCCACTTAGTGGTATCCATGTTGACATGAATACTAGGGGCCTCACTTTGTTTCCCACTAACTTTTTACACTTTCTACTGCAATCTATAGGTATTATGAAAAGTCTCTATTTCTATTGGATTAAAAGTTCAAAAGCAGGAGTAATCTTAGATCAGCAGCAGCAGCCAGCAGTATTCTCCCTACACTCTGTGTGTGTGAGTGAGGCATGATGGGAGCTGTCTTATCAGCAGGGGAATGGCAACGTTTTGCCAAGTCCTTAGTTAAACAAGCTGGGGGAATCCAAAGATAACTGGGGCACTTGTGGTTCTCCCATCAGATTCCAGGAGCCTTCCACAGGAGACTTTCTGACTGACTGACTGACTGACTGACTGACTGTCCAATCAAAGAACAGGATTCACAGAAGAGAACATGCCTTTCTATGTTTATGTAGAATATGTTCAAATGTAATAATGATCCTGAGGCTTTTGGATGTTCCAAGTGTTCTGGCCCATGTCCTCACTCTGTGGTCTGAGAGAGAGCCAGGCCTGGAAAAGAAGAAGCTCAAGATTTAGGTGCTTTCTATTTTTAGAGTTGCATTTCCCAAAAGGCCAATTAGAATTATCATACGTGATTGACCACTGTGGCTTTCTAGTTCTTAAATGTTTGTGGAGAAGGCAAAAGCACGAATGTCAGCATGCCCAGGCTGCTGCGCCTCTATTCATCTCCACTGTGCAGGCATGCAAAACAGTTCTCCCCCGTGGAAAGAACTGGTGCAAAAACCTGTGAGCAAATGAATTTTTCAATCATGCTCCCCGGATTTTAGAGTGCCCAGTCAAACAAATCTGTCTCATGTAGTCTTCAGTTAGACCAGCCAATCAGGACTGCTCCTCTGCCAATCCAAATAGGCCAGAAATGACGCAGTGCTCATGTAAATGTTTGCCAACTGGGAAATTATCACACGCATCAATCAAACTCAGCATGCACGCATCCTGTCGCATAAGCAAAAACACCAACCTACAAACACTCATTCTGCACTCTGATTACACACCAGAATCCTCTCTGTATTCACCAGGACATACATGAAATACTGGATGACATTTCTAAAGCCAGTTGGCCATGCAACTGTGATAGCTTAAAGAAGTGATTCAATTGCAGAAATCAGTGTCAATATTGAACCAGAACATGTTTCCATCTCTTAGGGTGTAGAATAAAGAGGACTTTATTTGCCAAACTGCGGAGACTTATAAAAGTTAAGCTGACTATTGCACATAATAGAGATATTTTAGTTGCCATCTTTAGGATGAAGGATAAGGTATATTAAACTCAAATAATGCCACGATTTACTGTATGTCAATCTCATTCACAGCAATATCAATCCCAATCATTTGCCTTTTCTCCAAAAGTGGAAACTATCCAGATATTAATTAAATAATACTAAAAATCAATTGTGACAGTTTCACAGACATGAGCGATTAATCCTGTAACAGCAAGACTCCCACAAGAGCAATTACATGCAGGGTCTGATAGATTGATGGAGTGACATGGAGATCATTAAAAGTCAGTAAAGGCAAAGAGGAAAGCGTAGGCTCAAAGAACTCAAAAGAGTGGGTGCGTTGCAGAAATCTGGACTGGGAGTTTCTTTGAGCTTTCACAGCTGGTGTGAAGCCATGCACACTCCTCTCCCTCCATTGTCCTGGCATCACTTCTGAGGACAGCAGAGATGAGGAGCGTAAGGCAGATACGTCCTAAAGGCCTCATTCAAAGTAGCAGACAGACAGGATATAGACTTCGTGACATGTCCACCACCACACTAAAGACCCAAACAGAGACCACACCGGTCCGGTGGAAGGAAGATGCCCACTCACTGTTGACGAATCCATCCAAAAATGTAAACATTCGCCCCACAGACGGTATTGTCTGGATTACAATCAACCATGTGAGAGATTGTGATGGTTACTCAGGACACGAAAAGCTGTAATCTTCACGGCATAGTTTAAGACGGCATAGTTTAATTTTCCCAAGGTTGCTTTTGATGTTTTCCAGTTCAGTTGTTCTTACTCGGTGAGAAAAGTCCAGTCTGTGTTGGCTTGAACAAGAGCATGAAGTCTGGTTGAATGAGGTGGAGATGTGAAGGACAGCTGAGAGAGAGGATCTGATCTGTTGAACTTCATCACTAGAATGTTTGTTCTCATGTAGGTAGATTTAAAGAGAACCAACATCTTCTGAGCAGGCCTCCTCATGTGAGGAATGTTCTCCTCTTTGAGAGAAGAGTGAAGAAGATCCTGACTTAAAGTGCTCTGCCATAGTGCGGCTTTGCACGATTAATTTTCAATCTGGAGGCGGAGACTGCAGCGCGAGGCTCCATGGGAGGCGGGGGTCTCGCCGCAGCACCCGCTGCTCGCTGAGGACAGAAGCTGCAGAACAATACGCTTTCACTTCAGTCTCCAAGTCGGCAACACTGCCCGTCGTGAGGCTGCGTAAGCGCCCGCGTGCACGCACACATAAATACATTGCCTTCAAAGTAAAAGCAGTGCCGTTTGTATTGTATTCATGGCGTGCGCCTTATTTATTTATTTTTGATTTTTGATTGACCTCTTGCGGGCCATAAGATGCCCAGGTCTGGTTTAAGACATATGCAAGGTCTATAAAATGGTGACATTAAATACGACCAAACTGTGGTCTCTGATGTCTGGCTGCTTTGTACAAGGGTGATAAAATATAGAAATTTCAAAAAGATTTCCCAGTTGAAAAAGAATTAAGGTTGTTTATGAAGCATTCCAGCAGCCTTATTGTGTTATTCAGCTCGTATAGTGTGAGAAAGGCAGAGCACACGATGGTCTTCTTAAAGCTCTACTTGACTGAAGGACTACTGGATGCTATGCGACACTCTTCTGTGCTGTCTGAGGAACACGATGTGAGGTGAATGTGACATAAAAAAGGTCTTTCTGTTCTTTTGTGTTGTTTTGTGCTCTACTTTCCTTTGTATTCCACCAATTTCTGGTAATGTTAGTACATTCAAGTTTGAAGCCAAAAACAGAGCTTTGAGTGTGAAAAAATATTGACTATATACTACATGTTAGATGCAATTGAAAGGTTTATGGCACTCGAGAAATGCCATGATTTCAGTCATGGCAATCTGTCTGATATATTTTGATATTTTAGTCTACAAATGGAAATATTGGCATGACACCGATGCTGTATAAGCGGGGGTCATCAAAAACATTAGGATTCACCCTGTGGGGGCCATTAATATCCAGAGTGAATTCAACAAAATCAAGCCAACTGTTTTCCGAGACATCGCATCATGTACCGGTGTTTGAAAAAGCAAAATGTTGACCTGAAAGAAGTGCAAAACAAAAGGCCACAGGGGCCATGTGGACACTAAGTGTTGGAAGGTTGGATGGACTGAAACACCAACATGTTTCAACCTCACTGATTTTGGGGAAAACATATTTTTGATTGGGAGCAAGTCTCTGTGTGTGGCCTTCCAAACAAATGTTATTCTCAAGAAACGCTCAAAAACAGCAATTTGAGCGTGACTCCTTTGAATGAAAATTCGACATGAGCTCTCAATTATTCTTTACATGATTTTTGTTGTAAAAGCCTCAGAAACTTTACACTGGCAATTGGCACAGCAATATATATACATATATGTTATAATTGCAGACCATGCAACTATGTAGAGCTGCATTATTAGCAATTCAAATTCACAAAACCTCCTTTAGTATCCCTAAGACTTCACATGAACAATCTATTCCAGATTTGTCGAGTGCTTTCTCCGTCCAGATGTCCATTAAAATACATCTGTTGTATCGAAGTATCCCTGTGAAACACCATATAACTGTCAAGGTCAGTAACCATCTTAATCACACTGATTTCTCTAAAAATATACAGTTATGTGCCAGTTGCCAAATCATATCGTCCAGACCTGTCCTTTCACTCTGGAAATGAGTTCCAAGTGTCCTTACAGGGCTAATGAGTCGACCAGACTAGAACTTTAGAAGAACACGTTCATTATGCATGTGCTGAAGGATAAACATGACAACAGATAATATTTCACATTACATTTTCCAGAATGACATGGTAGGTTGACATAATTCAGCTAAAAAATGAGCAGTCTGCAACAAGAAAGCAGCATTTTGCTAAGCCTTTGGTCCCAGCAGGTCTTACTGTCCTAGTTTCTTATGATGGGATTGTCTAAGTTCAAGACATAAAAGAACCACATTCTGACACGAGGAGACAAAAAAGGTATTGATTTCTAAATCATGAACTGCAGCTTTTCATCTTTCTCTGTGTAGTTCACTGACATAAATGTGGAGGACTTGGGTTAAAGGCAGGTTACGGGTTAACCTTTAACTCTTAACGCCATACCCACCAGCAAGTTGGTATGGTGTAAGGTCCACATATCTGGCAGAGGAAGAGAAGCGAGGAAATATAGCAGACAGGGATATAATCACGGTGCTAGAGTGCAGACACAGGATAAGGTTTCTGTCTCTTTCCTTTTCTCTCACACATCACTCACCATAACTACTACACTGCAGGAAAAAGTTAGTCAAAACATTGTGACAGTTTCTGTGTGTGAAGCGGTAGTAGGTCAGTGTGTTGATTAATTAAACGTGATAGAACACACCATTTAAGAATATCAAGCCAGAATGCTAACAATTGTTTTTGTCACCAAATGTTCCAATTTTGGATGGCCCTCTTCTAACGAGGCACGTTCATTAAATTGGCTTTTTTTTGTTTTCACCAAATTTGAGTAACTGTTCCCCTCTTTTAGTATTATCAATGCTACTGCTTTGGAAACAAATGCATTTCTATTGAGTAATAATGACAAGAACAACCTATTGAGTGGCATAAAGTTTTCAACACAAGACTGAGTGGTATTTCAAAACTCAATTCCTCCATTCATTCTCATATATTTGCCCAAATGAACCTCCAGTAAACAAGCAGCATGTCAGTGAGTCTATATCTAGTGCAATCTAACAACATAAGAAATGAAAAGTCTTCAGAATAAAAACACCTCTTTTTTAAGTAGAATTCAAACTTGCCTCAAGATGTTTCTGAACCTGTCTGAGTTCACCACACGTGCTCACAATACTTAAAAAATATATGCAGGCACTCTTTGTAGTTTGCAATTTAAGAGTTGTGACAAAGTTCAGTTGTTGGGAGTTAGGTGGCCTGCCTTTTTTTTTTTTACTTTCATTAGACTTTCTTCTAAAAATGAAGCATCTGTCATTAATCTAAACCTTGCATCTGGAGGTGGTTAAGCATCAAACCATTTAAGGAGAAAAAAGTTCCAGAAAAGGCAAAATGAGCAGAGAGGAGCTGCTAAAGAAAAAAGGGAGCGCTATTTGAGCTGAACACATTGGAAGCTGCATTTAAAACCAGACATGCAAAACTACTTTTTTAAGCTTTCAAATTATTTGCACAAGTTAATCAAGTACAAATGATTGCAATAGTAACAACAAAAAGCCCCACTGAGGGCAATAGGGTAGTAGAGTAGAAACATGTATGCATCTGCTCTATACAAGTATTCTGTCTTCAAGCAGGTCTGTGGTCATCAAGAAGGAATTTAACTTCACCTTGAAAATAACTTCAAGGTGTTTTTAAAAGCTCTCGTGTGTGTACTAACCCAGTCAATATTTGATATGAGCCATGATTCCAACAGGTGAACTGGGAGCCTTTGATTTGTAGCTCTTATTGAAAATGTCCTGAAGAAGAACATGCAGACATGTTGCTGACCTCGGTGTGAGCTCACAGCTGGGGAGGACTTTGCCATCATGTGCAGCATTTGCCACCGCTGACAAACTCTTCATACACAATATCAGGGATAATTCTTAATAAAAGTTTAGCTTTGGTTGGAAAAATAAATATGACAAAAACTCCACTGGAAGCGTCAGCATACTGGTGCGTTAACCCTCGGCCACCTGGAATGACAGGCAGCTCAGTAACCCATGTGAGAGGCTCCTGCTTAAAACATTAGCCTGTTTATTTTCCAAAGGTCAAATGTGAGAAACAAAGCTGCCACTATTTTCTCGTGCATGCTGACCACTAATTATCCAATGGAAAGAAAATAAAGAGAAAATTGCTAGTTTGAGAATGAATAATAATTTTGAATGACAATCTCATAACAAAATGTGGAGGTCAGAGAATTTAAAACAAACAAGTGGGTTGGAGGAGCTTGCCATTAACCCAGATTTTATATTTCCAATGGGTGTAAAATTGTTTGCCAGTTGCTGCCTTGCAGATGTGGAATTCTAGGTGATAAAAAAAGCACACTTTGACTTTATTTCAAGGGGCACAGCGCTGATAAAATGCTCATTAATACCACAATACTGTATGCAAATACACTAAGCTGAAGTATAGATTTTAAAATGCCTTTTCAAATCTGTCATGTGTATAAACAATAATTGATTCTCACTTGATTCTCACACCTCTGACATGACCTCCAATAAACCCACAACACAAAGCCACCAGTACAGCCAGTACAGCCAGTACCTACAGTGTGGGAGGTGAACTGATGCTGGAAGCTGGCTGAGCAGATTCGCTCTCATGAGACATCTAGCAGGGGAGGTGACCTTACACCATACCCATGGAGCCCGGCCTGTCGGGCTCTAGCTTGGCTCTATTTCAGCACGTTGTCCTTTTCCCAGACATCCAATAGCTGCGCTCAGCTCTGATCTGCTGAGGCAGGCCAGGTGGTGGATCCCAGGGTCTGGCTAGGTGGGAGGAGAGCTAATATGAACCATGCACAGTGTGTGGGGGTGCAGGAGCACTGATGTGGGCTAGGCTAATGCTACAGCTGCCTGCAGTGGGTGGTAGAATGCCCACTGAGCATGGCATGCACAAACACAGCACAGATGAAGAGCCAGATTGGACCCTGAGCCTGTCCACGAGCCTGTTTGATGAGGCGTAGGGAGAGACTCAACGCTGGAGTTGGTCCTCTCTTCTCTGTGTGAGCCAAGTCTACAGTGAAGGCCGCTACATTCCTGTGATCAAGCTGTCTTTCAGTAAATTCGTGATCACAGTTGGCTACAAAGAACACTGCATTCATCAATATAGAACTAGTGGAGACACATCTGCCTAAAGCCTCTTGGAAACAGAATGCTCTTCATTTTGACATGGATCCATATCCTCCAATGGAGACATTTCAAAGCAAGTACCATGCAACCACTTGCTAATTTTATCTTTTGGTGGTAAACTGGGAGTAGCGGATATAACCACTAATAATGAATAACACACTGAAGACATCAAATTTAAATTGTCTTGCATGCGCTGATAGTTTGGCTGATAATGGTGCAGATCTTTCTTTTCTGCTTTGATATTATTTAAATGAGGATTTCAATTTGCATGAAGAACTCTCCTGCACACACAGAATCACATACAGATGCTGATCTTACGACACATGTGGACATTGATACCGACATGTAGACACAAATACACAAGTGGTAATCACTTTGTGTGCATTTACTGTACAGTATTGACCCTGAGGCACAGCTGAGGTCAGCCGTAAGAGTACGATTGGGATGGATTGGTTCAGTTTCTCAGCGCAGCAGAGGGAGCCAGATCTGTGGCGTGGCAGGGAATCAAGCATGCAGCTCTTAATAAACTGCACAGGACCAGTAGGGCCATCATGAAACACCTTCATCTTTCAGGGGACAGGAAATGGAAAAAAAAAACATTGCACAATAGGCAGCTTCCAAAATGTCTCAGTTTGAAGGACATGTTTACTGACAGTTGTATTGCCATTGCAATTTAAATCCAACCTGCTGGAAAACAGTAATTAAAAAAGATAGTTTGGAAAGTATTGTGCCACTGTGTGTACTTGCTTATGTTGGAGTGTCTAGACCTGTCCAGTCTCCTGGGAGGCCAACACAAATACACTTTCAACGGGAAAATGTTCGATATTACATAGCCAAGCATGACTAATTATTTTTAACGGACAATGAAGGTTTCTAAATTGCTTTTTTGTGTGTGTGCTTTAAATACATAATTTGTTGTAAATTGCATTTTAGATTCATGTCTGATATGTGTTCAGTGATACACCGAAAAGGTTAGTACTTGAAAAAGCTAGACAGGGCCACTTACTTCAGTGTGCAAATGTAAATAAATCAATAGATCATCAGCACATTGCTTACATGTTTTCTAAATGCAGTAGGAAGGGGCTCCACAATGTGACATTGTACATCATTACTCAGACTTCTCACCCCAGGCAGTGGCTGCTCCCCATAATAATGAAGTTGACAGACTCCTGCTGTAATGTGGCTTGGAGACAATTTAACTGGACCATAATTAAGCTGCCATGTGGCACCAGCATTTCATTGAATGTTTACTTGGTGAAGAAATCAGTCAGTCATTCTCCTTGGAGACCAACAGTTTCACTGTAACCCTACTGTTGAAGGGTTGATCTTGTTTCTCAAGTGAAATAAAGAAGGCTACGCATTTACACATGTAAAGGGTTAATAGCAGTAAATGTTCAGTTTCTTTATTAAAAGACTTGACATCCCAACCCAGCTTATTAATATTTTCAGTTGACTGCCCTTAAGTCCAAATCCATTAAAAAAGTATCATGTTACCCACACCAAGCATATTTTCAGGTTGAGTTGTCTGACATAGTGATTGACACAAATTTCATCATCCATGTAAATGTTCAAGCATATTACTGAAAGCCTCCTGATTACAAAGGGGTGATACAACTGCAATAGCCGCAGCTTTACTGCACTACTACTCTTGTATGAATGAAATCCAACCGGAGAGACGAGAACTGAAAATGCTCACTCTCTAGTGTTGCTCTCGAGGAGAGGAAGAGGGGGTGAGTCGGGGCATCGGGGTCATAAAGGCCAACTGGAACCGTATACATAAACACGCCCTGTCAACTGATAAACACTGCAAACAAATGAAGACTGCCCAGACAGGGTTCTGGCATGCACGCGGTTTCTCCAGTGAAGTCTGTTTAACTGTAAGCCCGGTCCTGAGGGAAGTCATCCCTGGTTCGCTCTGGCGATGGCTGAGTGTCTGTTTGGATCGCTTTCTTTTGTTTCAACGAGTCACATAATTGTGAATCAACACAGATTTATCCGGAGAATCATGTCTGGATAGACAAATGAATGCGCGCACACACACACACATACACACACACACACACACGTACACACACACACACACAATATGTACTTTAACGGTCCAAACAGTCCCCTGCCAACCACAAACAGCTGTTCTTTACATAAAACTCTGGCTCCGTCACATGGAGATGGATAGAGATACTGGGGCTCTGTCATCATTACACCTTTCATCTTGTTTTCAAACTTGAAAAACAAAATGTGATAATGAGATTTTCCATATTCCCACATGTAAAACTACGTCACCTCCTAAACTGGAGCACTTTCTGTTATGGTAGTACGGTTCTATGTGATATTTGTATGTTTACCATCTCAGATGTTCAATCTGATTCATGAGCATTTTTTTTCACACAAATTCTTTTGAAAGCAAAGCAATACGTATGTTTCATTTCCTCGCATGGATATTTATTTAGTTTGCAGCAAAATATTTAGGTGATAGAATAATTATATTTTATCTTGTATACATGTCCAGTCCCCTCCTTCATATGATTCATTTCAAACAATCCCTTCTGAGTATACATAAGGTAGTCAGTGAGCACTTTGGTTGTTTCTCAGAGCAAAAGGGACTTCCACAGTAAACATGTCCTCCGATAGATTACACTCACGCAAGCTCCTAAAAGGAACACACACAAGTCTGAATCAAACACATTTCATCTATTTAAAAGAAAAAAACCTGTTTGGCTTTCACAAAAACTGAGCTTTGGACAGGACTCCCCCCCCCCCCCCCCCCCCAATGATCCCAATGTTATACCCATACACACCTCAAATTTACCTCACACACTATGCAAGAGCACTTATCCACAAGCCTGTGTCCGTTCAGTGATTACATTTCCTGCTTTTTGCTGAGCAATGAGACTGACATAGGACGGGGTTGTTAACATCAAGTGTCTGGACATTTGCTTCAGTATTAATTGCTTGTCCAGCTGTGCAAGAGAATGCCCTCTGTGTGCATTTTTTGGAGAGAGGCTCAGTAATGGAATTCCACAAGCTTTCCGATCCATCAGTGATAGCAAATCAGAGGTTTAGACCTATATTGGTATATTGCCATTTACCAATAGTGGTATCAACAATGGTGGTATTTCTGTTGAAAGAAAAAACTGACGTTATTCCATCAAGATTCAACAAATAAATTAGAATATTTCCCACAAAGCAGAAAGGAATACAGTTTTTGATTGGAGCAGCAGATAGCCAATGTGGAGCTATGCAGAGGTCACACCTAACATATTTGTTTTGTATACTCCGATAAAGGCTTTATCTGATTTTCACGGAAAATAAGGAAAGGGTTTCCTTGCAAAATTAGACTAATGTATTAGAAAATGTATGCCACTACAACATAATTCCTTTGTTGACAAAAAACTAAAACACATGAACAATGGATCTCTTCTTTCTTGTTCTTTAAGACATTGCATTCTTTGTTCGACTCAAGACCTTAATCAGCTCAGTGTGACCTGCCATGAGATGAACAGGAAGCCTTGGGTGTTTTCTTACCCTCTACACAATGCATTATGGGATATGCTACAGGCTCTGTGACATTGAAGTAGACATACATATATATTAATGACAATGATAGAATCACCTCTCCAAACCACCTACGATTAAAAGGTTCTACACATTTAATTGAGGGCCTATATATTAGTACTAATTTCTCCAATGTTTTTTTTTTTTTTCCATTACATTCTTGTATTGATACGTAGGTGATTAAAGTTAAAACCACATCTTGTCTTAGTTTAGAAATTTGATAAACTAGTTGGCAAGCTATTAGCTCCATGCTGTTCTTTATACTTACATGTGCTTGCCATGTCTACAACAGCATAACGTTTGATACCTGGAGAAAAGATCAGATTCAAGAGACTGGAACGGACCAATGTTCCAGTCTTGAGATGTCTCAAGTGTCGACCCCTCCCACCTTTACACACAATACTTGATCATGTTTGTGAGAGTTCATGCATCTGTGTCTCTGGGATTTACACAGAAAAGGATACGAGGCATTCCTAATCTAATCCAATCAAGCACAAAGTTCTGGCTAACGTGAGTCCTATGTCACAGGTCAGCCAAACGTCCAGCTGCCCTTTGTGACCTTCGGCCTGAAAACCATCTATTCTGTCTTTCATCTAGTGGCCAGCCACCCGGCACTTGTGTCAGGTAGGCATATGAGGTTATTCTGCCTTCATCAATAACCATGATGTCGAGGCAGACAAGTGAATTATGGCACAGAAATAAAGGAAGGGTAATGTAAATCACAGATAAATTGGCACCTAACTTCTCCCTCAAGTCTTTTGTGTTGTTCCATGATCCAAGTAAATGTTGCTCTGACTTTGTAATTAAAGACTGCTCTGATGTTCTGAGGTATGATATTATCTCAGACCAGCAAAATTATCTTCAAATAAACCACAAGAAGTAACTCACTTACTAAACAAGCAAGTGAATCCAAAAGACAACATTTCAACTAATGCTTTAATACGCTTGGCTACAATTCTGCAGCATCCGCCCTCTGTCATTTAGATGGTGGAGTCAATGCTTCATTGGCTATGCTAACACCCCATGTCCAGCCGTCCTCTATGTTTCATTTCCTCTAAATTTGTGGCTACTTGTTCTTTGAGTGACGAAATTGCTGAAACGATCCGAACGAACTGAACTGAGCTAAACTAACCTCAGGACCACAGCAGAAAAACATCATCATTGTGATTGAATGCAGACATTATACACATAGAAGAGGGAAAAGGGTCATCATCTAGTATCTCCTTATCTGCAGACACATT